>NC_142591.1:44450734-45132609 GCF_965207765.1 Zootoca vivipara | reverse complement strand
CATTTGCCAAATTAATTTTGATAAATCAAACCCCTATTGAGTCATATGCATGGAGGGGAAAAACGCTGGCACTCATACATTTAAAAATGAGCAAACTGATATTTCTTTAATTTGTTTAAACTAAAATTGTTCCCCAGATGAAATATGGCTTGCCAAGTTCCAGCCTGGAGCAAATGTTTATGGCGGAGTTATAAAATAGGAGGTTGTGACATCTCATAGCACTGCATGAAAAAAGCTCTGCTTCTGTCCAATTGCTTTATGTCAGATTAAATATCGCCTGTCTTAGCTGTTGGTGAGTGTTTCAAGGAACATACTCCTAATCTTCCCTATATGATATCAAGTAGAAATATATTTTATTTTCTAAGGGATAATTTGAAATGGCTAGATTATTCATCCGGAGCTCACGAGTGACCACAAAACCATTTCTCTCTTGAGGCTCCACCTCAAAAACACACATCCACAATGGCACACATAATTTGCAGTCTCTGTTGACCTTTCATATGGACTTCCGTTTTATCCATATTAAATATCTTTTGGAAGACAGGTCAAATGATATTACAATGGCTGTGGCAAAGTTTCTTTTGGAGGTTATAAGAAATAAAGATCATTATGCCCTAGATGCCTTGGTTTCTTCCATCTGTCTGTCTGGTCATTTTAACTGTATCTAGTTTTGAAATTGTTTTGTGGGTCTTTGGACCGCAATAAAATTTTGATTTGATTATCTGGAATGAGATGAACAGTGCCGGCTCCCGCCCGCCGCCCGCTCCGCTGCGCAGCACTAATTGCTGCGCGCTAAGCCTGCCCACCCGCCATGGAGCAGCGCCCTCAGCGGCCGCACTGCGCGCTGAACCTGCCCGCCCGCCGCGCTGGAAAACGGGGCGACGGGGGGGCGGCGGAGGGATCCGTCGCACCACGGCACCAGGGCACCAAAGGTGCCTAAGACGGCCCTGGAGATGAAGAAACAACTGCTCGCAATAACTATTGAATCGGTTCTATCAAATGTTTCCTTCTCCCCAACAAAGTACTAGCAGTACTGCACTGCATAGTTGGGGCAGTGGGACTTACCTAACCAATCTTTGAGTCACTTCTACTTACTGGGAGGGAGGGAGGGAGGTGAGGAGATCATGGTGCAAATGTACCACTGGCACCAATCTGGCACTCCTGCCAGTGTGTTTTCACTGTGCCAACCTTCCCACCAGCTCACCCCTTCCTCTCACCTTCGAACTGAGGGAGAATTAGGATGAGCATGTTTCTTTGCCCTCCACCCCTGTCACTTTCCACAATTTGGAGGGAGCCTTCTCTGCTCTTGTCAGATCCCAGCACGATTTAGAATCCTGGGCAATAGGGATTGTAAATCACATGGGGAACCAACATGAATAGAAAAGTCGCCTCGCTGTAGACGTTATCCCTCCAACTCATGGAAGGCCATGCAGGCAGCGGTAGAATACTTTCCCTCAAGCTCCCTTGTTGCACAAGGGATTTAGAAAACTTGAATGAGGCTAAAATATGTATTCAGTGTTCTCTCATCCAAGGGAAACAGGTCCAGTAAAGAGGGCCCAAATGGAACTTCCTCCCACTTGGGAAACTGGGGTAAGCTGAACCTTCTTTTTGAGACAATACGTTAAGGTCAAGGGTTAGGAGGCTGGAGCCAGTTCCCTGTCTAAGGCTGAAGGGAGAGGAGCAGGAGCAGGCCTGGGTAGCTTTGCTCTTTCTTAATCTACCAGTGCTGAACTGCTAGTGGTACTACGGTAGTAACAGAGGAATAGGAGTGACTATGGTGAATGCACATTGCAGGAGAACAGTTTCTGCCTGGATATATTGTGGTAGAGTGGGCATTAATAGTAAGCTGTATTAACTTCAGCATTCAGGGATCAAGCTTATGGGGTGAAGGCAGAGTTTTTAGGGAACAGCCTTTCACACATGAGAAAACCTGGCCGATCCTCCCCCCCCCCAAAGTACCAAACAAGTAAAATAATGTCTCTGAAATTGGGTGGGTTTGTCCCAAGGACATATTTTATTGATTCTTTTAAGAGCCAAAACAGAGCTTTGACTTATTGGAGGACAGTTCAAATGGCAGATGAATCGTATCTTCTCCACACATCTTTATAGACTGTATTAACTGGAAGGAGCACTGTGGTGATTATTCATGCCATTCCACGGGAGCATAAATGATGTAACTGGCATCAATAATTCATCTTATTTATTCTCCCTCTTCTTTTTATGACCCCCATGGAGACAAGTGGACAGCTATTGCTCTTCAGAATCCCCTCTCCTAATAATGTGGCATCGACACATGCCAGCTGCTGGTTCTGTGAATTGGAAACATTACAGAATATCCGTCAACCATCTTGGCTTGTTTTAAATTAGCTGAAAGTGGCACTCATACTTTTGACACTCTAATAAGCTGTTTTCCTTATAGTGAACAAGTTTACTCACCAGAGCATGAGGTTAATCAATGAAGCAAACAGAAATAATAATTCAACATTTGGGGTATTTGTTGCTATAAAGCTGCCTGAAGCAGCCTATTCAGCTTTAACCAACACAAACTCTGCCATGTGAAGCATCTTAGCTGGAAATTTAGTGGAACTAAGGTTACCATCATCCTCATCCTCCAGTTGCTGGAAACCACAGCAGTGGAGAGCACTCTTTAGCTCAAATCCTACTTGCTGGTTTCCCATAGGTATCTGGTTGGCCACTGCGAGAACAGGATGCTGGACTTGATAGACCATTGGCCTGATCCAGGAGGCTCTTCTTATGGCTGGCTTCAGGTTTCAAGGTGGCCTTGGGCAGAGGGTATCATTGGGACCCTTTCCTCCTTAGACCAGACTGTCTTCCTCTTGGTGCCGGTAAAGCATATCTTGACCAACATGACAGCATCCTATGCATGACACAGTATAGTACAGTAAAGGGAAAACAGAACAATGTCAATCAGGGACTTGAGATATCAAATTATTAAGCCATTCAGACTCCCTGGAAAAGACCCTGATGTTGGGAAAGATTGAGGGCACAAGGAGAAGGGGACGACAGAGGATGAGATGGTTGGACAGTGCTCTCGAAGCTACCAACATAAGTCTGACCAAACTGCGGGAGGCAGTGGAAGACAGGAGTGCCTGGCGTGCTCTGGTCCATGGGGTCATGAAGAGTCAGGCGCAACTAAACGACTAAACAACAACAACAAGAAGAAGATTCATTTCTAACCAAGGTGTGAACAGTGTTGTTTAGGGTAAAATCTTCCATGCTCGATCAGTGCCACTCTGGTGCATACACAACAGAAATGAGCTGGTGTTGTGCTGATGAGAACAGCTAGGGTGAGGAAGAGCTGTGAAATGCACTGGGTGGGGAAACTTCACTGTGCTCTAAGGTGATAATGTGAAAACACCCTTAAACTCTGATGATGTCTGGATGGTGGATAGAGAGGGATCGTTGAGTGTGCATCAAAATTAGCCTACTGTACAAAGGTAACTGTTGCATTTGTTCCACTCATTTCTATCTCCAACCCTGCCCATCACCAGTGTGTGGCCCTCAGAAAGGTTGCTAAAATGGAATGTGGCCACCAGACTGAAAAAGTTTCTCTAGCCCTGGTGTAAACATATCTGACTGAAGCTTGAAATCCAAGATGAAGAACTCCTCCCATCCTCCCACTCCCAACACACACTTTCACCTGTGGCCCTTAAACCCCTCGGTGACCCTTCTTTTGTCAGAGGCAGGGACGGCAGGTAGATCCAGCCATTGTGTGAACTGAAGCTGTGGCAGAGACCCAGGACCCAGGGGAATATAGTCCCTGGGATGAGACCAGAGTTTTAAACACTGGTGGCTTCCCACTATCATTCCTCAGCTTTGCCACCTTTCCTTTTAGAAAACAACTTCCACCTGCACCACTTGAGCTGTACCACCCTTAGGGGAATGAAAAGCTTCTTTTGGTGAAAATTAAACTACTCTACACCCCACACATCCAGGGGTTCTTGTTCCTCTTAAGGAAGATGTTTGCTTGTACAGAGCATCAGGAGAGCTGAAAAAGTTGTTTTATTATCCTTGTGAAACCCTGATCTTTATGTCCATGCAGATAGATTAATCAATGTTTTCCCTGGCCATTAACATTCCATCAAACTTTGCCTAAAGTGGCTACATTGTATAAAAATAAAAACACCCCCAGTAGTGATCACAAAACTGCTTATTCCATATAGCCCTGATTCAAGCTGAGAAATGTGTGTCATGTAAGCTATGGCTACCATCCAGAATGAGAAATAGCCAGATGCCACCTTGGCATATTCAGTGACACTGGCCCCAAATAATTCCTTCCACAAGCCCATCAAGCTTGACAGAATTGGACCAAAATATAAACACTGACCCCTTGAGTTGAAGGTTATGTCTTGAGATCCATCAAACATGAGGACATAAACCCCAAACATAAAAACCTCCATCTATAGTTTTATCTCCTTGTACTAGCGGCCAGGTATATAGTGTCAAGTAATATTTTCTAGCTGGCTTTTTGGTTGATTTATGCCGCTTAGTTATATTGATGAGTTTAGCACTTTGTTCTTTTTGTCTAAAGAAATCTGCCAGTTATGTTTCTCCTCTCTCTTTTACAGCTTCAGTGCCTTGCGGAACGTACTTCTGGGGCTCCTCAGGTCATATTGTGTGCCTT
Organism: Zootoca vivipara; assembly: GCF_965207765.1. Classification (NCBI taxonomy): domain Eukaryota; kingdom Metazoa; phylum Chordata; class Lepidosauria; order Squamata; family Lacertidae; genus Zootoca; species Zootoca vivipara. Next base: position 45,127,964 of record NC_142591.1, on the reverse strand, counting down.
TGATCTTAATTGGAACCGTCGTGTTTCATGTTGTAGTCATTAGGTTTTCACAAGCAACGTGTGGTCTAAACTCGGTATAGAAAAGTTTTCCTATATCAAGAGGATGTAGCTTTTCACTCCTCGAGGAGAGCTTGCGGGAGGCTGATCTGTTCTCTTGTCGTGCCCCCAAATGCCTCGGTACAGATTAGCTCCACCAAGTAGGTTAAGATCATGAATTTTATTGGGCTGAACTTTAGCTGTTTAAAATTACAAGCTATTGAACCATGGGGAAGCTTTTCCTGCGGCAAAGGTGTGCAGAATAAAATAAAATTAAATGCACCATTTAATTACAGATCCAGGTTTTGCATCTTATCATAAAGTTGCTTCCAGACAAAGACAATTCTTGAGATGAAGTTAATTGAATTATATTCCAATTAAACTGAATTGTCAAAGAAATGGGGCGTACTTTGAGTCATCAAATTCATTTTCTGGGGTAAGGAAATGCCTGCAGGCCAGTTTCAACCAAACACTCTTTCCTTTCTCCTTCTTTCCCCACTAATGCTTGACCCACAGGCAACTTGCCACAAATCTCATTGCATTGTTCCTTTATCTTTGAGAATGTAACAGCTGCACAAGGATGTCAAATTAGGGCTTGATTCTTATCCATAGTATGATCCTGCGAATGTACACTAGGTTCAGATTACCCATTTTAACATTATTTTTCAGTATATTGGCATAATGAAGGATGAAGTTTGGGGGTTTAAATACTCCAGAGTGGTCCATTGTTTCCAAGGTTGGCAAAAGCTATACCCTGAAATGCTAACTGCACATTAATGTGAATTTATCGTGAGGATGCAGTGCCACATTATAAGAAATTAATATTGATGTATGTAGAGACAAATTAAGATCTAATGATTTCCTAATAAAGTAATTTGTTCATGGATCACAAGGGGATTACAGGGAGAAAAAACTTCTAATGATATGACCAAGGTAATTATTTTTCAGCATCTAATTACACCTTCACAACTGATTAGAGTTCCATTTGCAGAGTTAAATGGTGGTACAGAATGTCCCAACAACATTCACATTTATCATTAAAACAAGTTGCTGGCCTTTGACAATGGGGCAGAGCTGCCCCTGAGAGGTAATTTAACATAATTGAGGGGATAATATGTTTACTATGTGCTCAGATTGCCTACTTCAAATAAAAATCTAGCTGGCAGAGAACTGGGAAATCCTAGTCCCCAAACGGATCCTGTATTTTCATATCAAACTCAATGAATTTGTGCATAAAAGTGTATGAAGTTATAGAGTAACTCATTTTAGCAACTTCTCCCACTTCTCCCTTCATGCAGTCTGCTGGCAATTTTGAGTGTTAACATATATCAGGGTTGGGGAACCTATTCATCCCAAGGGATAAACCTTTTGGGAGCCACATGTCAGTGGTGGTAAACATGGATGCAGCAATAAATGCATTTCCCCCTTTGTGCAGTAGGCCCACCCAGTCCCTCTCTACTCTCCATTCATGTGAGTAAGATTTCAATGGCACATTCCACTCGGGGGGGGGGAACCACTCGAGAAGATGCAAAACAGGGGCAAGGCTGGCTGGAGATCTGACAGCACCTAGCAAGAGTTCCAGGGCTGTATTGAGGAACTTGGAGATCCACTTCCACCCCCTGATAGGACTGACATTCCCCACCCTGATATCTCTCATTGTATTTCAATCATTTATCTCCAGCACATTCACCATGTGTTGTCACTTCTGGTTGTTTGAAGCCATTCCATAAACAATTCCAAAGTGGTGTGTATGGCAAGGCTGGTGAACCTATGGCCCTCCAGATATCTGGGGGCTCCTCCTCCCATCAACCTCAGCCATCATGGCCAATGGATGAGGATGATGAGCTCTGTGGTCCAGCAACTTCGGGAAGTTCAGTTCCCCCAAACTGGCTCTGTGGTCTCCCAGCATCAATCACACATAAGCATAAGACTCTTCCATTCCCAACATCCCACAAGGGTTGACTATATATTTTTAATCATTTTTATTTTATTTTTACCTCTGCTTCTGGTAAATTTCTGGTAGAACATTTGTGGTATTATCTGACTCAGTTTGAAAATTAGTTTGCAATTTTTCAAGATTCTTTTAAAAATCTAATTACTTGAGCAGGTTCATCTAATAAATATGCTGTAGCAAAGATGAAAGTCTATTTGTCATCTATAAAAAGAGGGGAAATAATGTATTCCCTGTTCATTGGAAATATAGAACTATTTAGGACACTTCCAGCCATGTGAAATATATTACCCCTGTGGTGCTATGAAGGTCAGTATCAGAATAGCTTATTTGCTGCAAAAGTAGCAGCAGTCACATAAATTAAAGATGCCCGAAGGCAACCGACACTCACGCCCAACAGCTCTGAAAAATGATCTCATTTTGATTCCAGTCAGTGTAATTACTTTGTTTGTGATGTAAGTCCTATTTTTGCTCTGTCTTTGTCTCTGTTGATTCTCCAGACTATACTTTTCTGATCTGTGAAGAAAGACAAAAGAGGGGCTTTTAAGATAAATTTAGAAGTTATTCCAAACAGATGCATGATTCTGTAGGAGAGTGCTAAAGAAAGAGTTTTGTTACGCTAAATCGGGTGCATTCACAGAAAACAGGTAACAAAGGGAAATGTCATTAGTTAGACCATCTAATTTTATTTTGCCACTTAATTGAATCTTTTAAAGATGTGCAGTGATTTAATGATTACTGAAATGTATTCGCTTCCATGAGATCAAGGGAAACAAACTTGTCACCACCAGTGGCACTTAAATATCAAATTACGGAGGTTTTACACAAGCACCCAAGAGTCTACAGTGAGAGTGATTCATGTGCAAATAACAGTTCCCCTTCCCCCATAACTTGTAATGGCCATGTCTGCCAAGATTCTTCAGGACCCTGGACAAGTCCCCAAGTGCAGGCTGCTGGCTTCAACATGTGCTTTCTGTTATATCAGGGACAGGGGACATATGACATTATTGGGGGGGGGTGACCTTACCAGCATGGTCAATGGTTAGTTATTATAAGACCTGGGAGGGGCATGGGTCCCCTGTGTTAGGAGCTCCTACTCCTGGACCCTGGCAGAGACACATGCCCGAATGGCATGTTCTCTACCTCCTGGTCAATCGTTCTGGAGCTTCAAAAGCATTCTTCAGCCCAAACATCACAGCGAATGATGCCAAGAATCATCAGCACACTTACGGATCCACAGAGTTTGCACAGTTGCATAACAGAACTCAGCAACTCAGCATTTTGGCTAAACTACTTTTATTTACATATAATACACTCAGAACACTGCAACATGGCTCTCTAGCATCAGACAGCAAAGAGAAAGAACAAATGACAATAGTCCCACTTCACAGAACACAGTATCACAAACACCCTGTCTCCCTCACTTCCCACTCTGTGGAATGAAAAACATACACCGTCATGTGATAGACAACAATCCCATGACTGCAGACACGGGGAATGAATCTCCAACACCCTGTCCCTGCCTTTTGCATCTTATGGGCCTAATTAACTTACTGAGACCTCAGCCTAATATTGAGGTGTGGGTAAATGTAAATTGATTGATTGATTGATTGATTGCATTTATACCCAATCTTTTTCTTCAGTGAGCTCAGGTAGGCATTACATGGCTCTTCCTTTCCTCAGTTAATCTCCACAACAATGCTGTGAGGTAGATTAAGCTAAGAGGCAGTGACTGGCCCATGGTCACCCAGTGAGTTTAATGGCTCAGTGAGCATTTGAACCCTGGTCTCCCAGGTCCTAGTCTGTCACACTAACCACTACACCACACTGGCTTTACCTCTCTGGCCTGGAGCTTGGCAGTCCACCACCTCTCTGTAATCTCGCACTAAGTGCACAGTCTGCCGTAGTGCAAAGGGCTCAGTGGAGGGTGAGGTCCTTGGGAGTAAGGATGCTACCTTCAAGCTCTAAACCCAGTTCAGAGCAAGCCACTCTTCACTTGTTGAGAATGAGAACACCCTTCTGATACAACTGTCCTTACTGTGGAGAAAGAGTAGCTGGTTGTAGTTTTCCTATACAATCCATTTGGTTTGGGAGTGCAAGGACTGTTCATCATATTATATGGAGTAGTGTCTCTCTCCAAAGATTGGAGCTCTTTGCCGAATCAGAGTTTGAAGTACAAGATAATTCATTGCATTCTAATATTTGCTTGGTAAGGTTGAGGAAGTGTATGTTTAAAGAGAATTTTACTGGTTCACTTATTGCATTTGATTTGATTACAATCAGTATATGACATGGATATGAACCTAAGCACTTTTCTCTCTCTTTTTGTTTCCATTCTCATTTTTTGCAATGAACAACAACAACCAAAGGCATGGAGTGTTAATATTTTCTAGATCTGCCATACAATACCTGCTTACCTAGGAGGAAGCCCCATTAAACTAAGTGGTAGTCCTCAAAAATCAGTCGCCTTGACTTTGATGGTTTATAAACATATGTTTAACTTTCTCAAATGAACTTAACTTTGGATGGATCCAGCTCATAATAGTTCGATTTATATTAAATTTCTTACAACATGTATGCCACATTTTTAACTGCTTTAATATCAAAGTTTTCTGCACTATTAGACGTAGAAACCAATTTGTGCTATGCCTCCATGGCAGTCATTGTGTGACTGGCCTCAAGGCAGTTTCTCAAAATTCCAGATATTCCAATTGCCCCATAAAGGCTGCTGGCCCCTGGTTTACATCATCCCACAGGACTCTTCTTCTTCTGTAGGACATTCCCTGTTACCAGCCCTTAAGTTTACAGTATCTTGCACTTTAGGAAATGTGCTGCTTCTCCCATTGCTGCTGATAGCACATGATTAATTGGAAGTGCTGTATGGAATGTAGCTGCATGGGTGTCATGAGCACTTTGCATCAGAACCAAATGGTCTAGATTAATCAACAAATGATGCAGTGGAGCCAGTGTGGTGTAGTGGTTAAGAGCGGTAGACTCCTGATCTGGGGAACCGGGTTTGCTTCTCCGCTCCTCCACATGCAGCTGCTGGGTGACCTTGGGCTAGTCACACTTCTCTGAAGTCTCTCAGCCCCACCCACCTCACAGGGTGTCTGTTGTGGGGGAGGAAGGGAAAGGAGACTGTTAGCTGCTTTGATACTCCTTCGGGTAGTGATAAAGCAGGATATCAAATCCAAACTCTTCTTCTTCTTCTTCTTCTTCTTCTTCTTCTTCTTCTTCTTCTTCTTCTTCTTCTTCTTCCTGATATATGTCACCTTCAGACTAGATCTCTGCATATTCTCCACCAGTGCTGTGAAAACTGCATCCAGAGAAGCATTGTGGCTAGCCCAATACCATTATCGTTCATCAATTCCTCAATATTCAAGTGTTGCAAATTAGCCATGTGCACACCAATGCTGGGGAACATCACTGATGCCAATTCATTAGTCAATGGAGTGGGAAAGATCAACGCATCAGTCAAGAAGATATATGGAGTCTGTCCCTTAATGATGTTAGCTTCTAGGCAGATGGTGATGGAACCTTTGTAGCCTGATGACTGTGTTTAATATGTGCAATCCATACACCAATAAATCTGTAGCTGGCAACAGGCAGCCTCACTTTGTTTGGTATATGGAAAAAGAAGAAGAAGTGTCCTCTGTATTGTGGACAGCATTAACATTTAACAATGTTTCCGCTGAACACAGGGAAGTTTCTTTATTGAATCTAAATTAAAAAGTAATAATTATCCAATAAAGGCAATCAGCCTGAGTAATGCTGCTTTTCAGTGAGGACAGTTACTGTCAGATCCCTTTACTAAGGCAGTCACATCAGCACCTTGAAGAATTGTATGCTCCATGGACTGCTACACAGACTTTAAGGAAGGCTGCCTCCCCAGTAGGCATGGGCAATGCAGTGTGGCTCACTAACATTACCCAATGCCACAAGGAACGAAGGGAAGATGGAAAGGTTAATTTTAAAATGTGAGTGAAAGATTAAAAGCAAAAGACATTTTAACAGGGCTAAGATTATCATTTTGTGTGGCTATGTCTTAGAAAAATTAGGACTATAAACCAAATACTTGTTGCAGTGCTGAGATTTTTGTTAAAAGAAGTCTTGGTTCCTGTTAGAGTGGGATAAGAGCAGACTAAATTGTTGACATCAATACATGTTGTTACCATAGAAAAGCCCAATTGGTTCTGTATATCACACAGCACTGTGAGAATTATAATGTGATGTTGCCTAGAAGTGATCCATGCCTTTTCAGAAGAACCATGTGAGCTTCTATGCAACAGACAGCCTCCAGACACCCCAACCCACCCTTGGTAGAATGGGGTTGTTGTTTTTTGCAGAGGAAATACAATTTTGTTTGATGAAATTATAGGGGAGCTGTCCAAAACCTGAAGGTGCTAGATTAAGAGGAAACAATTTGCAACGCTGCTCAGCTCCTTTTCATGCTCATTAGCTCTCCCCTGAAAGGGGGGGCTCATTTCCATTTCAGGCTAATTACCTGCCATTTTATAAAACAAGATAGGTACTATTTCTGCTAATCTGCTTGGGTTATGAATGTGTTACATTCCAGCCATGTGGAGGAAGGCTTGATTTCGCTGCTAGTGGAAGCAATACTTGTGACCTTTACAAACAACATTATATTGACTCAGGGTAATCTCAGTTAATACCTGTATTCTTTCTGGCTGTCATTCAGAGAATGGAAAATTAAACTGTGAGCAGGTAATTGCCCTATCCATCTGTAAACAATTCATTTTATTCCACCTGTCACTCAAAACCCTGGAACATCCTAGCCATTGTCCAAACATCTCTCAAAGACAAATTTACTGCTTCACATATTGTATTTAATTTGATAACAATCAGCTTGCGACATGGATATAAACATAAGCAACCCCTCCCCTTTTGTTGCCTTTCTCATTTGTCAGTTTGAGCTGGTTCAGGTGGCATCAATGACTAGGAGCACCTACGTCCAGCTGTGGCTGATGCATCAGCTGTGGTCATTTCTGGATAGGAGTAGCCTGCCTGGCCATAGTTTACTCATGCTCTGGTGACATCCAGCCTGGATTACTGCAGTGCAGTCTACATGGCACTACATTTCAAAATGGCCCAGAAATTTCAACTAGCTGCGTCAAGAATGGTGGTAAGGACAGGCATATTTCTCCTCTCTTAAAACAGCTGCACTGGTTTCCAATTTGTTTCTGGACCCAATTCAATGTCCTTACTTAAAAATCCTAAGTGACCTGAGACCCAAATATCTGCAAGAAAATCTTTTTGCTCATAGATGAAACTCTCTTGGTGGTCCTTATACAGGATGAAGTGCTAGTGAGAGGGATGGGGCTCAAAGAAGGGCCTTTTTAGTGGTGATGCCTCATATATGAAGCTCCCTACTGAGAGGTCTCAGGCCTAATTTTTTATCATTTTAGACCTGGTTAAGGTACAGCTTTTGGGGCAGACGTCTGATAAATGGATTAGTTGTTGCTGCTGCTAATTAGTACATTTCTATTCAGTGAATTGTTCTACATTGTTTATTTTAAGGATTATATTTTAAGGATTCCTTTTATCTTAAGGGTTGTTGCAACCACCCTGTGGCTTGAGCAAAAGGCATCATATAAATCATATAAATAAATAAGGTTCCACAACCTTGGGTTGGGGGAAAAGGTTTTCCTAGTCAAAATAGCGAAACTCGGCAAACTGCCTCCCCTTCCAGGCAGTAAGTAATTCAGTAAGAAGATCCAATCACTCCATTAACAAGTGTCAAGTTCCTTTGCTGACAGACTTATTTGGAAAAAAAATGTGCCAGAATGAAAGGGTCAGGAAAAAATAATATCACTGAAAATGGGTCATGGCAGAGCTGAATTAAATAATGGTTTTTTTGCTGGGCAGGGTTTTATGTGGCTCCTTGTTTTGTTGCTATACCATCTCACAAAATAAAACAAGATTGAAAAAGAAGAACATGCTAAAGATTTGTCCTGGTGTCTATGGAACAGAAATAGCCAAGTGAAATGTGTAGGCAGGAGGATAGAGGTGGATGTCTGAAGGAGACAATGGATACATCACATGGAAATCCCAGCTTTGTTTAAATTCTAGTCAGGGAGGAAAGGATGAAAGAGAGCTGCATATAGATCAAAGATCCCTACAGAATGAAGGTCACTCGGAGATCAGGCATGGGGGATATATTGGTAACAGGAGATACAGAAAGTCTGAGAGATCAGAGTAATAGTAAGGCTCAGAAAGTCACCAGCTGTAGAGTTGATCAGAAATCAAGCAAACACTGCTGAGCTTAACCTTTGCCACTCTTTTTTGAAATTGACAATCTAAATTAGTGCTGCACCACATTTTCGTAAGCTTTGATTTCTGCTGCAAAAATATCTATTGGAGAGGAGGGGTGATGTTCACAAGAATTTGCTACTTTCCATATGTTTACCTATTTTTTTGCACCTTCACCCAACTATTGGGTCCTCAATCACCTGCTGCTCGGGACAGGGAAAGAATCAACATGCCCTCATTGTCAAGACAACCAAACCAACTTTCCCATTTCCACCCAAATGTACATCCCAATGAGAATAATGTAGCACAGAGGAACCATAACTGAATGGGATTGTAGTTCCTTTGCACAGGATGGGCAATTGCCGTGGCCCAGTTCCCCTCAGCAATGCATAACCATCTTTTGGTCCCTGATATACATTCCTTGGCAAGCAGTTTTGCATCCTTCTACTGAGGAGTGCATATCTTTACAAAAAAGGCTCATCCAAGGTGGGATCTGTTGGAATATTGGGGTGTAAATCACCAATATTCTTACTACTGCCACTGGCTTCGGTAAAGAAGACAGCAAACAATCGTAGGTGCTAATCTACGTTTATTCAGAGAGTGTGTTCAGCCATCACTCTCCAGTTCAGAAGAAAGTGAAAGTAGAAACAGAACAAAGAACATCACATGACAGGAGATCAGGTTACAGCTTGAGCTCCTGTGTGGGAAAGTTACAGCAATCACATAAAGTAAACATTCATCCACATGCAGCATCTGTGCCATGCAGAGGATTTATGCTAACATCTCCCCTGAATCCTGAAATGGAAAAAGATGCAAATGTGAGAGCATCATTAAGAGAAGTGAACAGACAGTTGTCATAAACAAAGTAGGACTTTCCTGCTGTGGAACTCTCTGAGACTGGATTGACCAGCTTTGGCTTCCAGGGGACCAGAGCAGTTGCTCTGTTGACAGAAACAGTGTTGCGTTTGACAACCTGTTGTTGTGGCTTAGCCTGTGTGACTGCTGCCTGTTTTGGAGTTCTAAGCACAGCTAAATTTGCAATTGCTGTGTTGGCAAACTCCTGAGAATACCTCTTGGGTCCTCTTCTAATCCTCTCAGACCTGCGTGAGAGGTGCAAATCCTGTTTACTGAGATTCTCCCCTTCAGGACTTTTGGGAGAACTCATACCAATGGTAAACAGTGGATCTAGTGCTTCAAGCACTTTTTCATCATCCGATGAAGGTCTGTTAAAAACAGCATGAGTTCCTTTGTGTATGACTGTCTCCCCTGTGTCAGAGCTACTCGGGGTAGAGCCTTCAGCAAAGGAATCATTATCACTACAACTTGTGTCAGTGTAGGAATCATCAAAATCATTGGCACCTATGGGAAATTCATCAAGAACATATGTTTCTTGTGGCATAGGAGAGTGTTCTACCTCTTGAGTAAGAATCACCTCATTGGAAGAATGCAACATAACTCTGCATTGACCTTCCTCAAAACCCAACAGAATGCCTTGGACTGGCTTGCCCTCAAGCGAAGCCACCCACATTTTGGTTCCAAAAACCTTAGTGTTGCTCACATCAGGCTTTTGTTGGAACAGAATCTCATAAGGAGAACGTTTCTGTCCTTTAGGAACCTGTCTGAGCCACTGGTAAAGGAAAAATGAGATGCTTTCAGCCCACAGTTGTTCAGACAATCCTGAACTCAGCAGTTGCGCCTGCATGCCTGCTTCTAACTCAGTGTTAACCTTAACACATAAGTTTTTGTCCCAAGCTGCCTGGGTTTTGGCAAACTTGTGGTGAATGCCTTTGTCATCAAAAAAAGCTTGAAACTCCTGTGAAGTAAAAAGAGGAATGTCATTGGTCAATAAACATTCAATTTTACAACCATGTTTCAGTTCAACCTTAGCATGAAATTCAGAAAATTTCACAATAGCCTGCTGAGGCTTTTTCAGAGGATAAAACCACGTATACTTAGAGAAGTGGTCAGTTATCAAAAGATAATATTTGGCCTTGCCAAGGGACTCTGGCATAGGACCAAAAACATGAGCAGAAACAATTTGGAAACAACGTGTTAGGCCTTTCTTGGTTGGTTGCTTCTGTGTCTGCTTAGGCTCCTCTGGACCTGTTAAACAATCATCAACAACGTTAAAGCATGCATCACTTTTATCATAAGACAGCCTAAAAAGGTTATCTTTGTCTCTGTGTCCCTTTAAAAGAACTTCTCCATTTTTAGAAATCACACAGGTGCCCCTGTGAAAACACAGCTCAAACCCCTTTTCATCAATTTGAGAAACACTGAAAAGGTTTTGCTTCAGCTCTGGAACAAGATACACATTACTGATACTCAAATTTAGAGATTTCAGAAAAATAGTTCCTTTTCCAATGGATTTCAAGGAATTGCCATCTGCCTGTGACACGATGGAGTCCAGCTTCTCAAAAGTCTGGAACAGTCTCTTGTCGTTCACCATATGGTGCGAAGATCCCGAATCTATGATCAGATAAGACCTGTCGTCGTCTTGGTCATCAAGCTGAGTGAGCATTACAAGCATTTTGCGTGCTGTAGGGCCCTTGCTGCTGCCGCTGCTGCTGCTGCTGCCGCTACCGCCGCTGCCTCGCCCCTTAGGCCCAGAAGCCTGTTGTTGACTTCCTGAGTCCTTCTGGGGTCGTCTGCATGTCATGGCTGTGTGTCCAGGAATATTGCATAACTGGCATCTGACCACAGCTTTAAGGGCTTGTGCAGTCTCTGCAGATGCACCAGGTGAGGGTGAGTAGCGCTCCCCGTTGGCCTCCGCCTGTGCGCGGGTCCTGTCCTCCTCATTAAGCAATGAAGCATAAATTCCTGCTGCAGTCATTTGCTGAGGGTCTTGAGCCCCCAGCTGGGCTGCAATAGCATTATAGGACTTGGGAAGGCTATTTAGCACTGTAAAGCAATAAATGTCGTCATCCAAATTGACGTTTCTGTCAACTAGCTCCTGGCGTAGTTGACGCATCTGATGCAAATGGGCTCTCAGGTCTCCTCCCTCCTTCAGACGCAAATTAATTAATCTCTGAAAGTATAACATTGTTGATCCGGCGCGCAACCTAAGGTGCTCGTCCCGAAGATGAGTCCAAACATCATAAGCATGGTCTAAGTTCCGAATATGAACCAGCTGTGATGAGTCCAAATGCAGAACTATTGTTGCCCTTGCCTGTGCGTTGCGATTCAACCACCTGTGGCCTGGCAAAACGGGCGGTGCGTTCTGAATCAACTCAATAAGTCCTTGCCGGATAAGAACACATTCCATTTTAACACTCCACGTTGCATAATTTGAGTCATTTAACAGAGGACACAAACTCTTGGGTGTTTGATCTGAATCCCCGGCTTTAGCCATCTTGCTACTGTAAGCGTGCTGCTAGCTTCTGACTTCAAAGTACAAAGAAGCTGCAAATTAGGCTTTCGGCAGGCATCTGCAATTAAGCTGCCGCTTTAGAGGTTTTATTGCCGCTATAAATCAGTCCCGGTTACTCACTGCTCCGGTGATAAGGAACGCAGACGTCCGTGCACTTCCTCCCCTGGAACGCAGGAACCGGTGACTCCCAAGCAGGCGAAATTCCTCAGGATCAGCTGCTGCAGATTGAGGCCTGTTTACGTGCCTGTTTTCACGCTTTTCAGAGGTCCGCGGATCGAAACCCCTGCTCTGCTACCACTGTTGGAATATTGGGGTGTAAATCACCAATATTCTTACTACTGCCACTGGCTTCGGTAAAGAAGACAGCAAACAATCGTAGGTGCTAATCTACGTTTATTCAGAGAGTGTGTTCAGCCATCACTCTCCAGTTCAGAAGAAAGTGAAAGTAGAAACAGAACAAAGAACATCACATGACAGGAGATCAGGTTACAGCTTGAGCTCCTGTGTGGGAAAGTTACAGCAATCACATAAAGTAAACATTCATCCACATGCAGCATCTGTGCCATGCAGAGGATTTATGCTAACAGGATGTGTGTGAATATTTGCAAAATTTCCCTCCCTGATATATTTTGGTTCAGCATTTTCTAATTGTCTCATAGAGAAACCTAAGGATGTGGGAGGTGATTATGCTCACAGCTGAAGTAAATTGAAGGTGCTATGTCCTGATGAAGCTTTCATTCATTGCATTATGATGACACAGCAGAAGAGAAGGGAAACTTGATAGAATGAATTCATATCTCCGTAACACCAAGATCTTCTGAGGTTTTTTCAAGCTATGGAAAATGTCAGGTGAAATATATGCATTACAATAAAGCGACAGAAATGGACAGTGAATCAGGGCTATGCCAAATGTTTGCCACCTTCACATTGGGTTAAAAAAAGTCCACCAGATCCCAGGGGGCTTGATATGCTTCCTATAAAACATTTTTATTATGCCAAATAGTCTGTTGTGCGATGCTGTCACTTTTCTAGAAGTTGCTGTTTGGACAAGAAGTTATGGCTTCTTCTTGGAGATTGGAGTTGTCCCTGGGTCTCCTTTTTAAATCCATAACATTTCCTTGTTTTCTCAGGCTATAACTTGTTCCAATAACTATTTGAGTCATAAACCAAGTCGAGTAGAAAGCACACAGCACTTTGTAATATTTTAAATGGACGAATTTCAGTAATTTGCAATATGCAATTATTTCTTACAATTAAAATGAGCAGGTACAAAATAGGTCAAAAACCCTTATGAAGAGGGTGTCAAAAAGAAAAGAAATGATGAGATAAATCATGTCAGGGTAGCAATTCAGCTGATGATTGGCTTGTTTAAGCTGACAGTACAAAGAATAGAAAAGTTCCTAGCTAGATTACAAAAGAATATATATTCCTGAGGGGTTCTGACTAATGGCGTTCAGAGTGATCCAATGTGCAACTAGTTATGGATGTTTCTGAAATTCATATTGTGCAAATTTATTCCCAGATTTTGGAATTTTAAATTGCCTGGACTTGTTTCCAAAGTGGAGCCAATGTATTAGGAATCCGTGGTTGTTCAGTTTTAAATTCTGAGCTTTGTATGCTCTGATTCCTGGAGGTTGTTTTGTTTACCCAGCTCCATATCTCATTATTCCCTCCCACTGCTCTGCATTAGCCATGCGTATGTGTTCATTGATAAATCACCTCAAATAGATAGAAAGACATTTTTAGCACAATGATAGCCACTAAAATAAAAGGGAACAACAAAACAATAAATAGAAAGCTAAATCCAACTGCTCACTCAGTTATCACTTTGTGGCACTGGGCAAAATTGATTCAGAAAATTGAAGCTTGTGTAAAGTTGAAGATTTGACAGCAACACAGAGGGGAAAGGGAGGAGATGTATTTTCAGCCAAAGGGCTTTATAGAAACTTCTGCTCTTCCCCAACCACCACTACAAGGAAATTCATTTATAGCATTATCCTCTCTAACTGCCTTGATGCATTGGGGAATTTCTTCCATCTCCCTGTGCACCAACAGTGTTACTGCAATAGCGTTTCATCTGCAAACATCAGAGGCAGCCATGTTAACTTTAGAAGCTGCAGAAGACCTGCTTGGCGGATGGCAAATTCAATTATTGAAAAACCTTCTGGTTTAAGATCACAGTTAAGGGTATCTCCCATTGGCTCAAGCTTCATAAAACTGGGAAATTGGAAGCTAAGGGTGATGCTGCAACAGATGTGCCTCGTGATATGCAGTGATGCTCTGCAATGCCATAAATTGTGCTTATACAACAAACCCTCCATGCAGTCTATGTTTTTCAGGCTCAAACGCAGATCACAGAATCATAAAATTGTAGAGTTGGAAGGAATCCCAACGGCCATCTAGTCCAACCTCTGCAATGCAGGAATCTCAACATGAGGTCCCCTGTCCAATTTGAACCCATATCGGACCCTGCTTAACTTTGCAAGTGTGCTAGCAGATTTATTGCTGCACCACCAGGAGGACTTTGGGGAGGATGAAGTGCCCCATGGTATCCTGTATTGTGATATGAAGCATCTGGGCCTTCTGTATTGAGTTAACCCATGCCCATTTGTTACTTACATCAGTAGCTTTTCATCAGATGGCGTCTGAATCCTGCAGCACCTCACAAGTACCCTGCGACTTTGAAATTCAAGGATAATGCACCATAACCACACTTTCCCCCATTTTTGCACAATCTTCCCATAAGCTCCTCATAGTGATTCCTCCTGATGGAAAACGATCACTTTGCTGCAGCAGAGACAGCCTTACTTCATAGAATAGGCATGCTGCTCATCACCCATTTATTCTGCTACTCAAATGGGAACTTTTCCAGTTTCAGAGGTAGCTCTAATATAGGACTGACTTCATGAAAGGAGAGAATGGACACCACATCAATTCTAGCATGCTTCTTGAAGTTGACCTCATAGAGCTCCTGGAAGGTGTGTGGAGGGGCTGTTGCCACTGGCTTTCTCTTCTTAGCCTTTCAAGCTGTGTGGTCACAACTGGTGCTACTGAGGACCTTCCATCACTTCAGCCACCATCTCTTTCCCCCTAAAAGCACCCATAGTCACTTCTAAAGCCCAATAGAGCTTATAGGAAATTTGTGTCTCTTTCCTCTGTGGTGACCAAATTAGGACTTTGCTGTTATAATGCCCTATTTATAGAACTCTCTTCCTATGAAGGCTTGCCAGGCATCTACCTTAATGCCCATTTGGCAGCAAAAACTTTCTCTTGCCCAGATCTTGTTCTCTGATTACCGAATCTGTTATATAGTTGTTCTTACAGTGCTAAATTATTTTGTCACCCTATGGTGTCTTAATGTATTCTATAATCGCCTTCTTTGTAGTAAACTGCCTTTATATTGAAGGGCAGGTCAAAAATCTGATTAACTAAGTAAAAATACTACTAGTAAATCTTTTACATTAATATCTCAACTGAAATCGCATACAACTATGTATGAACTAGTCTGACTACTCCTAAGACATGCAGTGCCCTCCTAATGAGAAGAGTTCAGAACTAAATTACTTTTCTGTAATGGGGAATCTGGATAAATGTCCTTTCTCGAGAACATTGCAGTGCAATAAGATGAGATTAAGAAACATTTCTTTTCCAAATTAAACATGTGAAAATGCTGTCAAGGATTAAAGCGGAGTTCTCTTTCAGCCGCATGCATATTTCAAATGAAGGTGCCATTTCATAAGAATAGTAATTTGCAGAGCAATCCTACTAGGGGCTGAGAAGCACAGAGAGATGGGTCCTTAGTCACACCTGTAGCTTGCCATCTCCTGCTGGCCAAGGCAGAGGTTGGGGGGGGGGCATCTTCTTCTTTTTGAGCTGCACTACCTCCTGCAAATCATTGACCATTCCTGCTCTGCCCCAGATTACCCCATCATGTGGGGGCTTTCCCCTGACTACTGCTACCAGTGGTGGTAGCAGTTGCTCTGTTCCACATAATAGAAGAGGCCTCCAAGGTGGTAAAGGCACCCTGCTGGTGGAGGCTGGTGCATAGCTGCCAAGTTATCCCTTTTTTAAAGGGATTTTCCCTTATGCTGAATAGGCTTCCTCGCGAGAGAAGGGAAAACTTGGCAGCTATGGGCTGGTGGAGGTTAGAAGACAAAGCTGCTGAATCCTAATTCCTTCCAACAGTACATACCGGTATTTGAGGTTAGAACTTTAGCAACAGATTGCGGACCTCAATGCACTTACCATAGAGCTCAATAGGAACTACTTCTGTGTAAATAGAATAGCTTTTTAACATCTACATGCAGCTGCTGGGAGAGATCATCAGGGGGTTTGGGCTGGGTGGTCATCAGTATGTGGATGATACCCAGCTCTACCTCTCTTTCAAATCAGAACCAGTGAAGGCGGTGGTGGCCCTGTGTGAGTGCCTGGAGGTGGTTGGAGGACGGATGGCGGCTAGCGGATTGAGGTGGAATCCTGACAAGACAAAAGTACTGTTTGTGGGGGACAGGAGGCGGGGAGGTGTGGAAGACTCCCTGGTCCTGAATGGGGTAACTGTGTCCCTGAAGGACCAGGCGCGCAGCCTGGGAGTCATTTTGGACTCTCAGCTATCCATGGAGGCACAGGTCAATTCTGTGTCCAGGGCAGCTGTCTATCAGCTCCATCTGGTACACAGGCTGAGACCGTATCTGCCCGCAGACTGTCTCGCTAGAGTGGTGCATGCTCTAGTTATCTCTCGCTTGGACTACTGCAATGCGCTCTACGTGGGGCTACCTTTGAAGGTTGCCTGGAAACTACAACTAATTCAGAATGCAGCAGCTAGAGTGGTGACTGCGAGCGGCCACCAAGACCACATAACACCGCTCTTGAAAGACCTACATTGGCTCCCAGTACGTTTCTGAGCACAATTAAAAGTGTTGGTGTTGACCTTTAAAGCCCTAAATGGCCTCGGTCCAGTATACCTGAAGGAGCATCTCCACCCCATCATACTGCCTGGATACTGAGGTCCAGTGCCAAGGGCCTTCTGGCGGTTCCCTCGTTGCAAGAAGCAGAGTTGCAGGGAACCAGGCAGAGGGCCTTCTCGGTAGTGGCGCCCGTTGAATGCCCTCCCATCAGATGTCAAAGAGAAAAACAACTACCAGATTTTTAGAAGAAATCTGGAAGGGGTATTGTGAGGGACAAGGGATACAGGGAAGTCCCTCCCATCTTAAGTTCCAGCCCATCCCCAAGCGCTGGAGAGAGTAAGGAGAGCTCTGCCTCCAGCAGAGAGTCAGGAAGTGGTGTCCGAGGCTCAGGCAAGGTTGTGGAGCCCATGCCTCAGGTGGGACAGGAAGTTGGGCGCACGGGGGGAAGGCCAATCCCCCCAACTCCCGAATTGCGACGCAAACGTAGGGGGAAGAGGTTGGGTCTCCCAAAGCTTTTGTGCTGGAAGAAAACGCGCCAATCGCCATTCGGAGGTTCTGACACCTCACCTTAAGCATGTATATAGATCGTTCTGACCACTGTAAATAATCAGCACTTAATAAAAGCCTAAAAAGACTATGCTGGAGTCGTTACTCTAGAGTAGCCACATCAGGCCCTCTGACAGGTATAAATAATAAATTATTGTTATTATTGTTGTTGTTGTTGTTGTTGTTGTTACTATTATATGCATATGATAGTGCCATTAGGGATAAGCGTTTGTGGATTGAGGACGCCAGAAAAACAACAACAAATGGAAACGCACTGCTTCAAAAAGAAGCTAATTTGTCCTAAAGCCAACAACACAACAGTATAAAATGAAACTATAAGATCTTGAAAAAAGGCATAGTGGCAATTTCACTTCTGTCCTTTGAGAGATGCAGGAGAACCAACAGAGTTGCACTCCCCTCTTTTCTTCCCCAGGGTGACCATTGATTCATCAAAATTCACAAATACTGAATTCCTTAAGCATCCCTACCTTGCAGCGCTTACAAGAACGCTCTATTAGACTTCCGCTTGAGGCGCCATGGAAGATGGCTGAAAATTCCATCGCTCCGGCTCCCACAGGGTAATTAGAGGCTGAGATGGGAGTAATCAGCCTCCCAAAATCTTCTCTGGGGGTACCGGAAGACACAGTCTCATCTGCGGATGCCCAATAACCCAGCCCCAAATTCGGAAGGAAGGAGGGGCTGGGGGGCACTGGATGGAAAGCCCCCGAGAGAGTCTGGCTCTCCTGGATGCTGTCTCCGTGAGCGAATCAAGTTCCATTTCTTAAGATGAAAAAATGGATTTAAGTTTTGGACATGCTTCGAGCGAGGAGGGAGGCATTACTCTGCTAAACAACCCAGCCACTGAGGTGCCAAAAAGATTTAGTGGAAGAAGGATTAACATCTAAGTTGGTATGTTGGAACGGAACAGAAGGGGGGGGCGACGAGCCTATCTTATTATTGTACTTCTCTTTATTATATTATTTGGCAAAAAGCAACAACAACAACAACAACAACCCAGAAGAACCGTTTATATTATCTATAACAAGTGAGACTGGAAGGTTTTGTATTTCTTGACATAATATGGCTCTAAAATTATAAACTGTGTGGAAATAATAATACTATATAATTAAGGCTTTTGATCTTTGATTTGCTTGGAAGAGGATAAAAGATTCTCCAATTTGTTGACATCAGACAGAAGCAGGGTCTTATTCACCGCTGGAGAGACGTTTAAAAACCTCGGATGGTTTCCTAGAATTTATGTGGGAGCTATGTCACATTTTTAATTTGGAAATCCGCCATGATCGGAAGTCAAGACTGGGCTGCAGAATTATAAATAGTCATAGGGGGAGGTGAGCCTTTAATATGTCATTATATTTGTATTTCCAGTTTGATTTGGTAAATCTCCCCTGGAAAGGCTAATGTTTGATGCAACCGGTCTGGGAAAATTACTGAGCAGATGCTTAGACTTGATTTTATCAGAACTATGTGAAGATGGCGGCTGCTACCAGCGAAAAGACTTTTTTATTGATTCGGCAGAAACACCAGCGTGTGAAGAGATACTGTGAACTTATAGAGGGGAATCATGGACATAAAATCCACACAGAAACACATCATTGTTTGTTTTAACTCGCTTGTGGGAACAACTCAAAGGCTGTGAAAGAATGAAGGATAACAACAGAATTAGAGGAATCATCAGAATTGACTATGAAAAGCAGTAGAAGTATGAGATGATCAGAACCCTCCGAACTTGAAGCATGGGAAGTCCTATTAAAAAATTATAATTTGGCAGAATATTCAGACTATTTGATATGTATAATTTGGAATATTTAATGTGATTGGATTGGATTGTTAAAATGGAAAATTTAATTTAAATGATTTTTTTTAAAAAAAACCAAGGACGCTCTATTAGAGGGGAGCAGGATTTGTTATATTTTCATTCTAGCATAGATTTCCCCCTAAAAATATAAAAGTTGCATCAGGAATAGAATTAAAGGAAGATGGCTTACAAGAAGTCATTATCATCATTAATGTGCAACTGGTCATTCCATGCATACTAACAGGGCAATTACTGATGTTTTGTCCACAATGCTAAACAAAGTGGACACAAATCAAAATTATATGGTATGCTATGAGCTAAAGCTATTCGCAAGTGGCTCAATGCATGAGTAAGCATGCAAAATATTATCATATAAAATGAGGGGCCTTAAAAAAACTGCTAAAAGTACTAGAAAAAAGATAAAAATATATAATCATAAATATACAGAAAATCTCATAAACTAGGGTATTGCAAAAAATAAAAATAAATAGAATTTGTAATTTGTTCTTATTTCCAATTACAAATGTCTTTTCATACCTGCAGAGATGTCTGCCTACAGGCAATATGATTTAGAGGTATATATTAGGTTTGGTATTTTAATTTTGGTGAATGTAGTTCTGCTTTATTTTTCTTAGATTAACTTTCAAAGTAATTTAAAACTTTGTGGTGTTATGCAAAAGTGAGTCATGACTGTTTGTGAACTGGGGGTGGTTGTTGTTGTTTTACACAGAGACACACACAGTACCCCTTGGGATCCAGAACTGTAAAGGAACAAATGGGGAGAGACACGGCCAGAATATGAAGAAAATAATATCACAGTAAATTTACTTTACTTTTAAAAAAGACATTCAAAGTTGTATCCTTAAAATAAAAATAAAAAACTTGACATGTTATAAAGGAAGAATTGAATTTGTACAGCATACTTGCCATTTGACTTTCTGACTGACTGGCTGTGTGACAGCCTGTGTAATCAGGCGACTGATAAATACTGTCTATGTTCTTTCTTTGCTTTTTTATTGTTGTCTTAATTGCTCATTTGTTCTCTTCAGAAGCCACCTTGAGCCTTTGAAAGGCTGCATGCAATGTTTTTAAAAGAAAAAAAAATAGCATTGTAGGGGCCAAACTGCACTTCAATTTTAATTTTATATATATTTATGTAAGATACATAAAGCAATGCAAATAAATCATAAACATAAACAATACTTACTATTATTGTTTGACCTCTCTATTAAAGCATTAAGGCAAGCAGGGGACATGTTGGCAGTTCCGTAAAACTCAGCGGCTCTCATACATCTACATAAATAAGGTAAAAGGTAAAGGGACCCCTGACCATTAGGTCCAGTCGTGTCCGACTCTGGGGTTGCGGTGCTCATCTCGCTTTACTGGCCGAGGGAGCCGGCGTATAGCTTCCAGGTCATGTGGCCAGCATGACAAAGCTGCTTCTGGCGAACCAGAGCAGCACACAGAAACGCCATTTACCTTCCCGCCAGAGCGGTCCCTATTTATCTACTTGCACTTTGACATGCTTTCAAACTACCGGTACTAGGTTGGCAGGTGCTGGGACCGAGCAACGGGAACTCATCCTGTCGCGGGGCTTGGTATAAATCTCAAAACGGCTTTGTTAAAGCAGTGTTGACACCTGTTGAATTCTCAATTAAAAGTGTCTTACACTTCTGGCATAAATAATTCCTGGGGCTAAGAGCAGCACAGCACATTCTGAATCTATCTGTTTATAATTCAGTTACAACAGAGCTTATTATTGCTTAATGCGGCCTAAGAACATAATGGGAAATGTTATAGATTAATGAAGGGCAGAGGGCAGCTGATTCCCCTTTAGTTTCATCAAGATTTACAGTGTTGTGAGGTCTCCTAGCTCATGAAGTTATTTCCACTTCACTACTGAGTTCTTTAACATCCCACTATAATTACTTTGAATACATTGTTTTAATACCATGGTACTGCATTTTAAAAAGGATTTGAAATGAATAATCAACCACCTGAGATCAGGAAGATTTCATCCAAAATAACCCTCATTACAGTCCAGGGGTGCCAACTTCAATAAAATATTGGGGAGGGGGCAAATAAGCACCACCCCACATAATCAATCACAAGATGCGGCACATACACAGCATTTGAATGGCAATGCCCATCTTGGGGGAGGGGGAGGCAGGGACTTGGCCCCTTTACAGTCACAATGCTTGCTGTTAGTCAGATACAGACAACATTCAAGTTTTAGAACACCTTTAAAGGAAAGAGTTAAAGCGTTTGTAAATTCCCTCATGTTCCAAAAAACATGGAAATTGTCAGTCACGCACCTTACCTGGCCTGCCATGTAAGCAGTAAACAACTTCTGTAGTGGCATATACTTTACTCACTTAAAACACAACCTGTGTGCATCCACCCTATCCATTGGCCCCACACCTTTATTCAGATTTAAAATGTGTTTGGGGCAGGCACAAAAATGGTAGGTAAAACAGGACTCCAGCACCTAAAAGTGCAGATTTAAACAGCCAACTCTACCAACTTGTAACTCTACCACACTTTATCAGAGTTTTCTGCAATTTGGAAAGATTATCCCCCTCATTGTGTAGATATACTGTGCTGAAGTGCACACTGAGAGAACAATCATCTTCATTTTATGGTGAATAGAACCTTCTGGCTGTATAATGATAGACCGCCAGAGAAAGCCAGCTGCCTTAACTATACAGCTGCTTTTGTGGCTCTGTAAGTATAGGATGCCCTTCATGGATCAATGCCTTGTCGTGGCGAAGGGGCTTGAATAACTCAGAGAAGCTATGAGCTATGCCATGCAGGGCCACCCAAGATGGACAGGTCATAGTGGAGAGTTTTGACTAAACGGGATCCACCTGGAGAAGGAACTGGCAAGCCACTCCAGTATCCCTGCCAAGAAAACTCCATGGACAAAGACAACAGGCATATTCCATGGGGTCACGAAGAGTCGGACACGACTAAACGACTAAACAACAACAAAGTATAGGATATGCATGTGGGCATCCTCATGTTTTCTACCTGCCAGGTTCTTCAGCCAATGGAGAGGGGGCAGCAGTAGCAGCTTGTACTATATCTCCCCATACCACCAAGCTGAAGAAGCTGGTTTCCTCAATGTTCTAGAAGCCTAAATTTGCTCTCTTTACTATTATCTATCTATCTATCTATCTATCTATCTATCTATCTATCATCTATCGGTCTACTGTATCTATCTATCATCTGTCTATTTATTTATTTCTCGCCCATCTGACTGGGCTCCCCCAGCTACTCTGGGCGTCTTCCAACAAAACATTAAAATGCAACAATTCATTAGATATTAAAAGCTTCCCTAATCAGGGCTGCCTTCAGATGTCTTCTAAAAGTCAGATAGTTGTTAATTTCTTTGACATCTGGTGGGAGGGTGTTCCACAGGGCAGGCGCCACAACCAAGGAGGCCCTCTGCCTGGTTCCCTGTAACTTTGCTTTGTGCAGTGAGGGAACCACCAGAAGGCCCTCGGAGCTGGACCTCAGTGTTGGACCTTTACTGTTGAATAGCTGCATGGAATCTTTTTTTTTTTTTTAATGCCAGGTAGCATCTCAGGATTTGGTCAGAAAACTGCTTAGTATATCCATGTCTATTTCTGGATCAGTGGCTAGAATTGTTCTCTGTTGATCCATTCTCTGTGGCTGTACAGCTTCTTGACTCCCAAAGATCCATATCCCAGATGTCACTGTGATGTGGTTAGACTTGAGGGTGTGTTTTTAAAAAGACACTAAGCACTGTGAGGAAGGAGAGCATATTTTCAACATAGCCGCTCTATCGGATAATTGCATCGCAGCAGACCCTTCCGTTCAGAGGAGGCACTGCTCAATAGTGCAATTATCTTAACACTTAATCCAACCTGACCATTTCCCCAAGGGAGATTTAGGAGCAATTTTATTTCACAGAAATAATAAAAGGAGCTGCTTTAGTACTTCCTCTAACACCACAGGGTAATTCCAGAATCCTCACAAGGAGATCAACATCTTCCACTTATGAACTGGCTTAAAATTTGACCAGGCTTCTAGAAAGCGGCACTGCTTCATCTCGAGTCTAGGTACACACAGCTATCAAAGGTGTCCTCTACTCTGAGAGATTATTTGGATTATACACACACATAGGAGCCAACTCCCAGGGGCCACGGTCCCTTCGAGCCTGCCTCCAATAAAATATTTGAGAGTCCTGCCCCTCAAGTCAATGGGCATTGCCATTCAAATGGTGTTTGTGTGCCATGTTGTTTGATCAATTATGTGGGCTTACCTGCCCCCCCCCAATATTTTTATTTCAGTTGGTACCCTTGATGGAGGGATGGTTGGTGAAGGCAAAGAAGGGAAAAACTCCCAGGATGGGAGACTGGGAGAAGAAAGGGAAGCTCTCAGGTGAGACTCGGGAGGGTCCACCTCTTGCTGTGTGAGACAAGGGTTAAGGTGTACCTTTGAGAGAGGAATCCACATTATCTTTTCTATTTTTTTCCCTGTTTTCATTTAGGTTAGTTTTATATTGTACTGTATTGTGAAAAAAGTCTCAATAAAAGCTTTTGGGGGCAGGAAGAAAAGAGGACATAGGACATTGGCCTGATTTACTGTGATATCTCAGAGTGAGATCCATTCATTTCAGTGGGACTTCAAACTGGCAGAAGAAATTGTTTCCTAAGTGGCTAAGGTGGTTTTTAAAAAGCTACCCAGAGGGCTCAGTGTTATATGAGACACTGAGATAAAAGAAGCCCCTGTCCTAGTTTTTTTTTCCTCTTCCCTTTTCTTTCTGCCAGGCAGACTTTAAAGGCACTGGAGCAATTTTAAACTACACAAATTTGCTTCTTTAATTATGAACTTGCAATTCTCCCTGGCAGAATAAAACATTGAGTTTGTTTAATCCTGGATGTCACAATCTATTGTATGCTCCTATCAAACAACAGTACTTCTAAGAATTAAAAATAGAATTCTTTGATCTGTTGTCTGAGGCTTTTTTAATCAGCCACCTGTAAAACGAGAAGAGAAGGCAAGAGACAGTCAAAGTGCAAAAGATTTCAGGTGGCGGGGAGCCAAGTCTAACATTTCTTAAGTCTGTTGGTAATGTGATTCACAAGAGATGGAGACTGGAAATATGCAGTGTAATCTCTAAGCTGCTAAAGTTGGTAGTGTGTGATGAACAAACACTTCAGCTCAGTTTTCAAAAGCAAAGATGGAACCCTAGATTAATCATAAACTTATTATCTTATGTAGCCAAAACAGTACCATTCACACCAAAGAGGGTTGTTTCAGCAGGCTTGGAAATCCAGAAGGTTTGCAGAAATACAATAATGTTGAGCTTCTGCTAATGTGGAAATGGAGCAGAGTATTCAAAAAAGGCATGGCTGGCTGGCACCATGGACAGGAATTCTTCACACGACAATATTTTCTTGCCAGTGCCACTTGTAACCACCAAGAGCAAAGTGCATTTTTATAAAGCGCCCAGAGGAAGCTTTGTTTGTTTTCAAACTAGCTTTAAAAATTCCAGTGAGTTTCAAATCAACACATGAAGCTGTTTTAAAGTTAATGTATCTTTAAGATCCAAGTTTTGGTCCTGTTGAAATCTGCGTGCATTTTGACCTTGACTTTTGAATGATTGGATCAATTTGGCCTTTGCTCCATTTCTTTTTGCAGTTATTATTCACTTTAATTAGGCCATCAGGGTATATTGCGCCATAAAATATTAAGTAAGACATATAATTATCTTGTTTGGTAAAAGTTCGAGTGCAGGTTGGAATGTGGGGTTTAAAAATCCTTCGTGTTTGTCAAAAGGTTATTTCAATATATAGCGGTCTGTCCACTAAACACATCTGTTTATACTGCCAACATAAATCAATGGGAGAAATTCTTGAGGCACCAGCCTCATCCAGGAGCTACTGGAGGAGGAAGAGGAGTGTGGGGGGAGCGCATCACCCCTGGCAGCATGATCCTGGTGGGATGCCGTTGCGGCTGCCCCCCGCCCGTGCTGGGCGTCATGCCCCCACAGGCGGTGCGTCACGCCCCCAGGACGCATGCCATGCCCCTGTGGGCAACACACCACGCCCCTGGGATGCATGCCAGCCCAGCCCCACCTGCTCTCTGCCCCCCCACCAGAGCATGAAGCTCTGCCACGGCCAGGAGCCACAGATTCACCCTAGTGTCTACAAACACAGGCAAGCAGGAGGCATTATCACAGCTCAAGGACACATTCCAGCAAGACGAAAGCACTTAAAGGAATGTGGCCTGGAGAGTGGGGTTGCCTCAGGAGAGTCACAAAGGACATATAAGGGCTTGAGGCCAGCAGTTTACCACCCTGGCACGAACTACTGAAAGCAATAGACGTCTTCCATTTCACTCTCTAATTACAGAGGCCAGTGATGAGCGATATTTCATTCTTGGGAGTCAGATTCTCACCAGCACGTCTTCCTGTGAGCTGGGGCCCAGCCCAGACATGATGTCTAAAGAGGCTTGCTAAGGAGAGCTTATGGGATTGCTGTGGAGCAGGCAAGGCTAGGGGTCCTGTGGCCATCCATGTGTTGTTGGACTGCAGCTCCCATCATATTGGAATACAGCAGCATCTGGAGGAACACAGGTCCCCATTCCTTGTCACAGAGGCCTCTGGGGCAGGTGCTCATGTCCCAGTCGGAGGGGTGTCTGCTAGTTAAGAAGAAGTACCTAACCCTTCCAACATTTGGAAAAGTGAAGGAGGGCCCATGATGGGGGCTGAATGTGGTATGTGAGTCACCACATGGACATCCCTTATGTAGGCTTGCCCCACACTAACATCCATAATCAATTAGTGCCATATCACCTTTCTCACTTACCTGCTAGAGAATGGCCATTCGTGTGGAATCTGTCTCATCCTACAGTTTGCACAAATCACCTCTGAGGATCAAGCTTTCTCTAATGACATCAAATTCATCTCTGGAACTCCTTCATTGGCAGTGCATCATCTATATAATTAAATGGAAACGTGTATTCTTTTATTTATTTTTAAAAAGATTCATTTGCAAAGAGCATCATTAATGAGTCCCTTCTCCTTGCCTCACCCCACCCACCATCTCCGCTGGCTGTCCACTCTGATCCATTTTCCATCTTGATCATATGGGTAACATTAGGACTTGAAGAGCCCTCCTACTCCGAAAGATGCTCCTGGGCCCAGTGCCAGTGGCAAAGTGGATCAGACAAGAATGGTTAGCATCTTACAGGGCTGAAAGCCCCAATGTGTCCAATTATTCAGACTATTTCTGAACAATACGTTGCATCCTTTCTCTCATCTTGCTGTCTTTGTTCTTTAACCGGGGTGTCTGTTCAAATGCCTACTCAGCTGTCAAAAATTTGCAGCCCTGAAACAGTGATTCTGGTTTGGGGCTCAACCCATTCCAATTTTCTGACAAGACAGAGACAAGAGGAAGAGAGAGCAATACAATTTTGCTAAGAAGTGGCACAACTCCTTTAAAAATATATATATTCTCGTGGCTATACACAAAGCAAATGCAGATTTCTTGGAGTTTGTGCTGAAATCACCTTTATCAGGATGCTGGATAATGCAACACAAATTGTCATGCTGAATTCAGTCCTGTGTGGAATTTTGTTCCTTCCCTTCAACTAAAAAAAAAAAAAACTTGATGAAACCTCTGGTCTTTGGAATAATCCTGTTTTCCTTTGAAGTCTGAAGCTCTGAGGGGTTCCCCTATTGTGTGTGCTTGGAGACGCAGAAAAAAATCGAGGTTTGTTTTTCGTTCTTTGCACAAACAAGAAGATTTGGAATTGTGCAATGCATTTGGGAAGGCACACTCTCTTTTGAAATCATTGTTCTTTTGACCCACTTTCATCCCCAATTTATCAAGCATAAAGAACACTTGGTGTTAACTTTGTCCACTATCATTAACAACGCCTCATGACGTTAATTAATACTGCAAGAGGCTAAGCCACAGGCTTGTTTCCTACCCAGTGGGGATTTGTGGTCCAGGTTTGCTGAGCAACATCTGTCAGTGAGGAGGCTTCGAGGGAAAATTAATTAATTAATTAAACCAATGCAACCCTCTAAGCTGAAATTTTGCGGCTAAATGATTAACATCACCTCATCTTTAAGTTCCCCCCCTTTCCCTAGCCTGTTTTATTTAATGATTTTTAGCTATGAATATTGCATGTCCTTCTGCAGTTAATAATTTATGCTGATGAAACATGGCACTTGCTGTGCCCTTCTCAGATTCAAATGGACTGTCTAATTGCTGGTTTTAGATTAGCTGTGGCTTATGCTGCTCTCCATTTCATCCAGAGAGAGGTTGGTTTCCGAGACAGTTTGGAGGTCTTTAAAACACCTCCAAACCCTTCCAAACACACATGCAGAAGGTGGTGCTGTCAGTCTCTGTGATACAGATAACATATGTAAAGTCAAGGTACTTAGAATTTAAAATGCTCGAGATGCTAAAATAATCCTGATGTGTTTAAACAGAATGTGTTGAGGCAGATTTTTTTTTTAAAAAATCTTCTTTTAATAAGACCCATAGCCTTTATTTAGTAAACATCCATCTCCTGTCACCTGCAAGATAGCTGTGATGGACTGTCTGGATGCAGAGGAGTGAAGGGGGGCACCAGGTGGTGAACCCCCAAGGGATCCCGGATCCCTCAAGGGAAGAAAGCTCAGAGCCAGGAGATCTCCCCTTCTTGCTATGACCAGCTCCTCTCCCCCCACCCACCCAGTCTCCCAGAACACAGAGAGGAACGAAGAGGGCGGAGCCAAGAGAGACAAGACAAAGGAGCCTCGAGTTGCTGGGGAAGGACCCAGGGGAGAAGACTTAGAGAGCAACTGCATTGTTGCGGCAAGACCTACTGGGAAGAGTTGCTGTGATCACT
This sequence comes from Zootoca vivipara, assembly GCF_965207765.1. NCBI lineage: Eukaryota > Metazoa > Chordata > Lepidosauria > Squamata > Lacertidae > Zootoca > Zootoca vivipara. The sequence continues at coordinate 45,100,197 of NC_142591.1, read as the reverse complement.
AAGCACTGCTTTTGTTTCTTTGAATAAAGGGTTAACTTCTCTGACACCCGTTATGTTGTTGCTGGCCTGCTCCTGACTTCGGCTCCTGACAGTAGCTCACAATTCAAAGCAGAGTTCTTGGATTCATGCACAGTCTCCTAGCTCTTAAAGGTACTGAACTCAGACCTGATTTTCTAGCAGGCAACAGAAAAAACTTACTTGCATTCTACTTCATTTGAAACCAGATCCTTAGCCGCCTCATGCATAGGGTAAGGATACTAGTTTCTTGCTTCATAGGATGTCCATGAGTTCCAGCACTATGAGGGGGGGGGAACTCTCTATCAACTTTGTAAGCAGCTTGGAGGTCATCATAAAAAGAGTGAGATGCATCAGAATTGCTGCATACAAATTTATTACTGCCAGCGCTGAGGGCCTTCTGGCGGTTCCCTCATTGCGAGAAGCGAAGTTACAGGGAACCAGGTAAGAGCCTTCTCGGTAGTGGCGCCCGCCCTGTGTAATGCCCTCCCATCAGATGTCAAAGAAATAAACAACTATCTGACATTTAGAAAACATCTGAAGGTAGCCCTGTTTAGGGAAGCTTTTAATAACTGATGTTTTAATGTATTTTTAACCTTCTGTTGGAAGCCACACAGAGTGGCTGGGGAGACCCAGCAGGATGGGCAGGGTAGAAATAATAAGTTGTTGTTGATGATGATCATGTTGTTGTTGTTGTTGTTGTTCCCCATCCAGCTGATCAGCTGGATAGAAGAGGGAAAGTATGGAAGTGTCTGGATTCAATTACTACTCCCAAACAGATGTTTATGGTTCTCCAAGAGGAGAATATCACTCTGCTAAACAGGGGAGATCCTTGTTTACAGAACTCGCTCAGGGTATTTCCATCAAGCCTAAGTGCTCCTCTTTCCTTTTCTGCGCTGTATTGCACACATGCAAAACCCATCCACAAGGGCACAGAAACCTATTTCTGCAGGAGGATTGCCCTTGGTGGATTGAAATATGTATGTTGTTTCCTGTAATATTAGCTTGAGCTGGGCAAACATTTCTAACTGAGAATCTTAAATGTGAGACATGAGAATTGATGGTGCTGTTGCAGTCATTATGAAACTGTTTTCAGCTCAGTCTGTCTTGAAAGTCACAGCAGACCACCCTGCTGGAAAGTGAGGGACTTCAATCTCCCTTGAGTTGGCATAATCCCTTTTCTCTCTCCAAAATGCCTTGACTTGTCGCAAAATAACATCTTAAATACTAATACTTCTGCAAGTCTGATTGCATCTAGTCTTCCTCATTTCCATAGCTTTCATCATTCAACTCTGATCTTGTTTCTTGGTTGCTTGTCATTATTTGTCTTCCCGTTTACTGCTTCTGATCATTGCTTTTATCCACTTTCTGTTTTTCTTTCATCATTCTCATAGCTCCCACTGCATCTGTCTCTTATCGTTTGGTAATTTCTGTTTGGGGCTCCAATGTTGTTTTCTATCAACTGTACAACTTTGTAACTGAGTTTACCTTCATCTTTCTGCCTCTTTTGTTTCCATCTTCATAATGTTTAGGGAATAGTAAAAGACTCGCTTTCTTACACATGCATAATACAGTCACAAAATATAGGCTTTCTGGCTTCTTCACACATGAGATTTTATACACAAGTGCCATCAGTTGTAAAGGCCATGTTCTGTATAGTATTAGGGATGTGTCTCTTTAAAATACTCTGAAAGGGCAGTCTGTTACTACAACCAGTACTTACAAGTACCACCACCACCACCTCAAAAAAATCTGTAGTATTCAAACTGCTAACACAGGACTCAGCTACATTTGTAAAGAAACAGCGATTTGAACGTGCTATAAACATGCAACACCAGATGGCAACAGAGAGCAAGAAATTTTAAAACACGGTTTTCCATAGAGGTGTTTTCTTTTGTTAAAACAATCTAATTTCTGGCTTACTTATAGGTCCCCCCCCCCTGTGTTTAGACCCACCCACATGTGGTTTTTAAAATGTGAAATCATCATGTCTTCTTTACTCACCTTTTCTGGAGGGTTCACAGAACATAATTATCCATCTGTCCTACATTTTCTCAGTGTTTCTTCCCCACAGAGAATCTACTTTTTTAAAAGGACACATTCAAATCAGCTGCTGCTGACTGATTTTAAACTGAAGATGTTAAGGATTGAACCTAGAATCTTCTGGGTGCAATGTTTGTGCTCTGCCACTGAGCCAACAACCGTTTTCGATGCTGGCAAAGTTATGTTAGAAATATAGCTAGCTGCCTTATACTGAGTCAGTATTGTCTGACTGACAGCACCTCTTGGAAGAGCTCTGCTTAGTTAACAGGGAGGTTCTGTTCTGTATTTGCTGCTGGCATAGGCTAAATCAAGATGAAACACAGCTTGCTAAGTAATGTATATCATTCCAGAAATTCTCACAGGCTTAAAAGGTGTTAGGGAAAGGACTGAAGAGGAGGAGGAATTATGGAGGTTTTCCCCCACCACTTTTCCTGTAGCTTCCAGAGAGGAGGAAGGCAGACTTGAATTACAGCAGGGCTTTGAGGAAGATAGCAGCTCAGAGACATGCAAACAGCAGAATTATGCTGTGTTAGGAGAAGGAGTGGGGAGGCAGAGTAGCTAGCTGACACATCACTGGACAGCATAACTGACCCCCCCCTTCTCCCAAAATGCAGTGTTCGTTAAGGGTGCAAGAACAAAGAGCCCAGAGGCAATTGTCCACAGATGGACGCCGTAGAGGCAGGTGTTGTTGCTAGAGCGGGAAGGGGGAGGAGCAGGGCCATCTCAAGCCGGTCGGGCGCTGTGGCGCGGAGATCGCTCCGGCGCCCCCGCCCTGGTGGGTGGGCACAGCGCGCAGCACGGCTTCCACACTGCTTTGCCACGCAGCGCCCTCCTGCCAGCCTGGCGCCCTGGCACTCCGCGCCACCGATACTACCCCTAGAGCCGGGCCTGGGGAGGAGCTCAGTGTGAGCAACTCCGTTATGGAGGAATTCTTTGCCTTTGACCGTGATGACTGAATAAATCATATTAAGAACTTTCTTGTTTCTTCCCTGACTCTTGGTCCCCCGTCGGGGGGAGGGGGGAGAGAGAGGATTCCTCAAGCCTGACGAAAGGAGGGGTAGAATCAAATGAACCATAATAATATGTGCTATATTTTATTTGCTACCAAACAGTCTTGACCCTGGAGTCCAGTGAGCAATCAGGACACTGAGCTAGAGACTACGGTGTCATCAGTTGAGGAGATGAAACAGGTTTCTGGGTCTGAGCCAGACGCTAGTGATCAGGGGTCCACTGAATCAGAGGCCACGGAATGGGCAGAGCCCACTGAACCAAATCCCACAGCACCAGAACCAATGCTGGGACCCTGGCAGGTGCTTTCCCCTAGGCCTGAGAGCAAGAGTCTCTCCTCACCCTACCTGGAGATGCCAGGGACAGAACCCAGGGCCTTTCTCCTGCAAAGCAAATGCCCTACCACTGAGCTATGGAACTGTTCCACACTACATGCAGTGCAGCTGTTCCATGAATGCACAGCTTAGGCAGGAAAATCTGAATTAAGGTGGGGGGAAATAGTACAGGCTGCCTCTTAGATGATGCCCAACATCATGAGGATGACGCGATAAACATACACACATGGGGTGCATTGAATCAATTTCAAACTGCCATGTGCATATAAATATAATCATGTACCTGACTTCAGCTATATAATACCATGTCTCCTTGTAGGGTGGAGGAGGTTCTTTTTTAAAACAACAACAGCAACCCAACTCTGCTCCAAGCAGATGCATCTCATTCTGTTCTTCTCTTTGCACTCAGCCAGCAGTAGGAACCTGAGAGAGAACAGGGTCCTCTGAGATTGTGACCCAACATAGTCCTGAAAAAAGCATTCCATAGTGAGGGGGGGTTGCATCTTCCTGATTAATGCAGACCACAGTGTTTATCTAAATAAGGAAACCAAGCCAGAACCCAGTCAAATAAGAAGTTTAGACTGCAAGTAAGTCCTGGGAAGCATGTCCTGTAAAACTCAGCATGACTGACTTCTGAGTAAATATTCATTGAATTGGGCTTCACCTCTCATGACAGACACTTAATTTCAAATTTCAATAATTTAGCTTAGCTGTCTGGTGGATTGCAACCTGTCTAAGGCAGGTAGGTGGTTATTATTATTATTATTATTATTATTATTATTATTATTATTAAATGAAGGGTGTAAGAACTGGTTAAAGATAAAGGTAAAGGGACCCCTGACCATTAGGTCCAGTCGTGACCGACTCTGGGGTTGCGCGCTCATCTCGCATTATTGGCCGAGGGAGCCGGCGTATAGCTTCCAGGTCATGTGGCCAGCATGACAAAGCCGCTTCTGGCAAACCAGAGCAGCACATGGAAACACCATTTACCTTCCCACTGTAGCAGTCCCTATTTATCTATTTGCATTTTGACGTGCTTTCAAACTGCTAGGCTGGGACCAAGCAACGGGAGCTCACCCCGTCACAGGGATTCGAACCGCCGACCTTCTGATCAGCAAGCCCTAGGCTCAGTGGTTTAACCACAGCGCCACCCAAATCCAAAGGATTTGTGTAGACAGCAATGACATTTTTAAAATGAACATTTCATTTATTTATTCCATGTCATTTTTCCCTCAAGCATTTCAAAAGAATGGCAGTTCCCCCTCTGTCTGCAATGAATACTTGGTGCTATGGGTAAATGGAATTCTTTTTCTTTGAGGTGCTGGACACACTTATGTTCAAATATTGATGTGCTACAACGTGAAGGATGTTCACCCACTGGCAGGTTTGGACTGAACTCATCATCATGTGCTTGAAATAATTTATTCAATTGCTTCACTGAACCAATAGCCTGCACTCCATATCACTGTCTCAATTATACATTTTGCAAAATAGTCTCTGAATGTTAATATAATCATTCTAAAGCAACAAATGGAATCTGGAAATGTTAAGTAACCTTGCACTTGTTGCATTTGCATATTTCTTTTTCAGCAGGCAATGAGCATGAGGAAGAAATATAAAATCACTGCACATAAACAGGGTGGGGAATAAAACACAAGGAAAGAAAATTGCAGGACAGATAAACATTTTAGGCTTAATAAATGCAGCTGAGTTGCTGAATCTTAGCAGGTCTAGTCAGTGCATGGAAGAAAGACCCCCTGGATCCCCAAAAGTGCTGGTTTGAGTCCCATGATGGGAGAAAAAAATAAATGTACCAAGCAAATAAATCCCCTTGCTGGATCATAATAACATTAAGGAGGGAAGTGTGAGAGTTGTTCAGTGGAATTCCTGATCTGGAGCTTGTGTAAAAATCAGTTCTCTCCACCTCGGGAATGACTTTCAGAGCTTAATTGCAGAACAGTCTCAAATACTAGTTACATTAAGATAAAATATTACAAAATAATAAAGTAACACACTGTAAAGAAGCAATGGGGTTCAGTCTTCTGTGCAGTTCCACAAACTTTCCTCTCTGGTCCCAAAGGGAGATCCTAAGCTTAGAATCATAGAACTGTAGAGTTGGAAAGGACCATGAAGTTCATCTAATCCAACCCCCTGCAATGTAGGAATATTTTGTCCAATGTGGGGTTCAAACCCACAACCCTGAGATTAAAAGTCTCATGCTCTACCGACTGAGCTTGGAATGATGGGAGTTTTAGTCCAGAAATATCTGGAGAGGCAATAGTCTCCCATCCCTGCTTTGCATGCATTAGAATGAATACAGCTTCCAAGATTTAGAATAATCTTTCCATCTATGTTAGGGATTTACTGTTAGTGGAAATCAATATCTTTTTATTTTATGTAGAGAATGGTAGCAGATGTTTGTTATTATTTTTAATGTTCTTAACAATCCTCCCAAAAGGATGTAAAGATTTTTGCAGCTGCTGCGGGAGAAGCATGATGTTCGATCTTAATATTTAACTGAATTGCATTGCTTCCCTTCCCCCACAACATTGGATTACTTTTATTATTGTTATGACCTCTTCCAAGTGGCAGTCCAGCTTTAGGAAATACATGATTAAATTAGTTTAGGAATGCACATTCACAAAATTACATGTGTTAACATTTATGTCTGCTTTGGTCAAGCATGGTAACGTAAGTAATTTTATTTTATTTCGGAACAGGAAGTTACAATTGTACCCTGAAGAGTCCATTGCCACTTACAGCAGTAGAATGCAATCACCATTACAATTAAACAAATAGGATACACTCTCTTCCGTAGAAACATCTTGACATTATTTGCCAAATGCTTTCTGCTTCAAAAAGAGAACTACAGGTACTTGTGTTGCTGGTTCCAAAATGTTTTATTGCCCTACATAGTGAAGGAAAAAGTGCATCAGCCATAGGTAACACAGAGACCAAAGTTGCACATGACCTCTGGGTCATACCAAAAACATGGGGGACGACGACAAAGTATATCCCCCAGCAAGTTCATTTTGCTTTAGATTCTGTATCCAATAGGCCTCAAACAATATACTGTGAGTCTGGATTTCTCTAGAGTAAATGGTTTGCGAGTCAGCTCCCTAGAAAGGGATATTTCTAAGCATTCAGGAAGGCAGGTAAAGGACAAAATACTTATCTTTGCATTCACCTTTTCTCCTTCAAGCCTATTTTGCCTTCAGCTAAAAGCGCTGAAATTTTCAACAACTGCAATCGCTCACATGAGCCAATAAGTGAATTAAAGCAATTTTGGGAATATAATGCACACTCCTTCCTCATACCCTCCAACATTTCTCCGATGAAAATAGGGATGTCCCATTCCATAATGATAATTTTACTATTTATACCCCACACATCTTACTGGGTTGCCCCAGCCACTCTGGGCAGTCTCCAACATATATAAAAACATAATAAAACATTAAACATTTTAAAATATACCTATACAGGATTGCCTTCAGATGGCTTGGGGGGGGCAGATAACTCCATACCCTCCAACATTTATCCAATGAAAGTAGGGAAATCCTGAGGAAAAGTAGGACATTCTGAGATCCAATCAGAATCCGGGATGGCTTCTCTAAATCAGGGACACCCCTGGAAAATAGGGACACTTGGAGGGTCTGCTTCTGCTCTCCCAAACAAATTAGATCAGCCATGCCAATAGGAGAAAGTATTTTGTTCGATTGGTATGAAGTATTATGATTACACTGTCAGAGAGCATGTAGCTGTTAACCTTATTCTGCAGCTGTTGGATATTATATAGTGTGTACATATCTTGTTAAGTTCCTTACTTTTGAAGGAGACTAAGCTATTTATTGAAGAACAAGCAAACAGAACTGAAGAAGGAAACATAAGTAAAACACAAGAACAGACTCAGGGCAGAGTCCAATACGTATAATGGTTTAAAATTTTACCCAAACATTTTCCATTACTGAGGGAAAGGCGGGGTTTTCTTTGGGGCAGCTCCATTTTTGTAGAACTCTGTGTTTGTCGAGATTTGATTGTGTCTCACATTGCCTTCATTTAGGCACCACCTTAAAGCATTTTTATTTCACCAGGCCTCAATTGCTGTCTAAATAAGATCAGATTTAGTTCTGATACGAATACCTGGTTCTAGAAGGTGGCACTGGACTTCACAGGGCATTTCTCCAGGGATGGCCAGTGTGGTGCCCTTCAAATGTTGCTGAACTACAATTCCCATCATCCTGGACCATTGGCCACGTTGGCTGGGGCTAATGAGAAGCAGAGCCCAACAACATCCAATGGAGAGCACTGCATTGTTCTAAGCAACGAAAGGTTTGCTTTTGCTTTATTTCTCATTGTTTAGAGAACAGCAGGTGCGCCGTGCAATCATTAAACTCCAGGTGGCAGTTTCAAAGCAACCCTTAAATGTTTTGTGACCTTCCATTGTAATTTCTGAAGCAAAAGCTGCACAGATGCGTGACCTGCCTCTGCTTTAGCACCTTACACCTAGGATGATGAGGTTCCTCTTGATGATGGATGGAAATGTCATTTTGTCCCAAATCTGCTGCAAGTGAAGCCTGCAAAATTCATCTGTTCAACATTGGTTTTAAAAGTTTCAAGGAAATAAAAATGCCTGTGTAAGAATGACCTTTGCAAACCTCGTGGAAATTAAGACAAATCTGATGTGAGCTTCCTACCCATTGTCTGATGTACGTCTGTTTTTATAACACATTTGCCACCCTAGAAAACCCTGTGAAGTTTATGCTGCTAAAAAAAAGTAGTCAGTCTCTTTATAGTTCCATGTTATAAAATTCTAATAAGTTCTAAAACTTTAAAAAGCATGCAAATGGATTCTAATTGCTCTAATTAACAGAGGGAAACTCAATTATTATTTATTTTTATACTCTAGGGCTTCCAGAATGTTTTTTGCAGCTTGAACTAGGCAAGCAACCCTCTTCCAAAAAAACAATGTTCTCTGCTGACATCTGCCAAATGGCTAGATCTTCCTGTTTGATTAATTCTTTCTGAACATTTTGGAAACATTATGTTGTTTCTTCATGTTTTACAAGTTATACAGCTGCTATGCCAAGCAAAAGCCTGCACACACCAAAAAAGCTAATGAATAGCAGATGAATGCCTTTCTATTATTATTATTATTATTATTATTATTATTATTATTATCATTAGTTTCCAGTATTTTTGGACTACATTTCCCACAGAAAAAATAAGCAGACAAACAAACAAAACCATGCATTTACATAGAATAACTACTGTTTTCATACTTTTTTAAAGATGACATTACTAAGATATATCAAGCAACAATTTGGGGGCATGATTTGCAAGATAATATCTGCATAACGATGGCCACACTGTCTCGCATTTTTTTCCAGTGCAAACAAAGTCCTGTAACTTATTGAGCAGATACATGCTTGTGTTTGATTTAATGTTGCCAGCTGAAAAGAGCACTGGGCTTGTGCACCTTTAGTAATTGTGTAAAAGATGGAATTTCAACAGCTGTAGCTGGCAGCTGGACATATCGTTCTGTTTCTAGTTTGTATCACTTTTGCATGCATGCATTCATAATTCTGTTCTGCTTTGTTTTTACATCAATCTGAGAATTTAAAAAAGGTAAACTTTTGTATTTAAATATTAGGGTGTTTTTTTTAAAAAAAACAAAAAACCCACCAGATTTCTAAATACATTAATCCTGACATATGCATTTGTAAACATTTTTATATATTTCTTGAATTGATAATTGCATTGCAAAATTTGGATATGTGCAAAATGCAAAGGTTAGCTATCTTCCAATTGACACATTAATCTGGGAGGTGCAGATCAGACCAATTCATACCAAAATTCACAATGATCACATTCCTCAAACGTTCCTAGGAAAATTCCTTCTTTGCAACTATGAAATGTTCAAGAGCCCTGTCTTCTTTGATATCTGACCACACTTAACAAAGACTATAAGCTAATCACAACCACACCTAGATACTACTGATTAACATGTCTGCTTAGAAGTAATCTCCACTGAGCTCAATGGGGCTTACTCCTAGGTAAATGGACATAGGTTTCCAACCTTAGGGAGCAGTCCTAAATATGGGAATCCAGTGTGCTTTATGTTGGCTTAAGAAAATCTGGTGTATCATAGAATCATAGAGTTGGAAGAAACCACAAGGGCCATCCAGTCCAACCCCCTGCCAAGCAGGAAACACCATCAAAGCATTCTTGACATATGCCTGTCAAGCCTCTGCTTAAGGACCTCCATAGAAGGAGACTCCACCACACTCCTTGGTAGCAAATTCCACTGCCGAACAGCTCTTACTGTCAGGAAGTTCTTCCTAATGTTTAGGTGAAATCTTCTTTCTTGTAGTTTGAATCCATTGCTCCATGTCCGCTTCTCTGGAGCAGCAGAAAACAACCTGTAAAGTGTGCCGATCCAAAATCTGTTCAGGACCCAGCCTAAGTCTCGCAGAGAAAAAGCAAACCTTGAAAATAGAAGGAGCACTATCTGAAGAAATGTGCATGCACACAAAAGCTCATACCAATGACAAACCTAGTTGGTCTCTAAGGTGCCGTTGCAAGGAATGGTTTTGTTTTGTCTTGAAAATAGAGTTTGACTTGCACCACACTTTTTCCTGGTGCAAGTTTTGCCAGGTTTCCAGGTTATGTTACGGCAGGGCATTCCACTGGGCAGGGGCCACTACTAAGAAGGCCCTTTGGGTGGTTCCCTGTAACTTCACTTCTCACAATGATGGAACTACCAGAAGACCCTTGGAACTGGACCTCAGTGTCTGGGCTGAACAATGTGGATGAAGATGCTCCTTAACTCATCCAGGGCCAAGGTTGTTTAGGGCTTTAAAGGTCAACACCAATACTTTGAATTGTGTTCAGAAGCATACTGGGAGCCAATATAGGTCTTTTAGGCCCAGTGTTATATGGTTCCAGCAGCCACTCCCAGTTGTCAGTCTGGCAGCTGCATTAACTGTAGTTTTTGAGTTACCTTCAAAGGTAGCCCCACGTAGAGTGCACTGCAGTAGTCCAAGTGGACTACTTGGATGTACCACTCTGGCAAGATGGGGCACAGGAAGACAGGGTCTCAGCCAGCATACTAGATGAAGCTGGTAGACAGCTGTCCTGGACATAGAGTTGACCTGCACTTCCATTGACAGCTGTGAGTCCAAAATGACTCCCAGGCTGTGAACCTGGTCCTTTAGGGGAACAGTTGCCCCATTCAGGACCAGGGAGTCCCCCGCACCTGCTCAGCCCTATCCTCCAGAAACAGTACTTCTGTCTTGTCAGGATTCAACCTCAATCCATTAACCGCCATCCACCCTCCAACCACCTCCAGGAACTCACACAGGATGTTCACCATCATCAGAAATCAGAAAGACAGAATGAATCAGAAATTGATCATGTTGCTTCCTGTCCTATAGATTAAGTCAAATCTTGTGGCTGGTGCAAACCCCTAGTAAACACTTCCTTTTATTTTAAAATATGTTACTAAGATTAACTCAGTAAAGGAAGTTTTATATAAAAAACAAATCCTGATATATTTGTAGGGCACTGTTTTGTTGCTATTAAGAGCCTATGGCACATTTCATTTTAAGATTAGTATTAATCATTGGGTTTGAACAAAGTCCTCTGCTTGAGTCCACTTTTCTGAAGAAGGAAATTGCTTGTACCTAATTCAAGGCTGATTTCAGCCTTGTATGAAATTGCTGGATTTGAATGGTTTATAATTCAGAGCAGGATTTGGCAAATAAAGACAAAGTAATTCAGTTATTTATTGAAGTGAATGATGATACAGATGTGTTGCTATAGATAAAATTACAAATGCAACATTGATGAACAAAGAAGTAACATTTAAACAATAATATAAATGAGTTGCCATAAATATTTTTTTAAGTCACTGTGAATTATTAAAATCAATAAAGGAATTTGCAGGTTTCTAAATAGACTTGGTACACATGGTGCGTATCTTGGCATAGAATCCACAAATTGTTCCTTCGGCGTAATGTAAGGCTGGGGAATGCCCAACCCTTCTGTTTTGTTTGCTGCTGTATCCCTGGCTTCAACAGCAAATTTTCCATTCGAAAAACCTTTTGAACATTTCAAGGATGCCTCTTGATTTATTGGCTGCTGCACTGCTGATATGATGAGGGAGCTTTCCTGTTAAGGTGTTTTAGTGGGGAGGCTTAGAATGCTAAGCTATAGACATAGCTTAACACTGCATTGCATTCTTTGTATGCAAAAGATCCCAGGTTTTATCCCCTAAGGCATCTACAGGCTGGGCTGGAACATGGAGAAACACTGCCAGTGAACATTATATAACTGTAAGGACTAGACTGCACACTTACTGGAGAGCCAGACTTTAGGATGCAGGAGGAAACAGCTGCCACCCCAATCAAGCTTATGGAACAGCAGGCAGTGTCAAGTACAGTACAGTGGTACCTCGGTTTATGAACACAATTGGTTCCGGAAGTCTGTTCATAAACTGAAGCGTTCATAAACTGAAGCGAACTTTCCCATTGAAAGTAATGGAAAGTGGATTAATCTGTTCCAGACGGTCTGCGGGGTTCTTAAACTGAAGCGTTCATAAACTGAAGCGAACTTTCCCATTGAAAGTTACAGGTAGGTAGCCGTGTTGGTCTGAGTCGAAGCAAAATAAGAAAATTCCTTCAGTAGCACCTTAAAGACCAACTAAGTTTATATTTTGGTATGAGCTTTCGTGTGCATGCACACTTCTTCAGATACACTAGAAACAGAAGTGTCAGACCCTATATATATACAGAGGGTATATATATATATATATATATATATATATATATATATATATATATATATATATTTCCAGAGAAATTTCTCTTTCCCTTTCCAGTCTGTTCCTGAAATATAAACTTAGAGCATTGTGTATTGTAACATTGTGTATGCCATCAAATGCCAACGGTGCCCTTCAGCTCTCTATATTGGACAAACAGGCCAAACCCTACGCCAAAGGATAAATGGACATAAATCTGACATCAGGAACCATAAGACTGAAAAACCAGTAGGAGAACACTTCAATCTCCCAGGACATTCTATACAAGATCTCAAAGCAGCTGTTTTATTACAGAGAAATTTCAGGAACAGACTGGAAAGGGAAGTTGCTGAATTGGAAATCATTACCAAGCTTAAAACCATGGAAGCACCTGGGATGAATAGAGATATCGGATTCTTATCTCATTATGCATGATCAAGCTTTCTTTAGCACCTCAGCCCAGGACTAATTGCAGCCATCAGCAGCCATTAACACCCATCTACAGGTTTACCACTCCCATCAGCCCATCTCCCATTCCCACCCACCACCCTCTGTATATATATAGGGTCTGACACTTCTGTTTCTAGTGTATCTGAAGAAGTGTGCATGCACACGAAAGCTCATACCAAAATATAAACTTAGTTGGTCTTTAAGGTGCTACTGAAGGAATTTTCTTATTTTCCCATTGAAAGTAATGGAAAGTGGATTAATCCGTTCCAGATGGGTCCGCGGAGTACTTAAACTGAAGCGTTCATAAACTGAAGCATGGGTGTAATTGGTTCCGGAAGTCTGTTCATAAACTGAAGCGTTCATAAACTGAAGCGAACTTTCCCACTGAAAGTAATGGAAAATGAATTAATCCGTTCCAGATGGGTCCGCGGCGTTCATAAACCGAAAATTCATAAACCGAGGTGTTCATAAACCGAGGTTCCACTGTAGTTTCAAGTTGGAGCTAGCAGGGAAGGGCAGAGCCAAGCAAGGGCAAGCCCAGATTTTCTGTCCATTGGTGGAAGTAGCACTAGACAGGAGCTACCAACTGTCTCTAAGGAAGAGAAGGAGCTGCTCTTCTCTCCCCAATCCAGCTCTGCCTACAAGGATGCTCCAGTGTCATTAGACCCTGCTGGATTAAGCCAATGGCCCATCAGGTCCAGCATTCTATTCCCACAACAGCCAATCAGGTGGCCTTGGGAAGCCTGTAAGCGGAACTTCGCTTTGGTTCCTCAATCCACTCCTTTGTTGGTGCATCTCAGGGCCCACATCCTTAGCTTCAGCTGAAGTCCTTTGATCCTTCGCCACTTCAGGTGTTTCCTCCACAGAGGTATTTCTCCCTGCTTCCTGACTTCCAGGAAGAATGCCAACACCATGGGATACCAACCCCATTCTTTGCATCTGTTCATCTACTGAGTATAGAACTAAATGCAATGGCATCATAATCTGACGGTCTGGGAGGGCCATTTCTTCTCATAAATTAGTATTTTTTTCATAGAGCATGCAGATTGGGGGAGAGTATTAAATGTCTCCGTTGCAGAAATGTAAGCCACCAATCAGAAGTTATCAACTTGATTGAGCAATTTATTTACAAAACATTGCATTTTGCTGTTTAGCAACAACAACTGCAACTATAAAATATACCAAGTCTTCAATATTTCCATTTTAAAACATTTTTTCTTCATTTCCATTTATGGATCACTGTCTATGAAACACCTCAAAGTGCCTTAACAAAGAAAATATATCAATTAAAATTATCTCATATATAAAAGCAATTTCATATCCAGTACAGATAAAGACTGGGCTAAAAATCTATACTTAAAAGATTTTAATTTTATTTTTTTAAAGGAAGATCTTCAATACACGTCAAAAAGACAATAGAGATGTCACATCCAAGTGACGTATCAAACACAAGCAATATGTTGCCTGACATCCTCAGAGTTCAGACTGCTTCAGATTTCATGGGGCAGAAGATTCATATTATCCAAGATCATCTCTAAATGGGTGCTGTTAAATCAAGTAATATGCTTTGCCCCTGAGAAAGTTTTTTTTTTAAAAAAAATCAACCACTATTGCTTAAAATTAGCACACTGCAAGAATCTAAGGAGGTTATTTTCAGCTTGAAACAAAAAAATAAAATAAAATAAAGTAATATATTCTGGGAGGTTTTCAGATACACAAAGTTGCTTTGTGCTGAAATGTCTAATCATGCAAACCAATTTACATAGTCACCCTTTTTTAAGGGTGTTTCCAGACACAGAATGAGTTTTTCTGTGCCTTGGTGGGGGGTGGGGGCAGAGAGACAGGCTGAAAGCTGATAATTTAGTCTTGTGTTCATCTAACTCCTACTCAGAATAAATCCACTGAAATTAATGATCCAAATGAATCCTGTCCATTAACTTCAACGGGTCTACTCAAAATAGGATTAGTGTTAAATGTTATGCCTAGGGCTAAAGTTAGACTGGAAAGGCAGATGGACCACCCAATAGCATTTTTCAGCAACATGTTGCCAAGAGTGAAAGAAGTTCCAGACCTTTATATCAGTGATACCTGATTGACTCTGTCATGTCACCTGATTGATGCCCCTGACTAAGAAGGGTAAGGGAAGTGGGTGTGCAAATGTCACTCCCAGAATTCTGTCATTTTATGCTAACCTAAAAATCAAGGGAGTGGTGACTAATGTTGTCGGGCGTGCCCTGCTCTGTCCTTAGCTGATGTTTTGTTGATGCTACCACAGCTGCCCTCTCTCAAATTTCCATCATGGCCCTGGGAGATATGGGTCCTCTGGGAAGTGTGTTGCCTAGCTACTAAGGCCAAGTAGCAACATATGTTTTTATGCCTAGTGGATGGGTCCTCTTCTCACCTGAGCAGCTGGGTGATTGAGGCCCTTGGCTCTTTCTGTCAGCAGTAGTGCTTGAAAGAAACACAGGAGGGATGGGTGCGTGTCTATGCTACGTTAACTTTTCTTCCCAATTCTTAGAGGTTATTGTTTCTTTACAAGAAATGTCCACCATTTGTGAGAACTGAAATAATCACAATCATGCCATATTTATTTAGCATGTATATTATCACTAGGATTAGAGTGACAATCCTTTTATATCAGAATGTCTGTCAATAGGAGAGTCAAGTTTCCAAAATATGTAATTTCAGGATAGACTGAAAAGCTGTACCCACTCAAAAACCTTCCCTGCAATCAGTATGCCATTCTAGGGGTCATTGTGGTATATTTTCTGCAGAAGAGAGAAGCCCACAAAGGACGTAAAAATATGGCAGTGGACTAGTTAAGATCAAGCAGTGAATGATGTACATCGCGGGTTGCCAAACTTTTTCAGTCCATAAGCACAAATGCATAGTGGATAAAGAGTTGGAGGAATCCCACATGCACACACACACACACACACACCAAGCACACATGCCATAACTTGTTCTATTGGTTACAAGAGAATGCTTTCAAGCCTAATTTCAGTGGGGGAAGAGAAAGGCCTCTGTGGTTACGTGTGGCTGTGAGCGCCACGTTGGCAAACCCCTGCTGTATATAATCTGAAACATAGTATTTCCCAAGCAGGAAGTGACTTTTGAAAGTGAATGCTATCTGAAATGCAGCTTCTCAAATGAGATGGGATGGTCTTCTGCTGGAAGGCGGGGGTGTGGAATTCATTCTTATGAAGAAGCCTTGCCTACAGCAGCTCTTTGGTTCCTGGTCATTATGTTGAAAAGTAATTTTCTTTTTGCTTTCCCCCACCTTCTCTCCCAACCGCAAGTAAAGAGGCTGAAATGCTATGAATGAAACACTTCGCTTATAAGCACATGATGGTTAGAAATCCTTTCATATCAAAGGCTAGAAAAGCTTATGAAAACAAAGCCTTGCCGTTTGCTCTAGTGTTGAGCAAAGAATGATAAGAAACTGGGATTGTGAATGTACATACGTAATACAAATCTGACAATGGTGAAAAGAATAAGAAAAGCAAAGAAGAATCTTTTTTTAAAAAAAACCAAAAACCCGCTTATATTAAGTCTCTGTTTGAAGTTCAAATGGTATTTTACCAATATTTTTTAGAGGTGACCTACTAATTTAAAGAAAAATGGGTTTCTAAATGAAAATAATAATAATAACAAACCATTACTGTTTACTTGGCTATGAAAGGGATGTTTGTTCAGAACCAAATAATGGGAAATTACAACTCTAATACCGTGTTTCTCCGAAAATAACCAATACTCCCCCAAAATAAGCCACACCCCGAAAATAAGCCGTACCCCAAAAATAAGCCATACCCCAAAAATAAGCCATACCCCAAAGATAAGCCATAGTGATAGGCAGTTTAACCTTGTAGGTTAAACTGTACCATACTTAATAAAAAATAAAATAAGACATCCCCTGAAAATAAGCCACCATGGGGTTGTTGTTTTTTTGGAAAAATAAATATAAGACGGTGTCTTATTTTGGGAGAAAAATGGTAGAAAGATCTACCAGCACCCAAAGCTTCAGGCCAAGCTAACCACAGTTCCCTGGACACTATTCTTTGTAACTTAATGCACAAGTAATGAATCTTTAATCATGACTGTACTAAAGCATGTGTGGAATGTACTTACAATTTTCACCCTAGGTGATGGTGTTTATGTAAAAAAGGGAAATGTATCAAGGCGTAAGACTAGTGTCAATATTTGTTCCAGTAATTGCAAAGCTGTTTCCACCTTGCATGTATTAATCTTGACACTTTGGTTAACAGAGAAGTATGAAGTCAGTAGAACAGCAATGTACAGCCTCAAAACATTGTAGCACAAGATCACAGTTGGGGGGGGGAGGAGAGAGAGAGAGAGAGAGAGAGAGAGAGAGAGAGAGAGAGAGAGAGAGAGAGAGAGAGAGATTTCCTTTTTCTACATTTCAAATTAAACATTTTTCAAACTTTAAAATATCCAATGACTTCCCTCCTTCTCCTTCCATTGTTTATATTACATATCATACTTTCCTGCATATTTTACTATAACCATTCAAATCAATTTTCCACTTTTACATCAATCAAATATTGTTTACTCTGTTGAATTTATCTTAATGCTGCCAGCGTTTTCAGCTGTGTATAATTATTTTCCATATATTCAATAAATATTTTCTATTCTTTAAATATATGTTCTTCTTGCTCTATTATTCCATGGGTTAAACCTGCAAGTTCTGCATATTCTAACATCTTAAGTTGCCAATCCTTTTTCCAAGGAACCTCGCTCACTTTCCATTTTTGGGGCTAACAGAACACAGGCTTCTGTTGTTGCATATATACGGTAAATAAACTTTTCTGGCACCTGGAAATTTTTGTCTGGGTTATTCCCAACAAAAAGGACTCTGGTTTTTTCAGGGAAGGTAAATTTAAACATTTTTTTTTTCAACTCATTATAAATCATTTCCCAATATTCTTTCAACTTTCTACATGTCCACCACAAATGAAAAAGGTTCCTCCCATTTCTTGGCATTTCCAACATGTATCTGATTCTGCTTTATACATCTTAACCAGCCAACTGGGAGTTAAATACAATCTATGAATCATTTTCAAGTAATTATCTTTCAGAGAATAACACACAATAAATTTCAAATCACTTTCCCAAAGTTTCTCCCAGAGGTGTAGGTCTACATTGTATATATCCTATATCTATTGCCCAGTGTGTCGTTGATTCATTAACTAGCTAATCTTTTGTTTCCCATTCTAATAAGAAATTATACATTTATCCTTATTTTGTAACAGTTATTTTTCAATTTGTGAGTTTTGGTCCCAAAACCCATTTTTTGTCAACCTTAAACATATATATCTGGTGGTATTGTAACCAATCCATAACTTGGCTTATTAAATTCTCCCTAGCTGTCAGTCTGGGTTTGCCCACTGCAAAGTCCAGCAATTCCCTGTAAGTCACCCATTGTATACTCATATTAACTCTCTTAATTGTAATTGCTTCAATGGGGGGTAATAATAAATGTGTTTTTCTTTCTAGCAGATTTTTATATTTTTCCCAGACTCTATAGAATTCTTCCTGAGAATGTGGTTCGTAAAACTCTTATAGATTTTTGCTTTCCCATACCAAAGACATGCATGCCAGCCGAATTTTAAGTCATGACCTTCCAGTCTAAAATATATGTATTATCCAATAGAATTTATTCCTTTAATCAACACAAACAAGCTGCCTCATAGTACAATTGCAGGTCTGGCAGGGCAAAGCCACCTCTTCCTTTTGTATCTATCAAAATTTTATATTTAATTCTTGGCTTTCTCCCCTGCCAGATAAATTTGTTGTTTTTGTTGTTTAGTCGTTTAGTTGTGTCCGACTCTTCATGACCCCATGGACCATAGCACGCCAGGCACTCCTGTCTTCCACTGCCTCCCACAGTTTGGTCAAATTCATGTTCGTAGCTTCGAGAACACTGTCCAACCATCTCATCCTCTTTCATCCCCTTCTCCTAGTGCCCTCAATCTTTCCCAACATCAGGGTCTTTTCCAAGGATTCTTCTCTTCTCACGAGGTGGCCAAAGTATTGGAGCCTCAGCTTCAGGATCTGTCCTTCCAGTGAGCACTCGGGGCTGATTTCCTTCAGAATGGATAGGTTTGATCTTCTTGCAGTCCATGGGACTCTCAAGAGTCTCCTCCAGCACCATAATTCAAAAGCATCAAGCAGATAAATTTAGAAATATATATATATCTTTTCCATTATTTGAAGCAGCTTGCATTATTTACAATTGGAATTTACTGGAGTAAAAACAGCATCCTAGGAAGTACATTCATTTTAACAGCTGAAATTCTACCTAGCAGGGAAAGTTTCATCCTCCCTCATGTCTCCAAATCTTTCTTAACCTCTTTGCACAATCTAATATAATTATTTTCAAATAAGTTGAGGTTGCTTGCTGTCAGCTAGATTTGACCTTTTTTTACCTATTTTTAAGCCAGACAACCATTCTATAACTTTTTTCAGCTGCTCATCCATGTTTTTGACCAACATTTTTGTTTTATCTTAATTTATTTTAAAACCTGCCACTTCTCCAAACCTTTTAATTTCTTCTAGAGCTTTGGGAATTCTCTCCAATAGTTGTTCCAATGTTAAGACCACATCAGCAACAAATGCCCTTAATTTATAGACTCTGCATCCCACTTCAATTCCTTCAATTTCCCTATTTCTCCTTATATTCTGAAGCAATATTTCTAATGTTAAATAACAAGGGAGATAGGGGACAACCTTGTCTAGTTCCTTTTCTTATTTGACATTTGTCTGAGAGAATATTATTTCCTAATATATTTACTGATTGATCAGTATAAATTGCTTTAATATCTGCTAGAAACAAATTACCTGTCTCTCTCCATCTTTTCTAAAACCTTGATCATAAATGACCAAGAAATATTATCAAAGGCTTTCTCCATGTCTAGAAAGATCAAAGCAGCCTGTTTTTCATTCCTTATTTCCAGGTACTCAATTAAATTAATTACATTTCTTATATTATCTTTCATTTGTTGGCTTGGTATAAAACCGGCCTGGTCTCTGTGGACTGACTCTGTCAATGTCCTTTTTAGACTATCAGCCAAAATTGTGGTGAATAGCTCATAGTCATAGTTCAGTAAGGAAATAGGTCTATAATTCTTAGGTCTTTGTCAGGTCACTATCTTGTTTAGGGATCAGAGTTATAAATGCATTTTCCCCAGAAGCTTGGACCGTGCCAGTCATAAAAATTCTTTTCATAGTGTCCTTAAGTGGTTCTATAAGTGCATCCTGAAACTTTTTTGTAATAAATTGTGGTAAGTCCATCTGGTCCCAGTGCTTTGCCCATCTTCATTCAATTTATTGCCATCTGCAATTCTGAAATCAATATTGGTACATTCAATAATTTCTGGTTTTCTTGAGACACTCAGGGAATATTACAATTGGTCAAATAAAAGTCAATTTTCTTAATATTCTCTTTCTCACACCAATATAAAGAAGTACAAAAAATTTCAAATGTTTTCCTTATCTCTTTTGGGCTGGTCAGTTACTTATCTTCATCAACAATATTATTTGTTATCCCATTCTTTCTTTCTTTTTTGAGTTGCCATGCTAACAATTTGCCCGGTTTAAATTTAAAAAATTTCTGTTTTGTTAATTTTCCTCCCAATCTCTTGATTAACTAACATCAAGAATTGAGCTTGCAATAATTTTATAGCTTGGTGCACATATTTATCCTCTGGTTTTACAATTAACTCATTCTTTTATTCATTAAGGCATCTAATATATCCTGCTTCTTTTCTCCCTTTCTTTCTTTCTTTTCTTTTCTTTTCTTTTCTTTTTTTTGGGGAGACATTTTGTTGAATTAGAAAACCTCTCATCATTGCTGTCGTTTCCTTTTTTAAATTAGCTGGATATTTTGTTTGTGTTTTAATTAAAGAATTAATCTGAAAAATGTCAAGCCAATGAAAGTTAAGCCAAACCAAAATGAGCTAATTGTGACATTCATGAACAAATTAAGGTATATAAACCTTTCAGCATTCTCCCTCCACTTTCCATATTTCCCCTCCTGGATTGAGACTTGAAATGCAGCTGCTAGGGTCTTAAAAGGACACCCAGATTTACATATATTACACCAGTGTTGAGACAGATCTATACCGACTGCCTATTAAGTAGCATCTAAGAAAACGTCAGGGTTTTATTGTTGACATTTAGAGCCCTAAACAACTTGGAACCAGGACATATTTCAGACTGCCTTCAGAGCAAAACATACAGATGATGAAAGTTCAGAGATTCCTCAAAACCCCTGGTCTTCACTTCCCATTAACTCCTGAGGGAAGAGAGCTGAACAATAAACTCTGGTTTCCAAAGTATGAGGTGGATTTCCCTTCACAGGCACAATCTAATCATGTTAATACCACAATTTATTCCATTAAACTTTCATTCCATTTAAAGTTTTATCTTGGTCTCTTTAGGTGCCTCTGCTGCTCATTCAGACACCTGTAACATAATCTTTATGCTTCAATGGCTTGTTTCCATTTGACATGTCTCAAATTGTCTTGCACCCTTATCTACACCGAATGGTTAGGGAATACTTCACTCAGCAGCAATGAAGGAAGTGAACCATTGAGAGGAAATGTACATTTAACTGCATCCAGAAGCGGTAGATAACCATTTAGGGTGGCAAGTATGAAATTGGAATTGCTAGGAAAATTTTAAGCAGCTACGTAATTACCCTAAATGGAACTGAGCTCCTACTTTGGAGATTATTATCAACTTGGGCGTTATTCCTAGACACCCATATTACTTCAGCACATGCAGCAAGAGTTGGTATCACTGACTTATGCAGTATCTGGAGGGAAAACAACAAAATCTTCTTCCTTAGACATGGCATACATATAATTGTAAAGTTGGAAGGGATCCTGAGAGTCATCTAGATGAAACCCCTGCAATGCAAGAATCAGAACTAAAGCATTCATGACAGATGGCCATCCGACCTCTGCTTAAAAACCTCCAAGGAGGGAGAGTCCCCTAATCCTGAGGGAGTCTGTTCCACTGTCAAACATCTCTTATTGTCAGAAAGTTCTTCCTGATGTTTACTTGGAATCTCCTTTCTTGTAACTTGAATCCTTTGGTTTGGGCCCTACCTTCCAGAACAGGAGAAAACAAGCTTTCTCCATCTCCCATGTGACAGCCCTTTAGATATTTGAAGATGGCTGTCATATTACATCTCAGTCTCTTATCCAGATGAAACATACTCAACTTCCTCAAACAATCCTCATAAGGCTTGATTTCCAGTCTAGAGTGCAATAGCAAATAGCTGCTTGTTAACTGTCCTGGGGTAAACTTAGTACCACGGACTCAGAAGTCAGACTTCACAATGAGAGATTTGTGATCACTTCTCCTACAGTATTTTGCTGATGGAAGGAGGGGGGGGAGATCCAGATTAAGGGAGCAGGGTTTGGGGAGTTGCCCACCTCCATCATTTCCTCAGGTACCACTTTCTCAGTCTACAGTATTGTCTCATGGTGGATAACTCATTGGAAACATGAACCTTGGAAGTTTTCCCTCATATGGTAAATGGAGGCTGGGAAATGAAACAGAGAAGCAGGATTGAAACAAAAAACACCCCCCACTGCAGCAACCCCAGTCTGAATAGGGTTACCTTGTAGTTGCAGTTGCCTTTTTTTTAAATGTAGGAATATATTACACAGCTCCCCAAATCCCATTAAGTCTGTCCCTCATTCATTAGCCTTGGTCGAGGTTTTGCATGAGAAGCTCTGTAAAGCAAGCAATATGAATAGAACAGTAGGAACAGATGTGGCTCTGAAGCTGGAGGCATGTGCTAAAATGAGCTTTATTTATTATGCATTTAATACTACTACTTAGCATTATTGTAGGGATTTTTGAACATCCAGAGTGCTTGAAGTTCATGTGCATCAATTGACTTCTATGAGTAATCAGAAGTAATTCCAACTACTGGTACGCTTAATAGGCCTCATCCCCAGACTGCAATCCAGCTAAACTGACCACTTTAACTAAAACTGACACTAAACTTTTCAAAGCAGTGGTTGAAAGTATTTAATCTTCATGCTCTCCAAACTTGGCTAATCAATCTGTTCAACAGCAGTGTTAGTACTGGTCAGTCAACCACTTGTAAGCATTTCCCTTCTGTTCTGATCAATTCCATGTATGAATAGACTCACTGCCCTGCTAATTTCATTTACTGGTGGAAAGTGTCAACTGTGACCAATCAGATTTTGTCAGAAATATGATGGTTTTGTGCACTGCTAGTTGCACCTGTTGGATACAGTGGAGTTACACTGAAATATTTAATGGAGCCAGCAGGAATTTCCAACTGAAGTCCACAGCTGGTGTTTGAATTACAAGAGTAACACATGCTCAAGAAATAATTATTTTTGCTTTAATTTACCCAGATACCATGTGAATCATCTCACTATATAGCTGAATCTTTAGGAAAATACAAAGTGCTTGAAACTTTGCAATTTCAACAAAGAAAGGGAACACTTGCCCGATATTACAAAAACAACAAGTAAGATTCTTTTATTATGTAAGAACTGCCCATTGCTCTGATAAGTCTTCCTATTCCATCTATACTGTGCAGACATAAAAGTTAACTTAAGCATTCTGTTCAGCTAAGAGAATGAGACCTAGCACTTCCTAATCACTCATTGGCCATCTGCATCATGATACGTGGCACAAGAAAAACCTATTAGGAAAGGCTTGCCTCGGGGTACAACTGCTTTTTTATCGTGTCAGTTGAAACGTGTAGCAGTGCTAGCTTCCGTGTGTCAAGAATCAAGGTCTCTTCTCGTCAGTCCTTTTGCAATACTGGTTTCCTTAATATGGAAGTTTAAGGAAGGGAAATCTGGCTATGCAGGTATGTTTTGATATATTAACTCATTTGGGCAATGATAAATAGTGCTGGAATTTGGTTAGGGAAATGTGTTTTAGGCTTTGTTCATGCTGGAACAAATCTGTAGGCTTTGCAGTTCATTCTGTTGAACGCTTGAACCAGCCTCTTTTGAGCCAAAAGTTGTATGCTCATTCCATGAAAATGCACCTATATGGGCTGAGGGAAGAACCAGGTGATCTGCGGGGGAAAGCCCCTAAGAAGGGGCTCCACTATTAAATATGTGCTCCCTGAATCATTGCTCCAAGTGAAATCTAGATATTATAAATACTGGGAACAAACAAGCAGCAGAAATATGTCAACAAGACAGTTAGGTGACTTCTCTATAGTCAGGCATTAAATTGTGTGTTGTGTGTGTGCTGTACGTGTGTTACACCTGTGTGTGACAACCACTTGGGCCACTAGCTTCTTTAGCCCTGGCATGTGGTCCTTGGATAGTTAGCTAAGCTGTTGAGGCCCTTACCTCAGTGTGGAACATTGGGATGAGAAGGGCTATTGCCATGACTGCCCCAGAGTGCCTGGCCTGACATGGCAGAGCGCATTGTGCTCTTTGGTTCTTTTCAGAGTTACAAGCAATGGAGCAAGCTGGTCAATGGCTAAAGTAGAAATGACAAATAGGTTAGGTACAGTGAAAGACATTAGCATACATCCAGAGTCTGTGCTCCTTCCAGACCCTGCACTCATTGCCCAGCCACCTGTAGCCATCAAATGCCACCTGACCCTGCACTCATTGTCCAGCTGTCAGGGACTGGTCAGAGGAGGAATGGTGGAGACCGCCTCCCCAGCCTGACCCTTTCAGAGAAGAGGAAGACAGATCAGAATTGCAACAGGGGTGTGAGGGAGGTCACAGTTCAGGGGCAGTTGAGGGGGGAAACTGAGAAATAATGGGAGAGGAGGAGGAGGAGGAAGAAGAACAAGCACAAGGGGGGTGACAACTGATGGGCACAGTGTCTTTAGAAAGCATCCCAGATCCTCCCTCTACCAGAACCCAGTGAACCTTTAAAGTAGGAGAGCAAAGAGCTTGGAGACAGAAGGCCCTAAGCGGCACTCATAGAGGAGGTGATGACCAGCTAGCGCAATGGTGTTTAATCTCTTCATATGGTTTTAATATTCAATATAAACTATTGACAGACATTAAGGAGAGAGGTGGCTGGGGGGTCCCTGATCTTAAACTATATTACGCTTCCGCATGTTTTTGCTGGATGAGGGAGTGGATGGTATTAGAAAATCGAGAGCTCTTGGAATTGGAAGGATTCAGGAATAATAAAGGTTGGCACGCATACCTATCACAAGAAAATAGAGGAAAGGATAAAAGCTTCACGGATCATATAATTAAAAAACCGGTATTTAAAATCTGGGATGAATATAAAAATTTATTAGAGACAATGGCGTCGCCATTGGAAATGACTATGATGAGTGGCCAAGGCAAAGATGGAAAATGGCCAACTTATCAAGAACTGACAGTGAACTTATATTAAAACCATATGAAGAGATTAAACACCATTGCACTAGCTGGTTACATTATTTACAAGTACAAAGTCTATTTAAAAAGCATAAAGAAATAGGATTTACTGGGGGGAAATCTATATTACAAGAAATTTTGATTGATAATACTGTTAAACCATTGTCCAAGGTGTATAAATTTT
This sequence comes from Zootoca vivipara, assembly GCF_965207765.1. Classification (NCBI taxonomy): domain Eukaryota; kingdom Metazoa; phylum Chordata; class Lepidosauria; order Squamata; family Lacertidae; genus Zootoca; species Zootoca vivipara. Next base: position 45,074,985 of record NC_142591.1, on the reverse strand, counting down.
TGCTAGAGTGGGAATTAAAAGATGAGGAGATAAAATCTGTGATGACAAAGTGGGCCCAGGACTTAGGAAGACCAATTTATAAAACACAGTGGGACAAGTTGTGGAGATTGACAATGAGATTTACAGCGTGTCCAGGAATTAAAGAAAACATGATGAAGCTTGTATATAGATGGCATTTGACGCCAGAAAAGCTAGCCAAAATCTACAAGACAGAAACAAAAGAATGCTGGAAATGTCAGGAAAAAACTGGTACGTATTTTCACTGTTGGTGGGAGTGTAAAAAAATATATAAATTTTGGAATGATATATATGAGAAAATGAAGAGAATGTTAAAAGTTACGTTTGGAAAAAAAAACCCGAATATTTTTTTATTAAACTTAATCCCAGAAAATATACCTAGAGATAGTGTTAATATTTTCTTGTATGCGTGTGCTGCGGCGAGATTAGTATTAGCTCAAAAATGGAAAGGAACTGAAATACCAACAATCCAAGAGTGGCAAATTAAAGTAGTAGAGTTTATGAATCTGGCAAGAATGACAGCGGCAATTAGGAATATACCAAAACAGGGAATAAAAGCAGAATGGAGATATGTGGAAGAGTATTTTAAAAAAGAAAATATTGAAACAGAGCTAGTGATTTGTTTGGAATAGAGAAAACATGTAGGAATAAATCAGTTGGAATTAATAAGAGGGAAAGCAAACTAAAAAAATGATAGTAAGGGAAGCGATATATTGGCGATTGGAAGCCAATTTTAATCTAAAATGAATTGATTTTATGAGTATATGTCCATGTGTTAAGATCTGATTTGTGGACAAGTTTTTGTTACGTTATGTTATGTTTGTTTAATTTGATATTGTATATTATTTGCAGTTTGTTTGATTTAATTTGCCCAGCAAGTTTTGATTAATTTGATTTGCTTATTTATGTTGATTAATTTACGTTGGGTGGCTTAAACATGTAGTTATGTTATTTATGTTATGTTATGTTATTTACGTTGCTATGTTACTTTATTTTTCCCTGGTGTATGTATACTTTTTTAAAAGTTTCTCAAATAAAGTCTATTTTAATCTTTAAAAAAAAAGACAATGACAAATGAGTAAGTGAGAGAAAATTGGGGTGGAGAGTGACTTGGGACAACGCCATTATCCAAGAGGCTGTGTTCCAAAGCCTCTCTCTGTAAATATTGACTAAAAAGTGGGTGGTAAGAAACTTTTCCTTGTCTTTGTACGTTGCTGGCAACTGACCATGGGAGTTGCCTGCAGCCGTCCAACACCAGCCACCTGTAGCCACAGAGTGCAAGCTGAACAGACATACTTGGTAATAGCAGATAACCATTTACCCTTTTATTTAAAGATCATTTGAATAGATTCAAGATGTGCGGTAGATTTGGGAAGTGCAGTTGTCATAATATTTTCTCTGTCTCTCTCCTCTGTTAAGGGGAACACAATGTACACTAAAACCACAGCCACTTCTGGGCAGGCGAAATAAGTGAACTAATAACTTTTATTAGACCTACCAGGTTTCAAAATGGAGTGCATTAGCTTTTGAGTGACAATATTTCTTCTTCAGGGTAGATTTTAAAGAACAATATGTAACTATCTTTCTTTTTAAAAAGGAAAGAAACAAGGTTCTGGGTGGGAGCATGTTGTCAAATTCAGTGCACCATTAGTCTCAAAACTAGAAAAAAAAATACTTGTAGACATAATGAGATTAAAACTAGGATCTAGTCTTAATTTAGTAAGTACTTTCTCCCATATAACTGCTAAAGCATGTGCAAGGTTTTCAATTATTCAAAAGTATTCTAGGACAGGACAGTAATGGAAGAAGCTCCCTCTGAAATCATTTAAAAAAGATGTTATAAACCAATCTCTCTCAGTGTTCTCGATGCTATTTGGAATTCATAATCCCCTTGAGAGGCAGAAATAAAGAAAAGCAAACTAACTGGCCTTTACACTAAGAATGCTGGAGGTTCCCTAGAAAGGGTGTGCTAAGGACAAAGTCAACAGGAACTAAATCTACATTTTAACCCAACACTTCCTCAAAACAGTTTGCTTTCCTCAATCATTGTGTTCTCACAACAACCCTGTGAGGTAGGCTAGGTTGAGAGATGATGACCTGGTTTAGAACACATGCTGAATAGAATCTTGGTAGGTTTGTTTTATTTTCAAAGCTAGCATGACACAGAGAAAATGACATCCTTTCCTTTGTAGTGGGAATTATCTGTATGGAGAATAATATAATGATATAAACTCCCTATCTGCAGTCTGAAATGGTACTGAAGAGACACACATTAATCATTTCAGTGAGAAATTGACCTTAATGTATATTTTATTTACTGTGGGTGATAATAATTCTTTAAAGATGGGACCAAATTCAATTACTTTCAACTTGTGTTGGCTGGCACACTATCTGTGATCTGCACTGTAAAGCATTTGAGTTTATACTGTCACTGTCATAGCCTGTGATCTGCCATAAAGGCTTTCTGAAACCTCACAGACCAATGTTTCCTATTCTTCTGGGGCTGTTCCCTCACGTATTTGTGTGTGTGTATGTGTGTGTGTGTGTGTGTGTGTGTGTGTGTGTGTGTGTGTAGTCCTTAAATCTAGGATATGAAAACAAAGCAAGCTCACTCTTTCTATCTACAACCTTTAAAAACCTAACCCTTTTTAATGAAATAATTTCAAACAAACAAAATATTGAGCAGCTTTCCGGTTGTATACTTTTGTGGGAGCGATTCAACTGTATGCAAGAAATATAGGTGTACACAATTAAAATGGATTAATGCATGCTGGAACAGTACATCAACTTTTTTTAATGGACTCTTTGCAGTTAGGAAAGTGATGAGGAAATGCACTAAAAAGTGTGGAATAGATAACTGATCAACAGGAATACATATGACCGCTGCACAAGTAAATCAGAATGAATACCCATTGATTACAATCTCCCAGAGGGGAAATGAGAATGAACTTTCAATACAGATATTGTCAAACTTGTACATGAGCTTTATAAAGGCACATCAGAATGAATGCTCCATAAACAAGTTGCTTGGAGGAGCCCTCCACATCCAAACGGAGCTGTGTCACTCACACCTGCACTTAATAGAGTTAAATTGTTGTGACATTTCCTGTTGCAGTTGTCAAAGCCTTCAAGGTCATTCAACAAAAGGATGATGTCTGCCACCAGGTGAGTGGGAAATGTTCACCATCTTCTGGAAAGACTTATCCATCTTTTTTAAAAAATGGAAAAGGGAGGATACTGGTGCCCAGACAGAAACTCTCACAGAGTCCCTGTTGCAACTGCCTGGTGCTATGCTGGGTAAAGCAAGGTGCAGGTGCACTACAGCTGCTCCCCGATCATACCGTATTCCTCTCCCATTCTGAGACTCAGAGCAGTCACAGCTCTCTATGCTTTCAGCAACAAAGGGTAGACTGCTCAAGTATGTCCCCCCCCCCCGGGCGCCCCTGTCAAATACCTTTGAAAAAAGACCACATCCCAGTTTTGAGAAACTGGCAGATTGATTGGCGTCCTTTGGCTTCTCTTAGTTCATTTGTTTAAGCTCCTTCTGTTTCTAGCTGCTGGATTTGGATTAATAGCCAGACATGACAGTTTGGTATGTGCATATATCTACTATGCATGGCAGACACATGCCCTTTTGACACCATTTCCGGTTCTTGAACTGTTCAGACAGGAGTGCAGAGCTCCAGCTCATTTGCCCACATATGTTCTGGGGCAGGTAAATCCTGTTAGCTGCATTGGCTCTCACTGCCCCCGGGATACTGAGTAAGACCATTGGTGCCTTAACTTAGTATTGTCTGCACTGACAGGCTGCAATTCTCCAGGATTCCAGACGGAATCTCTCTATCTTAGGCCTACTTAGAGATGCTATAGATTGAACCTGGGACCTTTCACATGAAGAGCATGTGCTGTTTCATGAGCCATGTCCCTCCCCACAATGTTCCTGATGATTATGCTGTGTTATAATTATGATACTTCTCCCTCCCTCCTTCTGCCAGCATGATATCACACAGGCTGTTGGTTCTGTTTTGGCCACAGATGGAACTCTGCGACTTGGAGTTCTTGAGAATCATTGAGCAACAACTTCTAGCATTTCATCTGTTTCCTTTTTATGTTAGAAAATGAACAGCTCACTGCTCAAAATATTGCTTGTTTTGTTTGATCACTGCTTCTAATTAGCTCCACTAAATCTCACAGGAACTGGATACCATGAAGAAGGAAAAAATAAGTTTGTATAGACTCTCTTAAGAATGAACTACATTTTAGCCTCCATATTCTCCTTCACAGTAATGGGTATGCAGCACTGGCTAGAATTCGCTGAAGTCCATTAAGTCTACTCCCACTTCATGCTTAGGGCCAGTAGAGAAATGAATGTGCCAACTAGAAGAAGGGGCTTCTGGGATCATTACTGAACTCAACAAACTACTGGCCCATTGTTCTCACTGCTGTGCCCCTTTGGAAATTCTGAATGAGACATACTTTTTGGCATCTTCTGGGTAAAATTTCTGTGCACAAACTGTATAGGAAATAAATTCTTTGGTGCTCATTTTTGTAAGGATCCTTAAACTTAAAAGTGAAACATTTAAAGTTTTGCTCCCATTTGGAGCATCATATTTATGTGAATTGGGATTATCATCAAGGCCTTGCTTTATTTTTATTGTAACTATCTGTATCTGCAACAAAACATGTCATTCTCATATCGGTCTGTACAGCCACAGCAGGCACAGTAACCTTCCAACAGTTTGAATTCACCCTGAAAGGTGCATTCCTCCATTGTCTCCTGAGACAGATGGATGACAGATGGATGCCACTGTGCTTCTTCTGTTCAATCTCACATAAGGACATTAACTTCTGCCAAGCAAGTGCAAGTTTTTCAGGGTTAATCTAGACAAGGTAGTCAGAGATTCCTGATCAGATCTCCCATTGTATTTTAAAAGTTAAAAGCAGCTACACTGGGTGGTGGATGAAGTAAATTGGGACCATAGAACTGGGGAAAGAGCTTTTAAACCCTTCATGCTTTTCTCACTATTGAAATTTCCCCCTAAACTGGATATTTCCCCTTTTGTTTGTTCTCTATGAAGCCCTTTCTGTAAGTGGCTGGCAGAAGCTGTGAAGAGTTGCAGCAGAACACATGGTTTGCATGTAGAAGGTCCCATATTTAACCCCCAACATCTCCATTGGAGAGAGACTTGTCAGAAAAGCAAGGTACCTGCTGCTAAACAAAATAGCTAGAAAGACCAATGGTCTGACTGGGTGTAAGTAACACAAGTCCCTTTGTTACTGTTAGATGGCAGACAGCTACATTCGGTATTGTGTTTTACCAAGCTCAGGAAGCTGAGATAAGATTGCTTTGTGTTTAGCAACTTGAGTGGTTGGAAACTCATGAAACTCAAGGGGAGCAATGGAGCAGTTCAAGTTGGGTTGTTTTCATAAGTAGGAGAGGGAAAACATTTTTGAGGGCTGCTTATTGAACATCATTAAACGCATGCATGGGTAATATTGCAGATATATTGTTCCACAAGGCCAGGATTGCATTTCTATGTACCACACTTTCCTAGGATTACACCCCACTGAACACAATGGAATTAATGTCTGTGCAAACATGCATAGGATTGCACTGTAAATGTTGCAATCCTAGGATGAACAAGTCCATTAAACATCACACTTGCAAGAGGAAACCATGAGCTTTTCACTAGCAGTCACTTGGTAATGTATCCTTTTGCCAGGTAATTGATATAGAAAGAGGAAAGCTATCCCTGACCAAAAGAAACACTTGAAAACAATACAAAGGTCAGGGGAAAACCAATACAACAAAATACTTTACTATCATATAACAGCATACAGTATATAAAAACAAAACTAAAATGTTTAGAGTACAAACAGATATATGCAATGCATGGAACATTGCTCAAATCAATCTCTACACACACTTTCTTTGGGTGTAGACGGAAGATGAGAGTTCAAATCACCAACAAGCACAGGATATAATAGGCAAATGGGATTTAAATAAAAATAGGTTGAGGGGGAGCACTGTGGCTAGAGTCTTTGTTCTGGAAACTCACACGTTTGTGTTTGCTTGCACACACTAAGCCATGATTTGGTTTAGCATTATATGCAAACTCGGTCACTGTGTGTTTATCAATGCTCAAAGAAAAGTATCTTTCTAAGAAAGTATCTCATAAGAACATGTAACCATATATTTAAAAAATAAACATACCCAAAATACTTACATTCAGCTAATTGTTTTGACAAAATGATGCTTACAGAGTTGCACCTACAGTATATATGTGAAATTGTAGCAGGGTCTTCTACCTGTGTCTAGATTTAGAGAAAATGCCTATACCAGGGGTTGTCATATTGGTCCCTACCGCCCACTAGTAGGTGTTTCGGGATTCTAGGTGGGTGGTAGGGGGTTCTACGGCACAAGCTGAATCCTCCTTCCATCAAGCACTGGTGGGCGGTAAGGAAATTTTACCATCAAGGAAGATGCATTGGGGGCAGTAGGTATAAAAAGTCGACGACCCCTGGCCTATGTAGAAGACTGTATTTCCTCTGTACATGTAAAGAAACACACAGTAGGTTAGCACATGCACCTAGTCAATGAAGAAGCAACAGGACACACACACACCCTCCCAAATTCCAAACCTTTGTGAGTGCCAAGGCAAGGCAGCACAGTGAAATAATGCCCCATAACTTATTATCACAATATCACAGAAATGTAAGAACAACTTTGTTATCTAAATAAAATCATTGAGCACAGAAAGCCAAGTTCTAGTTTGGCCTGAATGATTCAAAGTGTTACATGGCCGAAAGACAGAAATAAATAGTTCTGTATTCCTCTGCCAAGAATATTTGGGGCAACTTACTTTGATGTCTGTAAATTGTGGAGGATTCAGGGGGGAACAGAGAGATTATAAATGGCCTGGAAATCCTTTGTCATATTTCTCTCTGCCTAGAGAGAAAAAGATTGAGGGCTAACACAACAGCTTCCAGGACAATGTAATATCAAAAAATAGAAGGGGGTGAGAGGATAAAGTAAACACAACATTAAAACTGCAGCTGTAATTTAGTCTGGGCAACAGGGAAAACATCCTAACTTTAAATTACACAAAGCTTCCTGCCACTGTGCAAAACTTCTTGCTTTTTCTTTCGTAGGCTGCAATCCTATACTGTACTCACTTCCCTGGCTGTAAGCCACATTGAACTCAATGTTCAAGTGGGGGTGCCTAGCAGGAATCATAAGTCCCCAGACTTGATGCTAAACTCCCCAATTTTGGCAACAGCATCATGGGCGTACCCAGGATCAAAGCTAGGGGGCACACCAGCCACACACACCAGCCACACACACCAGCCACGCCCCCCAGCCACCCGATTGGCTAGCTGGCAATGACGTGGCCAGGATCCCCCCCCCAGGAGGAACGGTCAACGTCCACGCCCCCCAGAGGAAAGGGGGCCGTTTGCAAGGCAGCATACTCCTTGCACTCCTGCCTCGCCCACTCCTTTAATGGCAGTGGTGACTAAAACGAGGCAGCAGCAGCGAAGCTGCCTCCATTGAAGGAAACCTGGACCTGGACCTGGGCTAACTTCAGCCCACACTCTTTCAAGTCACAGCGAGCACAGCACAGAAAGTGCTGCCCCACAATGCTCTGCGGCATTTGCATACATGTCCTCTCCAGCTGCCCATGAACAGCATCATAAAGAAAAAAATTAAACTGGTCACAGTTTAAACCTCTCTGCTCAGACAAGTGGCCTGATGGGGATTAAAATGGCCCCATCCTAGTCATCATAACCCTGGTCCTCAGCTGAGAGAAGGGGAACTGTGCATACCCAGTCATACCCAGACTTACTTGGGAGCAAGCACCATTGAACACCATAGGCCTTAGGTAGTAACAGGTAATACAGGTAAACAGTGTCTCTTGGTACGGTATTATGAGCAGTGCCACAACTAACCATAACTGTGCCCAGTGCAAACCATATATTGTGTGCCCCCCTCAAATTGCTATTGGTATAAATGATAAATGATCAAACAAAAAATGTAGTTTGCAGGACTGTTGTTGTTGTTGTTGTTGTTGGTAATCATATTCATGAACCACATATATGACACAAGGAAAATTGTAATTCTGATTTAACACGAACAGCAGCAATTGCCCCTTCATCATTATTTATTAGATTTATATACCGCCATTTATCTAAAAGGCTCAGGGCGGCTCACAAGATAAAAATATTGCACCCCATGTTGGGACACTTGCCACTTGGTCCTAGCTAAGCAACTCGTGTGTCACTAAGACTTGACCCTTCATATGGTTCATTTTCCTATCCAATTGTGTTTCAATCTGTTCATCAATAAATAGCCTCTTGTATCAATGGGTTATGGGCCAGATGGTTGGGGTATAAATAAAATGATGATGGTGATGATGATGATGATGATTGAGTTATGTTATGGTGGAAGATCCATTCTTAAGGAAATCAGCCCTGAGTGCTCACTGGAAGGACAGATCCTGAAACTGAGGCTCCAGTACTTTGGCACCTCATGAGAAGAGAAGACTCCCTGGAAAAGACCCTGATGTTGGGAAAGATGGAGGGCACAAGGAGAAGGGGATGACAGAGGATGAGATGGTTGGACAGTGTTCTCGAAGCTACGAACTGCGGTAGGCAGTGGAAGACAGGAGTGCCTGGTGTGCTCTGGTCCATGGGGTCACGAACAGTCGGACATGACTAAACGACATGGTGGAAGAGGGGGGAAGGGGAAAATAAGGGGTGGCCAAATCTTGTTAATAACTTATTACTTATACCCTGCCCATCTGACTGGTTTGCCCCAGCAACTCAAGACAGCTTCCAACATAATAAAAACACTGCAAAACATCAGTCACTATATTTTTAAAAAACTTTCTTAAAAACCTATAAAAACATTTTAAAATAAAGCTTCTTGTTCTGAGCCTGCAAAGCAAGTGATCCTATCTTTTATCACACAGAAACTTAACACCTTACTTCTCTGTAAGCATGCACAGTAAGTAAAAGTATACTTTTGAATAACTAAACCTCACTGGCTTCAAAAGAAAGTGAACCTTTAAAAAAGTTTATATATAAATCTAAACCGTGTTTCCTAAAGGATTCTCCTTCGACTTACAATGCACAACTGTGCACCTGTGCCCTTTCTGCCTGTCACATCGCTCTGACAAGTCGCAGGACCCCTCGCGGGGTGGGCCGCGCTCTAAGAGCGAGGTCTGCGCGCCTTCCTACCATCGGGTTAACTAGCAGTGAAAATTCCCCCCGCGCGCGCTCCGCGTCCCTAGCACTGCAGCGTCAGTGCAGCGCCAACTTCTCCTGGCAGAAAGTAAGGGCGAGGGTGGAGATGGCGCGAGAAAGAGGCAGCGGTGCACGCGCAGCCCGCCTCACGCCCCGGCCCTGGGCGCGTCGGGAGCAGGAGAGGCGCTGCTGGGGCTTGTTCTATTCCGCTCTGGCCGGAGAGAGGTCTCTGAGAGGGCACCGCGCGCGCCTGAGGGGAACCTTCCGACACTTTTGCGCTCTCTTCTGGAGCGCGGCTCCCCGAGCGGCCGCCTCCGCCCTGTCCTCGGGTAGGTTGGGAAGTTTGCAGGGCGGGGCTCGGCGAGCCGAGGAGGAAGAGAGAGCCGGGGAACCCTGTCCCGCCCGGTGCCATTCCACAGAGAGCTACGGGCGCGCCAGCAAGGTAAGCTGTCATCTCCGGGGAGGTAGGGGGAGGCCGGCAGAGAGGAGGACAAGCTCGCGCGGGCTAAACAAGCGGCGTCTTTTTGGCGCTCCCGCCCACCAAGCCCCTCTGTCCGCCTGTGAGGCGAGCTCGGTGGCCGCAGCCCTCCCTGAGGCGGCTGCCCGAGGCGGCTGGCCGGAGTCCGCCAATGAGGAAGGGGGCGAACTCGCCTCCACTTCTCGCCCCCTCAAACTAGATAGAGCAGAGGATCGAAGAAGCCTCTGGGGCATCTGCTTGCCTCTGCTTGCCGGAGCCTTTTCTGACAGGCTCTTTTGCCACGCCCTCGCCGTTCCCACATGGGAAACCCCGCAACTTTTGTGTTTCTTCCACGAGAGCCTGGGACTGTGCTTGGTGGTGCCGGGTGAGCGGAAGTTCAACAGGTGCTGCTGCCCCTCTCGAGTTCCTGCATCTGTTCAGGGCGAGGGGGGGGGATGTCTTATGGGTCCACGTCCATCCCATAATGAATAAGTGTGGGAGCTGGAGATTTCCTTTCTTCAAAGGCTGCACACAACTCAAAGGGGTCGCTCTGGGCAAGGGACTGTCAGCTGAGCTCCACCTTTCCATCTGCAGTACATACCGGCCTGCCTTACGGGGCTTTTAGGTTGCTGAGGTGGTAGTTTCGGGGTTTGTTTGTTTTTTAAGAAATTTTAAAATATATGAAACAGAAATGTGAAGCTGAATGTTTGAAAGGAACTGTATGGATGCAGTATTGTTAATGAGACCTTTAGATGACCTTTAGTGACTTTAGTTACAGGTAGGTAGCCGTGTTGGTCTGAGTCGAAGCAAAATAAAAAAATTCCTTCAGTAGCACCTAAAAGACCAACTAAGTTTATATTTTGGTATGAGCTTTCGTGTGCATGCACACTTCTTCAGATACACTAGAAACAGAAGTGTCAGACCCTATATATATACAGAGGGTGGTGGGGGTGGGTGGGAATGGGAGATGGGCTGATGGGAGTGGTAAACCTGTAGATGGGTGAACCTGTAGATGAGTGACTTTGTCACTCTCTTAACTCTTGTCCTGCTGTTCCATTAGAAGGACTTAAGGATCTCTGTCATCTGCATTCTCTCCTTATTGGGTGTGATCCTGATTTTACAAAGAGTTATTTGGGAGAATGCATTGCATTGTTCCTAGTGGCTGGTGCAGAGTCTGTGTTTCCATATCTTAAATGTGTGTCTTTAAAAGTTCGCACATATTTATAGCTGCATGGGATGAAACCCTTTAAAAAAGAGAGAGAGAGAGAGATTGTGGTGATGGTTGACACCTGAAGTCTTTGAGTTTGTGGATTTAGGTCTGACTCCAAAGTCTAAAGACATCAGTGGAAATATAGCAAGTGTCTTCAGATAGCTTCAAATTATTCATTTCGCTTCTGTATATTCCATAGCTGCCAAGTTATCCCTTTTTTTAAGGGATTTTCCCTTATGCTGAATAGGCTTCCTCGCAAGAAAAGGGAAAACTTGGCAGCTATGGTATATTCTGAGTATGTGTATAACACCTATCAAGATATCACAGGAGAATGGAATGACTAGGCTGTTGCAGAAAACCCTTAAAAATAAAGTTTGCTTTTTAAGGGTTTTGACATGCATTAAAAGAAGTCTTCAAAGTTAAGGAAAAGTCAGGGACTTAAGTGATTCTTGTGAGAATGTCACCTAGACACTATTTTCCAGAGCAAAACTTAAACGCTAGTCTCAAAGCAAAAAGCAGGCATAAGTGACAAGGACAAAGTCTTCCTGGGATATTGTCAAGATTACTTACTTGGCATATATAGGAACTAAGAAAATCAAGCTTTTTGGATAATTCACATCATTTTCAGCATCTGCTGTTCAAATATTTATATACTTCAAAAATTCACTAGCTACATTTTGAAAATAAGCTTCTGTGTGGAAATTACTTGAATATAAGTTAGTTCCATATAACTGGTTGACACAAAACTCTTTAATGTTGCTAATATTGTGACTAAAACAAAATAGAACAGGGTTGTTGTTTTTCTGTACAGTATGTCCATCTAAAAGGTCAAAATGGCTTTCCATTTTGCTTTATGCGGACCTATTTGATTAAAATCTGTTGATCAGTCAACTAATATTTTGTAAAAAATAATGGCTTTTGGCTTCTTATTCGACTGAAAAATTACCCTGCTGGATGCAAATGGCTACCAAATAATGGACTTGAAGTATTCTTTGGGACATTCCATAACTTTATAACTTTTATTCGAAATGGAGATAACAGACAAAGACCACTTTAATCAGTTATGGAAAGAATTGCTTGAATAATGGGACAATTATGTGATTATGATCCACATACAACTGAACTTGCAATCATTTTCTATCATGTATATTGAGAATTAGGAATATAGAAAGCTTCCTTATAGTGAGGGAGACCCTCATTCAATCTAGTTTAGTATTGGCTACACTGACTGGAAGAAGCTCTCCAGGTTTTCTGACAGGAGTCCTTCCTAGCCTTACTGGGAAGTGCTAGGTATTGAACCTGGGACCTTCTGCATGCAGATCAGGTGCTGGGTCATTGCAGACCCAAATGTATAGTGTCATTCTGCTAGTTAAAGTTTGCTCCAGTTTATGATTTCTTGTTTCTTAAACAAAAAAAGTTTTAACAGAAAAAGAATGTGTCAGACAGGCTTGCTTAGAAGTACATCCTGCTTTGTTCAATTGGATTTACTGTAGTTTTTAGTATGTGCTTCTGCAGCTTCTGACTTCACTGGATTACTAGCTAATGGTCTATTTCGCATTTTGTTTTGTCTTGTTTTTAGTACTGTTACAATTCTGACCAGTGCTGACACCTTCTCTGGTTTCCTCTTGTAAGAAAGAAGTGAAACGTTCTCTGAATGTGTTTGCTGTAGTTGTCAGTGTGAACATTTCTGTATCTCTGCCATCTTCCTGTCCAGTGTTCTGTGCCCCCTCAGCAGAGAGAACAAGTATAGGTGTCATACATTCTGACGACCCCTCCTGTTTAATATAAACCACATTTTGACACTACTGTAGCTTTAAGCAAATGCTTTTTTATGTAGAAAACTACAGCAGTAGAGGTAGAACAGAACTGTTTAACTTTACTAATTAACTTTACTAATATTAATAGTAGGAAACAGAAGTGTTGGTGCTTAATTCTGTCTAAAAGATACATCCTGCAAAATTAGAAACTCTTGTTCCTATTTGCAGGTGTGACTGAAATGTTCATTTTCTGAGTCACCCTCTCTAGTGCAGTGTTTCTCAACCTTTTTTGGGCCACGGCACACTTGTTCTATGAAAAAAAATCCCGCGGCACACCAACTCTGTGCCGCCCTATAGTTTAGTTTGGAGGGGAGACGTAATCATTACACACACAGGTGCAAAAAGTGCATGGTGTAAAAGTTGGAGTTTAATGGCAAAAGACTGTTGAGGGGTTCCTTTGCGGGTCTGTTCTGCATTATGTCCTTGGCGGAGCCACTCGCCGCCTTCTCCCCGTGCGCGCAGCCCCGGCGGTGGAGTTTCTGCAGCGGAAGGGAACAAACGACGGACCGACCTCCGATCGGTCCCTGTCTGTGTGGGCTGGGGCTTCTTGGTGAGGCTCCCTTTTGAGGCTCCCACATGCGGCTCCGGAGCCGCGGGTTGCCGACCCCTGGGCTAGCAAGAAGAGCACCTCACCTTCTGCAGGACTCCTTGCCGAAGAGGCCGCTCACTCCCGCGCCAACCAAAAAACTCCCGGGCGCCGCCAGCAAGAGGAGCGAGAGCGAGACAAACAGCCGCGGTGGTGGCTGTTGAGAGCTGCGCTCGCCCCGCCCCCGTCGTGACCCGGCCGGCTTCCTTTCCGGTGGGTCAGCGCCCCTAATGGCGGCCGCCAGTCACGTGACAGGGCAGCAAATCGCCCTTCTCGTCGCCAGCGTCTCCCGGCACACCAACCAGCGTCCCGCGGCACAGTACTGTGCCGTGGAACAGCGGTTGAGAAACGCTGCTCTAGTGGTTAATAAAACACTTTTCAAGACTAGGAAGGATCTTCAAGGTGCAGTCTAGGGCTGAACTCTGATGAGCTTCAGCTCAGGTTGTTGCATATTTTGAATAGTTAGCAGGGGACTAGCAGAATTAAGGTTTCAGCCGTATAATCAGAATCTAGAGAAGATAACAGTTAATTATCATACACTCCTCCAATTTTTCAAATAAACATTCCCTAAATAAACTGACATTAAATGTGAAAAAGAAGGTTAACATAACATAAGTGCTGAATTAGAGTAATTCTTTTTTTAAAAAAAAACTGGAAAGGAATGACAGGTTGTTGTTTTGCATAAGAGCAAAGGTTACTATCCTGGAATAGGCAAACAAATGATAGACAATTTCTCTGAGTTCAGCCTCCTGTAGTGAACAATTTGTTCTTTAAAAGACAACTCTAAAAGGTCTCTAACCCAGTTTTCAGCTGTAGGTACAGAACAATACTATAAAATAAAAAACTTTGATACTCCATAGATTGCCAACATCTCTTGTAACAGGTATGGGGATTTTCCAGATCATAGTGATATACGACAGTTTAAGCTGATTGTATGTGGATTCTAGCTTTAATGACAAGGCTAAATGACACTGGCATCATTCGAAAGGCTTCAATAACACAACTGATATTGTTTGTTCTGAAGCAACTCTGGAGCAATCACCTCTCCACCATATTTTAAAATACCTATAGCAAAATGTTTTGGAGACAAGTACAAAAGACCACCTTGCTCCACCTTTTTGTTTTTGCTGAGTAGGCCTGAGAGCTAGCCTATATTGTATGTGGGAGAGAGCAGCTACTTGACACCCAGTGTGAATAACCCCCATTGAATTCAGTAGGGCTTGCTTCCGAGTAGAGAAGGTTAGGATGAAGCTTCATGGGGCAGTTCAAATGCCTATACCTTGCTGGTGGGGCTTTACAGAGTGGCAGGGCTACAGTCCTGCGGCTCACATTGGCAGAAGACAGTTGGGCATGAAGTGGACCTGATCACCATTTTTTTTGGGGGGGGGCACTAATGCCAAATGAAGAGCAAGGTGGTAGTGATTGGACAACATGTACCAATACATTTCTAATTTCTGATGAGCTATAATGAGCCAGAAATTTGCGCTCGCCATTATGCACAAATGATGCTGTAAAGTCTATCATATATTGCATTGCAATAAAGTTGTGTGTCAAAATGGTATGAGGGTTCTTTGAAGCAACTGCTATGATGTGCATGTCAGTGACTCTTCATAGATCAGGCTTCCTCAACCTCAGCCTTCCAGATGTTTTGAGACTACAGTTCCCATCATCCCTGACCATTGGTCCTGCTAGCTAGGGATCATGGGAGTTGTAGGTCAAAAACATCAGGAGGGCCGAGGTTGAGGAAGCCTGTCATAGATCGTTTGCCTTCAGTGAGAGCTAAGAAGATGTCTTCTGCTGAACACTTTCCATGTAGGTGTTTTATAGGGAAACCCTACCCCAATATATTCATACTGGTTATAAAACAATCCACTTTCTATGGATTTCTTAAGGTTTATACTGGTCTTTTTACTTGGTGTAGCTGTTTTACACTAGTTTAAACAGAGTTACTTATAGGGCTAAATCTGGCTTCTTAACCTGTTGGAAGTTATTGCTTCCATATTGTTTGTCTCAACATACAACTAGGTACAATTTCCACCCATCTTTCTTCCACAATTACCTGCAAGAGCTCTATTGCTGGGATTAGGAACTTCAGGTACGGAGTCACAGGGGGCTCTCCAGGCCTCTTTATCTAGCACTTGAGAGTCTGCAAGGCCATGCCCCATCTCCCCAGGCTGCATCCGTCACCAGACCTGCTTTGCAGCCTCCTTAAGTATTTTTACTTGGTTGGAATGCATCCTGGAACTCTGTTAATGCTTTGTGCTTGCCTAGATGAAAGATAGAGAAGAGCATGTGTAGAGACTAGCATATTGTATAAATGTAAAATGCCCATATGTTGCTGTGCCCATTTTTGTCTCCTGGTTTGGAATGTTCTGGGTATACTTGGGCATGCTGCTACTCTTCGTTCAGTATTTTCTGTATACTGATTGAGTTGATTTCAATCATTGTTGCTGCAGGCATGACATGAAGTTGCCAGGTTGGTTGCTGGCCAGCTCCTTCTGAGCAGAGTAAAGATTTTCAGTGTCAAATATAAAGGAATAGGAATAAATAAGATGAAGTAATTTTTTTAGGATGCTGGTGTTCTCAGCCCGAAATGTTTCCAAAATCAGGAACCTTCCAATACAGTGGTACCTCAGTTTATGAACTTAATACATTCCGGAAGTCCGTTCTTAAACTAAAACCATTCTTAAACTGAGGCAGGCTTTCCCTAATGAGGCCTCCTGCCGCCGGTGCCCTTCCACCATTCGGATTCCGTTCTTAAACCGAGGTAAAGTTCTCAAACCGGGACTCTATTTCCAGTTTTGCAGAGTTTGTAAACCGAATCGTTCTTAAACCTGATTGTTCTTAAAGCGAAGTAGCACTGTACTCTAGGTTTTTTAAAAAGGGGGGGTCTTCATTGCTTTCTGATTCTTGTGCTTTTCATAAAAAGCCCATGTTTCTCTACAGATTATCTCTCTGAAAATGGAACGGTAACATCTTGCTGGTATCTTATCTTTCAACTTCATAGAGACATGCTTCACTGCAGAGCTCTTGCATTCAAGTAGGGTTGCTAAACTGAATTTAGCACATGAGGTGGATCCCCAGGATAGAATTGCGGTCTGTAGAACTTTTGGGACTTGCGTGTGAAAGAGACTATTCCTTAGCAATATGCTAATGGCACAAACTTAAGAACTCTTACAGAGAATTCTAATAGAAAAAGTTACCTCCTGCTGTGTCTGACACAGAAGGCAATGATCTATCTTCATGTCATAGTCACGGTTTTAATGAAGCTTATGAGCACAGGCTGTAGATCACAAATCATTGTATTAACTGCACTAATTAATCAGGCTGGCATTTTTCAAATCTTATGCAGAAGAATAACTGTGCAAATAGTGTGAGCCTGAAGTGTGTGGGTCTTAATTAAAACTCTGCCTAAACACAATAAAATCGTGTCACTGCCAAAATTCTTAAAGTAGAATTTGAGGCTACAACCACAGGTGAGCCCCAGCAACCAGCATGCAACCAGAGGGTTTTTTTTAAAAAAACAACAACTAATGCTCCCCGCCCCGGTGCCATTTCTCCTTTCTCTTTTCTTTTGCTGCTTTTTGTGCCAAACTACTTCCTGGAACCTCCTACCTTTAAATATAAACCCAAAACCTTCAGTTAGCAAGAATGTCAACTGGGGGAGCCATCAGATCATGCCATATTGATTGTGAAAGATTTCCGTGCATTTCAGATGACACTGTTGTCCTATAAAGCCCTAAATGACTTGGGGTCCAGGTATTTGAAGGAATGCCTCTCCCTATATCAGTCTGCTCAGGTTCCTAGTTTTGGGAGATCAGGGGCTTTTCATTGTTCTACACCAGAGGAAATTCATTAGGTGCTGACACAACATGGGGTCCTCTCAGTGGTAGTGTCCCAGTTATAGAATGCCATTCCTATGAAAGTGTAACTGGCATTGACCTCGTTGACATTTTGGGACCAGGTTCAAGCATGCCTGTTCGCCTAGGTATTTATGGGATGTTGGCTCACTGCTGCAATAGGTATGGCAGAATTTTTATTGTGCATTTGATTTAGATCAGGGGTGGGGAATCTATTTCAGCCCAAGGATTGCATTCCCTCCTGGGCACCCTGCTGGAGCCCACATACCAGTGTTGGGAAGGGTCAAAGACAAAAATGGGGGGAAGTAATAAATGTCAATCCTGCAGTAGTCTAGCTCCAACACACACTTATCCTCCCTTCCATCCTCTGTCTATAATAATAATAATAATAATAATTTATTATTTATACCCCGCCCATCTGGCCGGGTTCCCCCAGCCACTCTGGGCAGCTTCCAACAAAACACTAAAATACAGAAATCCATCAAACATTAAAAGCTTCCCTAAACAGGGCTGCCTTGAGATGCCTTCTAAAGGTCTGGTAATTGTTGTCCTCTTTGACCTCTAGTGGGAGGGCATTCCACAGGGTGGGTGCCACTACCGAGAAGGCCCTCTGCCTGGTTCCCTGTAACTTGGCTTCTCGTAGCGAGGGAACCGCCAGAAGGCCCTCGGCGCTGGACCTCAGTGTCCGGGCAGAACGATGGGGGTGGAGACGCTCCTTCAGGTATACTGGACCGAGGCCGTTTAGGGCTTTAAAGATCAACACCAACACTTTTAATTGTGCTCAGAAACGTACTGGGAGCCAATGTAGGTCTTTCAGGACCGGTGTTATGTGGTCTCGGCGGCCGCTCCCAGTCACCAGTCTAGCTGCCGCATTCTGGGTTAGTTGTAGTTTCCGGGTCACCTTCAGAGGTAGCCCCACGTAGAGCGCATTGCAGTAGTCCAAGCGAGAGATAACTAGAGCATGCACCACTCTGGAGAGACAGTCAGTGGGCAGGTAGGGACTCAGCCTGCGTACCAGATGGAGCTGATAAATAGCTGCCCTGGACACAGAATTGACCTGTGCCTCCATGGACAGCTGAGAGTCTAAAATGACTCCCAGGCTGCGCACCTGGTCTTTCAGGGGCACAGTTACCCCATTCAGGACCAGGGAGTCCTCCACACCCGCCCGCCTCCTGTCCCCCACAAGCAGTACTTCTGTCTTGTCAGGATTCAATCTCAATCTGTTAGCCGCCATCCATCCTCCAACCGCCTCCAGACACTCACACAGGACCTTCACAGGCAAGCAGCATTATCAGCGTTCAAGGACACATTGCAGGCTGGCAAAAACATTCAGGGATGTTGTGAATCAGGACCAGTGAAGGGCCATATCTGGCCTAGGCCTAAGGTTCCCTGCCCTTGATTATGGCTTTCTCTTATTTAGTTTGGATTGTTTTAATTGTTGTTTTAAATTTTGTTGTAACTCTCTGGGATCAATTGATGAACGGCTGATTAAAAAGGTAGTTAATCAAAATATGTGTATGAACAGCAACAAAATGAAGGATAGAACCCGCTGACAACAGCCTTCGTTCAGAAATCTATAGGGCAGAGAGGACAACAATTATCAATACAGCTCTTAGTTTCACAACCCCCTAGATGGAGTACAGCTGTTCATCTGGTGATGCTGTTATTTTTTTACTTCTAAGGTAATTGAGCCAGCCTAAAAAAACCCACAAAAAACGATTTTACATTGCACCTAAAATATTTTCAACCACTGACGAAAACAAATTTTGCCCCAACCTAGCTTTCTCACCATTCATCACCAGCAAGTGCATGCTTGCTGTAGCAAGTAATTGACCTGACCTGGTAACTTGAATGCATTTGAGCTCATTTAGTTGCTCATAAACCCATAGGAAAAATAGATATTTAGTCAGCCTGATTGAGACAGGCCTCTGGTTTGAGCAGGCTACATGTCAAAGCCATACATTAATTGTTGCCAAAATTCCAATACAATAAAACCAAAACTGAGCCCGATGACCACTTTTCCCCTTGTGGAAATAGCAGCTCAGGGGTAGAGGGACTTTCATCAAGGTGAGCATAATGCTGTGATCCTAATTCTGTTTTGATTCTGCCCCAGTTCTTATCAGCTCCTCCCTGCAGCTTTTGTTTAAAGTTTTAAAAGAATCATGCAACATCATGCCCTTTTAACAAAACATGTAGTTTGGCCCTGATAGAGGAGGATGGGCAGCAGTTGTCCAATCAGCAACTACGACCTGTGGTACAATGAACCACATTGCTTCCATGCCTCTGTCACTGTGCTAGTAAGTGCTAGTGCCTGTGCAGTACTGAGCCATCATCTACAAGAGTGGGAAGCCTGTGGCATTCCAGATGTTGCTCTCAGCTTGTATTAGCCCCAACTAGCATGGCCAATCATCATGGATGATGGAATCTGTAGTTTTAACTTCTGGAGGGCCACAGCTTTTCCACCCCTGGTGGAAAGCAAACCTTTCACCACACTGGCACAGGGTTGGGTACCTTCCAAAAACTTACTGGTGTTTGAGCTCAGTATCTGCTTGGCATTTTAAAAATTTCTCATTATTATTTACTTAAAGACAACTTGGCATTCTGATAATCATCCTGTACTGACATTTAAGTTGTTTTGTTCCCTGTGTAGCATTTGGTTGAAATTATCATGTAGTCCTTAACTTTTCTGTATTCTTTTATCAATGCATAATCACTTTATTTTCAGACTTCTGGCCTACTTTTTTTTTTAAAGGTTCCTATGATAGATATTGCTTACCTTATACGTTTCTCTTAATAAGAGCCAAAAAGCTGGCTCTGAAACTTATGGAGAATCCAGTATTTGGGGGGCCAATTTCATTTGTCTGTATACCATATGGTGCTCAATCTTATATAACTTGTTTATAGGCCTGTTCTTCTGCAGAGATCTAGGTCTAGAAATAGAAACTTCACCACCAGAATGGCAAACAAAACATCAAATATTTCTCAAATGATTGTTCCCAACTGTCTTATTTTACCTTATTATTCTTTTTTCTTTAGTTCACTCGAAACACTGCTTATTGAATATTCTTTCTAAGGGCATCATTGTACTGAATTTCAGGATAGGCTTGGATTTTTTGCTCTGCAATTTAATACTCCCTCTATACTATACTCGATTGAATTACAATGTGCTAGATTTTAAAAGCAATTTAAGAAGCTTTACTTTCTCTTGCATTCTACAAAAGGTTCTGTATTGCATTTTAGTCAACTCTAACATCCTGCTGTTTTTGAGTGGCAGGTGAAGGGCATTTAAATTAATGATTTCCTTCTCCTGAGGCTCTGTGTTGCAAGTAAGATTATTCTTCAGAAAGCTTTGGGCTTGAGCCTGTTCCACTTGAAGCCACTGGTGAGAATATGGCTCTTAATAGGGTTGTTTCCTATGTAGTTTGAATCGATGACTGCAAAGTGGTCCTATAAAAAAAAACACCTTGGTGTATGTTCCTTGCAGAGCCAGGCTTGTGCTTTTAATAGGAACTGCCACTGAGCCAGCTTTTGGCCTATAGGAATATTGTTGAAGGTACGGCATTGCATTGGCTTCCCATATTATTGCATTTATACTGCCTCCTGCTTCCAGAGAGCTGTTTGACTTGACAATAGCAGTGTAAGAGGTTCAGAACTTTTTTATTTGATTTTTTGTGTGTTCTCCTCTCAAGTTAGAGGTGTTTCCTTCTAAATTTTACCCAAGCACATGTGAACAAGTGTTCTGCTAGGAAACGGTAGTACAGTTGTGCTGATTTGTTTCCCAAGGGTGTAATTTGGTTTAGTTTCTCACAATCTTGGGTGCCTTTACCTCTGGCAGTAAGAGAAAGTTTGAGAAAACATGACTACCGTCCTTGTTTGTGCAATCCTTAGGTGAGCCTTTTTTATTGGCATTAGATTTTAAGAATCTCCACAACTCCCAGTTTAAATCCAAAGCTGAATTGCTGAGGAAGTGGGGAAAATAGTCCCAGAAGAAAACACAAGCTTGTCGGTCCCTTTCACTTGGAGAAATAAAAGGGAAGGGTATATATAGTATGCTGTGAGAGTGCATAAGAAGAGTGCACTAGAGAAATGAATTTTTCTTATTGTGTCTTTTTCAGATTGGCATTTCCAGAAAAACAGAAGAAAAAAAGATAATGAACTGAAAGCATCTGAAAAGTATACTGTGCAGTCCTCTGAAGCGAGTAGAAATGTAGTCCTCCGATAGGGCCATGAACCTAAAACTAGTCTATGTATCTGTACTGATGTTTGGAGTTGTGGGTTTACTCCTCTTCATGTACCTGCAAGATTGGATTGAAGAACAACATACAGGTAAAATAACAATAAGCTAGTTAAATCTATATCAACTGTTCAGTGGATAAATAAACAATGACATGGGCTTGTGATATGCACACACACTGTTTGAGAAGTGGCTAGTGTAATCACACAGATGTGGGTTGAACCATTCACAAGATAAAGCTGAGTAAGGGGGGGGGAGAGAAATACCCATATATGACTGTCTCTGAAAGTTAACAGCTGATACATCAAAGATTTCCAAAGCAGCCATGTTTACCCATCTGAAATGAATGGCTCCTGATTAAGTAGAATTCAAGGGATTACATGGTATTTAACTTTGCGGTCAGAGTAGACCACCCACCATGCATAATGTTTCTCTTTTCCATAATTAGTTTGAAGTAAAAGAAAAAAGAGAAAAAAGAAAAATTATGGAGGAAGTTGGAAAATGTAGTTGGGTAAGAGCTTATTTGAGAGAAATCCCAGCAAAAGTTAGACAAGTGAATGATTTGCTTTTATTAGTTCAAAATGTTTAATACTGTAGGAATATTTAGACCACTGCTTGATTACTTTATAGGTGGCAAAATAATAATAATGTAAGTACAGAGTTTGGAAGTCATATTGTATACAGTACTTTTAGGAAATAAGAACCAGCATTTATTTATATCTTACAAACATTATAAGCCATTCTTTAGTCTAAAGATATCAAGAGTCAATTAACAATCAAAAGCACAAATAAAAAAATAATTTAAAAACAGCTGCAGCCAGGCACATCCAGCAAGAATATATGATCTAAAAATTTAAATAATCATCATCATGGTATATTTATTTATATACCGCCTTTTCCCTGACAGGGACTCAAGGTGGTTTACAGATACAATTAAAAACAGCTTAAAACATTTTTTATCATTAAAAACCCCCATTAAATATTAATATAATTTAAAGCTACAATATATATATATTAAACATAGAAATAATTGCAATAAAAACAGCACAGTTCATTAAAAATAGTCAGTTCCCAAAAGTCTGTTGGAATAAGGAATTCCTAACTTCCTAATTAAATAATTTGTTAGTCCCTTTTTAAATAGGATCTATAAGTTGCACCTGGCCTGCAAAGAAGCCCACTAGTAGAGAAACACTTTCTGCCATGGCTTTTAAATGAATGAAATTGGTTGTGTTCCTTTGTATATCCACAAGGGGCTGGCCCACGCCAAAGGTCCAACCCCCTTTGGGGCAGCATTTTGGTGGTAGCCTCCTCCCCACCCCCGGACAGGCAGGAGTGTGTGCAGGAGGAGGAGTAGGGAGTGAGCAAGCCTTCAAATCTCACTAAACCATAATTGGCCTATGTTTGGAAGGCAGGCTTCCATGTTGTTCTCTTTCCATCTTCATTGTATATCTGTACTAATATCCTAATTTGTACAATGAGCAACCAGTCAGTATTTCTATCCAATATTTTACTAGGTTTAATGACTCAATGGGCTATTGTGGCGTTATGAATAAAAACAAAAAAGTAATTTCAATACAGAGAGGCAATTCAAGAAACTATAGAGTGGTACCTCGCAAGACGAATGCCTCACGCAACGAAAAACTCACTAGATGAAAGCGTCTTGCAATGTTTTTTGTGACTTGCAAGACTAAATTTTCTATGGCCACGCTTTGCAAGAGGAAGTTTTTCAGCGGTTTTTTTTTTTTTTTGCCGTGGCAACCCACGCTTTACAAGACGAAATTATCACTAGACGAAGAGACTCGCAGGACGAATTAATTTCGTCTTGTGAGGCACCACTGTATTTTGAAAAGGAGGAGACTGACTGATTCCTGTGCACATGTAAGGCCCGCTATTGTGAATGAAGCCTGAAAATGATGATGAGGATCACAGCTCTTTTTCTCCTCAACCAGCCAAAACTCCATATTTGCCTTTCCACTGGAATAGCAATTATTTCAGACACCGCAAATGAAGATAAATGTAAGGACACAGATGAGGACTTTAGACAACTTCTTTCTGTAAGGTGCATTGTACCTACATAGTAAGGAGGAAATTATCATGGAATGGTTCGAGGTCGTGTTTACAGTTCTGAAGTCTCCAATAGGAGATATGCAGCCAATTCGGTGCCATAGAGGACATGTAAACAGGTTTTTTTCTGTATTGTGATGATTTCCCCCAATAAGCTACTGAGTTTTTTGTGCCCGCTGTAAGTTATGTTTTACTCCTGATTAAAATGGCATGTGGGCTATGCTAGGAAAATGAACTCTTGCTGGGAGTAACACAACTTCAAATTAGTCTTCTCAAAGGGCATACATGTTCAGCAAAATGTTGAACAGCTGTTGTCACTGGAGAGAGAGAGAGAGAGAGAGAGAGAGAGAGAGAGAGAGAGAGAGAGAGAGAGAGAGAGAGAGACTTGTCAACTCATCACCTTCCTGAAGTGCTCTAGGGGTCTTCTGTTACGGGACAGCTTAGCTCTGAGAAAACTTGAAATACACACCGTTCAAAACCGTATCCCTCTCTTGCTTTGCATTCAAATTCAATGCTTGTACTTTCACAGTGCAGCATTATTAGTAAAGGAAATCAAAGCACTGATACCTAGTTTAAGGTGATCTTCTGTTTAGAGCCTCAGAAATGTGCCAGATCTCAAAGTTTTATTGAATAGGACAGTCAAGAATACTGTTCTGTGTTTCATTTTGTAATCCTTAATGAGACTAAAAATGTATCCACAACAAAAGAAATCCATTAACAACTTCTTTCTAATCATAGCAGCTGTGACAATGAACTCAAACTCTACATCTGCACAAGTGTTCCATTCTTACTCATACTCTTGATGAAACAAATCCCTATTTTACTGGTGGGGAGCTGAGAGGAGTTTTCCTTTGTGTTGGGTGACGGTTCCAGCACTCCATCTCCCCTGATAGAAACACTTTCATGAAACTACAAGACAGTGATTATATTGCTGACTTCAAGAAAAAACGTGTTTTCAACAAACAGAAAATACTAAGAGAATTGCAGAGGTTTTATGGTGTTGTTGAGGTCAGTTAAGCAGCACACTTATGCAAAAAGAGGATGGACAGGTTTAACATGGGCCTCAAAGATTGTGCTTTCTTTCTTCTAATGGAAGTTAGAAATGAGATGAACAGATACAGTTTCCAATGAACATGTTAAATCAAAAGATGGGGCCAATCAGCTTCATGCAATGAGACAAAATGTCATATTAACTGCTTTGGCAACAAATGTATACAAATTGCAGTGG
The DNA here is from genome assembly GCF_965207765.1 of Zootoca vivipara. Taxonomy (NCBI): domain Eukaryota; kingdom Metazoa; phylum Chordata; class Lepidosauria; order Squamata; family Lacertidae; genus Zootoca; species Zootoca vivipara. The sequence goes on along the minus strand of NC_142591.1, from coordinate 45,050,268 downwards.
TGAATGAGATACAAAAAAAGAGTTCTGCTAACTTTCTGACTAATTAAAAGTGCATTTAACTTATTTGCAGTTGTGGTAGTCTTGCCTCTTACCCCAAGCTTGCCTCTTACCCCAAAAAGGGCTAAAAATGGCAGTGAGATGTGAATAACTTCAAATGACTTTTTAAAAAAACAAAAAACCTTGTGCTCATTATTGTTCCATCATTCAGAACATAAGAATGGAGGTTACAAATATAAGTAGCATGTTCTTTTCCCAGCTTTTATAATTCAAGAAACCAGTCTCCTCATTACCTTTTCAATGGGATATAAATTCCATTTATTGTACACAAAAACCTTCTTAATCCACTCTAATAGGCTGAAAATCCATTGCAATGAATGAGTTATGTGATTATTTGCTTTCTAAATCAAGGGGAAAATGGCACAACATTTCATTATTTGTCAAATGTACTTTGTTTTTAATTATTTACTGTAATACTTGACAGGATGAGAGTCAACATGTAGCACTATGATTTGTAAGGGTTATGAAAGAATTATAATAACAGGTACTCTGTACTCCACCCTGCTATTAAATTATCAGCTTTCAAGTGATTTCATGGTGAATGATGAATTAAGGGATTCTTATGCATCTGTGTTAAATGAAATGCTGAATTTAAAAGTCTTCTTACATGTGCAGGGTAATTCTTCGGTACAAGTTGATTGTATATGGGACGGTCAAAGACAGAAGCAGCTTGGAGCTCTGTTGTCCAGTTCAGCTTACTTGCCATAAAAAGGAACAGCTGGGCAATGCTCAAGTTGTGCCATTACATAGGCAATGTAAGAAGTATCCAGTGTTCTTCACTAAGAGAAGGGTTCATCTTTCCATGTGATACTTCTCCATTTGCCAATAACTCATTTGTGGAGTGGTGTGGACCTGGGAGACCTGAAGTTCGGTTACTGGTTCAAGAGGGTCTGTTCTAATAATAAGAACATTACAAGTGACCTGCTGGATCAGACCAAAGTTCCATCTAGCCCAGCATCCTGTTCTCACATTGGGCAACCAGATACTTATGGAAAGCCTGCGAGCAGGACATGAGCTGAACAGCACACTCCCTACTTTTGTTCCCAGGCAATTGATATTCAGAGACATTCTGCCTCTGATACTGATGATTGTGCACTACTGTGATGTCGTCATTGAGAGCCTTATCCTCCATGCATTTGTCTAACCTTATTTTAAATCCATTAAAGTGGTCATTAGAGGATTTGGAGCAAGGTGACATTCAGCTCCATTTCTCTGTAACATCATAACCAGGTGCAGTTATGCAGTGCTTGGACTAGTGCTTGGACATACTAGTGATTTGGATGAGGGCCTATAAGCTGAAGCTGATTCTTGAAAAGATAAAGGCCGGGGCTAGGAATTAGGTAGGCTGCCTGTTTTAGGTGGGGCTGCATTATCTCTGAACGAGTAGGTGCTACACAGTCTGGTGGTGATCCTGGATCTGTCTCTTGTGCTGGTGGCACAAAGTGGCAAGGAACATCTTTTCCAAACTGTGGCTGATGCAGGGATAGCCTGACTACGGTGACCCGTGTGTAGATAACCTCAAGATTGGATCACTGTAATGCACTCTTATGTGGGGCTGTCTTTGGTATGGCAGCTGGCAACCTGAGGTTGTCTTCATTAAATGTTTGTTAAGTTCTTTATTAAAAGGTCTATCCCACCCATGTTCCTAAAGGAGCTAAGGGCAGCATGTTACAGTTCTCTGTATGTGTTATAGGGGCAACAGAGCCTATCATATGCCAGCCTCCTCTAATGTGTCAGTTGAGCCTTGCAAATTGGTAGAACTAACCACACACAGTCTTGACTGGATGAATTATAGGTAACAATACTTTGTTTTCGCCTCCTCCACAACAATTGCCCACTTTATCCTGTATGATGCTTCAAAAGCGGTAAACTATATTTTCATTTGATGCTGAGCCATACTTTTCAATTGTCTACCATTAAATATTTGTGGAAACAGTAGATGTTCATTGGCCCTGCCAAGTGGAGGGTGGAAAGTGGATAGTCTTAACTAGAGAAGACCCTGGTGTTGCCTTTGCCTCCCTGCCTCCTTTTCCAAGCATTCTCCACGTGTGGAAAAGAAGACAGAGGACTGCCCCATCACATTAGCTTTTGCAGATCCATGTGGCATATAGTGTTATGCCCTAAACATTGATAATAAATGGAAAAATACATCCTCATGCATTTCATTGAATCTTGGCCCAAACTCATTGTAGATATTTTTTAAATAGAGTGGTACCTCAGTTTACAAACACAATTGGTTCCGGAAGTCTGTACTTAACCTGAAGCATACTTAACTTGAAGCGAACTTTCCCATTGAAAGTAATGGAAAGTGGATTAATCCATTCCAGATGGTCCATGGAGTACTTAAACTGAAGCGTACTTAACCTGAAGCGAACTTTCCCATTGAAAGTAATGGAAAGTGGATTAATCTGTTCCAGACGGGTCCGCGGAGTACTCAACCTGAAGCATACTTAATCTGAGGTATGAGTGTAATTGGTTCCGGAAGTCTGTACTTAACCTGAAGCTTACTTAACCTGAAGCGAACTTTCCCATTGAAAGTAATGGAAAGTGGATTAATCCGTTCCAGACAGGTCCGCGGAGTACTTAAACTGAAAATACTCAAACCGAGGCGTACTTAAACCGAGGTATGACTGTAATGTAGTTTTATCAAATGCTTTCCTGCCTACTTAATACTTATTTTTAAGAACTGTATATCCCCCCCCAAAAAAATATATCATACTATATGGTACTTTTTCATAAAATCTGATTTCCAAGTGAAGCTGTGCTCTGCAAGCTAAACATTCAATCTTATTTTCCCCCACGCACCCATACTCTTTTCAGATTTCTTTAGGTTTAGGGGTTGGTTTTAAATGTCATTTATACAAGGTCATTTCCCTGCCACCAACCTGTGTATTCCTTGTGGCATTATTTTACAAAGGGAAACATTAAGCTTAAATGAACTTTCATCTGTATCCTAGCAACAGACTATGATTAATCATACCTCTCAGGTAAATGTGGATAAATAAATGTTTGAAAGCAAAAGCAAATTCTGAATTGGCTAGTGAAAGATTGATTAATGATCAAGGAAGACACATCTGATTTGGTCTTCCAAAGAAGCTTGCAATAAACACCTAGGGATGAGGTTTTTATATAGAAATATAAAAAGTGGGTCATTTATAGAAATATATATGAAAGAGGAAAATAGGATGGGCAAAGACTTTTCTACAAGTAATGAACAGCTGTGTGTGTACATGTGTGTTCACTTTCATCTGAATTGTTACCCTGTCATGGGGGGAAAGTGCAATACTGAGAACCTAGGAAGCTGCTTTAAATACTGAGTCAGGTAAGAAGTGCCTGCTGGATTGAGCCAATGGCCCATCTAGTCCAGCATCCTGTTCTCAAAGTGTCCCACCACTTGCCTGTGGGAAACCTGCTAGCAGGGTTCAAGCACAAAATCACTCCCCCCCCATTCCAGCAACTGTTATGCAGATGCATTTTTGCCCCCAACTGGAAGCAGAGCCAACAACAGCCCTCTCCTTCATTAATTTGTCGAATCCTCTTTTAAAGCCATCTGTCTCTTGTGGGAGCAAGTTCCATAGCTTAACTACCGGTATGCACTGTGTGAAGACATACTTTCTTCATGGGTCTATCTAGCTCAGTATTGACTACACTGACTATAGCTGCCAAGTACCCCGTATTTCCCAGGAAACCCCCGTTTTTACTTACCGTTTCACAGAGGTCACCCATTCCAGCTCCTCTCCCGTTAATTTCCCTTATTTTGGTTCCTATCGACGGCCATTTTTCTGGTGCCGCTTTGCCCATCTATGGGCACCAGAAAATGGCCGTCACCGGAAGTCGCGTCTACGCATGTCTGGAAGTGCGTAGACGCAACTTCCGGTGTCGCACGGCTGCCGATCTCGGATTTCTCTGCGAGAGACTTGGTAGGTATGCATCACTGATCTATATGATCTACATTGGTCTATCTAGCTCAGTATTGACTACACTGACTGGCTGCCATCTCCAGGATTTCAGGCATTAGTCTTCCCCAGCCCTACTGGAACTTACCAGGGACAAAACCTGGGTGCTTTTGTATACAAATCATGCACTTCACCACTGAACTATGGCTCCTCTCTGAGGGGGAGATTTTGTGGCAGAGTAACAGAGCAACCCAAGTATCCCTTTAGTACTGATGAAAGAAACCAAGGCCTGATCTCAAGGCTTTTATAGATTCCAGGCCTTGGCCCACTCAGTGTTAAAGGGCTTCTTGCATGACTTTCTGCTGATCTTTCTCTTTCTCTTGGCCCCGTGTTCAATGGTAGTGGTACCGAGTCCCAGGTTCACTGTATTGTTGACACACTTTCATATTTATCAAAAGATCGCTCAGAACTACTTAGTGCTTAATAGTGGAAATGAATACTGTATCATTTAATTAGCGGTTAGTGTTTTCATAAAACTACTGTAGTGCCCCCTTTGAGGGACATTTTTATGTTTTCAGTACAAGGGGGTGTTCAGAAGATTGAGATCATCATAGATAATTGCCTCCTCTTGTATCTTTTTGTAGGCCTTTCTTCAACAATCAGTTGCACTCATTGTGTCTTAAGCCCTGCAAACAGTATGCTGTTCAGATGTTGAGCCTGGCAGATGGGCCTCACTGTCAGTGCAATCCAATGTGTCAATATAGGGAGGTTTTTTGTATCGTAGTTCTACCTTTTTTTCTTTTTTCAATCAGGCAGCAGGATTTCACTCAGAAAAACCCATTTAGCACAAAACTGGAATTTGAAGAAGTATTGTAAAGCTCTTGCCAGTGGCAAAATAGACATAGTTTAGTTATGTATAAAATTATGGGATTTTTGGTAAAGGCACTCTTGATTGTTTTACTCCTTTTCAATGTTTTATTTAAACTTCAGCTTTTAAGCTTGCCAGAACATTGACATAATTAAAATTGAAATACCGCACAAGGCTGCATTGTTAGTTCATTAGACCAGAAGGGCTCTGAAATAATGAAAAAATGTATTTCATGTACTATGGAGCCAAGTTGTGCCTGACTTCTCCTTTCCCTCCCACCAACCACCCAGAATAAGGGATACAATTATTTTGCATTAAGGGATATCTCACAACCTGGTCAGTATTTGAGATGTCCATATCAGGGTTTAGGGAAGTTGATAATCAAGTGGAAGGATCGTTAACCAGAATTTTTTCTCAAGCAGTTTATTATTTTTAAAGCCTGGATGTTTTATCAACCTTTATAACTAGAGCAGAAATAAAACCATTCCAGTTCAGAGGCACAATGTGTACACCAAAGACTATAGATCAGCTGCTGTCAAATCCATTTTTATGAACTGTTTAATTATACTGTCCTCTCGCCTGTGTGGAACAAGCAGGGAACTGTAGTTACTGTTCAATGTCAAAGCGGCACTTTCAATTTATTACTCTTCATTTGGAAAAGTTTTTTAGGAGTAGGGTGGAGTTACATCATGTAAGGTTGACTGTTGACAGTGTGCACTGCAGATTTTCACTTACTCAGAAATTTTGGTACTATGTTCTACTTTGCTGGATTCATCACTCTGTCCCCCACACCCCACATCTTTGGGGGGGGGGGAGGATCATTCATGTTTCACCTCCCTGGCCCAGGCAAACTTTCCCCTCCCTGCTAGTTTTTGTCAGCCAAGAGGGGCAAGGGTCCAGAGTGCAAGTGGTTGCCCTGACCAATCAAAGCACCTTGTCCACATTCTTGAGCTTTACTAGCTGAAACTCATTCGACACAGCAGGGACTAAACAGTACTCTGGAACACCCCCTTGCTAACCTTGATGTGTAATTGATACTTTTGCCAAAATGAAAGCAAGGAAGATTTTAAGTGATTAATTGTAATAAATTGTGTTCTCTTTGAATTATGGAAGAATTTGATAATTCCTATTCTTAATTTTAGTTATTGTAAATAAATAAGCAAATAAATAAATAAGAAAGTGACTCTGAATACCATTTGCTGGGAATCACAAGTGAGGAGTGTTCTTTTCCTGCTTGTGGGCTTCCCATTGGGGCATCTGGTTGGCCACTCGGAGAACAGAATGCTAGACTAGATAGACCCCCTTTGCTCTGGTTCATCAGCCAGGTTCTTCTTAGGTTTGGATAACAGCTGCTGGGAATCACAAGTTGAAAGAGTGCTGTTGTAGTCAGGTCCTGCTTGCAGGCTTCCCAGAAGCACTCTATGAGGATAGGAAGCTGGATTAGATCCATCAGGGCTCTTAAGTTGAGAGAATTGGGTAGCCTGGAAAAAAAAAATCTGACTAAACATCAGGCGTAAGAGCTATTTGACAGTGGAATAGACTCCCATGAGTCATGGTGGTCTCTCCTTCTTTGGAGGTTTTTAAGCAGAGGTTGGGTGGCCACCTGTCATGGATGCTTGAGTTGAGATTCCTGCATTGCAAGGGGTCTCTACAATTCTATGAACCATGATCAAATTGTAGAGGAGTGTTTTTTATTAGGGGATGACACACATTCAACAGCAGCACTACTATCAAGAAGGGTATGGCGGTGGTTATTTGTTAGTTGCTTTATCTTGCCCAGGAGTTTCATGTACATTAGGCTGGCATGACAACCCAAAACTTGTTGGCTTGTGAAAGGACATAGCCTTCAAAGAGTTGCCACTCCTCCTTCTTGCCTGCCCATCCCTTTGAAGTAAAATTTTAAGCTGGTTCCTATGAACCCAGAGAAATGGATCCTGACCCAGGGAGAGCCCAAGGATCCAGGCAAGCAGGCACGATGTTGCCGCTGGCCGTAGAATGACAGAGACCAAACTAAGGCTGTCAAAAGCAAAGTACAGTTTATTAAAGAATAAAAACTGTTGCAACAGGGTCCTTCCTCTCACGCAGGAGAACAAGGAAGGAACACCAAACAGAGGTGTCTTGCCCTTAAAAAGAAATTTGAAATTGGTTTCAGCCCACCCCCCAGAAGCATCATCCATATGTCACAGAAGGGGTGTAGCCCAAGACCCCCCTCCCTAGATTCATCATAGGTACATCATGAAAGGGGAGGTCTGGTGGCAGTAATCTGAGCAGTCTGGACCCTGCCCCCTGCCCCCAAAACCTAATCAACAAAATTGAGAGATATTTACATTTCCCTGTTTCCCAGCCAAGTTAATCACACCCTTTTGTCTGGCACTCAGGTATCAGGATGCCAGGGATTATCACTTTAATTCCTGAGACAATGAGAAGGTTCCCCCCACCCCACTTCTTCCTTGCAGAGGAACACCTGGTCAGAGAGAGTCAAAATGGTGTCAGTCAGGCCTGTTTTCCTGTGCTGCTTCAGACATGTTTCTGTACATTCATGTACATGTTTTATGAACCATTATTATATATATATAGATATGACCTCAAAATTCTTATAACACCTTGTTGCCATACTTTCCTCTGCCCATAACTCTGCTATTACGGTATACTTTCTTTTGCACTGGACTTTGCAGGGCTGTGTCTAAGTGGGTCTCTCTCTCTCTCTCTCTCTCTCTCTCTCTCTCTCTCTCTCTCTCTCTCTCACACACACACACACACACACACACACACTGTCCTGCCACTTTCCCTGGGAAAACCCACTGTTAATGTTGAATTGGAACAAATTGCAAGTCTCAGAAACCCCAATTGCTGCTTGTTCTGATTCAGTGGAAAACAGTGGGTTTTCCTGTTGAAAGCAGTGGGACAAAAACAGAACTGCTTGGATGGGCCTAGACCTGGAAAGTGTGGGCATGTGCCTAGAAAGCGCAGTGCAAAAGGAAGTCTGAATAATCCCTCAGGTGAGCATTTCCCATTAGCAGTTTGGATTGATAATGATGATACAGACCCTGATCGCTGTGTTAACTTGTACAAGAGGACATTATATTTCTATTGCTGCTCTTTGCTGAAGGACTGTAAAGCTGTAATGGCTCTTTGATCTGGAACTCACTTGCCAAACTCATCTGTTAAGCATTCAGCTCTGCAACATTCAGATCTTAATCTTTGTTGTCCCTTGATTATCTGAGAAGCAATGTTGCATTGCCTGACAAAGAATTCTCATTGTTCCAGGCCTGTGGGCAATAACATTTTTCAGGCTGCTGATCTGTCTTTATTATTCGAAAAATATACACAAAAAATAGTTCCAACAACTCCTCAAATAGCATTTTGTAGGCTTCAGCTACTTTATGTCAAAGTACAGAAGCATGTATGAATAATGTGGCAGAATTTAGTCTGGTTTTTTGTTTTTGTTTTGCTCGTCTGATTTCAGAAAAATATAGATAGTTGTGGGGGTTTTTTTTACAGTGTGTGTTCCGAATATTAATACTATTCTAGGCTCAATTATGGGGGTTAGGCTATTCATACCATTTTACTTGCAGAGAGATTTGTTTTGTTCTTGCAATGTAATTTATATAAGAGCTTTCACGAATACTTGCATTTTAGAATGATAAGCCAGAAAAATAAGTGTACTGTTGTGAGTTTGGGAAATTCAATTGCTGAAGTAGCCAGGCTAGCTTCTTGGTAAGGGTCCTAAGCATGTCATTAGTCTGACAAAGGAAGTTGCTGTGTGCCAGAGGACAAATGGGTGGGGCCCCCTCCCTCACCTGGCTGGTAGTGAGAAGGTTAATAGCCAGAGTAGAGTGTGTGAGAGCTGGGCTAGAAGCAGGTAGAAGCCAGACAGTGAAATCCATGCCTGATTTTTGTTTGAATTATGGGAGAAGCAAAACTTTCTGGGGTGTTATTGCTGTGAGCTCCTCCATCATAGGTTCAAGTTGTATATATGTTAAAAGTCATATATTACAAAAACACCACAGTGTTGTCTGCTGTCCCGCATTCTAATGAAACTGACCTCTGGGTAAGTGCCTGGAACCCTGGGAGTCTCACACTGCTCAGAGATTTGGGTAGCGTGCAACAACTCAATAGCGTACAAGGAGCAGCAAATAGTTTCACAGAAGGAAGGATTCACAAAGAAGAGGGAAGTGTTTATAAAATTAACGAGTATTCTATGCCAGCTAATGAACTAAAACTTGCTTTCAGGGGTTGGTCCTGTAATTGGTAACTCTAGCAATGTAGCTCCTCATAGGATTGGAGACTTGCCTGTATTTACCTAGCCTAAGGCACAATTTTCCATAATGCCTCATGGAAACACATGAAAAGCTCCCATGCATCTTAGTGGGGATTCCACCAAAGGAGCTTGAAATTGACTGTGTCTGTTCTTCATGAGTTACTTGCGGGGGTGTCTCATTAGTATGATACAAATTTGGTTCTGGATTAATTTTGTGAAGGAAGAGAAGGTGCATTTTTAGGAGCTCATGGAACTTTCCAAAAAAGGTTGTATGCCCTCTTGCATTTGTTTTGTCTTCAAAATTAAAGCTGCTGGAGAAGAGGAGATTATAAACATTGCTGCCCTAGCAAATCTGACCATATGTAGGATCCTATAGAGATACCCAGGGCCGTCTTAAGCATACCCGGCGCCCTGGTGCGATCCCTCTGGTGCCCCCCCTTTCCCAGAGTTGACCCCCCCCCACTGGCGGTGGCGGCGGGAGCTGCGTGGGGCTCGGTGGTGATGTCTTCGTCGCCTTGCGCTGCCGCCGCGGCACCGCTGGCTGAGCTGCTGGGTGAGGCGCTAGGGCGCCCGACGGCTCGGCGGTGCCCGTGGCCTCGCTCGTGGGGCTCTACTGCGGCGCCGGCAGCAGCGCAGCCAGAGCCGCTGCCGCGGCAGGAGCCAGAGCCGGAGCTGAGCCGGGCGCGCCGCTGGCTGCTAGCCTGGCCGCCTTCTACACGTGCTTCCAGCCGGCCCGAGGCAAAGCTGGAACCGGAGCGGCACCGGAGCAGCGGCAGCAGCGCCTGGAGATCAGCACTGGCCATGCCGGCAAGCGCCGGAAGGTGGGCTCTGCAGACGGAACAGGGTCCTAGTGCCCCTGCTCCGCTTGCTTTGCTCCCTGCTCTCCCGTGAGCGGCGCGGCTGGCGGAGGGAAAAGGGAGGCCGCCGCGCAGCTCCCCCACTTGCTGGGGCGCCCCTCAGCGCCCCCTGAGCATCCAGGCGCCATGGTGCACTGCGCCACCGGGGGTCTACCTAGAGCCGGCACTGGAGATACCAGTTACAAAGCCCTAACCTACCTCACTAGAAGCAGGCAGAAGGCAGAGAGTGAGAGCCATGCTTGATTTCTGCTGAAATCCCAGGCAGAAGCATGGGAGAAGCAAGACCTTCTGGGGTGTTAATGCTGTTGATCTTCGGCTCAGGTTGTACATATGTGTAAATAAAGGCACCACAATCTCTGCTGCCCTTATTCCAAGGAAACTGAACACTGGGTAAGCACCTGGAACCCTTGCAATCTTGCACCACTCGGAGATTGGGGTGGCATGCAACAATACATTTAATATAATTGCTTGAAATGTGACCTGAAGGATCCATTCAGATTGACTTAGATAGGAAGAGAGAGAGATACAAATAGTAAATTAGTTGAAGGCCTGAAATGACAGTGACAAATGATAATGAACAGACTGGTGTGGGGAAAGATAATCTTGTGGCACAGAGATCATCCTTGGGTCCAGGTTTTAAATGAACAATTAACATCTTCATTAGTGTGATAAATGAGGAAACAAACAGTATGTTTAGCACCTGTCTACAAAATGGAGGAAAAGAAAAGCAATATATTGCCAAGCACCTTGCAAACTTGAAACATGGACAACTAGCTCGTGTGTGTGTGTGTGTAAAAATCATACATAAAAGCATCAGCAAAACTTTTTTCATTGTTTTATGTTAACTCAAGATACAGGGATATATCTATATATCAAATAGACTTAGGTATGGCTAATAAAATGGATGGAAACCATCATTGCCCCCAACTTGGTGACAATAAAATAAATGATGCAGACAGGGAGCTGCAGCCCAATATAGGAAAAGCAGTAGTAAGGGAGCACCTAGCAACTTTAAATTAATTCGGATCTCCAGGGCCTGAAAAGCTGCACCCAATGAACCTGCAGATGCAATTTCGGGGCCTCTGTCTATAATCTCTGAAAATTCTTGGAGAATTCCTGAGCGGTCAACTCAACGTCAATAACAGTAATGATCCTAGAACCGATAAGTAAACAGTCATATGAGACTACTAAGAAAAGGATGCTGTGATTACAAAAAAAAGTCATGCAGACTTAATTTCATTTTTTGATAGAGTTACCAACTTGATGAATCAAGGGAAAGCTGTGGGTGTATATCTTGATTTCAGGAAGGCTTTTGACAAAGTCTCCCATGATATTCTTGCAGGGAACCTGATAAAATGTGGACTGGGCAATTTTACTTTTAGGAAGATTTGTAAGTGGTTGACTGACTCAGCCCAGAACGTGCTCGCCAATGGTTCTTCATCATCCTGTGAAAAAGGTGCCATGGGCACCAAGAGAAGTTTGGAAACTTTCAGTTCCACTTTCTGTTTCCCACAGCTTGCCATGGTGTCCACATGGTTAACAAAGCAAACAATAGTTTAGGAAAGTGGATTCTTTCAACGAGAGAGAGAATACCCCACTATTACATCAGTAGTTTCCACATGAAGCTGAAGTTTTAATATAAGACAAACTGCAGGAAAGTAATGAAGATTTCTGACAAACAAGTAGCAATTTGTGTTCATATTACATGCTGAAAAAAATTCTAGCTACATGAAAACCATCAAAATGACCACAGCCAGTTTTCACAAAAACTGAATTTGGCTAGTTCTGGAGACATGTTGGCTCTTGTATTTTCAATCATGCAAAATACATTTTTCCATTGGTGAGGGAAATGTGTTGTGAAGTAGATCTTGCAATCCATGAATTGGCCCACAGAACTGTAAAACAAAACCTCATCCACCACCATGTTAATTCAAATTGTTCGCTTGATACATGCATTTCCCAACGGAATTCAGTTTGGGATGCTCAGTGCACTGATTTGCTTCCAGCTGAATTTCTTCCCAAAGAAATTGCTGGGGTTTTTTATTTTATTTTATTTTATTTTTTAAAAAATCCTATTAACTGGATTTTTAAATGTTAGGTACTTCCTCATGATTATGTTTAGGTGATTCAGTTAGACCGTCCTTACATTGAATACAGTACTCTGTGACATTCTTCCATGGAATTCAAAAGTCGCAGCATTGCCATGTTTGAATGACAGTTATGTATATCAGCTCACTCCTTGACAGGAGGTCACATGTCTTTGTGATAAAGTACAACATTAAGCGGGTTTCTGAATAATAGAGTTTGTGAGTTTTTTGTCTTGTGCAACAAAGACCTTTTGACAGAAGTCTTCGGCCTTCAGTGAATAATTTTGAATACCTGGAACTCCACAGCCAAGCTGCCAATCAGGCTGCCACCTTTACTTCCCTTCAGACTTTACAGTGAAGGAGATGGGAGAGGCTCTGAACATCAATTGCTGCCAGATTTCAGCATTGTACCACAAAGCAACAGGCAAAAAGGACACACTTTTCCCAGCCTCCCTTGTTTCAACAGCTTGACAAGTTAGGCAGCTAGGCCCCTTGGTGAAGCAGATCTGAAGATTCTCCCTATCTCCCTTTCCTCTGAAAGACACAGTTTTTCTCACAGTATTTCTCAACTATAATTGTAATGGGATAAGGCAGCATGAATGATCACATAGTCTCTGGTCAAATCCTTCTTGTGAAAGAGAATTAGAGATGACATCAATGGTGTGGAGGTCCATTCAACTTCTGCTTCTTCCAAAGGAAGAAGTTATCTGGGATTTCAAAGGGACAGTCTACTTTTTTAAAAAAAAAAAAAGAGGAAGAATAAGTCTTTGAAGAAGTTCTATAAAAGTGTTGGCTAACTTCATCTAGGTGGTAACAAGGTGATAGCCATGGTGTTGCAATGGGGCTGATGTTGAAAGTCCCAAGCTTTGTTATAGGTGCCCTTGGAAAAGTCAGGTTTTTCAGTAAGCCTCAGATATCCTTCTAGACAATGGAGTAGTAAATGTCATTCCAATTTCAGAAGGGTTGCTATGTGAACTTAATAAAATTAAGCAATTCAAGACAACTATAAAGTGTGTCTTCTGAGTTTATGGCCATAGCTATTTGAGCATGGGGTGTGTGTGTTGGAATGACATGATGTCCCACGTCCCGCCCCCTGTTTCCTTCCTTTTAACACACTGTGCTATTTTTAATGTGTTTCTGTAATGATGCGCATTTGCTTCCTTTGTGTTTTCTCTTTTTGTTCAGGTACAGTCATTAAAGGATCAGGTTTTGTGTTGGGGTGGGACATAAAAATTCTGTCCTTTCCATTGTTTATAAATCCCAACACCAATGTATTTATTATTTTCCCATAATTTTCCTTAGCTAAACACAGAGAGAGCTTCCTAAAGTGTAACTACTCCCCTTGCTGGTATTTATAAGTCATGACAATGTTAGCTATAATGCATAAAAAGATTGAGCTGCATCAAAATAGGAAATGTGGACAAAATAAATTTTGTAATAAAAAGCATCAGAATAGTCATCTGCTGATAATATTTTATTCCGTTTCAGAGCAAACATTGACTTCTGAAGTATGGAAATTTTTGATAGCTATTTTTTTACATAAAAAGAATCATAGTGCAGAAACAAGTAGTAGTAGGATGAAAAAGATACCTGTGCATAAATAAATAAAAACTCAGTTTTGTTACAGTTACACATTCTTTAAATGATTTGGAAACAAGCTATATTGTTTCTCAGACCAAAATTTGCTGGCCTGGCTGATATCTAACAGCAAACTAGGGTTTGGTGCCACTATGTGTTAGTAAACCACCTTATGAGGACAGTGTGTCCTGAAAGGCAGATTATTTATTTTGTTCATTAATTATACTTCTAGACTGCCTTTTATTGTTGCAATATATAATCATCATGATTAAAATTAATCACACTAAAACATAATAATATGTTGTTGTTGTTTAGTCGTTTAGTCGTGTCCAACTCTTCATGACCCCATGGACCAGAGCACGCCAGGCACTCCTGTCTTCCACTGCCTCCCGCAGTTTGGTCAGACTCATGTTCGTAGCTTCAAGAACACTGTCCAACCATCTCATCCTCTGTCGTCCCCTTCTCCTTGTGCCCTCATTGTTCCCAACATCAGGGTCTTTTCCAGGGAGTCTTCTCTTCTCATGAGGTGGCCAAAGTATTGGAGCCTCAGCTTCAGGATCTGTCCTTCCAGTGAGCACTCAGGGCTGATTTCCTTAAGAATTGATAAGTTTGATCTTCTTACGGGACTCTCAAGATTCTCCTCCAGCACCATAATTCAAAAGCATCATTTCTTTGGTGATCAGCCTTCTTTATGGTCCAGCTCTCACTTCCATACATCACTACTGGGAAAACCATAGCTTTAACTATACGGACCTTTGTCAGCAAGATGATGTATCTGCTTTTTAAGATGCTGTCTAAGTTTGTCATTGCTTTTCTCCCAAGAAGCAGGCGTCTTTTAATTTCGTGACTGCTGTCACCATCTGCAGTGATCATGGAACCCAAGAAAATAAAATCTCTCACTGCCTCCATTTCTTCCCCTTCTATTTGCCAGGAGGTGATGGGACCAGTGGCCATCACTTTCTGCCACCTGGAGAAGGAACTGGCAAGCCACTCCAGTACCCCTGCCAAGAAAACTCCATGGACAAAGACAACAGGCATATAGTAATATGTACAGTAGAAGAAAAAACTTTCAAATAAGCAATGTAAAGGTAACTAAAATAATAGAACAGACTAGTCAACACAAACAATATGAAATGTCCAAACAGATTAAAGTTTTTGAACTGGCACCAAAGAGATTGTAAAGTCAGCACCAGCCTCTACATGTAGGGTAATCTACAATTGGGGTTCCATGTCAGAGAACGCTCTCTTCTGTTCTTGCTATATGGCAGCCCTAGTGAAGGTACATAAAGAAGATCCTCATCTGAAGTTCTTGAGACATAGCCAGGATGTTCTAAAGAATAAAGTAATTTGCCGGTTTTCTAAAATTCAAAAGGAAAGGAAAACTCAGAGCAGGCATCTTGAGGGAAGATTATTCCATAGCTGCAACTTAAAATGCCCATCCCTGAACCACCATAGCTCTCTACCTGCTCTTCTGAATGTTTACATAAGGTTGAAAGCCATAAAAGTACTTGGGCCTTACCTGTATTAAGGAGACATTTTTTTTCCTATGGGGACCTCAAGACAGAATTTGCTCTTGCCTGTAGTTGTGCTGTTCCTACTAGTAGACTAAGATACAGTACTTTATACACCCTAAGCTGAATAACATTCAGATGCATTGTTAGCTGTTGACTGTCAAGGTGGGAGTTGGGAGCAGGTCAGGAAGAACTCACAAGGTGTCAGTGAACTTAACTCTTTATTCAAAGAAACGAAATGGCTCAGGCCTACTGAACAGAGCAACTCTTCCCAACAAGTCTTGCCCCAATGAGGCAGTTGCAAGCACTGAAGCACTGACCACTCATTGCGATCCCACCACCAATTCCCTGGCTCTGAGCTTTCTTTCTTTGGGGGTACCCCAGCTGGTGCCTTCTACCATTCCTCTGCATCCAACTAGTCCAGGACATTGGCCCAGGGAACCCAAGCTCTGAATCTTTTGTGATGGGTCCCAGATCCTTTCTTCTTTTGCCTCTCCTTTTCGAAAAGTTTTTAAACTTTGCTTATGGAATGGTTTGGTGCACTGCAAAGTAAAGTGCTGGTGAAACACTCTTAGGCACCCATTACCTTTATTTGATTAGATACATCTGTGTATATCAGCTAGCATGTGCAAACTTGTGTCATAGGCCTGTGCACTGTTATTTAAATACCCATTACCCCATCTGGAAACTTGCATTGTTTCGTTTGGTTTTCTTTCCCCCTCCCCCCCCCATCTTGTTGCCTTTTCTTCTCAGTTGTGATTTTTTAATTGCTGCTGGTAGAAAGCGTGCATTTGGGAGAGAGAAAATGAATATGACTCTTCTATCCATTAACCGGGCACTTTCTGTGAATGGGTGTGTAAGAATAAGTTCCTTCATCTATGATCTCCTTGTGCTATTCCACTTGCCACCGTTCCCTACTGATGTTGTGTCTTCCTCTCTTCCCATCAAAAAGAGCTTCATAATTTTCATAAAGACAACCCTGCCAATGTATGACTAGGCTACTTGCATTAGGCATACTGCTTAGAGTGTCTGAGTGCTTTGTGTCTCTTTCTAAAGGCGCTGCTTATCAATGTTCCACCAAATGCAGTCATTTGGTCACCAACCCAGCCATGAATACCTTCCTGGCGACTGTGTTAGTGGATGAGCTTCCTTCCGCACATGACTTGGAAGGGGCTGGGTTTCTCAATGAATGATAGAAGCAGAGACATTTCCCACTCCTTACAGACCTCCATGGCACTTGCAGAAAGCCTTGGGCGGGCACTAGATTTTCACTTCAAGCTAGCCTGGGTGAAACAAGCAGTGATGGGGAGTCCCCATAACTTCAACGTATTTTCTACCCCAGCATAAAATGAATCCTTCTCCCAAGACCAGTGCACATGCCAGAAGACTTGGGGAAAGGGGTTTGAGTGACAATATACAGTTCATGGTTGTAAAGGTAAGCTGTTACTGCCACTGATTTGACACCATTGCTTTATGGAATATTTTAAGTTCTAGCAACTACAAAATATTATAACTGAAATTCTTATTTTTATTAACTATTTTGTTATCTTTATCGAGATATTTCTATCCTGCCCTTCTAGTCCCTAGGTATAACTCAGGGTAGCTTTCAACTATTTAAAGACCACAATGTAATTAATATGATGGGTAAGGGTGAAAACTTTCAGACTGATTTTTTAAAAAACATAAAAACCAATTGGAGGTTATTTCTTGCAAAACTGATTTTCATTTTGTCACTAGAGGGCACTTCACCACACAGAATCACGTTTGTTAACTTGTTCCTTGGAAATGCAGCACTTATTTCAATATAAGGTTCCCCTGTGTGAAAACTTTGTTCACTGCATTTTGAAATGATAGCTGGTACAACTAAAAAGGAAGTGATGCTTGCAAGAGCTGCTTTCTTCCTGGACCCAGTGAAAATCTGGTTAACAGTGTTAAACAACATAGTCTGTTAAATTTAATATAATGTGAATTCCTTTGAGATGCACATATGACAAATTCAGCTTACTTCTGTTGAGAGCATGCTCTGTTAGATGTCCAACATGATAAAAATCAGGAAACCCATTTTATGTTACACACAAAAATAAAGGGGGGGAGCACTATAGGGAGCTAATTTGTATCTGAAAAGCTGTGAAAATTTCATGTGTTAATACTGAGCTTAACTTAGAGAGAAATGTGTTTCATGTGTTCTTTTAAACTTCAGATGTAAGCAGCATCATACAGAAAAAGGAAAGTGAAACTGGGCGATCTTGTTCAACAGTAGATGATTTTCTGCAAGATTAGCTCTGGAGAGTTACCTGTACAGTATATAGGGTTGCCAGACTCAATAGAGGACAGGACTTCTGTGCCTTTAATTGCCCTGCTCTCTTTTGAGTCTGGAAACCTTTAATTTCCAAGCAAAGGGTCTGCTGGTTTCTCTTTAAGGTTTCCAGACCCAAAAGAAAGCAGGGCAATTAAAGGCACAGAAGTCCTGTCCTCTATTGAGTCTGGCAACCCTACCTGTATATTGTCAATGAGCAGGCTGTGAACCTGGCATCTAATTTCAGCAGTTGAGGTACTTTAAAATGAAAACTACTAACCTCCAGGAGTTTTGAAATTGATATAAGTTGGCATTCCTGTCCATACAAAGGGTAGTATTCAATAAAATTTACTCAGAGTAAACCCACTGAAATTAATGGAGCTGGCTTTAGTCATGTTCATTAATTTCAGTAGGTCTACTCTGAGTAAAACTTATTTGACTATCACCAAAGGTGTTATGCTGTTTTTAAGGGTGATTCAGACATCGCTCTTACACAGATATACTGTGTTGAGAAAACACAATATACATCATCACTTGTTTAGTGACCGGTGTGAGTTTTTATGGTGTTTTTTGTTTTGTTTTCTTTTTTTGAGAATGCTGACTTGAAAGGAAAGTGATCTATTTAAGAAAAATATTTATTATGTATAAAAGTGTCTCTGATACTAGGCACTGTATACAATTAGGTTAATAAGAACAAACCCTGCCCACAGGCTTGCAATCTAAAAAGGAAGGGGAAAGAAGAGAACAGGCAGGTGTTAAAGGCTATGGGGAATAAATACATTTAAATGCTTTTGTAGAGAGAGAGAGATTGAGGGGGCATCGAGTTGCACAAAAATGGAAGCAAGACAGAAAAAGGATGGCGGAGTGGAATAGAGGGTTTAGACAAGGGAAAGTATCAAGAGCAGAGAAATTAAGAAGGCCAAGTGAGAAAGGAAAATATCTAAAATAGAGACAGAGAGACAGTGCAACCCTGTGTGTATCCTTGCAGAGTGCAGAAGTCCCATTGTGCTCAAGTGGGCACTTGCAGGAAAGATTTTTTTTTTAATCGTGCCACTTCATATAAGAAAAATATCTAAACAGTTTCCATAAAAGCAATAAAAATACAGCAACATTCAGAAAAACTGTCCTTGAAAACTAGATAAAAATTATTTAAAGGAAACACAAACACAACTGGATATCAGAGCTAAAACTGAGCAGTATAAGAAATTAAAACATTAAAAGTCAGAGCCCAAGAAAACTTACTGTTTCCACTTCACAAATCACCTGAGGAAGGACACATTAGACGGTGCTGCCACATTGTGACCAACAGGCAGTCCATTGGTCATGGAACACATCCTGAACCATTCAATTGCAGCCCAGTCACTCTATTGTTTTTAAAACAGAATCTGAACCATCTGATAAGGAGGTGGGGACCTTTGAAGTGAGACATAACCAAGGAGAATGTGGAGGCAAACTTCAAATATAGAACAAGCCAAAAATGGAGGATATCAAATTGAATTGTGGCCATGGTGCAGGCACCCCCAAACTTTGGCCCTCCAGATCTTTTGGACTCCAGTTCGTATCATACCTGACCACTGGTCCTGTTAGCTAGGGATTGTGGGAGTTGTAGGCCAAAACATCTGGAGGGCCGCAGTTTGGGCGTGCCTGCCATGGTGTTTGGGGAAAGGAGGATTAACCTTTCTTTTGTGTTACAGGTAGGTAGCCGTGTTGGTCTGAGTCGAAGCAAAATAAAAAAATTCCTTCAGTAGCACCTTAAAGACCAACTACGTTTATATTTTGGTATGAGCTTTCGTGTGCATGCACACTTCTTCAGATACACTAGAAACAGAAGTGTCAGACCCTATATATATACAGAGGGTGGTGGGGGTGGGTGGGAATGGGAGATGGGCTGATGGGAGTGGTAAACCTGTAGATGGCTGTTAATGGCTGCTGATGGCTGCAATTAGTCCTGGGCTGAGGTGCTAAAGAAAGCTTGATCATGCATAATGAGATAAGAATCCGATATCTCTATTCATCCCAGATGCTTCCATGGTTTTAAGCTTGGTAATGATTTCCAATTCAGCAACTTCCCTTTCCAGTCTGTTCCTGAAATTTCTCTGTAATAAAACAGCTGCTTTGAGATCTTGTATAGAATGTCCTGGGAGATTGAAGTGTTCTCCTACTGGTTTTTCAGTCTTATGGTTCCTGTCAGCAACTTCCCATAAATCTGACATCAGGAAGGTTTTACAACATATCTAGTTTAGCATTCAAAAAGAGTCAAAGCAGAGGGCAGAAAGTTATCATAATTAAGCTGAGAAATGTATAAGAAACATAGCTGCCAAGTTATCCCCTTTTTTAAGGGATTTTCCCTTATGCTGAATAGACTTCCTCGTGAGAAAATGGAAAACTTGGCAGCTATGATAAGAAATAATCTGAAAGGCTTTAGAGTAGAGGGAGTCAATAAAAATGCAAAGCTGAAAAGTCTAAAACTACAAGTTTCTTGTAGTAGTTTGAATGAAAAGAATCAGAGAAGACTTCAAAGAAAGTTTTCTGCTGCTCCAGAGAAGCGGACACGGAGCAATGGATTCAAACTACAAGAAAGAAAATTCCACCTAAACATTAGGAAGAACTTCCTGACAGTAAGAGCTGTTCGGCAGTGGAATTTGCTGCCAAGGAGTGTGGTGGAGTCTTTTAACTGTTAATTAGAGGTGTGATAGGAGATCAGATAGCAGCTGGTGAATTATAAGGCACACCATTAAAAACTGTTATCAAAAGAAAATGTTCCATGAAGATTTAACACTTTGGTAGACAAATGAGGCACCAGCAAAATGGTCAAAGGCCTGGAAACGATGTCTTATGAGGAACAGCTTAGGGCAGTGTTTCCCAACCAGTGTGCCTCCAGATGTTTTGGGACTACAACTCCCATCATCCCTAGCTAGCAAGACCAGTGGTCAGGAATGATGGGAGTTGTAGTCCCAAAACATCTGGAGGCACACTGGTTGGGAAACACTGGCTTAGGGAGCTGGGTATGTTTAGCCTGGAGAAGAGAAGGTTAAGGGGTGATATGATAGCCATGTTCAAATATATTAAATGATGTCATATAGAGGAGAGAGAAAGGTTCTTTTCTGCTGCTCCAGAGAAGCGGACACGGAGCAATGCATTCAAACTACAAGAAAGAAGATTCCACCTAAATATTAAGAAGAACTTCCTGACAGTAAGAGCTGTTCGGCAGTGAAATTTGCTGCCAAGGAGTGTGGTGGAGTCTCCTTATTTGGAGGTCTTTAAGCAGAGGTTTGACAGCCATCTGTCAGGAATGCTTTGATGGTGTTTCCTGCTTGGCAGGGGGTTGGACTGGATGGCCCTTGTGGTCTCTTCCAACTCTATGATTCTATGATTCTATGAAAAGAACACTGTTCCAGAAGTCCCTTTGGGAGAGAACTAGTTAAAAACTGTTGTTCAATATTTGCATCAGAAACATAGAGGGCAGTAGTGCTAACACTACTTGCATGCTAATGCTTGGTGCATAACCAAACTTGTTTAACTATAACATAGGTCACTGTTTCTGGTTCTGGTGCAGGAAGGTATTTTGGAGTGTGTCTGAGAATGCAGCACTGGGGTGCAAGCTTTGCAACAGCTTTCTGTTTTGCGCAGGTGCATAGAGATTTTTGATGTCAGATAGAATTATGAGCAGTTATCTAAAACTAGAAGCAAAATTGGACTTGCTGCAAAACAATGCATTGTTTCTCTTTATTCTTCCAGAGTTGCCCCTCACTATGATTCTAGATTCAGTTAGGTAACCGTGTTGGTCTGACGCAGAAGAAATAAATTTTAAAAATAAATTTAGTTCCGGGTATAAGCTTTCGTGTGCATGTATTATAACAAAAGCTTATACCCAGAACTAACTTAGTTGGTCTCTAAGGTGGCGCTGTGGGTTAAACCACAGAGTCTAGGGCTTGCTGATCAGAAGGTCGGCGGTTCGAATCCCTGCAACGGCGTGAGCTCCCGTTGTTCGGTCCCAGCTCCTGCCCACCTAGCAGTTTGAAAGCACATCAAAGTGCAAGTAGATAAATAGGGACCGCTCTGGCGGGAAGGTAAACGGCATTTCCGTGTGCTGCTCTGGTTCGCCAGAAGCAGCTTTGTCATGCTGGACACATGACCCGGAAGCTGTCTGCGGACAAACGCTGGCTCCTTCGGCCTATAGAGCGAGATAAGCGCCGCAACCCCAGAGTCAGACACGACTGGACCTGATGGTCAGGGGCCCCTTTACCTTTAAAGGTAAAGGGACCCCTGACCATTAGGTCCAGTCGTGACCGACTCTGGGGTTGCGCGCTCATCTCGCATTATTGGCCGAGGGAGCCGGCGTATAGCTTCCAGGTCATGTGGCCAGCATGACAAAGCCGCTTCTGGCAAACCAGAGCAGCACATGGAAACGCCGTTTACCTTCCCGCTGTAGCGGTTCCTATTTATCTACTTGCATTTTGACGTGCTTTCGAACTGCTAGGTTGGCAGGAGCTGGGACCAAGCAACGGGAGCTCACCCCGTCACAGGGATTCGAACCGCTGACCTTCTGATCAGCAAGCCCTAGGCTCAGTGGTTTAACCACAGCGCCACCTGGGTCCCTTTAAGGTGCTACTGGACAATTTTTTTATTTATCTACCTCACTAGGAGATCAGTATGATTTTTTTGAAATTTCACAATTTGTATGGATCTTTGCTGGCATCAGTGGGGAGCTATTTTTGTGTCTACTGGTTTGCATTACCTACATGGGCACGCAGAGGGCCAGCTCGCCAAATTATTTCCTCCCCCGCACCCTCCTGCTCTGTCCTGTGGCCAAGCTATTCAAACTATGGGGAGAAGTAAATTGAGAGACCCCTGGGTGGCTTGCTGTACTTTGCTGATCTGCTACTGCTGCTGCCGCCACCAGTCACCATGGACAAGGAAGGCATGTTGTCTACTTGGATGTTGAATTATGCAATAGACACAAGTGTTAATTTATAAAGACTTCACTCCTGATCTGTGCTGTGACACAACTGTAACCATAAAGTGTTTTGGAGCACCTTAAGGCCTAACAGGTTTATTATTTATTATGGCATAAGCTTTGTGGACTATAGTCCATTTCATCAGATGCATGGAGTGTTATTCTGAGTTGTGGGTGTACACACACACACACACACACATGGGGCTAGGTGGAGGGAGAGGCAGATGATAAAAAGCGAGGTCAAAGGAAAATGAAATGTATAAATATACTGTGTTAATTAGGTGTTTAATAGCAGCAATTCACACACAGAGAACTCTTGATGACACAGACATTCTGTTGGTAAGTCAATTAACACCTATCCCATGCTAAAAATCAGCACATGATAGCACTGGCAATCTAGACATACTGCAATTCAACAGTTTCAAGTTGCAGTCTCCCTTTAAAGTTAATACTGTATGTTGATTTTTGGGGTGCCACAAAAGTGTTCTTGCTCCAAAAGATGAAAAAGGCTTTTCCTCTGGAAACTTAACAATGTTTGTCTTGATAGTTCTTTCCTTTTCTCAAATACCTGCTACTCTGGCTGAAAATGGACTTGCTTATAAGACAAGTATGCATTCTTGTAAGGATTACATTGAAAATGTATGTGAATTGCTTGGATAGTCAAAACTATATGCACCAAGTATTATTATTTTGTGCCTCAACCAAAAAATTGATACATTTTATCATTGATTAGATTTCTTCACCCTTGGAACTATTTTCAAACTGGGTGTTTCAAATTCTGTTTTTATCTAGGTATCGTTGAAGTAAAAGTTACAGCAGTCAATTCAATTAAGATTGCCATTCATTTTGAAGCTTGAGTGAATATGGAAAGCCCAACTTATCAGTTTAACATGCTGTATTATTTCTTTATTTGATTGTTTTGGGAAATAAAGGTTGCCAACTTTTTTCCTGAACAGGTTGCTTTGTCTTTAATGGAGCTGATTACTTTTATTGGCTGTGACTGCTTTTCTTCATATAACAACCAGTTTATTGGGTGAAATTAGTAGGGGATTCATTTTGGTGCCAATGTTGCTGCAGTTAGCTAGGTTTGTTATTTGCATGCTGAGTGGTTGTTAAAAGTTGCAGGGTAAGGTGATGTCTTCCCTCCCCTAGACCTCCCTCCCTCCCAGATGACCAATAATGTTTCCTTCAATGATTGCGTTTAGAAGGCAATTAAAACTTTTCTTCTTAAAATCAAGCTATTGAGCCCTTCTAGATATTTGAGTTGCTGCTCTGTTGTTCTGATTCTTCATATTGTTTTTACTGTTTATAGATTCATGTCCTTCTAACTTTCATAGAGAAGAAAAGCAGAATATTGATGATTAAAAACACATACTTATAACAGGTAGGTAGCCATGTTGGTCTGACGTAGTCAAAACAAAATAAAAAGAATCCTTCCAGTAGCACCTTAGAGACCAACTAAGTCAAGTTTGTCATAGATATGAGCTTTCATGTTAACAAATGGTTAATGGGAAGCTTTCGTATCTGAAGAAGTGTGTATGCACACGAAAGCTCATACCTATGACAAACTTAGTTGGTCTCTAAGGTGCTACTGGAAGGATTCTTTTTATTTTGTTTTGACATACTTATAAAATCCTCGAAAGCCAAACAAGAAAACTTCTGTGCCATTTTTTGGTCAATGCAAGAGAAACCAGGACCATTAATTCTAGGGGAACTTTGAAGAGGGATGACTCAGAAGCATTCCTAATGGCCTTTTAGGAATGAAGTTTTATGCTGGGTATATTCTGCTTTATGTTTATGCCACAATAATAGTGCATTAGTGATTGATTTATTCTGCTATATTAATCATTTCGTGACGCTTCCAAAATGCTACCACTTTATTGCTGTCTGGAAAGACTATAGCACAACAAAAGTGGTATAGAAATAAATCAGAATATTTGTGTTATAAAAAGTTACAGGATTTCAGCAGGAAGTTATTAGATATGAACTGATTGGAAAGCAATGTGACCACCACAAAGCCTTAGCAAGCAAAAACAGTATTGAAAGTGGGGTCAGGTATGACTGCCCTGATAGCATCATGAGCACAAATAATCAAGAATGTGCAATATCAACGGCATATGCAGTCGTATATATGCTTACTTTTGTGTTGACATTAATCTCTGCCTTGCCTCTCTTTAGGCTTGTACAGCTCTCCCGCCCCCCAATTATATTACTTGTATTATGCAATAATGGCACCATGCCACAATTAGTGAAGATGTTTGTCTCCTTTCTGTGGTCTTGGGAGCTAGTTATCTTTGAAATCCAAAGGGGGAAAATGCTTGAAACCGGCAGTTGTAAACATCCCATTGACACAATATATTAACAAAAAGGAGTCCGTTCATCAGGCTAATTGAAGTTATCATGTGCCAGATGGTTAATTACAATACTACATTTTTAATAACTTCCACACATAACAATAAGAGTCGTATATGGAATATACTAATAATCTACATTTATCTCCACATAGACTCTCAGAGTTTTGTGGGAGGCTTCAAGTGCACGCCAGAACTTGGGGTTTGTCCATTTTAAATAGATTAAAGCTCTCTGTCACCCTAGGACAGCAAATCCACTTTAAAAACCAAAACCCCATACTTTCTACCATTTGAAAAATGAGGGGGGAATGCATAGAAATGTAGGGTGAACAAATGGCTAATGGGAAGATATGTAAATCCCGTGCAATCAAATCATGTAATTGAATCACAGACAAATCAGAATGAATACTCAATAAACACCAGATATAATCTAACCTCCGTGTACACTTTGCACAAGCAAATCAGGATGAATGCTCAATAAATGGGTCATCTGAAGGGGGGTCCAGAGAAATTGACATACAAGCAAGTGTTCAATACAAGGTGCAAAGGGAACCAACTTCCTGAAAATTGTCTTCAGCCTTTCTCAGTTCAGAACAATACTGCAGAATTAA
The DNA here is from genome assembly GCF_965207765.1 of Zootoca vivipara. NCBI lineage: Eukaryota > Metazoa > Chordata > Lepidosauria > Squamata > Lacertidae > Zootoca > Zootoca vivipara. The sequence continues at coordinate 45,024,938 of NC_142591.1, read as the reverse complement.
TTGTGTCTTAAGCATGCAAAATGAATATCTCAGCAGTTGCTAAGGCTAAACTGAGAATAATTTCCCATTTATATATTTCAAATGCTGATTAAAAAATATACAGTGGAATTTTATAATACATAGCAAACATCAGCTTTGTGGAATCTACTTTCTTTCTAGAACTCTACACACAGAATTAAAGAATTCTGAATGCAGGAATTGAAATCACACTACTTCCATGCACAAAAATCATTCCTTCTTACCCCAAAATGTCTTCATTTCAGCAACATAATTTGACAGGAGGCCGTCATTTTGTTGCTGCCATTGTTAAACAGTTGGGAGTCAGACGTCCTTGCAAATCTATGTCAAATCATGCAGCGATCTACTAGTAGATCACAACCTACCTCTGCCCACTTCTTTCAAGGAGATTGCTATTTCCAACTGGAAAAGCTTGGATACTGGGGGTTCAGGCCAAAACCTAGATAATATTTGCAGATAACCCAGATTCTGGCTTAGACTGGTGGTAATATCTCTGGTCCTAGACCCCATCAGCAAGGAAGGCAAATTCTTAACCAAAAGGTGTTTATATAAAGTAGTCTTTATAGTGAATCAAAGTATTCATTGAACTAGGCATTGGCTATTATTTATTATTATTAGTGGTGGGTCTTCAAAGCATAAAAAAGAGATCTTTCCTTGCTTTGCTGCTCTTTTCATGATGATGCTAGGAATGGAACCTGAGACTTCCTACGCACAAAGTGCATGCTCTTCAGCTTAACCTTTAGCAGCTGAATCCAGATATAAAGTTCGGGGACCAGTTTACTGGGAAGATGTTTACCTGAACTGGACTAGTTCAATCAGAAGAGAATTCCATTTATTGAAAAGCTGTAGGAAAACAAATGAAAGTGAAATGGTAGCCACAAAGGGAGTAGTAGCTGGTTGAGACCTGAGAATGCAAGGGTGGGATGTTAACTGACAGCTGAGAAGAAAAAGTTGAACATCTCCAAAACCTTCAATTCTCTTGAAGTGTCTGTGGTTCCCCTGCCCCCAGATGTTACTGGGCATCAGCCCTGATGGTTGGCCATGCTTGCCAGGGCTGATGGGAATTAGAGTCTGACAATGTGAAGGACCCCAAGTTCTCCACCACTGCTGCATTCTTGTAGCTTTGGTTTTGGCATCCATCTGTCTTGGGCGACAATGGAGGAGTGTGCCTTTTAGGGTGATGTCAAACCATTGGAGAGTTACAGGTAGGTAGCCGTGTTGGTCTGACGTAGTCGAAACAAAAAATAAAAAAAAATCCTTCCAGTAGCACCTTAGAGACCAACTAAGTTTGTCATAGGTATGAGCTCATTGGTATCTGAAGAAGTGTGCATGCACACAAAAGCTCATACCTATGACAAACTTAGTTGGTCTCTAAGGTGCTACTGGAAGGATTTCTTTTTATTTTTTTGTTTAAACCATTGGAGAGTTACAGTGCCTGCTGTGCCCGACATAGGAGAGACATGTTTTGTTGCAGCTGGGGCAGATGAATGTGTCCTTAGAATACTCTCCGCCCCCTTTTTTAAAAATAACAACACACAAATCTGATGTGATAATGATCTTCCTCTTTATTCCTTTTGAACTTTAGGGTGTAAAGTGATACCAACTTGATCTTTTGCATATATAAAACCAGTATTCCCATCCATGAATGACCTTTAACAAATTATTTCCAATAAATGCAGCTGGATCTAAGTAGAAGCCTTGAAAGGTCATAATCTAACTATGCAAAATGTAGGTAAAATGAACTCCCTGCAGCAACTGATTGCTTGAAGGTTTTTGTGTGACATCAGTATAATTATAATTTAAATTCATGCATTAGGAATGAATTTAAAGGTGATGGCCTAGCCTGGTTTCTTTCCACTTTCTGGCTACCACCATGCTTCACTACAAATAAGATAATTTGGAGTATGCTGCTTTATTTTACTCTAATAATAAAACAATAGAGGTGAAAGCATTTTACATTCTGTTTTAGCAAGCCCTTTTTTTGTAACATTTCACTTTCTCTCTTCATGGACATAGAACAAACAAAGTATTTATGTTGAATCACACCTTTCAGAGCAGCCAAATCTACCACTCAGTTGGACCTTTGTTTTTGTTTTTCACTCTATGGATATTCGTTATTTTTATTGATATTCCTTATTGTGACTAAATTGTTCACCAGGCACCAAAGACAAATGCAGAAGCCAGATTAAAATAAAACGGTCCACATTACAATGCAAAAGCCTAAATCAGATTGATCGTCACACAACTAAATACCTGGGCAAAGTCTTTACCTAATGAAAGTAGGTGCATGATAAATAGCCCTGAGGAGGGCATTCCACAGATAGAAAGTCCTCTCCCTAGAAGCATCCCTCTCATCTCTGAAAGTAAGAGGCACCTTGCCTACTACTGGACAGGTTCACATGGGAGCAGGATGCTGCTGTTGTGGAGGCTTCTATAAACCAGAGTTGAGCATCATTAGTAAACTGACAGAGCGATTTTCTTCCATTCTGCTGCTCATTTAACCACCTTGGCAACGTGACAGGTTTTAATTTTGAAATGAATTAGCATTCCAGTGAGGCTTCACTTTGACTCCGTGTTTAAATGCCCTCTCTTCAATCCATTCAAAAAAATAACTGTATCCAAAAATATCCACAACTGGAAGGCTGAGCAGCATAAACAAAACTCCACTGTGCCTCTGGTCTCTTCAGGGCTTCCTCTGCCCTCACTGATGTCCTCTTCAAGGTCTGGGAAGGGTCTCCTCATGAGCCACGAGGATTCTCCAGCTCTCTCCCGCCATTTCCAAGTTTGAATTGAATTATTTAATTATTTCCTGGTACCTATACACAATTGAGTGCAAGTAAATGGTTTGTAGGTGCAGAGGCGCCTGTACAACACAAGCTGGACTGGGGCAAAAGTCTTGCCTTAGAGCAGGGGTAGGCAACTAAGGCCCAGGGACCAGATGCGGCCCAATCGCCTTCTCAGTCCGGCCCACGGAAGGTCCGGGAATCAGATTGTTTTTACATGTGTAGAATGTGTCCTTTTATTTAAAATGCATCTCTGGGTTATTTGTGGGGCATAGGAATTCGTTCATTCCCCCCCCCAATATATAGTCCGGCCTCCCACATGGTCTGAGGGACAGTGGACCAGCCCGCGGCTGAAAAAGGTTGCTGACCCCTGCCTTAGAGTTCTGTTGGTAATGAAACCACAGGCACAGGAAGACAAGATGGGACTACCAATCTGATTTGCAGTGGCAGCAAACTTTCAGGTTTGCTTTTACTTCTGTTGCCCCACCCTTCAGAATGAGAGGAGTGGGAGAACTTCATTCACTCTCAGTGGCATCATTGCATATTCAAATTAGATTGGCTACCAAGCACTGTGAGGTCATGTTCACCACATAGTCCCTGATTGAATTTATGTAGAGCTATTTTGTGTTTAAAAATGGGGGGGGCATCCAAGCAGCAGGAGAAAATTACTGTGAACAGGTGTGGCAACATGAAACCATTGGGCAATATTCAACTAATGACTTCCACTTGCACAATGGAGCTCACACTCACACACACAAGCACACTGTCGCCAAATCTGCTGCAGAGGTTGGGGGAACCCTAGAACAAATTTTTGGGGTGTGCAGGGGAGGAGAAGAAGAAAATGTTCCACTACAGGGGGAAAATAACATGACTTCCACCCATTTTCATGACACACCCATCACAGGAACTTTTACAAAGAATTTAATATTTAAAAAGAGAAAGAAGAATTGGCCTGACACTTCATTCTACAGCCTGTTAAAGAGCAAGTAAATGTTTTTAAATTAGTGTAAAGCTTGATTTCAGTTCTTCTGAATTGGTATGGCAAAACTAGGGGTTTACCTCTCGCAAGCAATGAACAACTACATTCATAACCTCCATGTTGCAAACATGACCAAATCCATGAGCTGCTGCTTCCTGATAACAATCAAATTATTCCATCAGGCTCAGTGTGCAGCCATATGGTTCTTATTTAGGAAATTAGGTATAGTGTTCTTGTGATTTCTGAACACTTGCGGTTACTGTTTCAGCTTTCCAATGCAAAGTAAAATCCTATATTTAAAATAATGAAATGTTTAAGCATAGTGGCAATAATAATGAATAATAATCATTAACACTTCTGTGGTGCTTTAAACATTTTACATGGATTTTCTCGTTGCAATCTTTACAACCCTGTAAATCACTGCTATTATCTACCATCAAACATAGACTGAGGCTAAGAAGTGGTTGCTTGTCTAAAGTCTCCTATTGAGTTCATGGCAGAGACAAAAGTTCAAACTAGGGACTTCCTGATTCATAGCTCAGTCTCTTCCTCATTACACCATTCCAGCTCTTTGTACATACCAGTACCTCTTGTATGTATACCTCTTATACATACGGTACTGCTGTGCTTAGAAAAGGAGCTAAGGCAAATTTTGGCTCAGAATTGAAGTCTAATTTCACTTTCCCCTTTTTATTCACAAAAAGCTTAATGAATGTGTACTCCCAAATTCTATTCACATGAGAGTCCCTTTGTCAAATTGAGGAGAACATTTTGTTTGGTTGGCATTGTTGGTAATGACTTCATTAGGCAGAAGCTGAATTTGTGCACGTGGGTCAGCACAAGATATTTGGCTGCATTAACTTTTGCAAATGTTTATGTTCCCAGGGACCTTTGAACCTCCTAGGAACAGCTCTGCATCCTTATTAGAGACTGACAATTAAAGAACTGTTTTCATATCAAAAGTAATCACCAAAAATTAGCCAGGGAAAGACTGTAGAATGCTGTGAGAATTCAAATGCTCTGAAATGGCCAGCTTTCCTTCATTTGGTTCAATCAGTTTCAACTTGGGGTTCCTTTTTATGTTTAACGCTGCCAGGGTAACTGGTGAGTTGGCGCCATGACAGCTTGCTACGATTATGCAATACAGTACTAAGAAAAAGGCAATTAATTCATGGCAGGACCTTTTCATCATACCCTGTTGCTTAATTTGCACAAAATAAATATGGTGAAGCTATAAGGCATACTTCTACCATATTTTGTTGAATTTTGTTTACGTATCTATATTCAAATCTGGTCAAATTGGAATGGTTCGGGGGGGGGGGTATTTAATCTACTAGCTTGCATGCTCCTTAAGCAAAGAAGCAGTTCTCCAATTTTACATTGTTGAGGTATTAAACATTTCTGTGGTCCAACCTTCCATATAAGTCCAGCCTACAACAGAGCAGGTGCAAAGAGCAGTAACTAGAACGATAGCAAGGAGAAAAGATTCATTTGACAAGTCTATATTTTTAAAGTTTGCTACATTTAGAGAAGGCAAAAGTGCCTGAGAGACAATGTGAAAGCACAGTTGCAAATGCAACAGACACAATAACAGCAGATGAGCCATTCAGATTAAAGAGCGTGCTTGTTATACCAGTATTAGAACTAATGGCTACAAAGTAGCAAATGTGGAAGTAAGACATTCAGGACTAGCCTCCCTAGTGATAATGTTGGGATATGATAATAAACTGCGATTGTTGTCTTAGAGCTTGCAGGGGTAGTAACGCAGGCGGATAAATAGAAATGTGATAATGTTTGCCTGATTGTGTAGAAATGCACAAAGGCTTGTATGCTAGGGCAGCAAATTGTGTGTGAAGAATTTGGCATCATTTTTTTTCTATACTATTGCAACACCACGAAACTTTGTATGTTGCCACTGTGGTGGAAAAGAACATTGGTACAAACGGGTTGAGTTTCCAAAATATAATAGTTTCAGATAATGGTGCAAGTCAAAATACTTAGGGGAAACTACCCTTAGTAATGAGGACTTAGACCAATGATCCTGTTGCAAATCCTTCACAATGAAACTGTCAGAGAAGTCTTTCCAGAGTTCTACAATTTGTTGGTATGTTTGAGATAGATACCATAAATGATCCCATTTGCATTTGTAGGCATTCCTGTAAATACAGTGAAACGGCAGGCCACATGCACAAAATTCAATTTCCCCTCTGGGCTGTCTTTAGAAGCTCATTGATGTCACTTCCTTCCTCAGTCAGCAAGTGAGTTTTTCTTTAATTCTCAGCCCCAGCTGTCTATGCTGTCAACACAAAGTTATTAAAATTCCTTTAAAGTGAAATAAAAATAGCCTAAAAACAAATGTACTGGGAAGCAGGAAAGCATCAGTATTCAAAGTCCACAAACCTTTGAGCAAAATAGAGTTGATCCAACCAGAGATTGCAAACATTGGTCTTTCCAAGCATCTTGTACATCATTAAAGGATGTTTAAAACACATACTCCTTAATCTTTTATTACCAAAAAAGAGAGAGCCTTATTTGGTTACAAAAATTAGCCTCAAGATGTGATTTCAATTGTCACAATGATGTTCTCAATGAACACAGCAGTGCCTACTGAAAGACTGCCTAAATAATGTTTAATTTTCCTTCTTGAAGCAAAAAAGTAACACTTGTATCTACAAAACAAAATAGTACACCATTATGCAGGAAGTAATTACCATAAAGAGACAATCCTCTGCCATAGCCTAAAGCAATAAGTAATCTTGATCCTTTTCTCTCTCTCTTTTTTCTTTTTAGGAAGATAGTTACTTTAAGAGATCATTAGACAAGATTTTTCTTTAAAACCTACCTTTTAAAGTAAGAAAATACTAGGACTGTGTTCACATATGCCTTACTTGGAATAGAGTAATGTAGAGACCTAGAATCCAAATTCCAAGCACTCTGAAATTCAGGACACCATTGGTCATAAACCAATAATTGAGTCCATTTGGGTTTCCTTGTTATCACCCACAGAATTGCCTACACTTGCAGATATTTATCTTAAGTTTACCAGATTTTTTTCAATGAATCCGGGGACACTTTTCAGCTTCCTAGATGGATTTTGTCAGGGGACTGATTTGTAAATCCGGGGACTGTCCCTGGGAAATGGGGACGTCTGGTAACCTTAATTTATCTTCCATAGCTGACAATAGGAAGTGTATGTGAGAGGCACACTATAAATTAGATGTAACCATATATTTTTTCAGGGAAGAGGAGACACAGCTTGCACAAAGAGGCAACTCTTTAAAAACTTTTTTTAAAAAAACAAAAAACCCTTCCTCATACTTTTACAGTACAGTGGTACCTCGTGTTACGTACCGTCCCCTTACAAATGCTGCGGGTTACGCGCTCCACTAACCCGGAAGTAGATGCCCCTTGTTGCGACCTTTGCCCCAGGATGCGAGCAGAAGTCACGCTCCGGCGGCGCACAGCAGCGGGAGGCGCCATTAGGGAAAGTGTGCCTCATGTTACGAGAAGTTTCCTGTTATGAACAGACCTCCGGAATGGTGTATGTAATTATTATTATTATTTATAACCTGCCCATCTGGCTGGGTTTCCCCCAGCCACTCTTTATTATTCTTTATTCTTTATCATCCTGTCTTTCATCCAAGGAGCTTGAGACAGAATGTATGACCCTCTTTTACAACAACTCTGTGAGGTAGAACAGGTTGAAATATAGTCCCTGGCTCATTGTCACCTAGGGCTGAGTGGAGAAATTAGCCTGGATATACCCAGTTTCAGTCTGACATTTTTCACCACCAGCAGCTCTCAGAAGAAACTCACATATTTCAAGAAATAACCATATTATGTTGCTTTGTTGCAGAAATAGGGAGCCTTTGGCCCTCCAGATGTTCATGGTCTATAGTTTCCATCACCCCTGACCTTTGGCCATGCTGGTTGGGTCTGATGGGAATTGGAGTCTAGGAACATCTAGTTAGCCACAGGTTCCCTATCCTTGGTTTATTGAATCATGCTATTAATCTATCCAGCCCAATGCCATCTACCTGACCGGCAATGGCTCTCCCAGGTTCTCAAGCAGAGGCGATTCCCAGAAATTGAATTTGAGACCTTCTGACAAGTGCTCTGCCACTGAGCTATGGTACTAGCTGAGTCAAAAGGCAATTTCTTGATTTGCAAGACTGATGCAAAATTCTTCTTCTATTCAACTGGAAGACATCTGGAACACCTGGTAACACATGCAGAACTTGAGCATGGAGATTTTGGGATTTGCTCAAATCTGCATATAAAGTGCATGTGCTTATCAGTTGGTCTATGTGCAAAAAGGAGTACACACACAGATCACCACCAAAATGAATAAGCCATCTCTTGTTTGCAGGGAAGCTTATGGCATGCATACATTACTGGATAGAGGTGATAATAATATATCCTTTTAGATTAAGGAAATCTCTTAGGAAGATATGTATATTTCACATACTGTACCTAGTTAATGTGTGCCTTATCTCATTTGGTCATTTAATTTAGATCTGCCACCTTTTAAATCCAGCCAATCAATTTTAAAGATCACCAGTTTATTTGGATTGAATAAGCTCAATAACAAAAGTAACCATGAAGGTATTACTGGATGTTCTGCCCTGTAGAAAGATCAGCACCTGTGAATCAGGTGAGAAAGATTACTTTAAAAAAAGAAGAGGTTTGATCCATTTGTTGTCCTGCAGGGGAAAAAATTGTAATTTTGTAAACATGAAAACAAACCTTCAACCTTCTGTGTTTGAAGAAGAACAAAAGCAAGTGCATTTGTCAATGCCTTTAAACTTGCCAGTTTGATAGTTTGCCTAATGTGGCTCCACAGCAATCCCTCTGGCTACACAAATTGTGACACTGACAAGCTGTAAAAGGAGTGCCATCCACATATCCTTGGCCCAGAAAACCATGATTGATGGAGTTCAACTGAAATTCCCACAAACAAGGTGAAAGCCTTTTGGTAACCTAGTGCCCATGAAAAGTTAAAAAAAAACACAACAACCACCTTTGTTGCCTTTATTTTCAACATATTCTTTTAAGCTGCATAAGTAGGGAGGGGGAAAGAGGATTGCAGCCTGCACTTCACTCTTCTAAATGGCCCTGCTTGCTTTCCCAAGTCACTTCTAATAAGAAAACAACCGTGTTTCCCCCTTTTTAATACGTAGTCAGAAAGTAAGCCATAGCAGGCTTTTAAAGCATTTGTGCAATATTAAACACCCCCTGAAAATAAGCCATACCTCCGTGCAGCAGCGCCGCTCGCCTCGAGGTAGCGGGACCCAGCAGCAGCGCCGTCCTTGTCCTCCCGCTGCTGTTGCTGCTGCTGCTGCTGGGTGTTATGTGGTCGTAGCAACCCCTGGGGGCTGCATGGCCCAAGGCCCAAGGCTGAGCGGCGGCGGGAGGCCCGCGGGCGCTTCCGCACCGCTGGAGTGACGGGTGGCGGCGGGAGCGCTGCTGGCCCCTTCCGCGACGCCGGAGTGTCGTGGGCTGCCTGGCCCAAGGAAGAGTGGTGAGGGGAGGCCTGCAGGCCCTTCCGCACCACCGGGGCAACACACGGCGGGAGCGCTGCTGGCCCCTTCTGCGCCGCCAGAGCGCCCGGCGAGGAGGCCTGCCGCCCCGGTGCCCAGAACCGGCGGCGGCAGAGCGGAGCGCTCCACAGCGCCAATCGCTCCGCAACGCCGATCGCTTGGAGCGCTCCACAGCGCCGATCCCTCGGAGCGCTCCACAGCGCCGATCAGGCAGAGCGCCGAGCCAGCGACCTGGCCTCTTCCTGCCTGCCACCTGCTGCCCAGAACCGGCAAGGAAGAGGGGAAAGGGGCGCCTGGGAAGGAGTCGGGAGGGCCCTTGCTGCATGAGCCGTGGGTGCGCGGCTCCTTCCAAGCTTGAGCGAGAGGCTTGAAAGGGACGCTGCAACGAGGGCGATGGCTGTGCGGCCGTGGGGGCTCTCAGTGCCGCCTTGCCCGGGCCCCACATTCCCCGGAGGCCTTCCACCTCGCCAAGCTCGGCTGGCCAAGCTCGGAAGGCGCGCGGGTGGCCTGTCTTCATGGCCCGGCCGAGGAGGCCTGCCGCCCCACCGCCCGGAACCACAGATACCATAAAAACATAATAACAATAAGACATCCCCTGAAAATAAGACACCGTGTGTTTTTTTTGAGGAAAAAAAGTTATAAGACGGTGTCTTAAAAAAGGGGAAACACGGAAGATGCCTGTGTCCGTCAAACCACTTTTCCACCTTACCTGCCTCAGCTGAAGTGCTGGCGTTTTCTGTTGTAGAATGAGTATTGCATATTATGTATGCAGTCCCTGTTCACTTTTGCATGTGCAAGCTCCATCTCTTTCTGTAGTATTTTTTCCATATGTAGTAGTTTTCATGGATTGCAGCCCTAGATTAAGCTGTGTTGTAATAGAATCCACTAATAAAACTTTCCTAGGCAAGCCTCTAGTACATCAGCTCCTCAGTATTCTGGCTTAGGAAATGTTCTAGGAATCCATCCTGGAGCTTGCATGGCCTGCGGTAACTGCCCAAGAAGCCTGTGTTTAATGCCTGCTGTCTTCAAAAGGCAGAAGCAAAATTCTCTTGTATTTGGAGCATCCTCTTCTGAAGGGGAATGAAACTATTAAGATGTAACTATATATGGCATGCAGTGACCGGTGTGTGAAAACTCCTTATGTTATAAAATGTTAAGTACCATGCTGTTGGCAGTCATTGAGTACATTTCTGCTCAACCCCTTGTCCTTTTGGATTTATTAAGGAAATATAATTTAATTCCCAGGCAAGAGTTTTTAAAGATCTGACAAGAAGTGGTCAGCCACAGTGCTACTCCTTGTGTTGCTTCACAGTGTCACCAGTGTGCTACTACTAGTGTTGCTTCATAGTGTCGTAACAGAACACAGTTAATAAACCATTGTTAAGGTGCTGGGCTGGGTTTGCATGTAACACTACACCATGGTTTGTTAACTAAGGTTTATTTAAACCATGTTTTAATATTGCACACAAACTAGGCCAATATGCTTTCCCTAATGTGTGAACATTCCTAAAATATTGTAAAATACTGATTTAAAAGGTAACTAGTTTGGATATTTCTGTATACTTCGGCACTTTGTTTCATGCCTTTTCCCCCCCTTGACTTAGTTTTGTTATGTACATGATCATTTCATTGTAATTTACTACTATGTACTTACTGATTTTTAATTTTCTCTTTCAGTGTCTGAAGAAAAAATACAGCAGCACTCAATTAATCAGGTATTTTAAAAATGTATACAAATCTTTTCACTGCATAGTTCATGAGATATACATACAGTACTTTGTATTAGATATTTTGCATTAGATAGGTTAAAACCCATTCAATAAGTTATAGGCAGATGTTTGTTGCTTTTGCCACACTACACTCCCTATGGTAAAAGGTAAATGTCTGGATGGTTAAGTTCAGTCAAAGGGGTGTGGCGCTCATCTCACTTCTCAGGCTGACGGAGCTGGTGTTTGTCCACAGACAGCTTTCTGGGTCATGTGGCCAGGATGATTAAACTGCTTCTGGTGCAACGGAACACTGTGACAAGTGCCAGAGTGCATGGAAATGCCATTTACCTTCCTACTGCAGCGGTACCTATTTATCTACTTGCACTGGTATGCTTTCGAACTGCTAGGTTGGCAGAAGCTGAGACAGAGCAACGGGAGTTCACCCTATTGCATGGATTCAAACTGCCAACCTTCCAATCGGCAAGCCCAAGAGGCTCAGTGGTCTAGACCACAGTGTCACCCGCATAACCTGCTCTGTCCCAGTATCTGCCAACCTAGCAGTTCAAAAGCACACCAGCAGAAGTAGATAAATACCGTAGGTACCGCTGTGGCTGCAAGGTAACTGTCCAGGGGTCCCTTAACTTTACCTTTACCTTACTCCCTATGAACAAATAGTCATATGAAACAGCCCCCTCTTAAAAGCAGGATTGAAACATAACAATCTGGATAAAAATAAACTGTTTAGAAGTAATTATGTCTAATTCAATGAATGGACAAGAAGGAATTGAAAATGTAGAAACTGCAAAATAGAGGTGGAGACAGACATTGTGTGTAATGAGAAGATTCATTAAAAACAGGCTTTTTGTATAGATTAAAACAGTTCTTTTAACATTTAATAAAAGGAGCACAACAGTTCCAGTTGAAAACATATGGTAAACAAATTGATTAGGTATTTTCAAAATAATTTAATCTTTTGTTGTTTTATTATTATTTCAAAATTCAACTTAATCCATTTCCATGTCTGAATACAGACAAAAAGAATTATGTATTGACATAGAATAAAACTCTTGCTGAAGCCAGTGGGTTGGGTTGGTTTTTCACTTTTCTCTGCAGCTGGCTTGAAATTATCTAACAGAGCACAGTTGTTCCTATCCAGAGTAAGTTGGTTTGGCTGAAGATCTAATTGGAGCTTAATTTAGTTGCAAGTAATTCATCTCCTTTATTTGAATAAAACTTAAGCACAACTAACTTTATCTGGATTAGACCCAAAAGCTGCATGCATATAAATATTTACCAGCAGTTAATAAGAGGATCATAGAGTGTAGCCCTAATGTGGAGATGCTACTAGGCTGGCAAAGATTCAGAATTCCTCAGCCATCATGAAGTTCAGCTTATTAAGAAAAAATACATAATATTTTGACTGTAAGAGGAAGACAAGGGGGAAATTAATTAGCAGTTTAACAAGAATTGGCAAACAAAATTGGAGATTAATTCCATTTATCCAAGTTACTGCCTACACAAATCAGTTTGTTGAACCAGATTATACAAACTGTCTCATTTCATTAATACATGTGATTTTATACAGTTGTATGAACAAATCAGAAGCTAAAAGAAAGTGGTATGCTTTGACTTAGCCAAGGAATTATGTCTTGATACTTTCTCTCACCACTCCCAACCCACTTAAGATAGTCTAGCTCCCACCACAGCCCACTCTATGGGACTAATGGGACTAACAGCTGTTATTGTTTTGAGAGATGAGAATCAGGGAAATTACTTTTTTTTTAAAAAAATATATTTTTATTAATTTTCCAATTAAAACCAATTATATCACATTCATTATTTCAAATTATACACATATATATCAATCAAACCGAATGTTATGCCAAATCATCTAGAAATTTTTTTTGGGTTCCCATGCTTCAAGAAATTGGGGATTCCTCGCAACCGTCCACTGCCGTCTTTTTTCTAAAGTTCAAATCGTCTCTCCGAGTTCATAATAATCCAGATCTTTCCCTTACAGTCACATAGATGTTTTCCTCTTTCAACTGATTATTTCCCAGCTGCTGAGATAAATGTCAAACAAAGTTTCACAAATGTTCTTTCTCCTGTGTGAGTTAATCAGTCGAGCCTCCCCATAAATCTTCTTGGTCTGGAGCGTCCCTATTGCGTCGACTCTCAACACGAAGCAGCGCCATCTTAAAAAAAACTCAAATCACTTTTGTTTTCTCTCATAGATTAACGATCTTTATAAAATTTACAGCTTTTCCAGGCAGAAGAACCAGACCTCACACCATGCATAGACTCTTGGTAAATTAATGGATCTCCTTGCCCTATAGCTGAACTTAGCTTCAGGTCGCTGCTCCAATTCAAAGTGCGTCATAAATCCTCCGAACGCGTCCAGGCACTCCTCCCATCCAACTAGAGGGGGGCTTTTCTCATCAGCAACTCCTCATCTTCAAAAAATATACTCAATAACAACAGTTTATAAAGTTCAACTCACACAGTCTTTTGCTTCTCTTTCACTCCAAACAAGCCAGGACATCACGTCTGGGAAGGTACGAAGTAACTCATATAAAAAAAAATAAAAAAGAAAGACTCGCTTCCCTTATCGCTCTGTCCCCATCAATCCTTCTTCCAGATGAAATACAGCCTTTAACTCCTCACCCTCAGCAGCATAGATTTCTCGGCAGTAAACAGCGCTTCTGCCCCTCCTTCTGAAGTATGTCCATAGATTTAAGCCTAATTATCTTCTTTAATCATGGAAATCCCCGCCATGCAGATTAGCGTCCGGGAGTCCTGCCCCTCGTAAGTGCTTCAGCCCAAGCTCCCCCCACTCCATAAACAGTCGGAGTGGGTCTGGGGGCATCGCGGGCCAGCGGCCCCTCTCCGTAACCCCCGGAGAGGGTAGGGGGTTGCCATTTACTCCCCTAGCAACCGCCAAATTCCTTACGAAGGTCAGAGGGATGGAAAACAGGTCCGCCATTCCTGCAGGCGGAAACCGGAACCTGAGAATCAGGGAAATTACTCATGGGGCAAGGGTTAAACCAGGCATCCCCAAACTGCGGCCCTCCAGATGTTTTGGCCTACAACTCCCATGATCCCTAGCTAACAGGACCAGTGGTCGGGGAAGATGGGAATTGTAGTCCAAAACATCTGGAGGGCTGAAGTTTGGGGATGCCTGGGTTAAACCTTTCCCTCTGTGCCACTGACCCCATTTCATCCTCTTGTTGTGGCTTCTTTCTGTAGTTTTTAACCCTTTGTTATCTATAAGTGGGCACTGCCTGCTGCATTCCCAGGTTTATTTACTTAAAACATTTTAATGCCAACTTTCATCTTATCTGATTTCACACAGCATAACACAAATACAAAAACAGGAGAATGGAGAATAAAATTTAAAACATAGTAAAGCTTGCTCCCATTTTTCTCTTTCTGGTTGCCTTTCCTGGACTAGACAGAATATATTTTATTTCATGTTTTGTATATTTTTTACATTTTAAGCAACCACACTGCTAAATTTAAGAGATTTGAAACATCATTGCAACTTAAATAGCCTTTTTAAATATCTTCCCTAATGGAAATTCCTGTTTTTCCGAACTGTTCTGGCTTGCTTGGGTTATGCAGTCAGGATGCAGAAGTTACTGTATCACGGCTGAGTTAGCCAACTTGTGCCTTCCAAATGTTGTTTGAATACAACTTCCATCAACCCCAGACAATCTGGCCAATGGTCAAGGATGATGGGAGTTGTAGTCTAGGAACATCTGGAGGGCACCATAGTGGTTGATTTATCAAGGCAACTGAGACCCTTGTCTCACTTGCATTGGACAAGGAAATCCTGGGTATTCTTAGACACAACCCCAAGGCTAACTATTATTGAGACATTTAAGGGCCACTGTGATTCCTTATGGAATGGGGAAGACCATCCTTCAAAGGTCACCTGGTTTATGAGTTCACTGAGGTCACACATTTCATGTAGAAAGTACATGAAACTACCTCGGTAGAGAGCTGCTCCATGTGGCCATAACATGAGTAACATAATGCACAGTGAACCAGTGTTGCATGGGTGCACCAGGAGCATTCAGTGATGGCATCAGTCGTGGCCCCTCTATGTGTCTCACGAGCCCTGCCCACCTCCACAAGATTGCTGTGAGGGTAAAGTGACCTTTCCGAGCTCCTCGGCAGTACAGGGAATGCGAGCAGAAATGCACTTAGACACTCTGCTTCCTGGAATGTCACATCTGATGCACTGCAGGGAATGCACTCTGCTTCCTGGAATGTCACATCTGATGCACTGCAGGGAATGCTCGGAAGGTGAAAGTGGGACTCTTGCTTAGGAGCAATGAAAGCTGATTAGTTAATACAGGGAGACACAAAATCACCACTTCCAAGGTTTTTAATTTATACAGAAAACATGAAAACTAAGTTCCAAGATATCTAACTTGCATCCATTTGAGTAGGTGGCCAGCTGCTCTTTGCGCTTTACATTTTTTTCTTTGCTCCTTTTCCTAAATAGAGGCAATAAAACAAAGCACTTATGGAGGCTGCCTCTGTTCAAACGTTAGTTGTTTTCATCATTCACTAATTGCAACAGTCGTGGGCCAGATTCAGCTGAGCAGATGCACTAGCAGGAGCCAGAACAACAAATCCTGCTAGTGCAATGGGACTTCTTTCCCCTCTTCCCCTATGCCCTCCCACCAAATTGGCTCTCGGGGGTCAGGGGAACTCCCAAAACAGCCCAGGTGTTTTTCTGTGTGTGGAGAACATTCTTTATGGCATTTGGAAACACTGAGAGAATGATCAAATTAGTGCAACATTGAATTCCACCCATTATGTTTAACATAAACCTATTTTATCTATCTGTTTATTTAAATGTGTTTATATCCCACTATTTTCTCCAAGGAGCTCAAGGTTTCCCTCCATCTCTTTTAATCATAACAACCCTGCAAGGTAGGTTAGGCCCAACGTTTTGAGTGAGGAGTTGAACGCTGGTCTCCCAAGTCATAGTCTGACCCTGTAACCACTCAAACTCAGGATGCAAGGGAGAAATGTGCTAAGAGGAAGGCACGCTTGGCAAATCCACACCGTGATCAACTCCCACCCAGAAACCAATGTCCCCACTGTGGAAGGACGTGTGGATCCAGGATTGGCCTCCACAGTCACTTACAGACTCATTGTTTAAACCGTGTTTATGGAAGACAATCTTACTCAGCTACGAGTGATCGCCAAAGAATACCACACAGGTTCACAAAAGGAAGAGAGACTATAGTGATGATTAATTTATTGACAAGCCAGTATACAATTGCAATTTCAACAAAAAGCAGGATAATACAGGGCCTATTCATGCTACTTGCATCAAAATATTCAGTGCTTCTCATGCTATCTGATATGGTGGATCAGCATTCTCCACTCCCACCAGTGTACCAGATACTGGTACCCTATTTGGTCCCTGAAGCATCCCATGGTGGAGTCACCATGGACCAGCAACCAATGGCTCACAGACTGACACGGGTTGTCCTTCCCTCACTCTGCACTCACTTACTCAGTACCTGACAATCATCAGCCACTAGTCACTACTTGGTACCATTGTTAATGACTTTGGAACTACAGAAAGATTAAGTATGGGGGCCATGAAACAAAATAGCAAAAATGGTGCTTTACATAATGTAACCCTCAGCTTGCAATATCCATTTCCTCTTATTTTTTGTCTCTCGTTCCACCCCACATCTGATTAGTGCTGCCTTCTTCCTGACTGACAATTTCTCTCCCAGAGCTGAGCAGGGAGCAGTTCCACGGCACTCCTGCTGTGTGTGTGCCAGGTGAACCTGGGGAGAGCTACCTGAGGCACTTTTGAGAAGCTTAGCTGCTCTAGCAAACAAAACAACAACAACAAAAGTCACTCCTGTCATAGTGGTTCAGCATCTCCTGCTGCAAGTGCGTACTCTCTTTCTCAGGTAGCTGCACTAGAAGTCCTCTGGTCACTTTCTGTTACCTCTCCGCAATGTCCTTAGGGATAACTTTGAGCTTTGGTCAGGGGTCCCAGCTGACTTGTTTATTTAAATCAGTTCTTGGATAATAGCCATCACCTGGCTTTTTATATCTCATTCCCTCTTGTTGAAATCGTTCAAAGGTTTTCCACTCATAATACACTGAGGATAAATTTCAGGTCTATAGATGTTTGTGATATCAGTGTTATTACCTGCATTTGCATATTTCCTGTATAAAGTATATCCTCAGCTGCAGAAATTCATTTGTATCATTTAGGGATTCCTGGGATTCAATCTTCACAACATTCAGAAAAGTACAGTTATAAATAGATTCCTGGTCACTAGTCAATTTCAATCAGTTCGTTTGTCTGTTTGTTTATTCAGCTTTCACCTCACCAATGCTAAGCCCTGTAGGCAGTTCGCCATATAAAGCCACTAAATTGCAGCACAACATAAAACAAATAAAACCACCAGTAAAATCAGTTGGAAGATTCCAAAGGTGTCTTCTAGTCATGGAAAGATGGTTTATACCACATCCTAGATCTTTTTATAATCAGAAAAGTTAAGCTGAATCCAAAGATATGGGTCCTCCAGTGCAAGATAAAGCAGAAGCCCCACAGAACCTGTATTATAAAGGGTAAAGGGATCCCTGACCATTAGGTCCAGTCGTGACCGACTCTGGGGTTGCGCCGCTCATCTCACATTATTGGCCGAGGGAGCCGGCGTACAGCTTCCAGGTCATGTGGCCAGCATGACAAAGCCGCTTCTGGTGAACCAGAGCAGCACACGGAAACGCCATTTACCTTCCCACTGCAGCGGTCCCTATTTATCTACTTGCACTTTGACGTGCTTCCGAACTGCTAGGTTGGCAGGAGCTGGGACCGAGCAACGGGAGCTCACCCCGTCGCAGGGATTCGAACCGCCAACCTTCTGATCAGCAAGCTCTAGGCTCTGTGGTTTAACCCACAGCACCACCTGGGTCCCTGTATTATAAAGGGTAAAGGCATCCCTGACCATTAGGTCCAGTCGTGACCGACTCTGGGGTTGCACACTCATCTCGCATTATTGGCCGAGGGAGCCGGAGTACAGCTTCCAGGTCATGTGGCCAGTATTATAGCACTGCACAAATCCTTGGGCAAGCATTTGTGAAAGATGTGGGCTATAAATCGGCTCATATATAAATAAATCCAGCAAACCCCTGAGAACCATGCACGAGAGGACTCCTTGTTACTCTGCCTCTGTAAAAAGATAAAATATTTTAAGTCTCGTCTCTTAATATTCATTTCCCCCTTTAAAAAGCATAGAACTACTTGTTCAATAAAACATATACATACTGAGAAGCCATTTTCCTTATCTGCAAGGATTCCAGAGTGCCTTCCTACAGCAAATTTCACTCATTCCCCATCACTTCATTACTTTGTTAATGAAGGTTGACTGGTGGTGTGCAATGCAGATAAGATCTGTTTCAGCAAGCAAGTGCTATTCGTTTGGCTTATGTGGCCAAAGTAGACAACATCCATGCTCAAGAGGGAAGTGCAAGCATATACTGGAAACATCAAGGGCTGCAGTAGTTTTGGGGTTTTTTATTATTAAATAAACAAAAACCCTAAGGGAGTGAGAGTCCCCCAAAACATGCTTAATTGCCAAAACATGCTGGGTAACTGTTAGGGCAGTGGGGCAGTGGAAAATTGGAGGGGAGAGAGAACAGAATGGGGGCAGCTGGAATCCTGAAAGCAGCTCTCTATGCAGCAACATTTTTAGCAGGCCCCAATAGAGGAACATTCTAAGAGTTCTCTGGTTTCTTTCTTTTTTCTCCCCTTCAGAACTTCAGATTCTCTTCTTCAGAGGAACCTGAAAGAAAACAAAAAAACTGGGTCACTGGTGAAAAGCTTGACAAGCCAAGTAAAGCTCTTATTGAGATTGGACCTTCTCAGGGAGATGCTGACCCTATTCTAGGGATGGCAGGCTCCTTGACTACTGGATTATCTGAAGAGTCTCAGAAGATTAAATCACTTCTTAAACAGTTCAGGCAAGTGAATTTACCACCAGTTGTGCGCCCTTTAAACAAAACTTTAATCAAAAGCAATCACTGGAAAACCACAGATGAGATGCAAGAG
This sequence comes from Zootoca vivipara, assembly GCF_965207765.1. Lineage (NCBI taxonomy): Eukaryota > Metazoa > Chordata > Lepidosauria > Squamata > Lacertidae > Zootoca > Zootoca vivipara. Next base: position 45,005,811 of record NC_142591.1, on the reverse strand, counting down.
AAACGAAGATCTTTCCTTTATGATTTCTGCAAAAGGTACATTGGCAAAAACAGACCCCGGACTCACCTTATGCGCATGGTGTCCAGAATCTATGTGGAAGATAAGCACAAAGTCTTGTATTGTGAGGTGCCTAAGGCAGGTTGTTCCAACTGGAAGCGGGTTTTGATGGTACTCAGTGGCGTTGCTGATTCTGTTGCTAACATTACGCATGATGCTGCACACTATGGAAAGCATCTCAAGAAACTGGACAGCTACAGTCTAAAAGGGATACACAAGCGTTTAAAGACGTACACCAAAGTTATATTTGTAAGGGATCCCATGGAAAGGTTAGTGTCTGCATTCAGAGATAAGTTTGAACATCCAAACAGCTACTACCACCCTGTATTTGGGAAGGCAATTATTAAGAAATACAGACTTAATGCAGATAGAGTGGCATTGGCAACGGGCTCAGGAGTGAAGTTTAAAGAGTTCATCCAGTATTTGTTAGATTCCCATCGGCCTGTAGGTATGGACACTCACTGGGAACAGATCAGCCAACTCTGTTACCCTTGTGCTATCAACTATGATTACATTGGAAAATTTCAGACTTTGGGAGATGATGCCAATTATTTTTTGAGACTAATAGGTGCACCAGCAGGGCTTACTTTTCCTAATTTCAAAGACAGGCATTCCAGTGAAAAAAGAACAAATTCAGAAGTTGTCAGACAATACTTGGCAGAAATTTCCACCACAGAAAGACAGCAGATTTACAACTTTTATTATCTGGATTATTTAATGTTTAACTACAGTATACCATATGTATAACCCTGACTTGCTTTGGTTTAGTATGTAAGCAATTTTTACCTTTTAGATTGGGAGCAGAAGAAATGCAACAAGTTATGAGAAAAAAATTAATTGCACTAAAATGTCTGGACAGAAAAACACTTTTACATTAGGAAGGTTTTAGAGTCTTCAAAGCAATGTATCTAAAGGGAATAAACCAAGCATTCAAAACCTCTGAAATGGCATGATATTACTGTATCTATTCATGTTTCATGAATGTATTTTTGTATTTCCAAAGAAATATCAAGTAGCTTTCTTAACAAATTTGTATGTTGTATATCAAGCATTCATAGAACATCAAAATGTACTGTTGGGGTTGGATTGGTTTCTAGTAAGCAAGTCCAGCTGTGTGCATACATAGAACCTTGTTAGAAATTCAATGGCTGTACCAGTCATAGGAACATAACAAGTAGCTCATCTAGTCCAGCATCCTGTTCTCACAGTGGCCAACCAGATGCCTATGAGAAACCCAAAAGGAGGACCAGAGCACAACAGCATTCCAACAAGACAGCCATCATGGTTAGTAGCCATTGATAGTCTTCTCCTCCATGAATTTGTCTTTTAAAGCCATCCAAGTTGGTGGCCATCAGCTTCATTGGATTAACCTGAGTCCTAGTGCTATGAGCATGGGAGAAGCAGCTGTTTGGGGAGCATGGGGAACTCAGTCCACCACCCCTCCTTCACCATTCCCATCCCAGTTGTATAGTACTAAGTGGCTTTCTAAATGGACTTGTGTATGCATGGCAGCTGGATCACTGATCAGCATCTCATCCAGCTTGGACCATAATACTGACATGGTTGGTTAATTACTCCTCAGTTACTTTCCCACCAGGGAATCTGATAAAACTTCCACACCAAGCTAAAATCATTGAAGAATTTACAATATGTGTTCAGCTTTGACCCTCTGAATGATCACCTTGTGAAATGTGAGCTGGTAGGCTGAAGAGATGACTCTACAGAAGGCGATTAAAAGTAAGCAGCTTCTGCTTTTTACTCACATTTTCTTTTGTGGGCCAAAATTACAGCTGTCCAGCTTGCTATCACTTGCCCCTCATCCTCTTCCAGGAAGCGGCTTTAGAGAAGGACCAAGGGTGGCCTGGAGAAAGTCTTGAGGCTCCCAGCCTGAGGTTCCCCAGCCCTGTGCTAAATGATAGCTCCAGTACTCAGCACCAGATGGGAATAGAGAGAGAGAGAGACCATAATCTTAGTTTGCTAAAAATCGTATTTTGTTAGCACAAGTATCCTATGATTAATTTTTCCAAATATTCTCCTAGAGCAGATGTGGACAAACGTTTTGCCCTCAAGGACTACATGAAGCAATGTGTGACCATTGGAGGGCCCAAGCTGGTGGCATCACCGTGGTCTGAGTGCACGTGCGCGCACACACACATGCACATGCATTGTCATAGTGTCTCCCTGCTCAGGCCAAGAAAGGCAGGCTTCTCCATCACAGCAATGAGTAAGAAACCCTTTTAAAGTGGGGATTACAGGGGCAGCAGCCAGTGTGATCATCACTTTCAAAGTCCCTGATGAGGCAGAGGAGAACAGATCCTTCCCCACCCCAGCAATGAGAGATGGTGCTTCCTTTAGTTTCCCCAAACAGCTTCCTACCCATTGCAAATCACACACCCTCCAACCCAGCAAACAACTATGGGGCAGGCTGGGAGGAACACAGTTCACATGGTGCTCCTCTACCCCTTCTGCTTCAAGATTTGAATTCAGCACTGTTTTGTGAGTACTTTCTCCCATCGTCTGTGCAATACAGCTGCGTAAGGAACAGTGTGCCATTGCAGTGGAGTCTGAGAGAGAACCCTTCCCATACCTAACTTCCCTTGTATTCTGGAGGGTCATTTTTTGTGCTTAAGAGACATGAATGAGCACAAATATATGGCAGCCACCTGCTCTCCAGGCTTAGGATCATAGCAGCTGAAATGCAACAGCAAAAGTCACTGCATTCCCCTCCTTTGGCCATGTCTGTAAGCAAATATGTGATGGTAGTGACAGTCTTCTTGCAGAGGAAAGTAAGATGAGAAATGACAATGCCAATCCTGATCTGAGGTTTTCCCCTCCTCCTATAGCCAACCAAGCCCAAGAGGATCTGCAGTTTCTACACTACAGAAGGGGAAGTGCTGGCAGGAACCTTTTGAGAACATAAAACACTAATAAACAGTGCAGTGCTCTTCAGCATCTTGAGATTGGTTCTCCATTTTTATCATTTCTGTTGGATGCATCCCATTTTTGTGAGAACATAAGAGCAGTGGCAATAATGGGAGACCCGTGTAATGTCAGAACTATATTCTGTCTGAAGCACTCTGAAGTTCAGAAGCCAAATGTGCGCACGAAACAAGGTTGTTAATAAAGCAATTAATCTGTACATATTTGCGTCATTCAACCATTTTTTAGAAATGAGCTGAAATCCTGCTTAAATTATATAACTTTCAGTTTTCCAGCTCAGCTTCTGAAAAACTACTGGAGGGCTACAAATTCCCCATTACTGACTTAAAGCGAAGGTCTGGTGAGCAAAAACTAGTTGTAAAATTTTAAAATTAGGCCTCATCTAATAATTGTACCCTCTTCACTAAAACCATGACGGTCATTTGAATCTGCAAAGTTGATCTAAAATTGCTAGCAACCTGTAACAGCAGTAAACAAGTGCTGATCTTGATCTGGCTACACTTTCATAGCAAACAAAAGCTTGATTACCGGAACATTAGTGTTAGGATAGCTGCATTCTGATATCCTTAGATAGTTATGTATTGAGAGCTCCCTGTACCATTAAATGGCATAGTGTAAATTCGCAAAGCTGCAGCAAAATGTAACTCTGTGTTTAAAAATGGCTATTCCTTTTCATGTCTGTAATTGTCAACGTGCTCTCTTTGCCTGTAGGAAAAAGTGGCAAAGAGGTATGGACAGTGCTTCCCAAGCCATATGCCAGCCAATCTTGGAGGCAAGTGTTACCTGTCTTTATTGAGACAGGTTTATGGAAAGGACCAGATCTGGCATTGTTCCATCTGGATTAGATCTCTTATCCTACACACCACCTGACAGCTGGTTCTAAATCTTCTAAGAACTTGAGATGAGGCCTGGGCTTGTTCATAGCCCACAGATGCAGTACCCGTTCCTTGATGAGATTCAGGGTGCTCCCAGATGACCTGCTTATTGAGCATTCATCCTGATTCAATGCTGGAGTTCGTTGTGTCAAAGCAAGTGCTGTCCCCCACTTTATAGTGCCTCTTCCTGTCACTTTCCTCATTACAAAAAGTCTGATCTTTTGGGGAAGATCTCCCAATCCACTACAATTTTGCATTTGCCAGCATGTTTGAATCCCACCTGAAACTAGTGACAGTCTGGGAGCCTCCTTAGTTTTGCTGACATGAATGGGCACATGCTGATAATAGATGGCAGTCTTGTCTGGTAGATTGATGGCTTTTGAGCACAGGTTTTAAGAGATTCTATTAGGATTCTATCAGGACTTCCTGTCCTTCTTGTGTGCAGAACTACATTATATCTGGGGCAAATCAGAAGAAAAATGTTGGCACTGATTTCACAATAATAATGGCAGTTTGTAAAACATTGTGTTCTGGGAAGGGCTTTTTCATGTTGTTCCCCTTTGGAGTTTCCCTTTGTCTTCTAATTTACTCTGCTTCCAGCTCTCCTCTTTGTTCCCCACATAGCTGCCAACAAGTTCATGTAGACACAGATCCACATGTTTTCTGAAGGAGGCAGGGAACATACAGGAATCGGAAGTCCCATCCAAGCCTACAGAAGTTTTAAGTATACTTAGAATTTGAAAAGTTTAAAAGCTGAAAATTGCAGCATTACTGTATTGCCTTGTTGCTAAAACATAGGCAAGCAGGCAGAAATGGGAACAATAAACTGAATTTTGCTAATAATTCAGTATTTTAAAAATTATCTAAAAGTTACTGTAATAATAGTCTTAAGTAGTTCCAACATATGTCTTCAGTCAAAATATGGCAGCTTGAATCAACCCTGGCGATCAATGGGGTGACAGGTGTCGTAGCCAGATCGCCCTCACATCCATTGATTTGATTTGATGGCAGGTCAGTTGGACAAAATCATAGCTGCCAAGTTATCCCTTTTTTTAAGGGATTTTCCCTTATGCTGAATAGGCTTCCTCGCGAGAAAAGGGAAAACTTGGCAGCTATGGACAAAATTCACGTGCTTGTTTATCTCTGGTAAGAAACTTCAAGATTGTGACCTGCCTCCATCTCATATTTTGAAAGACTTCACTCTAGAGTAATGCATAGGACTGTTTGCATGTCACAGAAAGTAATAAAAGAAATAGCAATGTTCTTTTTTGCACTTCTGAGATCATGCATTAAGTAAAAAAAAATGTACCTCTCCTCATTGAAGAGAGTAGTTTCACCTTCTGGCATCTTTCACTCTTTGTCTTTAATTGCATTCTGTAATTTGGGAGAGATGCTTTATGTAAATGACAATTCTTATTGTCAAAGCTAATAGTGCTTCTTTAAACTAGCTTTCATTAAATCTTCATTTTACCTTGATGCACCAAACCAAGTAGTTTCATTCATGTAAACAAATAAGGCACATGCAAAAGAACAATTGTTTGTGCAGACTTTAAGACTACAAAATCCATGATGTGGTGCAGTCTTAACCAAACGTACAAATTACTGTTTATGCAATAACACTACGGTGTGGTGCAACAGCAAGTAAAATATAACATTCAGAAGAACATTCTTTAGTTAAAAGGGGGACTTGATCACTGAATCAATGATTCTGCTAAAACTTGTGCTATGTAAGCAATTCCAGTAAATTTGCAAGTAAATGCTGATCTAGATATTTGGCATCAGATTGAAAACTCAGCCACTGTTGTTATTATTTCTTAAGTCCAGATAGCTGCTGCAGGTTCACTTAGGGTGCCCCTCTCCTTTCCCAGATAAAACCCTTTATTTGGTGCTAAATTCAAGCAAACATTAATTTGGAGAAACCCCAAATTGCTGTTTGCTCTGATTGAGTGCTAAAGAGTGGTTTTCCCCTGGGGAAAGCAGTGAGATAAGAGAAAGTGTGGATGAGCCCTTCGTTATAAAGGCAGCCTGGGTATTTTTAGTTGCAGGAGCCAAAAAGTGGATGCTGGCCATATTTTCTTCATGCCACAGACCACACAATGAATCCTATATAGCCATGTTAGCCTTCTTTAAAGAATGCATTTGAGCAGAAACAAAGAGTCTCATGGGTACTGCCAAGCCATCCTATGATTCATAGTACACATGGGCCAGACTTGAAAGCAAAAATCACACTAAACACTTCTTATGCAAATGTTTTAAGACACGGGAGTAACGTGCAAAAGCATAGTGCGAAATCACCTCTATTCACTTTCAGTGCATCTCCTTTCTTCCCCAATATCCTTTTTGCCAAAGGAAACAAGCTCTCCCAGGGAAAGCTTAAGCGATGCTTGCCGCTTTCTTTCTGCCAAAGCTGTTCTGCTTGCTGAGCAGTGTGAATATGCTGAACGAGAGAATCTGGGTACTTGTCATGTAAAACCGCCAGTACTTGGACTTTCCATTCTGTTCGCATTTATTATGCCTAGACTACGTACCTTGGCACCGCAGCAAAACCCTAGGATCAAACCATTGTGGGGCTTCACAGAAAGTTCTTTTGCTGCAGTTAGAGGTAACAAGAAATACCAGCCTTTTCAGTCCTGGCAACCACCATTTACTAGAAGGCCTTGAAAGGGTTCTCACTCTCTTTCTGCCTCTTAACCACAGAACAGTACCCTTTTCACTTCAATGTTTAAAAGCCTCTGAAGTAATTAGAAGTTCTAAGTATCCCCGGGAAGGAAATATGCCATCTCTTCCTTTTCTTAGTTCTTGCTTCAGTTCTTCACATTCCACACAAATTGAACTTATTCAAAAGTCAAGTATTTCCCTAGCCTTCATTTATGCTGTGGGCACCTTGGACTCTACCTCCTTAGTGATAAAAGACTCATTGGGGGCTTCCAAGCAGCTGAAACAAACCTTTTTACCCCTGAGTTGAATCTGTGTTGTGTGTATTCAGAAACACTTTAAAAATACACTGCCCCTCCCCCCCAAAAAATAATTTCATTCAGTCCATTCCCAGCCCTTCACTTCTTGCATGTTAAAGATAGTTGGCCCCACATTATCTGTCTTTTAATGGAAGATACCCGTCTGGTCACTGTGCTTTCTGTTAGTTTTGCAGCCTTGTGCCACACTCTTGCTAAATCTCAGATCCCTTGAGAAAAGTACCACTGTATTCTGCTCTGGTCAGACCTCACCTGGAGTACTGTGTCCAGTTCTGGGCACCACAGTTCAAGAAGAATACTGACAAGCTAGAACGTGTCCAGAGGAGGGCAACCCAAATGGTCAAAGGCCTGGAAATGATGCCTTATGAGGAACGGCTTAGGGAGCTGGGTATGTTTAGCCTGGAGAAGAGAAGGTTAAGGGGTGATATGATAGCCATGTTCAAATATATAAAAGGATGTCATATAGAGGAGGGAGAAAGGTTGTTTTCTGCTGCTCCAGAGAAGCGGACACGGAGCAACGGATTCAAACTACAAGAAAGAAGATTCCACCTAAACATTAGGAAGAACTTCCTGGCAGTAAGAGCTGTTTGGCAGTGGAATTTGCCAGCAAGGAGTGTGGTGGAATCTCCTTCTTTGGAGGTCTTTAAGCAAGAATGCTTTGATGGTGTTCCTGCTTGGCAGGGGGTTGGACTGGATGGCCCTTGTGGTCTCTTCTAACTCTATGATTCTATGAATAATTTTGAACAACTACATGTGACCACAATCATTCAAAAGTCACCAGGTTTGTGAAAAATATAATGTACTCTTCAGAAGACTAGAAGACTCCATATCCAACATGGATTTCTCTCCCCTCTCCTCATTGTAGTACCTGTGCCCTGCAAGCAGCCTTTCCTGGAGTTCAAGGGACCTTTCAGGAATGTGATAAGTGAGGCTACAGTTTGGCAAGGGGGTGGTCAATGAAAACTGGGTGATGACAGCTTGAGTGAACAGAGCTTCTGGTATGGGAGCTGTTTCTGTCCATCCCCACTCCTGTTTCCACCTCCCAATACAGCCCCCACAACTCTATGCTAGGCCCATAGGCACACACTCCCACTCCAATTGTTGAGGCTGAACATGAAGCAACATCAGGATGTCGAGCAATGTCAGGACATTGTGCTGGGCCCCCTCAATGTTCTTTGGAAGATGGTGCCTCTGCTCAAACCTTTCTTGAAGGTCATCCAACTGCCATGAGAGACTTATTGAGTGATGTAGGGAGCTGCAGTCATAGTGGCATTCCGCTCATGTTACCATTAGGATACAATCCTATTCAAGCTGGAACTAAGAAGCATATTTAGTTTTTGTAATCTAATTTCAAAAAGAGACAAACACCTCACCTCTGCTAACTGGAATAGTGTTGCTTTCATGTTGTCCTGTAAAGTTAAACATCTGAGTCATCAGCGGTGGTGTTTTAGGAATGGCACGACTCATTCTGGGTTGGCAAAGAGAGAAGTTTTAGTTAACCACAAAGGAGCTAGCAAAACACCTCTAGGTCATCAAAGTTCAGGTACTGCCGGGAAAGTCTCTGATTAACAGTTTTAACATTCTTGATCTCCAAATGATTCTTTAACAAAACCCATTTGCTTCCTAATCATGTTTTGCTTTGTTTTCACTATTCCTAACTGACACCTTTTCTTTCTCTGCTGTCACCAATAGGATGTTTTAAAACAGGGTTGCTGTTGTCTTGTGGGGGAAAATATATTAATCATTCACTGACTCTTCTTCCCACTTCCAGTTGTAAAGGCTTCACAACTGGAGGCTTATAGATAATTGTTTCAGCGATGCGTGTAGTTGAAAAGAATCTAACTTTGGCTCTGCAGTGTTAATGGTAGTAAAAACTCAGCATTAGCAGTCGAGTAAGCAGATGGGCAGTTTAAATGAGAATAGAGACAGGCCTAGTGAACAACTGACATGTTAAGATGTTTGTGTAGAGGGGACAATGTAGTGGAAAAGCCCACCATATTTACCATCCTGTTTGGTCCAGTTTTTATTCAGCCTAGTTAAAATGCCACTTTTCAGCATCTCGAAAGGCTAAAGCATTTGGTTAAGGTCCTCCTTTACTAGGGGGAAGACATGGTTTTGTGATTGACTGAAAAAACTTCCTATTGGGTGGGTATGAAAACATTGCTTAAATGTTATTTAAGGCCTTGTGCCAGATGTATTTTACCCTACTTCATGTTTACCTTAATGCTCCTACAAGAACCAGCCCCCAACAGTATGATTTGAAATCCCTGTTGCTGTCTGCATAAACCAGGCACCCCCAAACTGCAGCCCTCCAGATGTTTTGGCCTACAACTCCCATGATCCCTAGCTAACAAGGCCAGTGGTCAGGGATGATGGGAATTGTAGCCCAAAACATCTGGAGGGCTGAAGTTTGGGGGTGCCTGGCATAAACCCACTGGCGGAGGAAGGGAGTGCGGGGGTGCGGTCTGCCCCAGGTGTCATCCCTGAGGGGGGTGACATTGCCATGCCACCCCCCTGGGACACTCACCCTGCCCTGCATGTGCTAGCTTGCTTGTGCATATACCCATGCACACACACTTGCTTCTTTACAAATCTCTTTAGCTGTGTGTTGCACAGCCTCTGAATAATTTACTTAAACAGCATAAGGGTAAAAGCTCATACAATGGTGGGCAGTGGTGCCACCAGGGCAGATATGTAGGGTGGAAGATTGGGACTCCACTCAGCAGAATGAGTCAGAAGAGCCCCCAAACAAAGCAGGGCCAACTCCTATGCTTTGTTGCATGTTTTAATTATGGATGTTTGTGTTTTGATGCTTGTGTCATTGGGTTTTATACTTGCACACCACAAAGAGGCCTATTTTGGCATTAAGCAGTATGCAGATACAGTAAATTCTTCTCAAAAAATGGTATCTATTCTTCTGGCTAAACTAAAATGTTGTAAATAAAAATAGACTGGTGTTCTGAAGAATATGGAGTTTGCAGTCTTGAACTTAGCCTTAGATTGCCCCACAAAGCAGCTTCTTGTATACTTGGCTTTAGAGAAGGAATTCCTGTGACAACCTGAAATGTGAAAATTGTGGCACTTCAATTGTGTTAGATGTCCTTGTGTGAAAACTATGGTCCAATGCAGTGTGAATCCAGCTCCTGCATATTTACACGAATTCCTGGTAATTGGACGAGCTTCTCTCCCCATATATGCCAATCTGTGTATTGAGATCTGCTGGGGCAGCCCTGCTTATGCCAACTTTAACCACAGCTCATGCCATGGTGACACATAGCAGGGCCTTCTCAGATTTGGCACCCTAATATTGTAATTCCCTCCTGGTGGGAACATATACCCCATATATATATATATATATATATATATATATATATATATATATATATATATATCCCTTGTTCTTATCATTTTGCTGCCAATTGCTTAGCCTGATCCTCGGAAGCTCACAATATGATTTTGTGACTATATGTTGTCCTGCTGTTGGTCTTTTCTGTATTATCATAGTTCTCGGGTTAAAATGCTGATATCTTATTTTGCATTTTAATATAAATTGTTCAGCACCCTGGGAACTTTGGTTGAAGAGTGAGCTGAAATGACTGAAATGTGCAGAATGAGAGAATCCACACACCCTGAATGAGCTGTGTGTTGGATGTGCTCTTATATTAAACACCTACCTAATAAAGCACTCCTGCCCTAAGTGCCACAGCAACTGTAGCGATTCATTTTGGAAATTGCACACCCCATTGCTAAATTACTTGGCTACTTATCTTGTAGGTTTTGTTCTTCCATTGTAACACTTTCCATCTGTTTCCACGTTGTCCGTTTTATTTGGTTTACAATTTGTTCTTCCATAGCAATTTCTTCTTTAACAACAACAACAACAACAACAATAACAATAACAATAACAACAACAACAACAACAACAACAACAATAATACTTCGGACTGGCAAATTACTTTCATGCCAGCTAAGGAAACAAACCATTCTGCCATATTAAAGGTTTTTCTTAAACACTGCAACAAAATCTGGAGGGACTTGTTCAATTGAATTGTCATGTTTTATTTTCTAGTCCGCTAGCATGGGATTATGTGTGCAGCTTCTGTGGGGAGAAGGTGTGCATGCATGTGCTGGAGAATGGTGGTAAAACTAAACCCCCTGGATGATGGCCAGCAGCAATGTCAAAATCCCTGGACTGATTTCGCATGGAGTTCTTGATCTAAATGTCAGGGGACGAAGCATCTAGTAAGGCTTAATGAACTGACCCGGCTAAGATTACAGTGTTGGAAATCTGTCGTTGTTATGGATCTGGGAAGATTCAGTTTACGACAAAAACTGGAGTAGTGCTTGGTGTGTTTTAGATGTGAGACAGAATACTATGCATCTTTATTGTGAGATTTGTTTGCTTTAAAAATATGAAAGATAAGGATCTGCTTTGGACTACCGAAGTCCTATATGTATATTCTGGCGGCAGATGGCTCTCCCCAGAACCTTCATAGAAGCATGTGTTCTACCAATATGGACAGATGCCAAATATGCACACAGCTGTGTCTCACTGCAGTCAATGAGGATGCTGTTGTACCATCTGTTTTGAAAGACTAGGTCTCTGTTGAGGAAAAATACATCATAAGATTCCCACCCTTGTGAATAATTTAAGATCTCTGTCCAATCTGCCATTTTAAGCAAGGTGCTTGGATGAGTTGTGGCACCTCAACTCCAGGCTTTCTAAGATGATACTGATTACCTGGATCCTTTCCAGTGTTTGCTTCAGGCCCAGTTTCAGGAATGAAACAGCTTTGGTCACCTTGGTGGTCAGTCTTCATCAGGAGGAAAGTGTCTCTGTTGGCTCTGCTAGGGTGCAACAGCTTTTTATCACAATGTCTATTTGGGACATTCAGTACTTACTTGAAATGACAGGAGAGAACTGTAAAGTCTTCGTGGCTCACAAGGAGACCCTTCTCAGAGCCTGATGTCCAGGAAAAAAGATTCTAAGGACTCCAAAAATGGCACACAGGAGCTCTCACTGCTGCCATGCTACCTGCCAGGGACTGGGCAGAAGAGGAATGGTAGAGACCACCTCCCCATCCTGACACTTCCAGGGAGGAGGAAAAGGAAGACATCATTGATTTACAACAGGGGTTTGAGGGATGTAGCAGTTCAGAGGCAGATGAGGGGAAAAGCTGGGAAATCATGGGAGAGCCGGGACAACACCCATCTGAAACGTTAGAAGGCATTCTAGACCCTCCATCTCCCAGAACCCAGCGAGCCTTAAAAGTAGGAGATCAAAGAGCTCAAAGACAGAGGACATGTAACAGCACCTGTAGAGAAGATGATGAGAATGACTAATGAGGAAATGGGAGAGATGGGTGGGGGTGGAGATTCACTTGGGACAACACCATTATCCAAGAAGTTGGATTCTATAGCCTCTCTCTGTAAAGACTGGAATAAAAAAGGATGGTAAGAAACTGTTCCTTGTCTTTATACTTTTCTGGGCAACCAGCCGGGAGCTGCCGGCACTATCCTGACACTACCCTGCTCAACAGCTGTTGGGTGGAAAGCTGTATTTACTATGGTGGGCTCCCCAATTATGTGCATTTCACTTACGCACACTAGGACCTGGAACGTGATCCCCAAGCAAGTAGGGAATCGCTGCTTCAAGGATCTTTGGAAAGGGCCATCGCTCAGTGGCAGAGTACATGATTTGCACACACAAAGTTCCCCGGTTCAATCCTGGGTGTTCCCAGGGAGGGCTGGGAATAACTTTTGCTTGATACCCTGGAAAGCTGCTGCCAGTGACCTCAATGGGTCAATGGTCTGACTTGGTGTATGGCAGACTTCTGTTTTCAAACATAAGGAACAAAGCAGATGAGCCACTGGAAAAACATTAGCCTTTTCTTTTACAAAAAAAAAAGACAGACACACAGACAGACAGACAAAATACTTGCAAGAGATTTGATTTTGTTTGGCGTAACAGCCCTTTAGGGATGAGCTGTATGATCCTTTGCTAAAGGCTATTTTCTTGCTCTAAATATCCCCTCCCCGAAATTAGCACATGGAGGAACAAAGGCGATGCAGGAACGTTATTGGTACCTACATTTTTGTCCAGCAGGCTAACAGCATCTTGCAAGTAGATGTACATATATGTGATTGATATTGAGGAAAGTGACAAGAGGAAGACAGGGATAAAGACACACACACCAAGACCGCTGCACAGATTGGTAGTTCCCAATGGATTTGGGGTGGGGTTGTTTTTTAAGGCAATTTTATTTGTACATTGATTCCTGAGCAAAAACTGCTTGGGAAAGCAGTCATGCTGCAGTTCACCAAAGCAAACTTGAAAAGGGCCTGCATATATAAAAGCACAAATAGCCTTCTGTTGAAAAAGAAACAGTTTGAGAACTGTCAAGCAGTCTTTATTTTTTCTTTTTTTCTTTTGCTTCTTGGAAAAGAGTTTAGCACCTGTCTCTCCAGTGCTGTTGCTCCATTCAAAACTGAAGTCCCTTGCAGCTGCTTCAATGTGGGGCTTATTTTGTTTTGTTTTTTAAAAGGTAATATGACCCTCGATCTCCTGCATCACATCTGTTTTGGCCCTAACAAGGGAATGATAGGAGGGAGAGGAGGCAGCGGTGGAGAAAGCCGCTCAGGCGCCCAGAGGCGGGGAGATCATCTCATAGGGGCAAGGCGCACCACAGGGCGTCCAGAGTCTGCCTGCCTCCTCCCACTCAGCCGCCCTACAGCTGGGGGGAGGCAGCGGGCGGACCATTTGGGCAGCGTGGAGCCTATGTGCGCCCAAGCCACCGCATCTGTCCCAGGAGAGACGCATGGCTCGGGCGCGCTGCAGGCCCTGCAGTGAGTGCCGCCTGGCATTTTGTCAGGATACTGACGAGCTGGAACGTGTCCAGAAGAGGGCAACCAAAATGGTCAAAGGCCTGGAAACAATGCCTTATGAGGAACGGCTTAGGGAGCTGGGTATGTTTAGCCTGGAGAAGAGAAGGTTAAGGGGTGATATGATAGCCATGTTCAAATATATAAAAGGATGTCATATAGAGGAGGGTGAAAGGTTGTTTTCTGCTGCTCCAGAGAAGCGGACACGGAGCAATGGATTCAAACTACAAGAAAGAAGATTCCACCTAAACTTTAGGAAGAACTTCCTGACAGTAAGAGCTGTTCGGCAGTGTAATTTGCTGCCAAGAAGTGTGGTGGAGACTCCTTCTTTGGAGGTCTTTAAGCAGAGGCTTGACAGCCATATGTCAAGAATGCTTTGATGGTGTTTCCTGCTTGGCAGGGGGTTGGACTGGATGGCCCTTGTGGCCTCTTCCAACTCTATGATTCTATGATTTTGTCACCCCCCTCAGTGATGACACCTGGGATGACCCAGGGCAGCCTGCACCCACTGCATCCCCCTTCCTCCGCCCCAAGATGAGGTGCAGGCAATGTTAACCCACAACAGAGAGAGGAGGAGCAGAAGAGGCAAAGTGGGGTATCAAACAAGAGATGGATGTGAGAAAATATCATTTTGGATTATATTAATTGGCTCAGCTCCAGTCAGGTGTCTGGCCTGCCTTTTAAAAAAAAATATCCTGGTGAATGACTTATGCTTAGGGGCGGAGGAAGGGGGATGCGGTGGGTGTGGTCCTCCCCAGGTGTCACCACTGTGGGGGGTGACAAAATGCCAGGCAGCACTCACCACAGGTCCAGGAGTGCACCCGAGCCATAAGTCTCTCCTGGGAGAGACAGGGTGGCTTGGGCATGCTGCAGGCTCCATGCTGCCCAAATGGTTGCCCGCTGCCTCTCCCCCAGCTGTAGAGGGGGCTGAGTGGGAGGAGGCAGGCAAACTCCAGAGGCCCCATGGTGCACCCTTCCCCTATGGGCGGCTCGCCCCACTCCTGGGTGCGCTGCCCCAGGCGCCCGAGCGTCTTCCTCCACCACTGCTTATGCTGGCAGGGGAGTACAGTCCTATAAGTCAGCAGTGACTTATAGGCCTGATTAGGCCCATTAAGGGTTCTAATTTGTCCCATTTTCCCCACACCAGGTGACCTGTCGTACACTTGATGTCGCAAACAGGGAATAGTAAATAAATAAATAACCACAGGTTTAGGGCAGGTAAAGACTTGGCTCCCTGCTAAAAGATCAGATGCTGTCTGATCAGTTGGTGGTGCCTTCGTCTGTACAGTTTGATTTCAGACCCGTAGACAAAGGAAAACATTATGGTGACATCAAGTGCTTAGTCCCACCCACTGGTCAAAATGGCCCATGGGGGCAGGGTCGGGGAGAGGTCATGATCAAACTTGCAGGCTGGGACCAATTCCTCACCCCTGAACTACCTTGAAGCACAAGGCCTTGAAGCACGACATCACTGTAGTCATTGTTGCTCTGGTTACATCCAGAGTAAACTGTGATGCAGTCTCTGTTGATGTTTAGTCGTTTAGTCGTGTCCGACTCTTTGTGACCCCATGGACCATAGCACGCCAGGCACTCCTGTCTTCCACTGCCTCCCGCAGTTTGGTCAGACTCATGTTCGTAGCTTCGAGAACACTGTCCAACCATCTTGTCCTCTGTCGTCCCCTTCTCCTAGTGCCCTCAATTTTTCCCAACATCAGGGTCTTTTCCAAGGATTCTTCTCTTCTCATGAGGTGGCCAAAGTATTGGAGCCTCAGCTTCACGATCTGTCCTTCTAGTGAGCACTCAGGGCTGATTTCCTTAAGAATGGATAGGTTTGATCTTCTTGCAGTCCATGGGACTCTCAAGAGTCTACAGTCTCTACAGAGTCTCTACAGAGCTGCTTATGCAGTTTGGAAACTTCCACTGGTGCTGAATGCCACTACCTGTCTCTGCTTGTAGATGCTCCATTGTTGACCATTAAAAAAAGATGTTTCTTTAAATCGTCTGTTCATTGAATATTTTTGTAGCTCTAAAAGGGGGTGGAGGGCAAATTTGGAAATTTAAGGAACTGTTGTGGGCACCACAGTATACCCAGTTGACCAAAGGAGCACTGGTGCTACTCAGAGCCTCACCCTGCAACCAACAGGGTGGGCAGCAATGGGTGTGTGTCTAAAGGTGCTGTTAAGGACCCCAGATCAACACCAAGGATAGGCAACCCTCTTCTGTTGATGCCCACATTCCTTTCTAGGGGCACCTCTGCTGATGGTGGGTGAATCCAGAGAGAGAAAGTTGTTCTGGATTAAAGGCTACCCTCCTTCAATTTCCCCAGCGCTATCTGCAGCGAAGTCACCTCCACCAGCTTTGATGCCTGGCTGGTTTCACGGTTGTATTGATGAGCCGCCTGGAGGGGGCATTTTTGCCCTGGAAAGGCGGTGTAGAGAGTCCTGTAAACAAACAAACGACGTCGAGGAGGGCCTGATCTACATTTGCTGTGATGATGGTCAAAACTTGATTTCCTTCACGACCGTGTGTATCCGATTCTGTTGCTGCTGTGTTTTGCTGCGCTTGGCGAGGAGGTCGCGGCGTGCCTCGAGCTGATCAGGTAAGGGAAAGTTATCTGCAGTTCAAATATAACTTCGCGACAACCTGCCATCTGCTCGGCCAGCCGCCCTCGGCTCCCCCAAACCCCACCAGGACAGGCGCACAGTAATCCGACTCCCCAGAGCGCGCCGGGCGGCTTCCCTCCGCCTCCCTTGTCGCTCGCTCTCGCTCTCCGGCAACTCCGGCGCGTCTCTGCCAGGCGCACAAACCCGGGAAGGAATGAGCGATAGGAGCGCATCCGGAGGCTGCTGGGGGTGAGTCGTCGGGGCGCTGCAGCAAGGCGCGGTGGGGGTGGGGGGGGGGCGCCCCCAAGGGCTGCTTCACGCCAAATGGCAGGGGAGAAAAGGCGAGTGAAGCGAGTGTAGGATTAAGTGTGGGGGGGGTGCAGGCGGAGAAGGCGAAAGAAGGGGGCGCGGAGGTGGCAGAGAGACACACGCAGAGAGAGAAACGCGAAAAGTTTGGCTACTGTGCACCGCTCCAGACCTTGGAGTCCAATTCGAAAGGGGGGAAAACACACACACACACACACACACACACAACATTTAATAGCGATGCCTTGGAGTTAGACCACGGTTGGACGTGGGCTGCAGCTGAGATGCATGAAGACAGCAGCTACACACACATACGCGCACAAAAGGTGGTTGGTTTGGGGAGAGCTAGTAAGAGGGAGAAAAGAAACAAGCCCCGCTTTGTTCTGGCGCTCCAAAAGAGCGAAGCAGGCCGTTTGGGGCTTTCCGTTTGCCAAAAGAGAAGAGAGAGGCGAGCTTGAGATTTTCCTGTAACTTTTCGGGGTGGGGGTCGGCAAATGAATTACGAGGAAGGGATGCGATCCGCAGCAGCAACAAAGAGGCTTTGGCCAGGGCTCCGCGAGTGGCAGAAAGCGTGAAGGGGCTGGGAGAGTTGCGGCTGCTGCTGCACTGCTGCTGCTTCGCGAGGAGGACGTCCAGCAGGCTGCCCGGTCGCCCCCTTGCCACTCGGAGGCCAGTGCCTGCCTGGGAGGCGGGGCGAAGCAGAGGCAGTCGTGGGAGTCCTGCCAGCTGCTGCGCCGGCCCATTCGGCAGCCTCTCCGTCGTTTCTCTCCTCCTCCCCTGCAATCCCACAGAGCCGCACATGTCTCCCATCGCTGGCCTCCTGTGCCCGGATCGGCACCCTCCGCTCGCTATTGTGAGTTTGGATTCTGGGTCGCTTCTCCCACCTTCTTTGTAGGCTACCTTGGGATGAGCTCTGGGTTGATCAATATCTGCGATGGTGTTTCGTTTGCTAGTTTGTTTGGTGCTTTTTTGCTTTGTTTTGACAGCATATATATTCCCTCTAGGCCAGCGAAGTTTCGTGAGAAAGCCGCACTTGCAAGTCTCCCCTGTTTGCACTATATACAGTACTATACAAGGTTTGCTGCGTGCGCGTACGCTCGCGCGCGCTTGGACCCATAGCTGTCTAAGCCTGAAACGTTAAACCTAGGCGATCGGCGTCCCCGGAAAGGTCAAGGGCAGTCCCCGTCTTTTTCACCTATTTGGAAAGAATCCTAAAAATATACCGTTGCCAGCAGTTTGTGCTTATTCCGCGAGGTGGCGGCTGGGTCAGGGCAGGGAGGGCGGCCAAGGGACCCGCGACTGCAACTCTCAGGTTTGCGTTCCAGAGGACTCCAGGCGCGGGACCCGAAGGTAAAAAGTTGCGTCTTCCAAATTCTTCTCCCACCTCCAATTTCAGGCCCCTTTGGACGCCAGCACGGGCTTGACCCTCGGCATTTGCTGAGGTTTCGAAACCCTGAACGTTTTGCACAAGTAAGGGGCGGGGAGGATTCCATTCTCGTGCTTGCAAAGATAATATTTGGCTTGTTCTCTTTCGTCCCTCCCCCTCCTACTGGGTTGCTAAGTGGCTCTCGGGGGGGGGGGGGAGATGCAGGCGCACACACACGCACTCCAGACTGCTGTGCTCTCAGAACTTGCAGCCAGGCACAGTCGCTGCCAGGAATGTCTCTCTCTCTGCTCATAGTTAGAATTCTCCTCTTCGAGGAAGGATGAACCTGCAGAGGGTGCCATGTCTGTAAGATTGCAACTGGCAACCTGGAGTGGATCTTGCCTCCACAATGGGAATGGTTTGGAACAGAGGGCCATTAAGGTAGGGAAAGGGAAGGCCTTTCTTAGCCCTCTTCCTTCTGGCTAAACTTTAGGAAAAACCTTCTGGTGGAAATAGCTATTGGACTGTGGAACTGACTTCCTCCGAAGGTGGTGGACTCTCATTCATTGGAGGTTTTGAAGAGGTTGGGTGGCTGTGATTTCTGCATTGCAGCGATTGAACTAGATGACCCTTAGTTTCCTTCCAACCCTTCTATGGTTCCGTGACTCTTAGTGCCACACTGTTGGATGCAGGTGTTAGAAACTCAGGTTCAGATCCCAGCTCAGTTGTAAATCTTTGGAGATGATGGAGAATTTGTCAATTTAATTAGTTGAAAGATTAACTTTTTGTGGGATCTGCTTCCATTTACTGTCCAGATCAAAAGTTAGTTTATTGTACTGGCCAACTTGTACAGTTAATTTGGCAGGTATCTGAAGTTGTCGTGTCATAGCTGGCATGTGATAGATAGTGTAGCAGTAATTATATAACAAATATGATGTATGCTGTTTATGAGAAGGTATAAAAGCTGTATAAAACCTGTGGTCATTACAGTACCTATCACTTATGAGACTGTCCTTTACTGCAGTAAAGTCAATAAAGAAGGGTATCATCTTGTTTAAATATAGGTTGTGTTTTTATTCAATAAATTCCCTACCTGAGGATGAACAGTAATGCCCATGAGTAAATGTTACAGCAAGATAGAATCCCATACAAGTTTTGCAAAAGTATCTGTGGAGTTCATTGGTTTCCAGTATTTTGAGTATATGATGGCAGTATTAGGATTGCCAACTGTTTAAAAGGCAAAGGGCTCATTTAAAAGTTGTCCAGCACATAGAAATTTATGAGGTGAATCACTTCATCTTTGTACCAGGAAAAGTTTCACCTGCTTAACTTCTGCCTTTCAGGAAGCTCTTAATGACATGAAGAATCCTACAAAAGAGAAAGTGATCAACCTTATAAGGTGTTTCCAACTGGTTTTTACATCATGCATCCCACTATATTCTTTTAGTTGGAACTGAGGGCTTTTAGGAAGTTTTGATATTTGGTTCCAAATCAGCGAAAAGTTGCTTTTATAAAATCAAAGCTGAGTCAGTGGAATTCCAACAAAGTGTATAAAGTGTATAATTCAGGAAAAGATGGTATATCAATCTTTGGAATTAATAATCTTTATTTTGTGAAAGCATAATGTAAAATCCAGCGGTGGATAGCTTCTATTTTGGTAATGTATGGTCTCTCATAGAACCATGCCAGCAGCTGGGAAGAGAAACTCAAGTATGTAATGAGGACATGATTTTCTTACTTTGGCAGCAGATCATTGGCAGGGTTGAGTCTAGTAGGTCAGGCAGGGGAGGATGAAGGCAGGCAGTGAGAGAAGCCAGGAAGAGCAGAGGCATGGAGGTTTAGGCTGAGGAAGCAGAAGAGCCTGTACAGCAGTAATCCTAGTTGCTGCACCATCATACCCTAACTGCAAGTGGAAGTCCATAGGGCACAAAAGACATATGTAAAGGGAAAGTGACCCCTGACCATTAAATCCAGTTGTGACTGACTCTGGGGTTGCGGCGCTCATCTCGTGTTATTGGCCAAGGGAGCCGGCGTACAGCTTCCAGGTCATGTGGCCAGCATGACAAAGCCACTTCTGGCAAACCAGAGCAGCACACGGAAACACCGTTTACCTTCCCGCTGTAGCTGTACCTATTTATCTACTTGCACTTTGACGTGCTTTCAAACTGCTAGGTTGGCAGGAACTGGGACCCAGCAACGGGAGCTCACCCCATCGCGGGGATTCAAACCACCGCCCTTCTGATCGGCAAGCCCTGGGCTCTGTGGTTTAACCCACAGCGCCACCCGCGTCACAAAAGACATATGTAGGTGGCTTAATTAACTACGGCAGTGTTTTTCAACCTTTTTGGAGCAAAGGCACACTTGTTTCATGAAAAAAATCATGAGGCACACCACCATTAGAAAATGTTAAAAAATTTAACTCTGTGCCTATATTGACTATATATAAAGTAATTTTTCAATTTTTCCCACGGCACACCAGGCAACATCTCACGGCACACTAGTGTGCCGCAGAACAGTGGTTGAAAAACACTGAACTACGGAGCATCAAGCTGGAGTTTCAGGACCTTGGATAGCTCAAATCAGACAACTCATTTTACCAAGGTCTGGTGCTCAAATGAGACCTGTATCAGCCTTGGGACACCATATCCCAGGGGTATGCAATAAATCCGGCCCACGGACAGTCTGGGAGTCAGCGTGTTTTTACATGAGTAGAATGTGTCCTTTTGTTTAAAATGCATCTCTGGGTTATTTGTGGGGCATAGGAATTCGTTCACCCCCCCCCCAAAAAAATATCATCCGGCCCACCACATGGTCTGAAGGGCCGGTGGACCGGCCCACGGCTGAAATAGGTTGCTGACCCCTGCCCTATCCTTTCCATGCTCTGCACCATTCTTGAAGAATAGAGTGCCTTAAAGTGGTAGTTCTCTGGCCTAGAACCCTGTTGCCTATCAGGCATCCCATGTCTTCTGCATTGCCTAGATTGTGGAACAGGGACTGGGAAGTGTGAAGTCCCTGGTGTAAAGGGAATCTGTCTCCAGAGGTGCTGTCTTGCTTTCTATGGGGGTTCCAGTTTAGGGAGCTCTGGGTGACTTGGCACTGGGTTTGGTTCAAGACTTGCACGGCTTACATTGCTGGCCTTCATGATGTAGCTGGGTCCACTTCTGTTTTACAGCACTACCTACTGCTCAGGGTCAGGGCATGCTCAAGCAAAGTATTGGCCTTAAGAATTTACACTATACAGTGTTTGTTTTGTATTGCTTCCCAACTGTTCAGCCCTTCCCAACTGTTCAGCCCTTTGGCAGTAACAACCTTGGTTGGCTCCTTGAGATTGTACAGAGACTGTGAAGCCAAAGGCCCTGGGTTCATGTATTTAACTTGCCTATTTGACCAACTAATATATCTGATGTGTGGTTCAATCAAGAAAGTACAGTAGCTGTGCTGCACACAGACTCAAATAACAACTTTAAGCTGTCTTTGGATGTTACAGGGAAGAGATCATGGAAGGGGGAATGAAAATGACTTGTTCTTCCAAAGGTATCCATCAAAAGTGGAGATTGTGCATCTTCTCCCAAAGTGATATGAGAGCATAGGTCATATAAATGACTGGTTACCATACAATCTCCTGTTGGGGAGATTAAATTTGGGACAATGGCCAAATTATATAAATGGGGGTGTATATCCCTCCTTCTAAAGAGTCCAGGATTGTGGGGAAAGATGTATTTCCTATACTCTCTCCTTGCCCCCCTCACTCAAAAAAGGAGGGAGAAAGCAGTCTGAGCTGATTCCAGGATTGGGGCTGGGTCACCTTTACTAAATCCCCTTCACTTGAAACCATGGAAAACAACAATTCCCTCATGCCACTTCTAATTTTCTTGGGTGCTCCATGCAGTTTGACAATGCTGTGCTGTTGGAGAAGTTTCAGGTGTTTACTGGAACCTGGACCTCACCACCTTTGAGACACAGTTCTGGAACATGGTGCACACACTACTCCTAAATGAAGTATGTGGGTAGCAAGTAGGATTCATTCATAACATTTTACTCAGTGCTTGATAATTCTGGCATAGCAGAGAGCAGGACCAGATTTGAGAAATCCCAGATCTTCTCCCATGGTCATGGCCTTAGCCATGTACAGTATGTAAATGTGGGAAATAACAGTGAGAAATAGGGGAGGCATGTGGTAAATGGAAGAGGGAAGTGGGCACCCTCCCTTCACCCCACTCTTAGCTAGTTATGAATAAATGTTAGCCCCACCTAGTCTGGGACCTTGTGGGAAAGGATGGGTCAGAAATCTAGTAAATAGATAGTGTCACTATCACTATTCTTCTGCAGATGGTTATGATTATTTAGAGCCAGCCTTGAAGTTACTGAGTCAGCTCCTGATGTTGCTTTGTTTTCCTTTTTCAGTAAGTGCAGACGTCTGTGTAAGTGCGAAGCCATCATGGTGGCATTTAAAGGCATCTGGACTCAGCCTTTCTGGAAAGCTGTTTCTGCAGAATTTTTGGCCATGCTAATTTTCGTCCTCCTCAGCCTTGGCTCTACAATCAACTGGGGTGGAACCGAAAAACCTCTGCCTGTCGACATGGTCCTCATTTCTCTCTGCTTTGGACTCAGCATTGCAACAATGGTGCAATGCATTGGACACATCAGTGGTGGCCATATTAACCCTGCTGTGACTGTTGCAATGGTCTGCACTCGGAAGATCAGCCTTGCCAAATCAGTCTTCTATATTGCAGCCCAATGCCTGGGTGCCATCGCAGGGGCAGGAATTCTCTACCTTGTCACCCCCCAGAGTGTGGTAGGGGGCTTGGGAGTTACCAAGGTAGGGTAGGGGACTTGGGAGTTACCTATTCCTATGAAACATAATAAAACGGAACCTGAATCAGGAAGATGCATATTTTTGCCCACTGTTGATTTCCCTACAGATTATAGGTGGGTAGATAATATGTATTACCTGTGGTCAAGTATTAGGTATGATGCAACAGTTATGGAACAGCGGACAACTCTATCGAGCATTAGAATGATGTAATGTGGAGTCTAACATATCAGTTATTGTGACTGAGAGAACACGATGCATTAATTAAACTTTAATTAAAGACTACAACTGAATTTTATTTTATTTTTTGGCTGTAGATGCTTAAAACAGCTATTACTTCAGCCAGTTTGCAAAGCAAACCTTCATTCTTGCCAATATAGTTTCAACTTTGAATTATATTTACAATGGCACAAATGCTTATTCGCATTAAAATGTATCGCTTCTGCTTTATCTTGCTTCCGCCAGGCTCTTTATATTAACCTTGGAATATATGGAAACATTCACACTTGGGTATAGATTTGTCAGAAGACCAGCGTGGATATAAACTGAAAGACTAATACCATGTAAATGTGCTTTAATGTCCTTATTTATATGAACAAAGGAGAAATATGTGGCCAAGGTTAAACAATCTGCAATAAGATGTTTTGAGAGTGTGCCTTCACATTTGGAATGGCTTCTCATGTGATTCACACTGCTATCTTTTAATAAAAAGGGTGATCTCTTGATAGTCATCCAGTAGTGGAGACTGAAATGGAACCCATTTCCATGAAAGAGTTTAGCATATGCTTGGCAAACTGTTTTTCAAAAATCTTGATAGGCAGGCTGCCAAGGGCTTCATGAATCCATTCATAAGAACAAATTCCATGTAGCTCTCCATAATTAAGTGAATGCTAAAAATCTATTTCATGAGAGCAGGGTTTGTGGGTAGGCAGCTTGTGTAAGCTTTTAGTGAAGAGTAGGTGGTATTTATTCTTTAACTCAAAATAACAGCGCAATTTTATGTAAATGCCTTTTACTTATCCTACTGACAGCCTTTTCTTTACACCCAGCAATTGTTCTCTAATAGATATTTTCTTTTTAAAACTTTTAGAAATGATTTAATACCAGGTACATAGCAGCCAGGTGTGAAATGCAATTTTAAGATGAAAACATGGGTGTGTCGAAATCTATGTCATTATTATAGTGACTGATAACGCCATATATTTAAGATGACACACTTCTTTACAATAGACTGTGCCTTAAATTCTAGTTTCATTCTCCACTAATAAAGAATCCCATCAGTTAGCCTCATTGAAGGAAATTAAAATGCACTTGGGCTGCATGCTGCCTATTTTTAATTGAAACTGAAATTAATTGAGTTAGAGCTAATTAATGGATTTATAATAGAACACTAAACTACAGTCCTCCTAAGGAAAAACAAGCCTTTCATTTCTTATGTATATCATGTGAACATCTAATGGAAAAACCGGCGCTCTACCCTTATATGCTCTATATGCATATACGTAGCAGACTGCATCTTGTGCTAGGCAGCTTACAGCAATATAAAAATACAACAGTAAAATTAGTTAAAACAATCTTCTCTCTCCTTTTCCTTTTCTTAAGTTCACTACAGACACATCCAATTTGAAACGGCTTTAATTAGTAGGGAGGAAATTATATTTTTCTGATGTAAGAAAAGTAGTTTACACTTTTTCTGTGCTTCCTGAAACTCCAGCATGTTTCCTTTTTTTCTAGGTACATGACGACCTTTCCGCTGGCCATGGACTAGTGGTGGAGCTGATAATTACGTTCCAGCTGGTCCTTACTATTTTCGCCAGCTGTGATTCTAAGCGAAGTGATGTCACCGGTTCAGTGGCACTGGCAATTGGACTTTCAGTTTCGATCGGACACCTGTTTGCTGTAAGTTGCTGACCTCTTCCATGAGCTGTGCTAGGTAGCTAACAGTAAAGTGCATGTCATTACAAAGCTTTATGAATCTTACTCCAAAACCCACTGTTGGCTCAAGTAAATTTGATGTAAAGCCTGTATATCCCCAAGTACCTTTTGACTAACTTGCTCCAAAGCATTGACTCCCTGCTTTGAAATGATATTATTGTATATGTGAAATAGGAATAATCCTCGTCTGTCTCACAGGAGACACCAGTAAGGTGTGATAGAAATATTCCTGAAGCAAACATATAAAGTCAGTGTACCTAGAGATCTTGTTGAGGTCCTTCCAGATTGGTGCTTTATTGTGGATGCATTCTGTGACATGTTTGTAACATTATAATAGTGCATTCATGGCGGATTTATTCTGCTTTAGTCTGTTCTGCAATGCTTCTCCAATGCTACCACATTATTGCCATCCAGAGGGCCTATAGAGCTACAAAACCAGGACAAAAATAAACCAGAATGTTTTTGGTATAAAAAGTGACAGGATTTCAGCATGAAGGTAAGGAATATGCATGGCTTGGAAGTAAAGCTCAGTGCAATAGCACAGTTGGGTTAGAGCAGGGGTTGTCAACCTGGTCCCTACCACCCACTAGTGGGCATTTCAGGATTCTAGGTGGGTGGTAGAGGGTTCTATGGCACAAGTTGAATCCTCCTTCCATTGAGCACTGGTGGGCGGTAAGGAAATTTTACCAGTGTGCAGTAGGTATAAAAAGGTTGACTAACCTTGGGTTAGAGCATGGTGCTGATAACCCCAAGGTTGCAGGTTTGATCCCCATATGGGACAGCTGCATATTCCTGCATCACAAGGGGTTGGACTACATGGTCCTAGATAGTCCCTTCCAACTCTACAATGCTATGATTCTATGACCACCCCAAAACCCTTTAAGGAACAAAAAGTATGGAAAACAAGGTCATGTGTGACCATCTCAATAACATCAAGAGCACAAATGACCATGAATGTGCAATAAAAACCCTAGGTTGCTTATAGATTTTTTTTGTAACAAATAATCAAGTAGTAAATAATCAAATAACAGTGTGTACATACAGGTTTTTGGTAGGCGTGAGTATGTGACATCCACACTGTACACATTTGCGCTACATTTTGAAAAGTGTTGTATAAATCTAGGCCCACCGGCACATTTTGTTTTTTGAGTGAGTGCCATGAGTATTCCTCCAGTCACTTCTACCCACCCCAGATTATCCTCTCCCACTATACTGAGAGAAAGAAGGCAAGGATGCACACACATACTTCTCTTTTCCAAGAGATCTGGGTAAAAGTCAGATCCAGGAAAATTAATCTGAGCTTTGAAAACCATATAGAGATGAAGAAGAAAGTTGGAAAGAGTGTCCATATTCCATGAAGTATGAATAGTCCAGAGGGATGCTCACAGTCCTGGAAAGAATCTCCTAGCAGACACAGGTCCTGGTTCCCATTGCTGTCTCTGGCTCATCGCTTCTGGACTAGCATGAATCTTGAGGATAGACTTCAACAACTGGCGGTCCATGGGCTAGAACTGGCCCACTGAGAAATGTTTCCTATCCCCATTAACTGCCAACCAGGTGGGGGAAAGAATGCAGAGAAAGTGGCATTAGTGACTTGGGCAATAGATCATTTTAGAGCAATGTCAGTCATAAGCTGGTTCCATCACAAGATCATTAAAACATGTGGATGTCTGATGGTTGTATAATAATGATTAACAGTCTTCCTTTTAAATATCTTGCAGATTAGCTACACAGGCTCCAGCATGAACCCTGCTAGGTCATTTGGACCTGCAGTTATCATGGGGAAATGGGAAAACCACTGGGTAAGCGAATATACCTGGATAATTCTCATTCACTCATGCATGATTTAGCAATCTGCTGGTATAGGATTAGACAAATTTGTGGAGGACAAGGCTCATCAATGGCTTCCTCCACCATCAACAGCAGTATTATTATTATTATTATTATTATTATTATCATCATGTATTTTATTTATATATATATATATATATATATATATATATATATATATATATATACACTACTTGATTTTAAAAAAACCCAACCACATGTTCCAAGATGAGTCAAAGTGAGACAATAGCTATATTAAGTTTGATTCTGTATTGAAACAGAATCAATGCAATCTATAAGAACTTGTACTTAAACAGAATGCTCCTACAAATGTCAGTTGTCTCATGTAACTAACTGATCTAATTAGATAGATTTCAGAAGGTTCTGCCTGAATGTCATCGTAAAACCTTAGCTGTGTCTTCATGAGTGTATGTTTCTAGGCTTGCTTTGAATTGCTCAACAGATTTCCTTTCTTTGTGTTAGGAAACTGCTGAGATATGCTGGCAACGTAAGTGCCAATTGAAATAAATTTAAAAAATTAAAAAATGTCCAATAGCACCTTAGAGAGCAACTAAGTTTGTTCTGGGTATAAGCTTTCGTGTGCATGCTTATACTCAGGACAAACTTAGTTGGTCTCTAAGGTGCTACTGGACAATTTTTTAATTTCTTTCAACTGCGTCAGACCAACACGGCTGCCTACTTGAATCTAAGTGCCAGTTGTTTGACTTCAGGTTTTTGTATTGTTGTGAGTTTGGGGAGTGGGTAGGCTGTATGCCTGAGTTACTTCTAATTCTTGGATCCAACAAGGATCCGCTTTCTTGAATAGCTAGACAAGTTTCTTGGTAATCACTCACTATGTATGGGTTGTTAAGGCAACAAAGGAAGTGGCTCCATGGCAGAGAGTAGATGGATGGGCCTCACTACCTGAACTGTTAATTAGAACGACAAAGGCCTGAGTCGAGGCATGTGAGCTAGAAGCTTGAAGCAGGAGGAAGCTGGCTTGGAAGCCTGGGAGACGGAGCCATGCCTGATTTCTGCTGTAATCCAAGGCTGTGATTATTGGGAGAAGAAAGACCCAGTTGGGTGTTAATGCTGTGAACCCCTCCATCATAGGCTAAGGTTGTATATATGTGTAAATAAACTGTATATCATTCCAAGGAAACCAAACCCTGGTAAGTACCTGGAACTGCTGGAATCTCACACCATTCAGTGGTTGGGGTGGCGTGCAACAGTGTGTTGTATTGATTTAGTTTCATCCAAAGCTATTTTATGCTGATTGATTCATGAACAAAGGCATTGCTGATACAAATGACAAACCATCATCCAATCAGAATTCAAGAGAATACTAGCCATTCTTCAGTCAGCCTAATTAAGGTTGTTTGGTATGAGTTTATCATTCTGTGTCTCCTATGCTATGAAGAACATAGTATTCCAGGTATTTATAAAACATCTGTTCATGTGGCTTGACTGTACACATGTGTTCACATACTGTGCCAGCAAAGCCTCTCCTCTTGGGAAGTGCATTGCTGATGTGCAATTTACACATCCAAGGCCTGCTAAACTGGGTAGGTTGTTAAGATTTCCTGCAGCACCAAATAAGGGAAGCACCAACCATGCTAACCTTGGTAACTAGAACTTGGTAACATCCAACTTCATTATGGGACTCTTAACATTTCTTTGAAACGTTACTCCCAATCCATGCTCAATGTATGTTTCTTTCCCCCTGTTTTGTACAGATATATTGGGTGGGACCAATTATAGGAGCAGTTCTTGCAGGCGCCCTTTATGAATATGTCTACTGTCCTGATGCTGAATTCAAACAGCGGCTCAAAGAAGCATTTACTAAAACAAGCCAGCAGTCCAAAGGGAAATACATAGAAGTCGAAGACACCAGGAGCCAGGTGGAGACGGATGATTTGCTTCTGAAGCCTGGAATGGTCCACGTCATTGACCTTGAGAGGGGTGATGATAAGAAGGGTAGAGACCCAACCAATGAGGTGCTATCATCTGTATGACTAGCAAGGAGCACTGAAAGCAGGGAACAGTCTACTAGCAGGCCCACAGATAGCCTTCCACCCATAAAAGAGACAGATTTGTTGTAAATTAGCCACCTGCGACATCATAAAATTGTAGGAAAATGGCAGCAGTGAATTAGCTGTTTAATCAGACCAGACTCCCATTCTGTTGACATGGTAGCAGCTAACTATGTTGAGGGATTCTCATAGATTATTCCAAATTCATAAATGTCCTTCTGGCAATAGCCATAAGGGAATCCTTTTATTCCCTCTCTGCTTTCTGAGTGAATTTTGAAAGAGGCATTGGTTTTAACGCAAGCAGTTATGAGCAGGAAATAGCAATCTTCGTCAATCAGATTGACAGATGAAACTTATCAAAAGATGCCTATAGACACAGAAAGAAGTGTCTATCAGATTGTTCTTCTGACACTTAATTGGCTGTTGTCAATCCTGATTAGAATTTTAATGACAAAGTCTATGGCAGGTTCAGTGAAAGCAGAGCCAACAAGCAGGATATAACAAATGCTTGCAAAAGCCTTATTTCTTCTAGTCCTCCTGTTATTTTTAATCCTTCCATGCTACATTTGGGAGAAGACATTTAAACAAAACAAAACAAAAAAACAAGAATTGCCATTTGCCATTTTATATCTACTACATATTCATACGTTTTATACTTCCACAAAACAGGTCCTCTCCTTTTGACTCATAATCTTTAAAATGTCTCCCACATTGAGTTGTCCTTCCACAAAAATGTTTTCATGACATACTATTGCCAGAACTATTGAAGACATACAATGAACAAAATAAATCCATATTATACTCCATCTTGTAATGTGCGCATTCCAGCCAAAGTTAAGCCCTATGAATTCCAGATACTTTTACCAGGAGACATTTATACACAGCTTAACTTTCCCAGTGACATCAGTGGGACTTAACAGTGTTTAACTTTGGGTGGATCATGTCAAATTAAAATATGCAGGTATCAAAAAAAAAAGTAGAAGGCTGTTCTGTTTTCAGTGCACTTATTCAAACAAATAAAATGTTACTGTGCCAATTTTATATAACTGAAATGTTAAAATTGTGTAACTATTTTGCTCACAATGTGATTTTTTTAAAAAAACAACAACAACGTATAACAAGCAGGCTTTTCATTATTCTTTAAAATACTGCTGGGAAATGCTTTGGTGACTGATGCTTTGCTTTGAATACTCTGTCGCTAAAAAGATTTGTTTTAGAGCTGCGTCAAACACAATGCATTTCCTATATAAAAAGCTCTAGGAAAAATCCAGGCAAACTGCATGTAGATTTCCATGTGTGACAGTTGCAGACATGTCTGTTCCACTATGAGCTCGCCCTCAGTGTACACAGGACAGAAAGCCATTGTCAACAGAGATGTGTGCAATTGTTGCATGATCTCCATCCAGTTATAATATCAATGAAACAGTTAAATAGCAACTGTGAATTTTCAATGCATCAAGAAGCCAGAGCATGGAATAGCTTGCAGCTTTGTGTGATGTTGTGCTGCTGAACGGTGAGTTTGCCTTTTATAAACTTAAAATGCTTTTGGTCAAAAAGGAGTAACGTTTACACTTTCTCTGAATGTAGCCAGAACTGAATTTTGCTATAGCTGAGGTTCTTTGTATGGATCTCATCCATTCCTATTAAGGTTTTTGGTGGTGAAATGTGGCGAATGTACAGAACCACCCTGAGAACACCTGGTCTTGTAGAAAAAGGACAGCTATACTAGTGGTGAATATTTCTAAGTACATAGATAATCTTATGCACAAGAAACACGACATAATAAAAGAAATATACACTTCTTCCTCCATAGAAGCAACACCCATCTAACAAAATTGCCCAGTGTGAAGCACTGCACAAAAAAGGAAAGAACTGACAGTATAGCAAAGCCAAAACAAAGAAATCCAACTAGGGCTGTGATCCCAAGCAAATCAGGTTACTTCCTAAGGAGTAAGCCTCATTGGGTTTAGTGGAACTTCTGAGTAAAAAGACATCATATTGTGCAGTAAAGGTCTGCCAAAGGGAGACCATATGAAGAAAGATACTAATGTCCCAATGAGTGCTGATGATGGCTTCCCATGGGCATCTAAACAGTTCGGTGAGAAGAGGATGTTGGACCACATGGGTCATTGGCCTGATCCAGCAGACTCTTCTTTTGTTCTTAGAAAATAAGATACTGTGTCTTTTGTAAGCATTGCAAGCCATTTGATGGTCATAAGGTAGCGTACAATTAAGTTTAAACGTGAATAGATGTGGCAATGAATCATTACCACAATCAAGATGTCCATGTGTGTCCCAATGCACATCTAGAGCTGTTCCATTCATCTGTGGTGCAGCACCTCAGTGAACAGAAAGAGATGTCACAGAACTCTCAATGAAAATGTCTAGGGAAGTTCTGTGGGCAACATTAGAGCTCATTACTCAAGAGCAAATTACTGGTTCAAGATCAAGTGTCTTGTGGTTTTGACGTAGAACGTCAAAACAATACCTTTTTAGTCACCATTTCCAGGTGGAATCTCTGTAATTTCAAAGTTTACAATAACTCTCTTGCCAATGCTATATATATATATATATATATATATATATATATATATATATATATATATAGTATCATCATTATGTGAATCCTCAGTGTCTTTCACAACCTTAAAAGTCAGAAAGATTCCTCAGCCAATGTAATATAGAATCCTGGAAGTAGATACAGACTTTTCATTTCACTAGTGATGTGAACATCACAAGTGTCCTTTGTTGTGTTTCTCAACGTGTTTTGCACTGGTGTAACAGTTACTCTTTGGTTATACACTGAAGCTTCACTTCATAAATATATGACTCCTAAGCCTTTCCCTCCTAAGTCTTTTTGCTTTAAATTTGTATTTTGGTAATGTTTCATCAATGCATGTTTATAATTTACATTTTGTTAACTCACTGACTGTGATACACTTAGAGGTTATTTCAGTGGCTTCTTAAGATGTCTTACAAACTGATATAACATGTGAATCTTATATTTGAGATAGTGTTGTTGTCATGTTCTTGATAGAAGCACTAGATCAGGCATCCCCAAACTGCAGCCCTCCAGATGTTTTGGCCTACAACTCCCATGATCCCTAGCTAACAGGACCAGTGTTCAGGGATGATGGGAATTGTAGTCCAAAACATCTGGAGGGCCGAAGTTTGGGGGTGCCTGCACTAGATGCAAGGCAAATCATTTAGAGACTGCTACCGTGTTTCTCATATTATAAGACATGTCTTATATTTATTTTTTCCTCAAAAAAACACACTATGGCTTATTTTCAAGGGATGTCTTATTTTTTTCCTCCTCCTCCTGCCGCGGCCGGCATTGCTGCTGTGCCTATCACTATGTCTTATTTTCGGGGTATGGCTTATATTCCTTGAATGCTTAAAATTCCTGCTATGGCTTATTTTATGGGTATGTCTTAAAATATGAGAAACAGGGTACAGCTTCACATACGCTCATCAACAGAAAGACCCAATAGTTTATCCCACTTTGTGTACCATACTGGGCCAGGATGAAGTCATAGAAATTATTCTGAAAAAGATGCCTTATACTCACAGCTGCCTTTCTCCTAGCTTTTCTGCCTTAAAATTAAAAAATCTTCCAAATAATTTGAAATTTGGAGACTGAAAGTACCCTAAGAACTTTGTTGTGTGTGAAGGAAAGAATAAATAAATAAATATGTGTATAGTGTACACACAGTTTCTAGTGTTGTACTGGCAGAAAGGGCAGCATGAACATCACCTTTGTGATGTTCTTGTTTTCATTTTTTGCTGTTCATATACAGCAATTCCCTACAAAGTTAATTGCGGTAATCATTTGCATATGTTTCAGTTGAAATGTTTGGTACAAAAGGCAGCAATTTTACTTGGAATGTTATCTGTTTGGAGGAAGCATGCCAATTTCCTTTGCTAGTTTTGGGAGCATGTGGATTAAGCGGGGGAAGCATTGTGAATTCTGCTTCTCACTCGGGCCCCTCCACAACTGAAGAGTCAAAAGAATCTTCATCGTGAATGTGGAAAGCTGTAATAAATAAAATGAGATGTCACAAAATATTTCATTCTGAAATCTCAGGTGCATATACAGAATCCAATTTATAAATGCCTATTAAGAGCTGCATGAAGGATAATCTATCACTTGTAGGACCAATGATAAGGGCAAAACTAGTAAACATACTAAACATATGGCTATTAAAAAATTATTACAAGTTCATTCAACCTTATCAGAACTGATGTGATAATAGTATTATAAATCAAAATGTGTAACATTTGGAATAATCTACTTAAGATGTCCTGCTATCAACAATAGAGTTTTATATCTTGCTCCTCTTCTCTTCTCCTGTATTCTTTATGGTTATTCCTTGTAAATAAATGATTGTCTGTTTTGATTCATCCCTGCATTTTCTTCTTGAAATGCATTTAAAATGTTATAAAGACGTCAGATATGAACACTGACAATTAGGTGTCATGATGAATAAATGTCATTTTGCATTTAGTTGCAGGTTGTGGGTTGGAATAATATTCCAAAGGTGTTCATGATGGAAACTTTAGGCTCTTTAAGGCAGGGATGGGTGAACCGCAGGCCTGGGGATTGAGTGTTGCCTTCGGAGCCTCTCTAGCCCTCAAAACACTTTGCTCGCAGTTTCACACTCTGAGTGTGCCTGGCTGGAATGTGCCCTTGGACTCTCATAATGCCCCTTGCTTGTCTATGAGGATACATAAGGTTGTGTGGGTATGTGTAGAAACTAGCCTGCCATACAAAGGTAAAATTTACATTTCCCAATGAGTGAAGTCAGAGCTCTGATTGCCAAGTGAGTTGTTTGGACACTAGGGGAGAACTTAGCTCTCACCTGTGGCTCCTAGAAGCTAACAGCATATGACAGCAGCCACACCCCGGGAAATAGCTTCGACTGGCTGACTAAACCAGATAAAAAAATTCCTTCAGTAGCACCTTAAAGACCAACTAAGTTTATATTTTGGTATGAGCTTTCGTGTGCATGCACACTTCTTCAGATACACTAGAAACAGAAGTGTCAGACCCTATATATATATACAGAGGGTGGTGGGGGTGGGTGGGAATGGGTGATGGGCTGATGGGAGTGGTAAACCTGTAGATGGCTGTTAATGGCTGCTGATGGCTGCAATTAGTCCTGGGCTGAGGTGCTAAAGAAAGCTTGATCATGCATAATGAGATAAGAATCCGATGTCTCTTTGAGTGCGCAATTTCTTCCATGTCATCTCGGGGATCATCTCAAGTCTGCTTTCGATACTATCCTTCCTATTGCAGTTGTCCACAAGGAAGGTTATCCACTCCCCAAATATTTATTTGCCTTTTCATTGTGCCTTCTCAAACTCTACAGTGGTCTTCATTCTGTTGCACAGCTAAGCTCAGTTAATACCCCAGAGAAATCAGTGGGATTTGTAGGCGCTTAATTCTACTGTGTTACAACCTGCATCTCTTGGGGGAACATGAATTTATCGAATGTTTAAATATTGTACCATTGTTGTACATATAAGGCATGTGCCCCCTTTTTCTCTTTATGCTTCAGTGAAGTCCAGCTATTCTATGTATGTTATGTGAATTGCTATTTGTCAAAAGGGTCACTTTTGTTAATCTGTGGAGGTGAGGCTTACTCAAGGTTCATTTGGTTTTCTCAAAAATCCTTTGTTAATTCAGATCATAAGTCCACTCTGCTCTATCCAGGATTTGCATCATTTCCAGTCTTGTGACCTTGGAGATGCTTAACTGAGGACTCTCTGTAAATGGATGAGAAAGTGCTCATCTGAGTGGTGAATTAGATGTTACAGCAACAACATCAGATCCTGCCTTATTCCAAGAAATCAAATTGAGGGTTTATGTGTATTCTGTTCATGCCCCTGTTTTTAAAGGTTAAGATACAATGATTCTGATCATTATAATACTGGGTCCCTGGGCAGGTTTCAGCAGTTTAAAAATGCAATATTAAAAACCGTTTAAAACAAATCACAGGCAACCCCTTATTTGCATGGGGCTGGCATTCCAGGTCATTGTGTTCTAGCGTGAAATCGTGTGCAATTGAAACACCACATTCCATCCTGTTTCATTCCCGCTCTGCCCTGCTCCCGCCCTGCCCATTTAATGACGTATTTTATTAGGTTTCTGGGTTTGACACCTAAAATGGGGGTTACCTGTATATCTGAGATGTCAAAATCCCAGATAAAGAGGTGTGTCTTCAACATATGGTGGAAACTGCACGGTGAAGTTGCCAGACACACTTCTGTAAGAAGGGAATTCCACAATTTAGGGGCTGCCACAGAAAATGTCCTCTCCCAGGCTGCCACTCCCTGAACCTCTGAGGGTGGTGGAATTACCAAGAGGGGCTCCCTCTGTTGGTCTTAACACCTGAGAGTCAGCCTGTAGGAAAGGAAGTTGTTTTTCAGATAATCAGGGCCTAAGTCATTTAGGGCTTAAACACTAGGGTGAGCAGCTTAAACTGGACCCAGAAACAAACTGGCATCCAGTACAGCTGATTTAAAACAGGAGTTATATGAGTCGTAAATGAAACCCCAGCCAGTAATGTGGCTGCTGCATTTTGGACCAGTTGAAGTCCTCTCCGAGGGCAGCACATAGTGCATTGGAGTAATCCAGTCTGGAAGAACTTGGAATATGTAACACTTCTGTCTTTTCAGGATTCAGCTTCACTTTAATAACCACTGCCTCCGTTTAGCATCAGCCCTCGATCTAAAAATGGAGGCATGTTCCCTGGGCACCAAACAGCGCCCTATCCTGAGACTGGAAAGAATGGTTCTTCTTATATATTCCTTGGCAACTTGTTTATTTTGTGCAAGTAAATTCTAGCTAGCATAAAATCCTAACAGCATCAATGATAAGGAAACACATTTTTCATATATGTCAGCGGGGCATAGCTATCATTCCCTGCAGAAGCTGGCCTTGAACTTGGATGGAATCATCTGTTCCCAAAGGGTGAACCTTTTGTATAGAGAAAAGACAGGAAAACACTAAGTTGCCACAAGAAACAAGAAACTTCTCTTGGCAACTCTTTAGGGGCCAACTGGAAAATGGAAGGGAAAGGGGCATTTCATGGTGTGGTAAGTTGTCCCTGTAAACTTCTGAGCACATGCCCAGGGACAACACTTTAAAATAAAGACTTAATGTGTATAGAGATGAAACATGACAGGGTAGGGACAAAACAAGTTACAGAGATCAGGAAAACGTTGGGCTGTGATGCCATTTGCCTGGTGGTGATGCTTCAGAGAAACAGCTGCACAACATCTTCTCAGAGCTAATTTGGACCAGCTGCATCACAAACAGGAGACCTACAAGCAAGGACGAATGTTTTCCAAAGCACTTATGATTTCTCACTCTCTACACAGCTGTCCAGAACAGTTCAAGTTTACTGACTGGCACACACTGCTAGGGGACAAGAGGAAAGCTTCGCTAGCCTCCAGACTCAAATCTGAGCATGTTGCTCTGTGGCTTACAACCTTTTATATCTGAAAAAATGCCTAAAACAGAAATGGGGGGGACAGCTGACCACAAGGGAAGGAGGAGGTCAAAGAGTCCATATAGGCACATCCCTCAAAGTAATCAAGTCCTCAAGCTACCCTTAGAAATGGATGCTGCAGATACATTTCTCCTTGTATGGAAAGATTCCAGTTGTCAGCAGCACCAGTATTTTTTCCCCTTCCTTTTGTAGGAAATAATGATGTGCTTGTAACACTTTCAGGGACGGGATACTCTTTCCCCTCTAGTTGTGCTGTTAGATATTGGGAAATTTCATTTTCCAGGCATCCATGCAAAACCTGGCATGGGTGTTAAGTTAAAATGAGATTCCTAGCCTTCATTGTCATTGAGATTGCTGTGGTGGTCTTGGAGACAGCCTGTGACATCACAGATGACAAGAGGCACAGCTCCACCATTCCTTAACATTGTTCATGTGCAGTTTGTGTTTGTATATAATTCTCCACCACCACCACCTGTACCACACAGTCCTTGAATGGGGCGGGACAACCCATTGCAAACGTGAGCAAGGCCACCTACAGGAATGCGTGATCCTTTCCTACAGGTTTTATGAAAGATATGCACGTTGTTCTCCCGCAATGTGGCTGTGCACACACAATATCTTAAAACCCTATTTGAAGCCCGTTCTTTCCATGAAAGAATTCTGGGCACTGGAGTTTGTTAAGGGCTGCTGGGGATTGTAATTCTGTGAGGGGTAAACTACAGTGGCTAGAATTATTTGAGGGAAAGAATGTGCTTTAGAGTTCCAGAATGAACACAACCTAAAGTCCAATCCTTGGTTTCTTTAACTGGGGTTAGTGGTGTTTTTTCTCTCATATAGCAGAAGTGGGGAACCTGTAGCCCTCCAGATATTTCTGGACTACAACTTCTATTCTAGTTGATCATTGGCCACATTGGGTGGGGCTGATGGGAGATGGAGTCCAACAACTTCGAGAGGGCCTCATGTTCCTCATTCCTTTTCTAGTATGTGGTCCCAGACTATTACTCTGTACTTCTTATAGCAGGGGTCAGCAAACTTTTTCAGCAGGGGGCCGGTCCACCGTCCCTCAAACCTTGTGGGGGGCCGGACTATATTTTGAAAAATATATATGAACGAATTCCTATGCCCCACAAATAACCCAGAGATGCATTTTAAATAAAAGGACACATTCTACTCATGTAAAAACATGCTGATTCCTGGACCATCCGGGGCCAGATTCAGAAGGCAATTGGGCCATATCCGGCCCCCAGGCCTTAGTTTGGGGACCCTGTCTTATAGCTTTAATAAAATATAAACCTACTTATGGAAGCAAGATTCACAGCAATCAATAGAAACATTGTTCCCAACTAAATGAATCTATAGCCATTGTGAAGAATCTAGCTTGTGTGTTTACGGAATGTTTCTTCCACTCTGTTAGCAAGTGGACCTCATGGGAGGCTGGAGAGGTGAGGAGCTGTTTGTGTTGCTAATTAGAAAGACAGACATGAAGATGAGCTCATGGTCCCAGGATGGCTATGATTTGCTCTAACCTCTTTGGAGAATGAGTAATTATCTCAGTAGAAGATGTCACCTGGCTTATGATACATAGTCATAATAATCCATTGAAAATGGAGTTTTAATTTTCTTTTGAAAGGATAATTTAATGGTATCCAGCGGAACCTGAAAAATACATTAAGATGGCAAGAATGAAATGCACTGGGGTACTAATTAATGGCATGATGGCTGGCCAATTATTTTCATTCATTAAAGAAACCAGGCACCTTGGGGTGAAGGCTTAAATCTAGTGTCCAGTGCTCAGTGTTTTAGCAATTTACTTGGTTTTATTCGCAGGCGAAGATAAAAGTGTGCAAATTGTTTCATTGGAGAGTATCCTGATGTATGTTTGTGTGTGACATAAACACAGCTGACAGCAGTACATAAAGACAAAGATATCTTAGGACAAAATAAACATGATGTGGGAAATCCGGTACCAGATCTCATGACTTTTCTTAAAAATTAAAAGGTGCCCTTCTTCCCTTCGAATCCCTTTCCCAATCACAATATCTCCCTGCTTGAAGCTGATATTAGCCCTGCTCAGGAAAAACAACATGTCCCTTTATTGCATTTGTCTTTTTTCCACAGCTGAACCAATAGCAGCTTGGGTAGATGGGAGACTTCAATCAGTAAAAACAAAAAGGATTTAGTACACCCTTCTGAAACACCCCTTCCAGGCAAAGGGGAGGAAACACACATGGTTCCTTCTTAGGATTCGAAAAATTGCCATGAGATTCAATTGCACATCTAGAGTGTAAGACCTAAACCAGTAGATTCAATCTCTTTTCAAATCATGTGCTGTGTCATTCAGTTGTATTTCAATGCAGGAACTTTTATTTTCCAGTTATTGGGCTGGCATGCCATGCTGATGGCATGTTCAGTGCGGAAATTAGAAGAGATGGGAGCATCACGCTGAACCATGTTCTGGTATCCATGCCTCTCTGTGTGCCACCAAATGCTTGAAATTAACCCTATTGCAGACATTGTGGCCATTATGTTGACCAGAAGCTGTGCCAGCATCCTGAATTTTCCTGCAACTTGAACACTGTACTGAGATCCTCGAGTTCTGAATTGTGAAACAGCATGTAATCTATGCAGCTTGCTGACTACCAATGCAACATGGCTTTAAAAAGTTGGTTGGCATTCATCTGTCTTGGGAGACAATGGAAGAGAGCGCTTTCGGGGGTAAAGTCAAACTGCTGGAGAGTTACAGCACCAGCTGTGGCTGTAGTGACCAATATGGGAGAGACATGTTTTATTGCAGGTGGGGCAGATGAATGCATCCAGTCTTGCTGCTATAGGTGCACCATGATATTTCTTCTCTCTGCCCTCCTCCCAACAGTCATTTGTCATCTGATCACTCCTATGGATCCACAACCTGACTGTCTCCAGGTACTGCGATCATCTGCAAACGATTCCCATACGGCTGGGTTAATGTTGCCAGGCTACATGTCACATTTGCAGACATCTTGGTAAAGCAGAGTTGGTTTTAAGATCAGGAAAATTCATGGAGGAAAGGGATATCAATGGTGACTAGTCATAATGCTTATGCTCTGCCTCCATGGTTGGAATAAGTAATGCTTCCAAATACCAGTTTCTGGAAACCACAAGAGGGAAGAATGCTCCGTGCTAAAATCCTGCTTTCAGGTTTCCCAGAGGCATCCAGCTGGCCACTGTGGGAATTTTAAAGAGTGCCAATCGACTAGGTTGATTAACATCCTTCCCACTCAGAGTTTTCCTCGGAATATTGTTAATACATCTTGGTGCCCAGGTATTGTTCTGGCCCATTGTATATTCCTGTTTGCGTAGCTGCTCCGAACTGACAGGTTTGGATACAGAGCATTTTAAAATTTCAGGACCTTTTAAAACATTTAACATGAGAGAGTGTTTCATATCAACATTGCTGCAAGCTGGGGGGGGGGCTGTCAATCCTACAGCAACCATCCCACAACCTTCCTCAGTACACTGAGAGTAAAAAAAGACACTAAGGCTAGATGGGCGGAAGAATGAACAGCAGGAGGCACAGACAGTCACAATAGGAATGAGGGTTTTTTTAATTAAAAAAATGCACAAAAGGGGAAAACAAGCCAGCTTTACGAAGCTCCATCAAAGTCTCCTGTGTTAGAATGAAAAGTGAACAATTTCAGCTGAGAGAGAATCATTTTGCTTATGGTGCAGTCATGGCTCA
The DNA here is from genome assembly GCF_965207765.1 of Zootoca vivipara. Classification (NCBI taxonomy): domain Eukaryota; kingdom Metazoa; phylum Chordata; class Lepidosauria; order Squamata; family Lacertidae; genus Zootoca; species Zootoca vivipara. The sequence goes on along the minus strand of NC_142591.1, from coordinate 44,965,964 downwards.
CCTGAAATGACAACTATACTGTGCCACCTTATGGTTGAATCGGTTACTTTTTTTTCAACTAGAAGGTTCATGAACCAGTGTTGATTATTTCAAACTGTGCAGACACTACCGGTACCTGTGCCTTCATACTGTGCAGGCACTGACTGGGAAAGCAGTAATAATTTTTTTCCATAGTGATATTGTAAGAAACAGTCCATTTTCTCCTCTATATTTGGTGAGGCATTCCCCCCCCCCTTTTGGGGGGTAGTGTGTAAGTGGCCATGCTAAATATGAGAAATGGTACCAAGATATTGGATATCCTGTGGCCAGATAAACAACAGAAGGGGTGTTAATCCACATGTCCAATTTTCCCATAGCAGTTGCAGTCTCTGTGTCATCTCACAACACAGGGTCTCTTCATCAGTATGCAGATGATACCCAGCTCTACCCCCCTTTTAAATCGGAACCAGTGAAGGCGGTGTAGGTCCTGTGTGAGTGCCTGGAGGTAGTTGGAAGATGGATGGCGGCTAACAGATTGAGGTTGAATCCTGACAAGACAGAAGTACTGCTTTGGGGGGCAGGAGGCGGGTGGGTATGGAAGACTCCCTGGTCCTGAATGGGGTTACTGTGCCCCTGAAGAACCAGGTGCGCAGCCTGGGAGTCATTTTGGACTCACAGCTGTCCATGGAGGTGCAGGTCAATACTGTGTTCAGGGCAGCTGTCTACCAGCTCCATCTGGTACGCAGACTGAGACCCTACCTGTCCACAGACTGTCTCACTAGAGTGGTGCATGCTCTGGTTATCTCCCACTTGGACTACTGCAATGCGCTTTACGTGGGGCTACCTTTGAAGGTGATCCGGAAACTGCAACTAATCCAGAATGCGGCAGCTAGACTGGTGGACTGGGAGTGGCCACCGAGACCATATAACACTGGTCCTGAAAGAGCTACATTGGCTCCCAGTACGTTTCTAAGCACAATTCAGTGTTGTTGCTGACCTTGAAAGCCCTAAACAGCCTTGGCCCAGCATACCTGAAGGAGTGTCTCCACCCCCATCGTTCATCCCGGACACTGAGATCCAGCACTGAGGGCCTTCTGGCGGTTCCCTCACTGTGAGAAGTGAGGTTACAGGGAACCAGGCAGAGGGCCTTCTCAGTAGTGGCAGCTACCCTGTGGAATGCCCTCCCATCAGATGTCAATCAAAGAAAGAACTACCTGACTTTTAAAAGACATCTGAAGGCAGCCTAGTTTAGGGAAGTTTTTAATGTTTGAAGTTTTATTCTGTTTTTAATGTTCTGTTGAAAGCCGCCCAGAGTTGCTGTGGAAACCCAGCCAGATGGTCAGGGTAGAAATAATACATTATTATTATTATTATTATTATTATTATTATTATTATTATTATTAACTGGACTCTGGTCCACTGCCCTGGAAACGACACAGCAATGGCACGTGCTTCCAAGGATCTGAAGCTCAGGTTGCTTTCTGTATGACGTCTAGCATCCTGCAACAAGCTCAATTGTCCACCTCTAGTAAAACTTGCTGAGTGCAAAAACTTTGCTCTGAGTGTCATCTACCCCTCCATCCTTCAGTTCACACTCCTCTGTCATGAGGAGGCAAGATTTGTTGTGCATGCTGCATATAGTTCAGGCATAGATTGTTCCCAGAATAGCTTGTCATCTCAGGGTATAGTTTTATAATGATGCCCAAAAGTCACATGCGCACATCCTGGTATTTGTTACTAGAACTTATTTGTGTATGTATTTTACCTCTGGCACAGATTCACCCTACAGTGCCTGCTCACCTATGCTTTCCATCTTTCTGTGTATTTTTTTTAAGCCACATATAGCACTTTCCTCCTTTTTTTGCAGTTGGCATGACAGCTTCAAAGGTAGCTCAAGGCATGAATCTTTGTTCACTGTAGAACACATGACTGACCTTAATACAATAAATGCAAAAAACAAAACAAAACCATTCAGCTTCTTTCCCCCTAGCTGTCAAAGCCTTGCAGGCAAAAGACCATGCTAAAGTTGAACGACAGTTTATATGATAGAAGAGTGGACAACTTATAGAAATTTATTAAAACAAGAGGGAAGAGAGTATAAATTAAAACAATTTAAGGAAGTATCAGGAAAATTAGCAACATGGATACAATATAATCATTTGAATGAAGCATTTAAGAAAGATAGGATACATGGGTTTCAGGGGAGAGACTTGCTGGAATGTAATGTAAAAGTGCTGGCTAAAATGTATAAAATATTATTAGAATGGGAGACAAAGGATGAGCAAATAAAATACTCAGTGATACATTGGGCAATAGACATTGGTCATAATATAGACATGGAAGCATGATTGTGGAATATGGATATAAAATTTACAGCATGCTATGGTCTAAGTGAAAATTATATGAAAATGATATATCAATGGTATCTAACACCGAGTAAATTGGCAAAAACTGTATAAATCTAAATCAAATAAGTTTTTGAAATGTAAAGAGAAAGAAGGTTCTTTTTATCATATGTGGTGGTCTTGTAGTAAGGTTAAAACTTATTGGGAAATGATATATAATGAATTGAAAAGGATGTTTAAAATAACGTTTCCAAAAAAAAAAAAAAACCCAGAAGCTTTTCTTTTGGGAATTATAGGGACAGAACTACCTAAACTGTATAGGAACTTATTCATGCGTGCTACTACAGAGGCAAGAATGTTACTTGCCCCCAAATGGAAAGAAGCAACAAAGGAAGAATGGATACAAAAACTCATGGAATATGCAGACATGGCAAAACTTACCAGAAGAATAAGAAGTCAAGATAACTTTTTATAAAAGAATGGAAATGGTTCAATGAATATTTACAGATAAACAGATAAGAACAGTGGCAGGATTACTGTAATTACCTGGTTTCATAAGAGTATATATCTAAAGTATATGACTAAATGGGCAAATTAATTTAATTTGGATATGAAGAAGATATTAAAAATAAATTTAAGGAACCGCAGAAAGAGGGGGAAGAAAGTCAAGTTTTGAAATGTTGAAATGATTGTAAAATTGGTGAAATGTATAACCCCAGAAAGCATAAATATTTTTTTTAAAAAAAGAAGTTTAACGACAGTTTTTCCATTTAATGACAGATTATTGAACCCTAATAATGAACTCACAAGTTTAATCATCATGGTTTTCTGAAAGAATGCAAGGAATTATAGCCCAGGGAGGTTGTGGTGATTTCTGTTAAAGACCCTTACCTTCTCTTAGAACCAGAGTTCCCAGGCCCCCTAAGCAAACAGAATTCTGTTTAAACCAGTTTAAGCCTGTAGTGCAGGAGTAACTAACATGCAACTCTCAATATGTTGCTGAACTACAATTCCCATCAGCCTCAGCCAGCATGACCAAGGGGCTTGCAAGTTGGAATTCAGTGATGTCTGAAAGGACATGGATTCTTTATTCCTGCCTCTTATGTTCCTTCCTGTCCTTATTGAGCCTCCTTGATGAAAATCTTGAAACAGCAGAGGAAAGCATTGACAGTTCCTTTCTTCTCTAATGCCTCCAGGCAATCACAGATGGCTACTCTGCCACGGAAGTTCCCGTAATATTTGACATTTACTATGATTCGGTGTTTATATTTGGTGTGCTGGAAGGCCACAGACAAATCCCAGTGATTAACATGATTTTTCCATTGCCACCCGCTGGGTTTTTGACGCGGAAATCTCAGAAGCAAAGTATTTCATGTTTATTATATTGGGCTGCATTTTATTTATCTGCCTTTTCTTTCGAGCATTTAAAAAACCTCCTGGTTTAGCAAGTAAAAGGTTTCCTTATTAAATTTTGTTGACATGTTTTAACTCTAATATCATTCAGGAAAGCTCTTCTGAGACACCTTGTTATTCCACACCTATCTGATTCTGCTGTCACTGACTTTCTTTTTCTGTTTTCACCTTTTTTTAAAAAATAAGTTTTTTTATTAAAGATCCATTTTCTTCAAGAGGCTGGTGCATACATGATCAGCATTAGAGCTTGAGATCTATCACTGTTGGGCAGGCACTGGTGCTTTTACCATTTCTTCCCACAGCAAACTGTTTCTTTTTCAGAATTCACTGATCTGTTGGCTCAAAAATATAATGGCTTTATTGGAGGTTACATGCATCTCTAGTTTTAAAAGCTGACTATCTGTCACAGTTCCATGGGTGCTGTCAGTGTTAGGGTCCCAGTCCCAGGAAGTATAAGCCTCTTACCAAAATACTCACCATTACGGACAGGGTTGCAATGAGGACAGCATTGGTCATGCCAGCTGAGACTGATGGGAACTGTAGTCTCACCTGTTTCCGTCTATGAGCTTTAGTATTAATCCCTTGATCTTTCAGGTTTGTTTTCCTGGATCAGGGTAGAAATTTACCAAATAAAAGGATTGTTTCTGATTAGCTCATTGAAGTCTGAATGTAAAAGGTAGGTACAGGGATATAAACGAAACCTTGTGGTATCAAATACAGCTCCCATAAATTTATTTTATTCAGGTCTGAAGAGCTGCATTATCTTTAATAACATATGTATGTGCAGGTCATAAAAAGGACTCTATACGGAATGCGAACCGCCTGAAGCAAGAAATATAAACATTAGATTTATTAACTAATGAAATAATGTAGTTCAGATTTTATTATTCATTTGAGCAGAATATCAGGTGTTCATTAAACTTGAATGATCCTTTGCATACAAGGTAGGAATTGGGTGGCCAGGTGGCTAAAAAAACAGAGTTCTTACACCTATCATAGTTGCATGGAAGGGGGCATCTCAGCAGCTGTAGGCGGTCGTACAAGTTACACCTGCTGAAATCCCCCCTTCTTACCGACCTTTCAAGGTTCTTTATTTGCATCTGGCCAGCCTACTTGTGTCTGATTCCAATTCACACCCATTATAGAAATATGCATGTGTAAATAAACTTTACCTGTAGCGAGGGGCATGTGTTTTACCTGTACTACCATTTGAATGCTACGGTGGTTAATTCTGCAAAGGAAAAAGTGAGTGTTGGGGGTCCCTTCTACTTGCAAACCCTGTGACTTCAGTAAGAAGATAAGAAGAGCCTGCTGGATCAGGCCAATGACTCATCTCGTCCACCATCCTTCTCTCACAGTGGCCAACCAGATACCTGTGGGAATCCCGCAAGCAGGACATAAGCACAACATCACTCTCCTCACTTGAAATTCCCAGTAACTGGCATTCAGGTGCATTCTGCCTCTGACAGTGGAGGGAGAACATAGTCACCACAGCTACTAGTCAATGAGAGCCTTGTCCACAATGAATTGGTCCAATCCAGAATTATCTGAGGGAAGCAATTACTGTTTAAAGTAATATCCTAGGGCTTTGCATGTATGGTGTGGTGGTGGCTTGCTGTTGTTGTTTTAAATCAAGCATCCAGATTCTGTGCTCTATCTTTCGGGGGCCCTTTTGACATATTCTGCAATATGCCGTTGACACAATGTTAGTGGTGGACTTATGCTGTACAAGCCCACGCATCATTCTCCTTTACAGTGGTACCTCGGTTTAAGTACTCAATTGGTTCCAGGGTGCCATTCGCTCCCCAAAAAGTACTTAAATCGAGCGCTGATAGTGCGCGTGTGCAAAGTGCCAATAGAGCGCTTCTGCGCATGCACAAACGCATGTGAGCGTGGCGGAACCCGGAAGTAAACACTTCCGGGTCAGCGGAGTACTCAAACTGAAAGTACTCACACCAAAGCATACTTAAACTGAGGTATGACTGTATTAGTTCTTTGGCAATGCTTCCCCAGTCTCATCTCTGGCTGGAGGGGCGTTCCTGCACTATAGCACAACAGAAGCAGAACAAAACAAAACCAGAAACAGAACATATAACACAGGTCCTGAAGGAGCTACATTGCCTCCCCGTATGCTTCCGAGCACAATTCAAAGTGTTGGTGATGACCTTTAAAGCCCTAAAGGGCCTCGGTACAGTATACCTGAACGAGCGTCTCCACCCCCAGCATTCAGCCTGGACACTGAGGTCCAGCTCCGAGGGCCTTCTGGCAGTTCCTTCACTGTGAGAAGTGAAACGACAGGGAACCAGGCAGAGCCCTCCTCAGTATTGGTGCCCTCCCTGCGTAAGGCATCAGATGTCAAGGAGATAAATAACTACCGTATACAACTTTTTGAAGACATCTGAAGGCAGCCCTGTATAGGGAAGTTTTTGAGGTTTGGTGTTTTATGGTGTTTTTATATTTTCCTGGAGGCAACCTAGAGTGGCTGGGGCAACCCAGTCAAATGGGTGTCATATAAATGTTGTTGTTGTTGTTGTTGTTGTTGTTGTTGTAGAAAGTTATAAGGTTTCATGAGGAAGCAAAGGGCCATGCATTGACTGGATGCAGGTGCAAATGGCATTGATAGGGGGTTTGCTATAACCGCTCCAATGTCACCATGAGCACAAATCTTCATGAATGCACATGGATGTCGGAAGGGGGCCCTGGTCTTCTCTGCAAGTGAACACTGCTCTGAAGTGTTCAAAGGAGCTGGACTTGCCCCATTTTGACCCTCCAGAATTTTCCTCTTTGCCATCTTTTAGCATACTCACAAGGGACAGGGGACCACCAGGAAACACACATAAAAAAAAATCATCTGCGCCACGCAGAAGGGGAAGAGAGAAAGTTGTTGGTACATTTCAGCATGCCTCATTAAAAACAACTCTAGGCATTACAAAGTGCATGTTATCAATATGCATATGTGAGGTCTCTGAGGCAGAGCTGCCTGTAAGGTATGTTTTCGGCAGGACAACGTTTTCCCATGTGAGGCAGGGAACAACAGTGAATCATATGTGTGGGAGGGAAAGCGCTGCAGGCTATGTACAGTATTTATTCCCTTTTGTGTCTTGCTTCCCTGCTCCCACCCCCCTCCTCTCCCCTCCCCTCCCTTTCCTTAATGGCTTCTGCAATTACTGGAAAGAGGGCTCTGCTAGCTGGCAGGAAATGGTGGCTTTTCTCACAGTCAGATTGTTTTCAGGAGATTTCTGCAAAATGAAAAGATGGCTTACTGCTGTCCAGTGAAGAACAGTTTGTCTGAGATGATGCTGGAAGAATCAGAAGAGGTGCAACACCTGCAAATCAAGTGTTGCTCTTATATATATATATATATATATATATATATATATATATATATATATAGCCAGGTGTGGCAGAACTTGCTGTTGCAATGTGAAATGTGGGCCTTTAGTAAAATGTGAAGGGGTGAGCTAGGATGTGCATGTCAATATTTCAGAACATTCCAACAGGAGATTTGAAAAGTAGGTCAAGAGAAGCTGATCGCCACTAGATAGAGAGAGCATAAAAAATAATAGCTTCTCCAATCAGCTGGGAGATTTTGATGTGTATTTTTACTCTGTAGTGCAGATTGGGAAAGGAGAACTGCATCTAAAACAGCTGCAGAAACCAATCAATAACAAATAATTGCTATAGCGCATTCCCCAGACCCTTTAAGATGCTCTCATTCAGTCTCATAGCCACCCAGAGACACTGAGAAACGATGTTCTGCACAAGCTAACCAATAAAAATTACAACTGAACATGGGCATGATAGAATCGGGACCTCCTGTAGCCAAACCAAATAACTGCAAGAGTGAGAATCATGATAACTGAATGCCAAGAATGTGAAATGTGGTTAGATTTCTGAGATTTAGAATGTTGTTGCTGGGATTCAAATCACTTGTCTGGTCAAATTTCACATACCTTTTAAAATGATTTAAATAACAACAGTGAAGCAGGGTTAGGATTTGAATTGCACCATGTGGAGGTTTAACCTTTTCCCATTATATAGGGCTTTCCTGGACATATTTGTGATTTGTACGTTGAAAATACGGTAGCATCCGAGTGGAATTTTCGGAAACAGTCATTGTCACCCATGTTGGAAGTGTTGATTTTTTGACAAATTTGTTGTTGTTGTTGTTCGGTTTCCCTGACCCTGTTATTTCCAAATTCCTGTTTTTATAATACTGCTTTACTGCTTTTATGTTGTATCCCTGTTTTCATTATACTGTTTTATGGTTTTGTGTCAGTTTTCTTTAGCACATACAGATTTTAAAATGTTAAGCAGATTAGAATTGCTTTGGAGCCAAACAAAAAAATAATAAAATCCAGACCTGTGACATTAGTTTCAGGTTTTCAATGACCATCTAGTTTTCCCTAACCCTTGTGCATTAGGCCACTAGCAGGAGTGGAGCTGGTGATCTGTCCTGTCCTCAGGTCACTTCTGACCTTCACGGGGTAAGCACAAAGGTCTCAAAAGGAAAACTAGCTTCAACAAGGTTAGAGAAGATGTTAGGAAAGCATTCTTTAAGAAACAGATAAAAGTTCCTTTAAGTTTTAAAGAGGGTTCCAGAATTTTCTTTATTAGTGTGTGGGAGTGGCACTCTTGGCTTGATTGGTGTCAGCTGGAGGTGCAAATAAAGGGAGGAAGTTGCAGGCTGCCATTTCCGCATGAGGAAGGCGTGTGTGTGTGTGTGTGTGCGCACACACACACACACACACACACGAGTTTATACTGTGCTGCAGAGATGCAGGTATAATGTAAATAGTTTGTATATATTAGGAACAGAAATGCTTGTGCAACCAGTCGAGCAATAAAGAAGTTCTTGACTGAGGAATTTGACTATGACTACTGTACTGTTCTTTTCCTCTGCCTTACTGCTACAACAGTAAGGAGTGGTTTTACTGAGGTGCTACCACACAAGCAGCAAGCATCAGAAGACTGGGCCCACTTCTGCATCTGAGCACAAATCCATGTGAGTAACTTCATGCATAAGGCTAGCAACTAGTATTCCACTATATTTTATCCCACAAATTGTGCACATGAAGGATGCCCTGAAGTCCATAGTCAGGAGAAAAAAATAAATACAGTACTCATCTTTTATTAAATGTTTTAGAACTTAGCACTGATGGCATATATAGGCTTCCTCCCATAGAAGTGTATTTTCAGGATATGCAATGAGATAGTTTTGTAAAATTAAGATTATATTAAAGTGCTTTTCATTATAATTTGAAATATGCATTACACACACATAATATCATCTCTTCAACATTTGACCAGACATGGTGAAGCATTGGACAGAGTGATGTAATATATAGTGAAGTATTGCAGTCTCCAGTTTAGGTCTTTGTTAATCATGTGAGCATGGTAAGTTACATAAACCATCTGGCTGCAGTTCCCTCTTCTGAGTGAATGGAGCTAATTGTCAGTTGCCACATAGGGGAAAACCTGTACAGTTATAAAATATAATTAGGCAGGTATTTGGAATGTGAGCATGCTGAGTTCTATCAGGGTTTGCATTTGTCTGGGGAAGAAGCATCAGTGCCAAAGATGGGAACACAATACTAACCAGTGTTCCTTTGGGTTACTGTCTTAATTCATCAAGTATGTCTTGGTTAAAACGGCACTTCTGAATGCCAGATTTAAATATTATGTTGATCACTCGGTCCTTAAGCTCTTCACCATGAGGCAGGAGATATTTACTACCTATCTGTGCTGAATAGATTACATTACTATAAAGAAAAATAGAGCAGCTGAAAAGTCTGCACTTGGCATGGCTGCAATCACATATAATGCTAAACCATTGTTCTGGCCCATGGTTTACAAGGCTTTGGGCTCATGTATTCTTGCCTCCACCAAAGCAGCCATGAGGAGGAGTATGGGAGTTTCACATCCATTTAAGATTAGTCACAGCTTAATCTAATATGGAGGAAGAAGTTTCCCATCTCCTCACGGGTGCACAAGAGGAAGATTTGGGAATGCCATGGAAAGTATATTTAGTTTTCTCTAAGTCTACTTCATGGCTTGCAGGCTACTGCAACAGTTGGAGTCTTGAGTATGGTGGATTGTGTGTTTTATTATTGTGATATTTTATAGTGTTTGTTGTCCATCTTATGATTTTTATGTGATTTATTTCTACCCTGGGGCCATGTGGTGAAGGGTAGACTATAAATAAGGTAAATAAATAAAACTCTTATGCAGCTACCATAACTAGACACAGGTGAAGCACTGCCAGGGGAAAAACCAAGAACTTTGTAGCCCCTTAAAGACTAATAAATTTATTATGGCATAAGCTTTCATGATCAGATGCATGAAAAGTTTCCCTGAGTTGCTGGCACTTGTGTACATGCTGTGGAGGGGATGTGCATGTAAACAATGAAATTAGAAGGAAAGGAAAAGCAGAAATCTATAGATTTAGTGACCAGACACTAAAATACATGTGTTTGATAACACAGACATCGTGGTATTGGTAAACCAATTAACGCACATACTGTTGATATAAAAATCCATTATTCTGATTCAGTCCACAAATGATTGCGCTGAACCACCTGACAAATTGTAATTCAGCTGTTTCAAATTGCAGTCTTCCTTTGAAGTTTCCTTGTTCCCTTATGTCCATGTTAAGGTTGCTTGAAAAGTGCCCTAAGAGGCTGGATTTCCCTCTTTGCAATATCTGACGTCAGAAGTATGTCTATTTACTCTTTTGCGCACAGAGTGACCTGCTTGTCCTATGTAGAATGCCGAATCGTATAGGAAGATGACCAGGGGAATGAACCCCTGATGTTGCAGGTGACATCATTAGGTCCTATAAAAGTGTTACATACAAGTAAACATGGAGACAGAGTTGGCATCTGGATCTGCCACAGAGCTGATCTCTGTGACCATATACTGTTGTGTGGCCCATTATTGTTGTTTTAGTCAGGGGCTGTTTGTAGGCAAGCACAGGCACGCCACCCAAGCCCTGTGAGAAGGAAGCACCATTGTCCAGGATCGGTTGTAGATTATGGGTAGCCTTGTTGGTCTGCCTTTTTTTTTAGTTTGATGGGTCCATATTGTCTTCAGAGGAATGTCAGGTGTATTTTGTTTGTTTGTTTTTGAGTCTCTGTCTTGACATAGGTGGTTGTATTTTAGGGCTCACCTGTAGACGGACAGTGGTTTTTGTGTTGCATTATTTGTGGAATCTGGAAGAATGTAAATATGTGTAGAAGTCAGTGAGTTTACTATATAAGGTGATGTTTAAATGTCCATTGCAGAGTTGCACAGTAGCATCCAGAAAATGAACTTTTTGTGTGGGCTGGTCTAGGCTGAGGTTGATGGTGGGATGAATGTTCTTGCAGTCTTGGTGGAACTACACAAGCATTTCTGTCTGAGTACAGATGATAGAGATGTCATCAGTGTGTCTTGGATAGAAAAAAGACAGGTGTTGTGTGACCATGTCACTGATTCTGTGACTGAGTCAAGGTGACCTCCCCCAGGGTTTCTAACCTTCATTTAGACTAAACATGGAAAGCACATATCCTTGCTCCTTGCTTTGCTCATTTTAACCCTGCTGTGGCTATGAATTTGAGTCATCCAATTCCACTCTTGACCCCAGAGTAGCTCAAGTAAGATCAGGGTAAAGATATCACTAACCTCAATAAGTATTTCTGTGACCTTTAAGATACTCAAGGGAAATTAGATATTGATTTCTTTGAGAATGGGTGTGAAGATGGCTCAGGGGGCTGGCAATGGAAGATGGGTGATGTTTGCTCTTTGTCATCAGTCCAAATACCTGTCTGGTCAGGAGCGGATCACCAAAATCCATGTGTGAATGCTGTTTTGTTAAGAGACTGTTTGAAAAGACGACACTCCGTTTGGTCTCCATAAGGAACGCAAGTTTGTTTAAACTGTATGTTGTGTGTATTTATACAGCTGACAACTGGGTTAATCAATTGGGGTTTTTTGCTACCGTATTAGTTCTTTTGTCCATGTTACATATAGAACCACAACATGTCAAAACAGAAATGCCTGCAAATGAATTTGAAAACTTTATTTTGAAAATCTGAGCTTTAAGTGTTAATTGAAGTCATGAGACATTTTCCTTCCATGCAGCTGAGTTTTATGGACATGTTCTAATCACTCAGCAGTACAGTGGTACCTCGAGTTACAAACGCCTCAGGTTACAAACGCTTCAGGTTACAAACTCCGCTAACCTGGAAGAGTTACCTCGAGTTGAGAACTTTGCCCCAGGATGAGAATGGTCTGGGATGGAACACTGGGGCAGACAAGTCACAACAGTTCCTAGAGTGTCCACTAACAGGAACTCACCTGGAGGGACACCTGACTACAGGTCAGTTCCTGTTCCCTCCAGATATGCAGATGAGTTGGATTAGCTGATTTAAGCCCCTAGCCAACAGTCACTCGCTCTCTTAGCTACTTCCTCCTTCGATGGAAACACATCTCCAGAGAATCTCTAGTTAGGATGGTTCTCCCTCTTGGCCTGCAGCCAAGAGTGAGACCAAATGGAGTCTTACTTTACTAAGTAGTCTCTACATGTATATATTTGTAACTTTTCTAAGCAAGCCTGCCTTTCTGAGATTATGCTGTAACTCAGGATGAAACTGTAAGTAAACTCTATCTTATTTTATAAACACTGTGTTGTGTATTTCTTTTAAGAGGGACAAAGGGGAACTTTGCCAGGAAGTGTAATATTGAAGTATAAAGTATAATATTGTTATAGAGGTTCTAGCGAACCTAACGCACATGCTTTGCTGCGCACAAAAGGGGAATGTCACTCTGCTGATATTGGAAGCTTGCTAACACAAGCTTGGATAGGATCTATCTAATAATATATCCTAATCCACATCCCTAACATTCCCACAAATGGAAATCGTGTGCCAGCGGCACAGCAGCAGCAAGAGGCCCCATTAGCGAAAGCACGCCTCTAGTTAAGAACAGTTTCAGGTTAAGAATGGACCTCCGGAACAAATTACATTCAAGTGCATAACCTCACCATATCTGCACCATGTGTGCTGCTTTCTATCATGCAAATCACATGTTAGATTTTTGAAGCTTACAGCTGCTTGTTTCCAATGACTTGCATTTGGCAGAAATTAGTTTGGAAAAATTTTTGCCTTTAAAAATGTACAACGAAGAGAATAGAATCTTTGAACTGTTGCATTTCTCATGGAATTGTCTGGATTAAGAAACACACAAGTTTTCCTTTTGTTACATCAAATACCAGGTCTTAGAATGCTGTATACTTGCATTATTTTAATTGTGCTGGATCAGACTATAAGTTCATCTAGTCCAGCATTCTCTTCTCACAATGAACAACTAGATGCCAGTGGGAATCCTGCAAGCAGGACATGAGCACAAGAACACTCCGAAGTGAGTTATTATATTAGCATATACAGTAGTGTATTATGCCAGGTAAACTCATTCTAAAGCTCCACAGATGGGGTTAAAGCATGTTAGCTATTACAGTCTTTCTTAGAACTTTGTGCTCTTTTAAAGTTTTTGAAGAAATATTTAACATTCAGCTACCACTACACATACAGCAAGCACAAACAGTAAAATGCATATTCTACCGAGATAAGATACTAAAAAAAACAAAAGGAAACAATTGTTTTTAAGGTGACAAACAACAGTTCACCTCTCTGACCAGCAGGAGGAGGAAGAGCTCATTTAATGTTCCTTTCTGTACCTCTTCAGCTGAAGTTGTACACTTTATTTGTACTCCGACAAAGCTCAGACTGCTCCACTAAAACTCTGTACTCTACTCATATTGTAATTGAGAAATCAAACGTTGCTTCATGCATTAAACTGTTCTGACTCAGAGCTTAGAGCCTGCAAAGTGTGCAGTACAATCCTAGTAGCAGGAGACTCTTTCAGGTGGTTCACAATTTAACGGAACCACCTTTACCATCACGGCCTTGCAAAGACCCCAACATCTCCTGCAATGATTTTGCAAAGTTTTTTGCAGATAAAGTCGCTCAGATTCGGAAGGAGCTAGACACCACCGTGGGAACAGGGCCGGGGCAGGCTCTGTCTGGTCAAGTTGCATGGAATCAATTTCAATCCGTTACCCGCGAGGATGTGGACAGGCTGCTTGGACGCGTGAAACCAACCATCTGTTTCCTTGATCCTTGCCCATCCTGGCTAATAAAAGCAAGCCGGGAATGGCTGGGCGATGGGCTCTGTGGGGTGGAGAATGCTTCTCTCTGTGAGGGAGTATTCCCAGACCCGCTGAAAGAGGCGGTCTTTAAACTGCTTCTTAAAAAATATATATCTTTAGACCCGGCCAATATGGCCAACTATCGCCCAGTCTCAAATCTACCATTCTTGGGCAAGGTACTCCAGGCACGCCTGGAGGATGCGGACCATTTGGATCCCTTCCGATTAGGATTCAGGCATTATCATGGGACTGAAACTGCCTTGGTGGCCCTGGTTGATGATCTCGGGCGGGCTAGGGACAAAGGTGAGAGCTGTTTCCTAGTTCTGCTGGCCTTTGACACCATCGACCATAACATCCTTCTGGACCGTCCAGAGGAGCTGGGGACACTTTTATACAGTGGTTCCGCTCCTTCCTCCTGGGCTGTGTCCAGAAAGTGGGGGGGTGAGTGTTCAGACCCCTGGGCTCTCACTTGTGGGGTGCCTCAAGGTTCTGTCCTCTCCCCCATGCTTTTTAATATCTACATGAAGCCACTGGGAGAGATCATCAGGGGGTTTGGGCTGGGTGTCCAGCAATATGCGGATGATACCCAGCTCTACCTCTCTTTTAAATCGGAACCAGTGAAGGCGGTGAAGGTCCTGTGTGAGTGTCTGGAGGTGGTTGGGGGATGGATGGTGGCTAACGGATTGAGGGTGAATCCTGGCAAGACAGAAGTACTGTTCTTGGGGGACAGGGGGCTGGGGTGGAGGACTCCCTGGTCCTGAATGGGGTAACTGTGCCCCTGAGGGACCAGGTGCGCAGCATGGGAGTCATTTTGGACTCACAGCTGTCCATGGAGGTGCAGGTCAGTTCTGTGTCCAGGGCAGCTGTCTACCAGCTCCATCTGGTACACAGGCTGAGACCCTACCTGCCCATGGACTGTCTTGCCAGAGTGGTGCATGCTCTAGTTATCTCCCACTTGGACTACTGCAATGCACTCTACGTGGGGCTACCTTTGAAGGTGACCCGGAAACTACAACTAATCCAGAATGCGGCAGCTAGACTGGTGACTGGGAGCAGCCACCAAGACCATATAACACCGGTCCTGAAAGAACCAGTACGTTTCCGAGCACAATACAAAATGTTGGTGCTGACTTTTAAAGCCCTAAACAGCCTCAGTCCAGCATACCTAAAGGAGCGTCTCCACCCCCATCGTTCTGCCCGGACACTGAATTCCAGTGCCAAGGGCCTTCTGGCGGTTCCTTCACTGCGAGAAGCAAAGCTACAGGGAACCAGACAGAGGGCCTTCTCGGTAGTGGCGCCCGCCCTGTGGAATGCCCTCCCATCAAATGTCAAAGAGATAAACAACTACCGTACCTGACATTTAGAAAACATCTGAAGGCAGCTCTGTTTTTAATGTGTGACATTTTAATGTATTTTAATCTTTGTTGGGTGCCACCCAGAGTGGCTGGGGAAACCCAGTCAGATGGGTGGGGTACAAATAATAATAATAATAATAATAATAATTAATAATCTTGTCACAATGCCACATGAGCAAAATAAACCTTGTTGCTCTCCCTCAACTAATCAGAAGTTCTGGTATACCATTGCAAGACAAGTTCTGCCTATCATCCAAACACATAGGAGTCTTGCCAGAATAATAGGTGGTAGGATAGATGATGGTATTATTAGAGAACAGGATAGAAATATGAAGTAATTTGGAAGCCAGAAGGGGACTGTAAGGATGTGTTGCCAAATGACCCCTGACCCTTGAGGTTTTCATCAAAATAGAGATTTGGTAGGGTTGCCGTATTTCAAGAAATAAAAAAACAGGACCCCCTTAATGTTGTTGACGTGTGTGTTTTTTTAGGAAACCCCTAAAATTTTGAAGAACAAAACGCTGCCCTTTGGAAATTCCCCCCAGACGTCAATTCTGTCTCTGAAATCCCGCTGTTGACTTTATTCAGTTTTTAAAAAAAGCAAAATCCAAAGCCATCTCATTGCTACCAAAGTAAACTGGGGCATTCCCCATCCACGCAGGTGCCTTTGGTGTTCTCTCAATCTGGTATAGCAAGTGTAATACTGTATATGGATGTCCTGTAATGCATTGAAGTGACTGAGGTTACACCCCACTGCACACCTATCGGGGTAGTAAGGGGGGGGGGTTCTTGCAACAACCCCATTGAGCATAGTGAGATGGATTTTTAGTAAACATGTATAGGATTGGGCTGTTGGAGCTGGTCTGGCCCCTGTTACCAGTCAATGGTCTTTGTTTTTCTGTTGACATCAGAATCTTTATTGTATTTGTATACAGAACAGCAGGCAGGTGCCCAAGGGCTGGTTTGCGTCTGAGCTCTGAGCAAAGCGGGTGGTATGCAAGTTATGCAAACAAGAGGTATTCTGCCTGAGAGGCAACTTCCCTCCTGCTCTCTCTCTCTCCTGATCTGTGATACTATCACTAGGCATTATCACTTTGTCTGCAAGAGCAGTAAATTACCAAAACATCCCACTTTGCGAGCTCGGCTAATTTAAGCCATTCACCTTCACTGACCTCAGGTGATTTTCAGGTTTGGAGTGTGAATCTTTTCAGCTTCATACACAATACCCATGTAGTAAAACATACGGTTGGATCCAGACAGGCAGAGCAGTCCTAAGAGGGGTCCGGAAGTTCCTGCTGATGAGGGTAAATGGTGATCTTCTTCTTTGCTGTATCACCTCCAGGCTGCTACAGCAGATTAGATTAGGATCCAGTAGATTCATGCACCCACTCCTGTAATTCCCCACTTCAGCACACTCCAGGTAGCTTCTCAACCACTTGCTTCTGGTGGGTGCAGCAGGGGCCTCAGCAGTGGTAGATCTCCCCCAGTGGAGAGACCCCCACACCTAATCATTTCTCCCTCCATCAGAGGAACTTCTTGAGTTAGTGATGATTAAAGTTTCCCATTGACTTCAGTGGGACTTAAGTGTGGCTAAGAGTACAATCCTGCATGTGTCTACTTGGAAGTAAGTCTCATTGCACTCAGAGCGACCTATTTCCAAGGTTAGTGTGCAAAGAACTGCAGCCTTAGCCTTGATGTTGTCGTTTAGTCGTGTCCGACTTTTCGTGACCTCATGAACCAGAGCACGCCAGGCACTCCTGTCTTCCACTGCCTCCCGCAGTTTGGTCAGACTCATGTTGGTAGCTTCAAGAACACTGTCCAACCATCTTTCCTCAGTCGTTCCCTTCTCCTTGTGCCCTCAATCTTTCCCAGCATCAGGGTCTTTTCCAGGGAGTCTTCTCTTCTCATGAGGTGGCCAAAGTTTTGGCCTTCGCCTGGATCCAATCCATAATTGGTAAGTAATGAGGAATACCTATCAATGTCTTCTAAAGGCCTGCTCTAGGACTGACTCTACCCTGAGCCATTTTTACAACACTTTGCAAATTCTAGATATCTCATTCCTTGACTTGTTTATCTACAATAGATCACAGGCACCTCATGATCCATAACTAGTCATTGTTTCATCCTGGCCGGTTCAGCACCAAAATACATTTCTTTCCCTGTTGAGGTAGTGGTGTCATGACCATCCTTGCCTGGACATGCCCAACCTCCTTTTTGTGTACTTGCACAGGGTTTGACATGCTGCTGTCCCTGTATAAATATTAAGCCGTTAAATGTTACGTTGCTATGTGGTACATGCATATTGATCATATACATAAATCGTACTACAGTACAGAAATATTGTGAGGTGTGTCTGTTTATACACATATATTTAAGTCTACATGGGAAAGCCCATAGCTCATTGGTAGAGCAGACAGCTGCATAGTCCTGCATTGCAGAGGGTTGGACTAGATGTTCCTCAGGATCTTTCCCAACTCTACAATTCTATGATTTTGCAAGTGGAAGGTCTCTAATTCAGTCTCTACTAGCACTACCTATTGAAGGATCTTGGCCAGCAGGGCTGAAGAAGGCTCTTCTGAGGGCCAGAGATGAAAGGCGCAGGTAGAGACCATTCTAGGTTACTTGGACTAGCAGCCTGACTCAGTATAAAGCTCTTGCATATGTACGTATGATTTGCCCCTTCATTTGCCCCTTCAGATTCTCAAGTGGCTTCAGACAGGTGGCAACACTATGTTTAGGTTCAGGGTTGCAATGCTACATCCCCATGCTTTATGTATGCTGTGAGGAGTTG
The DNA here is from genome assembly GCF_965207765.1 of Zootoca vivipara. Lineage (NCBI taxonomy): Eukaryota > Metazoa > Chordata > Lepidosauria > Squamata > Lacertidae > Zootoca > Zootoca vivipara. Next base: position 44,947,895 of record NC_142591.1, on the reverse strand, counting down.
CCCAATCATGCAAAAGAGACTGATGGTAACTTTATATATTTCCCCCTAGACAAGACTGGAACAAAAACCACCAAAAAAATATCCCTGCTTATTTCTTTAAAAATGTGGGCATCCCTGAACCTAACAGTTTGTGGCTCATTCTTTATGGAATGTTTTATGCTTCATTATTTACAACATACAACAAAATACAACTGTTAACAGTGTTAAATAATAGCAGAGAGAGGGGGAAATTAAGAGCTATAGGCAAGGGAGAAAAGATGCATTTTCTGATGAGATTTGAAAAGAAGTGGAAAGTAAATGAGGCAGGGAGATACAGAGAAGGCGATTCCGAAGGGGGAGGGAAGTAAAAGTCTCTAGTACCACCGTAGCCAGATGGTGCAAGTAGACTTGGAACAAATATATAGAGTTCATTTGAAAATCTGTCTGTGAATTTCATTCAAACAGTGTTTCATCCAGTGGACCATATCCTCTTCCCCATTAGCATACAATCCATTCATTCAGTGCCACAAACAAGGATTCCAACGTAAGCTGCTGCTTCAAAACTGAAGGACTCTGCATCTCTGTGAAGTTCTACAGAAGCTTCCATTCAGAGGCACCATGTGTTTGAACTTGAAGGTTTCATTTATCTGTCATGCCTAATAGCTATTGATCCTCCATGAATTTGCTTTCCCCCTTTTAAAGATATCTAGATTAATGGGCATCACCATATTGGGTGGTGGCAAATTCTATACATTAATGGTGCATTGTGTGGGAAAATGCATTCTTTTCTCTATCCTGAGCCTATTCCCAACAATCTCAATGAGTTCCAATGCTCTGAATCATCTTCTAACCACACCATGCATAATTTTCTAAACCCCAGTCATATTTTTCCTAAACAAAAAAGTCCCTAATGTTCATATAGATGTCTCAGCCCTTTAATCAGTTTGGCTAACCCTTTTGGCATCTCTATCCATTTTTAGTTGGGGCAACTAGAACTGTACACAGCATTCCAACATCTGCATTGAGATACTGGCTATTTTATCTTCAACCGCTTTCCTAATAATTGCTTGCACTGAACTTGCCTTTATACACCGCTGACTTGATGCTTCCTCAAGCTCTCCCACCATGATCCCAAGCTCTCTTTGTAGGTTAATCCACACCATCTCAGATCCTATCTGTGTTTATATGTCTTTCTCCCCTAAATTAATCATTACCGTTACTTAGATTGGGCTTTGTGTGCCATTTTGCTGTTACAGGTGGGATCTTGGGGGAGGGGGAAATCCTATTGGAGTTCTTTATAGTCCATTTGGCTTTTCACCATGCGACATAATTGGGTACCTTTTAATAACTTGGCCACTTCACTAGCCACTTAACTCCAGATTTATGAATATATCAAATAGCACTTGTCTCAGTGCGTGCCTTTGACAGACCCTGCTGCTTACTTTCTCCATTGGGTGAACTGCCCATTTACTGGTATCCGCTTCTTCCAGTTTTTTTACCAGTCTGCAAGACCACAGTCATCTTGTTCCATGATTGCTAAGTTTACTCAACAGCAATGGGTGAGGGATATTTTCAAAAGTATATAATATGTACTGGATCATTCCTCTCTACATATAGTTGACATTCTCCCAAGAATTCCCAAAGTCTGGTGAAGTGGGACCTCCCTTGGTAGAAACCATTTTGATTCCTCCTCAGCTGAGGCGCAAGGCTGAATATATGAAGCATTCAAGGGTAATTTATAGCCAGCCAGTCTTGTGACCATACTTAGAATTTCACACCAGTATGTTATGACTTTGGGGCAGTTCAGCCACATATGCAAATAGGTGTCTTTCAAGACATAGTTTTGCCAGCAGCAACCACAGCTAAGACCTGTGATTTTTCTCAGTCGCCAGGGGGTAAGATACCATTTAGACATCACTTTAAAGTAAGCTTTTCTCAAAGTTTCACAGGTGGAAAATATTAACCCTTCCTTCCTCACAAACATTGCAACAATCATCATCATCACCCAGCCTGTCTCTGAGCTCCCTCTCCTACTGAATGACTTAAAACTGACTTATTTTCCCCCATCTTACAGATTCTCAAAATGTCTCCCTTCCCTTCATCAAATCTTCTTCCAAAGCCTGTTCATTAAAGGCTGTAGAATCTCTTAAGTCATTATTTTGGGGCTTATATAAAATGTAATGCCTTAACTGGCAGTGCTGAATTCAATGCAATCTAGTGACATTATCATACGGTGGTTAATTACGGTAATTAAAAACAGCTATGTGGTGTGTGTGTTTTTTTAAAAAAGACAACAACTAAAAAACAGTGCAATTGTCCATCTCGTTTGCATTCCTATTTCGATCTTTAATGTCAGCTGACAATGTGGGATTTTCCCCCCCTTCTCTGTTGTAATACACACACCTTTGATTATGATCAGTGATCATACCTGCCATTTTGAAAAATGTCAAATGTTGCCTTCATTCAAATCTTTTATATAAATAACTCCCACTGAAGGGAATGGAACATAAAAAGTTTTGCATCTACATGAAAGTCCTCAGAAGATTGGAGTTTGATGTTATCTGTATGCCAATGACACTCAGATCTCTCTCTCTCCTTTTCCATCTCACCTAGGGAAGTCAAGGAAGATCAGGTTCACAATGTGGTCCTTCTATAGAACCCAGTCTTGATTCTGGATTTTAACGTGGCAGCTATGGCCAAGAGGTATATTTGCCCAGCCTAAGCTGCTACACTAACAGTGCCCATTTCTGTACCTGTTGTGGGGAGGGGGCTGATGGACAATCAAACTAAGTGATGATGAAATAGAAATACAGTAGTACCTCGGGTTAAGAACTTAATTTATTCTGGAGGTCCGTTCTTAACCTGAAACTGTTCTTAACCTGAGGTACCACTTTAGCTAATGGGGCCTCCCGCTGACGCTGTGCCACCGCCATGCGATTTCTGTTCTCATCCTGAAGCAAAGTTCTTAACCCAAGGTACTATTTCTGGGTTAGCAGAATCTATGACCTGAACCTGAGGTACCACTGTACTGTAACAGCAATTAAAACAAACAAACATTTACACATGCAATAGAGCAACACATCTGTACTAAATTCTCTATCTGGTTTGGCTATATTTAGATAAAAGTGTGAATCTTTGAATAATTGATTTTGAGGGAAATCAATCAAGTTCCTACAACCCAAACAAGTCATTCAAGTAATGTTGTGATTCTGGCTGCATAGAAGTAATAATTGACTTAAAGGATTGTATCCAACTAACATGTTCCATCAGCTCAAGAATTTCCTTGTGCACAGTGGAGAGTCTGCCCCACCCCTCTCCCCGTGTGCATTCCATACCCCTCCATATCTACTCCAAAGGGTTGGAGGAACCCCTAGAACAGATGTAGAGGTCCCAGGGGGGCAGGAGAGGGGGCCGAGTTCATCTGAGCAAGTGAAAATCCTCCCACTGATGGAACACATTATCTGGATAGCAACCAAAGGCTATGTGATAGAGTTACATACATTCCTCTCCCCTGCCCACCCAGTAATAATATTTGGCCAAACTGATTGTGGAAGCGCAGGACAGAAAGGAAAATGAATTTCTTTATCCACTTTCAATAACAGAACAGAGAAACAGCACAGAAAACAGGCGCACAGTGGGGAAAAATAAATACCGGTATGCCGTTAAGATTTTACGCTTGTTACAGATTCGTGCAAAAATAATGCTAAGAGATATTCTCCTGGTGCTGGAACAACTTCCACACAGCGTTTAAACGAAACCTGTTTCCATATTTGTGCTTGAGTGAAAAAGAGCTGACGTGTGGTTTGCCATGCATCAAGTTTGCTGTTTCCCCCACCCCATCTCTCTGGCTCACATGTGTACTCGAATTCCTTACGAAGCAGGCAGCGTGTATTACTCTAACAAATCTCAGAGCATGGATCTGTTCTAAAGATGTATTGCAGCAATACCCCAGCAAAGTGAGATGCCAATAACCGAGTGGGAGGACTCGGCGATCAACTTTATTATTCACAGCCAGATGCTCAAGAGAAAAGAGTGCAGGTGCAGCTGCAACGGATATGATTTGGAGATGGAACTCTGTGCCTGGAATAATGCTTTGTCAGTAAACCATAGGAAACTGATATAAATAGGGAAACAGGACTTTGGGGGTGGATCTAACACATGGAATAAGGCTGGTGAAATAAAAAGCGTTAACTGTTACTTATACGATATTGCGTTTATTAGTTGCTATTGAAAAATGATTCCGTTTCCTCACAACTGGGTTGTATATTAGAGGCCTAAATTCACAGATGTGGGCAAGGTAACACTTCCACTCCTATTTCGAGGACCTTTGCCGAGTAGTTCCTGGGCTCTGCAACATTTTTAATTGTGAGATCTTAACTTGCCAAACTTGGGGCCAAACTGGACGTGAGGTTATTCATGCAATTGTTAATGGCATGCATGCTTGTTTGTTTGTTTTAAAAAATGTATAAAGTAAATATCAGGCCTTGTCCCAAACCAGACTGGGACTGCAGAAGGGAGAAGAGGGCTTCCTGAAGCTTTTGTCCCTTCCATGAGATTGGGAGCCTCTGCAGCTGATGTTTGCATGGGAAAGAAAACTCCCATTTGTGCAGGTAGGAGCTTTCCTTCTGATGCAAACTGCAGGCAGGGGGTGGGTGATCTTGTTTGGCACTGCAGTGTTGGCAGGGCAAAGAGTTAAAGCTCTCCCTCTCTCCCTTGCAGTCCCAAGTTGGACTCCATGGCTATTATTTACTTTAAAATAAACATTTGCACAATTGCACATCTGGAGAGCCAAGGGTTCTCTAGCCCTGCAATAGGCTCTTGGAAGACGTCAGCTGGGTTGTCTGCAGATACAGGAATCCTGGCAGCCTGTTTCAGCAGCTGGGCACTTTGTTTCTGCCAGATCAATGTCAGGAGATGAGTGAAGAAAGAGAGTGAGTTTGTGAGATGCAAACAGGGATTGGTAAGATCTGGCAATTTGGGGGGTCTCTCAATTTCTCTTCTTTCCAATCTTAAATTCAGTTATCTACCTTTCTGCAGCAATTTGTGATGGGTTTTTTATTTTTAAAAAAATCATGAAAATTCCTCAGCATTTTAGTGCAAATTTCTACTAATAAACACATGTTTGAATGCATTTTAAACTGATGCACACATCAGAATCAAGCAACACAAATTTTGGATAAGGGAATTTTGAACATATTTGTTCTCATATCGTTTCAGAAAGTAAAAAACCAGGAGATTCACCTTTGAATGCAAACTGAATTGACTTCCCCCCCCCATCCCTAGCTGTGGAGGATATAGGGGATGCAGTTAGATAGGAGGAGGAGGAAGAAGAAGAAGAAGCAGGAAGGAAGTAGTGAGGGGTTGAAGAAGAGACACAAATTGCCTCCCCCCCCCATCGTAATTTCTTTTAGCACCTCACTTGTACAGCCCTATTTGGAATATATAGATGTTGAGATCTGGCTCTTAGGAACCAATGCTGTCAGCTGCCTCTTTATTGCCTCCCTGAAGCAGGCATGTGTGAAGAAGCAAGGAAAGGGCCAAATGAGCTGAGCCAGCATCACTGGGGGGTGTTAGTAATTTACTGCTGGCAATTACTAAACCTCCCACACCCATAAGCAGGGAGATGGCTGAGCAGAAGTTGCCTTTGAGGCGAGATGCCTCCCAGAGCAATTCCTGAGGTGGTATAAATTACAACCCACCTTTTCCTAAAGCCTGTGCCTTTACTCACCAACTCCCCAGCTCTTAGTAGAGTTTCTGCTATTTATTTACTTTCTCTCTCTCTCTCTCTCTCTCTCTCTCTCTCTCTCTCTCTCTCTCTCTAGGGCTATATCATCCATTTTTCCCCAAAGGAAAAGAAGTATACTGTTTGTGTTTTCTCCTCCTTCGCTTGTGAAGAAAATGTGTGTTTCCAGTTTTAGCTGGAGCTTTGCGGCAAAAACACCACAGGTCACTCACACTGATGGAAGGATTCCTATCTGAAATGAAAGTATCCAAAATGGAGCGAGCCTGAGGGGTGTTTCTCTTATTCTTTTGAAGCTGGAAACTTCCTCTTGGGTTAGCTTGTTAAAGTTAGGAGTATTTCTATTTTATTGTGTCCTTTAAGAAATCCAGTCTTGGGGCACATTCTGGTTTGTGCCCTCTACGCCTCTGATGTAGCATGCCAGAAGCCTATGGCTACCCAACAGGGTCAGGCAAGGATTTTCTCCCAATGGATGTGTCTCTCTGTGTCTTGCCTTCTGAAGCCTCCAGCTTTAGGATCTAGAGGGTACGTGGAATATTTGAGAAGTTGCAGGCAGCAGTGAGTTATTCAGTTCAATATCCCAGCTGAAAACTGTATATAAATGGTGTGTGCTTGTCAGGGTCAAACAAGACATCACATGGGCAGGTGGTGGGTCATGTTATCCTGACCAACCTTTGTATAAGCAAAATAAAATAAAATAAAAAATACTTCTGAAGAGGTGCTCAGGGTCAAAGAAGTAGCAGGGACAGATTCCATGAGGCATGGCTTGAAGTAATCGGGGCTAGGCAGGCCCAGCCCAAGACCTTTTGCTGCCTGAGGCAAAGGACAAAATGGCTCCCCCTCTCAGTTCCATATGGAGAAGCCTCCACCACACCTAGGCAGCAAGCCATATTAGAGGTGCCAGGAGAGCATGTATGACAACAGAGTAGAACTCAGGAAGAATGGCCAGGAGATGCTACTTAGGAGATGCTACTACTTCACCAAAGTATCAGTGCTTGAGGCAGTTGCCTCAATCTGTTTTATGGTAGGGCCAGCCCAGGGGGTAGAGTGTTGACAGTAGTGGCACTCAAGCTGTAGCAACCAATGTATGAAAGAGTTCCATTGCTGCAGCACTTTAGGCAGCACGTAAAAATGTAGGTGTTTGAAAAGTCCTTCAGTTGAATAGTTTCTTTTTCTTGTTTATCCCAATAATTTCTTTCTAATGGCTGTTTGGAATTAGTTGTGGTGGATTTGGAATGGGTTTCTTATGCCAACATTTTGATCTTATGATTGGAGTTGGAGTGCAGTTGCTACATATCGTAATACTTTTGCGATGGTTGGAATGGTTAGCACCTTGATTTTCTTTGGAAAATTAGGAAGGATATAAAGATAAGAAATGAATATTCGCTGCCTGCCACTTCTCGACTCCAGAATATTCCTTTCCTCTATTTTTCTGTTATTTGCAGTTCCACAGGAGCAGGTGGGTAGAGGATGCTGCCGGGTGTGTGTGTGTGTGTGTGACAATTTGTAATACGAAAGTGAGCAAGTGGCCAAAGAGTTAAGCGCCCCCTTCCTCTCCCCCAGTTATTTCACTTTCTGGAAATTGGACATAGGAAGGTGATACTATGGACTTAATTTTGTCATAACAGGCATATTATTCTACAATTTGGTTACATATTTCCTGAAGCACAACTTTCTAGGCATTCAGATTCAGGAAAGAGGCTATAAATTGAATGGCACTTTATAATAAGACATTTTCATCAATATGTGAGAATTAAGCCTAGTTCTCAATTTAATATACTTTTAAGTAAGTGGGTGTTGGATTGTGGTGCAATCTTCACTTAAATTGGAGCCAAAATATGATGCCAATAAATTGCCCATATTTTATCTCGTTTGGTAGAATGTGTTATTGATTTCACCAAGAAGAGGCTGTGGTGTGTAATGTGACTATATCTGAGACTGCTATGATTAGTGGCAGATCTCTAAGTGGAAACTGCTTCAGATCCAGGCTGTGCAATTTAACCCCACCTCCCATGTTGTTGCCATCACTCGATGACGCTTCATTTGCTTGAGGACTGAGCACCACTTATTGCTTTTGACCTTCTGACCTTTCTCCCGGTCTCTCTGTTGTTGAGGATTACACACACATACACTTTCCAGTTCCTGAGACTCTATTACTGTGTTTGGTAAACATTATAACTTTATCAACAAGAAATGAATAAAAAAAAATCCAAAAGTGACAGATAGTGTCTTATTGTATCTGTCATCTCCTGTTATTCTTGGTGACATGAGAGGAGAACACAACCCGACTGTGATGCGTTGTGACATGACACATAACACTAGTTACTCAATTTGTACCTCATTAGAGGAAAACAGTAAAAGCAGGAGCCAGCAGTAAACCTCTTTTTACTGATCTCCTTGTTCCTTTTGCTATTCTCATTAGGCCCCCATGTAGACTATTTTTAACAGCATCATTTTTATCATGTCATGAAGAAGAAGATCTCAGGGCTTGAGCAGGCCACTTGCTCTTTCCTTTGTGGTTACAGCAGATGTTTGTTATATTTCTTGTACCCACTGAAAGTCTCCTGTTTTAGCTGCTACTGTTACCATTAATTAGAAATAAATCAATCAAAATGCTTTGCTTAAGTATGATTATGCCATTTCTTCAGACTTAGAAGTTTTTGCAGACTGAGAGGTTCCTTCCGGTTCCAGAAATGCAAATCAATGGGCATGAATGGAAACCCTCTTAGTAGTGTCACCTTCCATTGCAATCACAGCCTGACAGACTTCACTTCTTGATTTTCTAATAGGTTTCCTTCTAGCTCAGTAATAAGAGTGCCCATAATTATTGGGTCACCACCTGATGTTTTAACATGCTGACTCCCATTAAAGGGATCTCGGTGGATCTCCCTGCCCAGAAGCCAGCATGGGCTGATGGCCCAAAGGGCTTCCAGCAGCTGCCTTAGTACGGCCACCTCAGTAGATGTTTGGGAGGCCATAATCCTTGGCACAACCCAGAAGCAGTTCCAGCCTTCTGGCAGGAGGCTGGAATGGATATACACCCAATGCCTCAGCCAAAGTTCCACCTCCACCTGCAATCAATGCAGTTGTGGCCATTTTAATTCCAGATTGTTGTCTGCCTGAGTATGTACTCTCACACTTCACCACAGAATTAGAGCAGGGGAAGGAGGCACTGCAACTAGGACCACAACAACAGGCCAGAGAAGGTCAAATAATAAAACCTGTTCGCTATAAAGGCTTCCTCATTGGTTTAAACAACTTGGGGGTGGTAGTTCTCTTACAACCCACAGACCTACGGCTTTATTTTGGACACTTCTCAATTCTCTCCTCAGTTCTACCTCCAACTATTTTAGAACACTTGGAGGTGAGCTGGAATCGGTGTGGCTGTGAGAAATTTCACCTTGTCAGTGTTTTTTTTTAATAAAAAAAAAGTTTTACTATTAGCTAGAGATCATAGTTTACTGGGGAAATTGTTTGCATTTTACTCACAGTGGAGTAAGGGAAATCACCTCTATTCCATTGCCAAGATACTTGCTTTCTGTGAAAACCTTCTTCCAGTTATGGATGTTCTGATACATATATACAGTGCTTTTTTTTCTTTAAAAATGTTTAGGGGTACCCTTTTTCCTACTCGTATTGAAATACTGCCCCTCAATAAGGCCAAACTTAGATTCACAAAATGTTTAGGGGTATGCGTACCCCCGTGTTCCCCCAGAAAAAAAGCACTGCGCACACACACACACACACACACACGTAGTGCAGACAGAGGTATCTCTGATATTGTAGCAACATATTCCCTGTTTCAGTATGAATGAATATTGCAGACAGCAGCCACAAGAAGAATTGCTGGGTTTTAGTTTACTTTTGTTTTTTGTTGTTGTGCAGAAGTCTGATAATCAAGTATGCAGCATTTGAAAAAGTTTCAAACTGTAGCCAGGGGACTTTGCTCTGGAGGCTCAACAGAGGTCCAAAAGATTTCACAACAATAGCACGTTAACAGCAGCTGAGGAAAGCAGGGAAGACGTGGTCAAGGCGTTGTGCTTAAAGGATGTCCATGAGATACAGCTGTACAGTAACCAAGAGTGACATTCTTCATGTTGTATCAGTTTAAAAATCCAGATAGATCTAGATATAGATGTCAGCTACTAGGACAACCAGGCTTCCATCGCCCATGGACATCCACACAGCCAGCACCTGTCTACTCAGCAGGTTGTGTGCCTTGTAGTGAAGGAATCGGCATGATCTGCTTCCCCCAGCCCCCTCCTTCCTCTCCCTAGGCAGATGCACCAGCAACTCACAGCGGAAGGTGCACCTCCTACCAGTCTGCACTGGCACATGGAATTCAGTCAAGGAAGGCAATGGATAATTATTTGCTATGGATTGCAGATGGTCACTTTGTCTGCATTGCATTGGCTGGGTTTTTAATGTCCCCCCTTTGGTTTATAAGGTGGGGAGGGCAGAGAAAGGAATAGACCAGCTCACAAGGAAAATGAATTTTAGGCTGCAGTCCTGAGAGGAGCCCCACTGAACACAGGGATGTTTACCTCTGAGTAAGCACAAATCAGGTTGTGCTGTTAATTGTGTCCATAAAAGTTATGCTTTAACGTCTGGTCTTGCAGAGCATTGCTTTTTTCCCCGGACAATCTGTGGAGGAAGGTGCTAAAACAGGAACAGCACTTTCACACTGAAACAGCAACCAAAAATAAAAGAAGCCCCATCAGGTGAAAGTGAGACTATAGGAGATTTTCAGTTTGAGCCACCATGTATTAAAATGGCTATAAACAGTGACAGAGGCAGTCTTTTTCACTGTCTGTTCTGTTAATTGTTTTAACTAGACAAGATGGGTGTTTCTTTGGGAAGGGGGGATAAGCTATTCATTTCAAAAGCGCAGCAGCTTTAAATGCCTTAGAATTAAGAGGCTGTGTGAATGTCCCCAAAAGAAATGATGATCAAAAAATAACAATAATGGAGTTAACTGGGGAAGCATTATGTTCACAGCCCAGCATTTATTTACTTATTAATTTCCCGTCTTCTTATTCAGTGCTGCCTCCTGCATTTTTTCACCAGTCAAGTCAACATTACTGTCTTTTTAAAACAGCTGTAAATCTCTTTGATTGGGACTGGAGGCTGGAATCATTCATGTTGTGTTAAACTAAACTGTCTTATCTCCTTGAGTGCCATGAAGCCACTGGCATGTCCAGAGCTGCATCTGTACATGGCCTAGGGATGCCAACATTTGAAAGCTATTAGGAAAGACATTTGGGGAGGAAACAGAGACATGACTGCATCTCCTTCACTCTGTCTCTCTGACACACACACACACACACACACACACACACACACACAAACACAATGCATTTCTAAGATACATCCTATACTAATAGAAAACCTGTTCTCCGAGTGCTGATCCTCATGTAGCCAAAATTGCACTACCCATGCATATGAGGGAGATATAAGCAGACTTAGGGGAGCCCCAAGGTTTACAGAACTACAAAATATTTGGGCGTGGAAAGCCCTAAGAAGTGGAGAGAACAGCACAACAACTCAAAAAGGACTGAGCATGCTAAGTGGGCACAGAATACTGCCTGACAGTATGAGAAGAGGATGGAAAAGCAAAGGCAGGGGAAATGGAATGAAGCATTCTGGGAAAAGGCATGACTGGTAGGAACCCTTACAGGAGCACACCATATTGCGGCATTTTGTTGCATTTCCTTTCTTGATTTATAGCTAGGCCTTCTCTCTTTCATATGTGCATTAACCATGTAGGTCTTCCTGAGCTATTATGGCTTTAACTGGTAGGAGTGTGGAAGGAAGACCTGTTAGAAAACTCTGGACCTCAGAGGCAGAGTCAAAGCCATCACATCACCACCACGGGATTCTGATGCTGATTCACTCCAGATGTTTCCAGTTCAGGACAACTTGAGAGAGCTGATTTGGAGGGAGGAATGTTGGGAAGTTGCTTCATAGCAAGTCAGATAAACGTTCCATTGAGACCATGATGATCCCACTGCTTTTAATATCTGCTTCGAACGACAACGAGAGAGGGAATGCCAAAGATATGGAAGGCAACAGTACACAGCCTGCTAACTTGTGACCTATCAATCCAAATGCTTTCCACCAGCTTTGTGTTGTGGCCTTCCAGATCCTTGACATCTCCCTTGTTCTTGCCATTCTAAGTGGCAAAAACGTAGGATTTTCAACTTCTAGAGAGGAGTACGTTTTATTCGCTTGGTGTTGCTCTACACCCAACCACTTGGCTGTTATTTCAGCTAGAGCAGGATTGCCCAAATTCCCCAGTGGACAGAAGGCCTGTGATCAACACATCAGTTAAACTAAATTTATGGACAATTGAGGCGATGTCTATAGCCATCCTAAACACATTTACTTGGAATCACTATTGTTTTCAATTGGTCGTTACTCTCTGTCAATCACTTCAGGCACCTGAACATGATTGTGGTCAAAATGAGTAGAGAGATGGAGCTGGAAGGTGTGAGCTCATCCCACTTCTGTTCTGGAATTATGGGTGTAGTGTTTAGCTAGTCACTTTTTCTCTGTCTCTGTTCTCTACCAGTAAAATATGAATAATGGTGACCTGTTTGATGGGGCTATCAAAAGAATATAAGAAGAACACTGCTGGATCAGGCCTATCCAGAATCCTATATTCCACACTAACCAGTTGGATGCCTATAGGAATCCCAGAACAGGACATAAGCATAATAGTCCTCTCCCGTGCCTGATCCAAAGTATCTAGCATTCAGAAGCATGGTACTTCTGAACCAGGAGGTAATGCACAGCCACAATTACTAGTTGATATTGAATGCCTTATCCTCCAAGACTTTTTCCAGTCCCCTTTTAAAGCCATATAAGATGGTGGCCATGACCACATCTTGGGAACTGAATTCCATATTTTAATGCATTTCCTTTCATCTGTCCTGAATCTTCAGCTTTGTTCAGTGATTTTGGGTTCTAGTATTATGGGGGAAATGGGGAGACATATTGACTTTCTCCACACCAAGGTTGTAAGCAGCCTTGCAGCAGTTCTTTAAAGTGTTCTGTCAGATATACGTAGAGTGGCCACTTATCCATCTCCAAAAAAGAGAGAGAAACTACAGTACATTGCCAAAAAAAAGAGAACAGAACACTGAAGAGGGCAGGACAAAGCAAGTTAGTTAGATACTACTTTACAGACATGCATCTCACCACCATAGCAGGGAAGACTGTAAACGGGTTACTTGTGTGCCTGTTCCGTCTTCTGCCCTGTTGCCTACTGTGGATGCACAACTTCAAGGCCTCTGCTCTCCCTTGGGCTGGACATTTTTTCAATAGAGGATACCTTCAAATAGAAAATTGTCTCCTCACAGCCCTTTAACCAGAGAACAGTCCTCTGTCAATTAGGGAACAAGGCTACCCCATGTTTAAAAGGAAGTAAAACCTTTATGCCATTGGCTTCAGTGGAACTGAATCAGCTATAATCCAAATACACAGGCTCAAGTGATCTGTGGATTGTGTTGTGAAATGTTACAAATCCAAGATGCTCACTATTAATGGCAGGGTAATCCTTCTGTCCGAACATCTCAGCAATCTCAAAACAAGGGGAAAGACATCCTTTGACAGATGAAAATCAAGTAGGGAAAACAAGATAATGTCATATATATTTTTTCACCCTTCTCTTTCCAATTTATATTTCAAAAGAAAAACTTGAACATGTACTGTAAACAACCTCAGGGCCAATTCCTGCAGTCAGACAAAACTCCTTTTATAGGTCAGGTAGTTGGTGCTTTCAAATAGGAAGCTGCTCAGAAAGGCTTTAGCTTTGATATAAAAACAGATACTCTAAATCAAAGGGGGAGAAACAGATGGCCTTCATTTTTAAGTCAAGGTATGGAATTATTTTGTTGTTGCTGCTACAGTCCAAGCACCATGTAAATCAAAGGCAAAGCCAAAACACACTTGCTTGGAAGTAGGAGCCATCAATTTCAGCAGAACAAATTTTTAAGTAAGGATGTTTGGATTGGGGTGGGGGCATGTTTTTTTATCAACAGTTTGGACTGTTACCCATTTTACAGATTATTCATAATAAACAACTTAGTAGGAATGGACAGAGTGTGTATGTATGCTTCGTGAGGGAAGGGGTTGCGGGGAATAAAAGGTAAATAATTCATAATGTGACAAGTTACCATTTTTTTCTCCACACAGGGCACCTCCTGGTTCCTTCAGCATGCTGGAAACCTAGAAGACTTGTGGGAGGTGGATATCTGAAAGCAGGTAGCATTGACTATGTCATCAGCATTGTGTATATTAGAAAAAGTGTTTCCTATTAATTGCGGGTTGATTAAATTTAAGTGGGCTCTGGATACAAATTGAGATATTGTATTTTAACTGCATTCTGTTCTTATTAACTACTTCATTTGTTCTGATGAATTATTTAGCAGCATTCATTAAATATTTTTGAGCGCTTTCCGATAGTGTGAGTTCACCACCCACTCTCACAGTTGTGGCAACGATAATGACAAGGCACATGGAAGGATGTGCAGAAATGGTAGCTAGCACTGATCCTCTGGTTGCACAGTGGTGTGTGTGTGTGTGTGTGTGTGCTGCCTTCTTCTGCATAAGTAAATTCAGCAAATGCCTGAGGGCACGTAACACATGTTCAGGTTTTGTGGCACACTAGAGGATAAAAGCAAGGATGGTAATATCCACTAATAGAACATTACAACCCATGAGAGACTTTCATTTCTTTTGTGTCTCCTTTCCAGTATGTGGTCTGATCCTTTCACTGGAGAGAAAAAGCTCATTTCTGTAAGGTATAATCTTACCAGGGCACAGTCTGTGTCAGGTTGAAAATATTTCCTTCCCAATTAGCTGGCAGTTGGGTGCAGAGCCATGCTGCGTTCCGCCTTCAGTTGACACTCAAGGTCGTCTGCAGTGCAATCTGGTTAAAACACAAAGCACACCGCAGCAATCTGGTGCTGGCAGCCCAGAACACAGTTAATAGGACTAGTTAAGTCAGAGTCCATTGATTGTAAGCTGAAAGGCACGCTAAATTGATGAATCCTAGTCGCTTAGATATTTACCCATTCACAATTCTAGTTACAGGTAGTTAGCTGTGTTGGTCTGCTGTAGTCGAAATAAAATAAAATCCTTCCAGTAGCACCTTAGAGACCAACTAAGTTTGTTATTGGTATGAGCTTTCGTGTGCATGCACACTTCTTCAGAAGATGTGTAGGATGTAGGATGTGTATCTGAAGAAGTGTGCATGTATCTGAAGTGTAGGATGTGTATCTGAAGAATAGCTGTTTGTTCAATTTTATTTTTGATTCCCCCCCTTAGGTGCCAAAATAAATTGAGCCGCCTTGGGTACCATGGACCTTAACCTGGGGGGTTGTCATTTGCTGTTTTACCTCAGGCAGAAAAAAATGTCTGGGGTCCAACCCTGTTTAAAATGCGTGATTTGAAAACCAATGGGGGGGGACCTGCTGGGGAAGACGGTGATTTGGAATGAAGAAACATCAGGGGTTAAACACCCCTCCCAGCCCCACCATTTATCTCGCTCTAAACTTCTTCTTCCTGAAGTGTTTAAAAATGGAGTTGGGGCACTGACAAACAGACTAGCATGTAAAATGTGCAGTATTTGCAGGACAGTAGGGTTTAGCTGGGTGTTGCTAGAAAGAAAGATAGTATAGCAACTGCTAAAGTACCTTGCATGTTTTTATTGACATCCTATTTTCCCTCTTCTGTTTATCTATATCGGTTGAGAATGTGGCAAATCAAACAAATATGTTATGTAGAAATGTGTGTATTGTAGCTTTTTATAAATGTTGTCATGCTCTTCCGTGCCAGTATTCAATATCCGACAGTGTATCGTCTTATTCATGAAGTTCCAGCATTCCAGAGGGATACACAAAAAGCCAGTGTTTGTAAAATGTTCTTAAAGTAAGTCATTTCTTTGGGTGTCACCTAAGAGATGCATGTTTGGAGATAATTTGGAGAGCGAGTTCTTGGTTGCTAAGAGACCAAAATGGAGCCAAAACTTGCCTAAGGCTCTTTAAACCTCTTATGGGAGCTTTCCCCCCACCCTGTATGGAAAACTAAAGGGCAAGCCTCACATTTGGGGGGGGGGATGTCAACTGCTTAGTAGCATGTTTGGGGCCAAGTTCAGAAACTAGCGAGTCAAAAAGAAAGCAAACTGGAGGATGGTATTCCTATAATACTGCATGTTGAAAATGGAATGATCTAAAATGTTACATTCCTTTCTAAAGACACGCTGGTGACATAGTAATATATTAGGGTGGTGCTCACCAGCCAGCAAATGCTAAAGAAAGGAACAAGGACAGCTGGCGAGAAGCCTGAAGCTGAGGACAAAGACTGTGTGTAAAATAAGAGAAAACTGTTCTCTACTAAAATAAAATACTTGGGAGGACAAAAGAAATTCCAGAGGCCTACTATAGCTGAGATGTTTCAATATAGTAGCCTATGTTCGGTGCTGCCACCACTGCTCAGGACTAAGCAGCTTATGAGCTATAGTATGTATTGAACCCAATGGAAAACTATATGCTTTGCTTTTGAAATGTATCTGTGGCCCCTGCCAGCAAATGTCCATTTGGGTGGGTAACGAATGCTGCACCAATAAACACTCACACAGGATTTGCGAATAACTGGCTTCTCAACAGCTGCTAGTCACGATATCTAAATAAAACCCACCTCTTCAAGAGATGTCTACCTTTGACTCTCACAGCAGGAAGCAACCTTCACCACCAAGTTTGCAAGCTGCTGGGATCATGTGACTGGCCAACCGGAATATCTGTAGACTCTTACTTTTTCTCAGTTTTACTAGAATAAGGTAAAAAGGTAAAGGACCCCTGGATGGTTAAGTCCAGTCAAAGGCGACTATGGGGTTGCAGCGCTCATCTCGCTTTCAGGGCGAGGCAGTTGGCGTTTGTCCACAGACAGCTTTCCGGATCATGTGGCCAACATGAACAAACCACTTCTGGCACAAGGGAATAGGGTGACGGAAACCAGAGCACACGAAAACACCATTTACCTTCCCGCTGCAGTGGTACCTATTTATCTACTTGCACTGGCATGCTTTCAAACTGCTAGGTTGGCAGGAGCTGGGACAGAGCAACGGGAGCTCACCATGTCGCAGGGATTCAAACCACCAACCTTCTGATCGGCAAGCCTAAGAGGTTCAGTGGCTTAGACCACAGCACCACCCATGTCTCTATTTTACTATAATACTTTGCTGTGGGCTCAGGACACATTTTACAACAAAGCTCTATGTAGAATCTAGGTGGAAATGAATTCAATGTGCTTCTTGGTTTTCCAGGACTAACAACCAGGATAAACTTAAAAATAAGAAGATCTGTCATCTGGCTGGCTGGCTATCTGAATTCATATTCAGCAAATTTCAAAGACCATGTCTCATGTGACTTCAGGGAGGTCACCTGACTCAATCTGTGCTGCAAAGGCTGATCATGCCCCTCCATCCTAAGAGGATAAAATATCTGCTGTGTGAATGAGAAGCTATTGTCCTGTTATGCTCTCCCTATTACATCCGATACATTCATTACTTTGTGAGGTAAGTGACATTAGATACTGCCTTTTCAATATTTTTATGCAGCCGTTCATTCTTTTCTGCTGGGTAAACAACCCTCTCTTCTAGTCCAGGCTCATCAGCACTTCCACGGCGACACCCAAATTGTGGGAACGCTATACAAAATGGTACTCCCTTTCTTCTCAAAACTCTCCTTATGTGAAGAGAACTCTGTGTACCACACATAGATGAAAAGCTTCCCTTCCTTTGTGTCAGCGCTACAAAACCTTGGAGAAAATCTGGCATCATAGTTGCAGCAGCAGCAGCCAATGCTGAGCCTTAGATCTTAGCCCTTAATTCATAGGGAGAAAGCCACCAGGATATGTGTGTTCTGTCTGAGTATTATGGAAGCTGGCTGCTATCTTAAAGAACACAGGTATTAATAAATGGGGCTGGAAATAATCAGCAGTTCCACCAATGTGCTCTGCCAAGCTTTCAACACCACTATCAGATTTGCTGCTTGCTGAGAAAATGTCCCTAGTGCTTTCTCATTCATAGTAACAAGTGCAGTGGAACCTCTAACTTTTGTCTCTTTAGGGAGGATTTGCTTAGAATAGCTCTTTTCTCTCCCTCTTGTCTGTTTCCCCTCAGGATCGTGTGTCTGGCTTCCTGGTGGTTTGGGACCAGTTTAGGATGCTGACAATGTGCAAAGTGATTGCTGGTAGTCAACAAAGCTTCAGGGAAGCATTTATGGCTATGGTATACAAGTAGAGGGGGGAATGAGAGTGTATTCACTGCACTTGGAATCATAACATTGGGAGGAACCTCAAAAAAAATTCTAGCCGATGAGTTGTCATATCATCATCACTGGAAGACCACAAAAGGTGAAGCAACAAACATGTACAAATCAGGATAAGGCAAAAGAAAGTCCTTCTGGAAATGTCTGTCAACCAGATCAGTTGCAAAAGTTGTTGCCTTTTTAATGAGGAATTCATTCCTATGTGGCGGAAAACCAGAATTGTGACAGAACTTTGGATGGGGTGGGGCTTCTGCACCCGCTAGTTCAAATGTGTTCTGGATGAGAAGCAGCTAGTACAGACATACCCAAAGAGGGTCCAATTAATTAAGGACATTTGATTACTTTTGGGTCCAATAGGTATTACAGTGGTATCTTGGTTTACGAACTTAATCCGTTCTGGAAGTCCGTTCTTAAACCAAAGCGTTCTTAAACCAAGGCATGCTTTCCCATAGCAGCGGGGGACTCAATTTACAAATGGAACATACTCAACAGGAACCAAAACATGTTCTGCTTCCAAGGCAAAGTTCTGTTTCCAAGGCAAAGTTCACAAACCAAAACACCTACTTCCGGGTTTGCAGCATTCTTAATCCAAGTTATTCATAAACTTAAGTTGTTCTTAAAGCAAGGTACCACTGTATTCTAATGAGATCAGGACACCACACAATGAGTCCACTGAAACAACCTTCCTCCTGTGAAAAAACACCTTGAGGCCCACTTGTTGTACAAGTCCCATTGTGGAAGCTGCAGAGCACTCTGGGTTTCCTCCTTGGCAGGATCTCTCTTGGGATTTGACTAGAATTTATATACAAGTGTGCAAAAAATGATGAAGTACACCAGCTTAGTGTTCCAGTTAGTCGGCCCTCTTTTAGGATACTCCATTACTTTCCATACCTCAGTTCCACTCATTAAACTGCTTTTGGTATTCCCTCCCCGCATTTAAGGTCTTCCCAAAAAAAGTTATTTTGTACTTCTGCAAAACCTGGATTTTTCCTAGTATTGCTGATACCTTCTCTTTTGTGTGGATTGCTACATAAGCACATTCAGGAAGGTGCATGACTTTGAGGGCAGAAATCCATGGCATAATGAACAGGAGGGCTCCCATATGCAGCGAGCCTGGCATGCCACTTCTTGAAATAATGTAATATGAATTACCATCTAAAGTGGTATGGGGGGGGGGGTGGCGCATAAGACCATTAAGTCCAGAGTACAAAATTACCTAACTGCACCACTGCATAAGCAGTGGCACTCTCCCCAAAACATCAGAAACAGAGGGATTGATTATTTTGCATCCACCTTTTCAAAGCAAGGTTTTGCATTTTGCAATGTGATTCCCACTGATGCTGCAGAATGAGGCTTCATGCTTTATTAAATGGACCTCAAATTAATCTGGGGGCATGATAGCTTGAAGCTTTTGCCGCTTACACATAGACCACAAATTGTCACAGACAAGATCAAGAAGCTGAGTAAAAAAAAAGAGAAAAGAGAAGAAATGCTTTCAGTCCTACCCTCCAGCTGCCAAGGAAAAGAATCCAGCACTTTCCTTCTTAGCCAAAGCTGTGGACTGAGTGTTCCATTTTAAAAATGTTCTCTTCTGTTGCTGTGGCACCTTAAAGACTGGCAGATTTCTTGTGGCACAAACATTCGTTGGTTAGAGCTCATCAGATGCTATAATACATCTGGTAGACTTTCAAGTACCACAAGATGACTACTGCTACTACTACTTGTCAGTTTCTGTATCACCATCATCGTCGTCATTGATTCAGGATGGTTCAGAGATAGAATTATCGTATTCAGCTATTGCCAGACATGCGTAGAAGCAACCTCGCTGCCCGATTTCTGGTACCCAGATATGGGCAGAGTGGCACCCGAAATCGGTTCTGTGCATGTCCAGACATGCACAGAAGGAGCCTCCCTGGCAGGTAGGAAATTGGGGAATTTACGGGATTTTTTTCTATTCGGGATAACAGTGGGAAACAGATTAAAATCTGGGGGTTTACCGCGAAAAACGGGAGACTTGACAGCTATGCTTGGTACACCTGTACTAGTTTTTCAAACTGGAAACCAACAGGCTAAGTGAGACTTGTTTGTGACTGTGCATGTGAGAGCGTCTCATTAATAACATGTGAACCAGCTCATTATTACTTGAAGCCATATAAATGTTATTAAATATAACTTACATTTGTTTGCTCCCACTGTTTTGCAAAAAAAAAAAAAAAAAACAATGGAGGCTGAGATGCCACCCTCCCCTCCAAATCAACATTTCACCCATTGCTGAAATGCACCAGCCTCTGGGCTGGAATGCAGCTGCTAATAATATTACACAGCAGAACTGTTGGAGAGGAACTGAAGACTCCTTTATCCAGCTGAGATTGCCAGGGGGATTTTCAGAAGGTATTACTTTTATTTCTTTCAGTTTGTTTCCTAAGTCTGATTGACTTTTCTATAAGATTACCAGGTAGAAAGTCTATTTTCTGTTGTGCTGGCCCTTTGTTTCACTTGTTTTTTTGTTAGCTCTTGCCAAGCCAGTCAAGGTTCAATAAACTATTTATTACTTACATAAATTATGAGATACAGAAGATGTCATAGTTAAAGCTGTGTCTCTGTTAGCTATTTGGCTATTTTTTTTCAGTGGCATTAACTGAAGCTCATCCAACACACAAGGACTAGACTAGACAGTGCTCTGGACACCTCTTGAGATCCATCTACTATAACAGTGGAGCCAAGGTCCTGGCAGATGCAAGTGCTTTTATCCTCAAAATGTTTTCTTGGTAATGGAGTGGATGGAGGCCAGTAAACTGAAGCTTAATCCAAACAAGACTGAGCCTCTGTTAATAGGTGCTTCTCCCTAGATTGGATGGGTGGGGCATGGCCTGCTCTGGATGGGGTTACACTCCCTCTGAAGGAGCAGGTGTATCATTTGGGCGGGGGCAGGGGGAAAGAATTCTGGATTCCTGATTCTGGAGGAAGTCTATAGGTGCTTGCAAAGTGCCCTCCACCAGCTTTGCCTGGTGGCCCAGCTATGCCCCTATCTAGACAAGAATAGCCTAACTTCTGTTGTTTGTGCTTTAGTATATATTACTACAATGTATTATATGTGGGGCTACCTTTGAAAACTGTTCTGCAACTGCAGTTGGTGTAGAATTCAGAGGCCATATTGTTGACTGGGGTGAGATGGTCTGAATATATAACACCAATTTTAGCTTGGCTTGCAGTGGCTAAAATTTAGTTTCCAAGTCTAATTCAAAGTCCAATTCAAAGTTCTGGTTTTGACCTATAAAGCATCACCTTTGACTGGACTTAATAGTCCAGGGGTCCTTTACCTTTACCTTTACCTTTACTGTTACCTCTACCGTTACCTCTACCTCTACCTCACAGATAACCTCTTCCCTCATGAACCAACCCAAATTGTATTGTTTTGATTAATTGATTGTTGTTTGCTTTATTTATGTTACTAGGTTTGATACGGTGATTATTAAGAGCCACTTTGAGTTCAGTATTTGTTGTTGGAAAAGTGAAATGCAAATATTAAACCAAAATCAAATCAAAAACCTGTGTTCTTCATCTGAGGTCCTTATCTATGTGGTTTCTCCCAGGAAGATGAAGAGAGGAGGCAACACATGAATAGACCCTCTCAAGATTCTGTTTTAAGGTGCCAGATTAATACATTTTTATTCATATCTGCATGTTTTAGGAATAGGGGGTTAAATTGGATTTGTTCTTTTATACTTATTATCATGAATATTTTAGGTTGATTTTATTCTTGCTTAGTATCTATTTTTAATCTTTGTTTTTTTGTCACGTCTTTTTTAGTGCATCTTTTGAAAAAGAAAAAAGTGACATAATAAGAATAAGAAATATTTGGATTAAAAAGACCTTCATATTTCTTTAGTTTAGCTGGTTCAGGTTCTCTTTTACTTTTAATAACTTTCATACATTGGTAAAGCATAGTTGCTAGAGGTCAGTCAGGAAAAACAGCCTTCCTTAATGAGAACCTCCTACTAAGGATCAATTAAGCGAACTCTCTGTTGACATTGCATATCCAGCAGTTCTATAGCAAAACTTAAACAGTGGTAGGTTTCCCATCCTGCCTCTCATTTTGTCAATCACATTTTCTGACTGAAGAGCAGATTCATCTCAGAGAATGCCAGTGGTGGCATATAGTTACATGAGAGTCTAATTCTGTCCAGAATGGATTGTGGGACTGTTGTTTCATTAATACCACAGACTTCCAATACCGCCCTTTGTTGCCCTCAGGGACCCACTCAGAGTTTATGAAGAACTGCTCAGTCCCTCAGTTACATCCATGCAGAGAAATTGAAGCAGCCTTTCCTGGATGCTTTCTTTTCATTTGAGCTGCATGATCTGGAGACGGGCATGAAATGGAATGAAGCTGCTAAAGGCAGCCATATGTTGCAGTTATAAATGCCTCAATATTAATTACTTTCCCCACACTTTAATTCACTGTCAGGCCTATACATTTTGAGCAAGGGAGATGAATTTCATTTGAGTTTACAATTGAAACCTGGGATTTGAATTTACTTTGACCAGGATTACATCCTAAGATTCTCCTCTGGCTCTGCACAGTCACTGCCTCACCATGAGTTCTGGCACATGTTCAGGCAAGCAAACATTAGGGCTTGTTGATGGAAATGGTCCAAATGATTTTTAATACGCTTCAAAGTAGTAGGCTGTTATTAAAATATGCTCTGTGGGGAATCCACAACAGGCTAGCATTCCAGGTCACAGATTGGGCATTCTGATCTGGTGGATTAACAAAGAATGTAAGGCGTGAGCAAAGGAGCTTGCCTTGCACACAGATGAAGTGTGATCCTGTACTTCAAGAGTACAGCACAATTGGCTGGTGTCCTTCCTTTAAGATGAATGAGGAGCCTGTGGCCCTCTAGATGTTTCTAGACTGCAGCTCCCATCATCCCTGGCCATTGGCCATGCTGCCGGCTGGGGGTTGAGTCTAACAGCATGGGGAACACAGGTTCCTCAGTTCAGACCTTGACCTGAGAAAACCTGGAAAGCCTGTCAAAGTAGATTATACTGGGCTAGATGTCAGTTGTAAAAATAAATTTAAAAAATGGCATGTACATCTCCATGGTTGAGTGATACAGGGCTTGGAAGGAAGCATCAGGAAAACATTGCCAAAGCATGCTTTTGTGCCAGAATTAGATCCTCCTACTAGTACAAAAGGATGAGTTCCTCTCTTGAGCTGGAGTTCACATGATAGATAGTAGGTCCTATCAATTGTTCTCTGTTAAAACTGGGCTTTAAGAGTCTCTAACCTCTCACATTTGGCCCCATCAAATTTTCATCCAACGCACAGTGGGGCACATCAGAGCTAGCCAGTTGTCTGAAGCACAGTGTAGTAAGGAGCAGCCAGGAGTGGTGTCGGAGTAGGAATGTCTTCTGACACATCCCTTCCTATTTAGAGATGTACCCTTTGCATTGTATACTGTGAAGAAGGAACATGCAAGACACTCTCTGGAGGCGATCCATTTTTCAAAGGGATGCATGAGAATTTGATATATGAATCCTATTATTTGTTAGGCTGTGTTCATATGGCCAGGCTATCCCTTGGGTTGTTGAGGACATGAGAGCTGCCATAGTGTATCAGGCTGCTGGTTCATTTAGCCAGCATCCTGTCATCTGCGGTGCCTAGCTACAGCCAGAAAAGAGGAGGCAATTACAGAAAGGAAGCTATCCTCAGCCCCTCACTCCCAACTTGTGACTGCCTGCATGTTAGGAATTTGCACCAGCAGGGAATAATTGCCCTCTATGTAAAAGCATGGATAAGTATAAATTCGACATCAAGGCTTCAATCCTGTACCTCAGAGATGGTGTACCTGTTGCCCAGCGGGCCACAATTCCCATCATCCCAGAACATTGGTCGTGGTAGGTGGGGCTGATGGGAGTTGGAGTCTAACAGTCGTTGGAGGATCACAGACGACTCATCCTTGCTACACACCTAGGTGGCAATTCAGTTACACTCACTGGAGATTCCATCGGAGTAGACACAAATAAGATTGCACTGCACAAACACAAAAATACAGAAACAAGTTGTGGGGAGACATTTCAGTTCTCTCTGAGAACAGGGAGAATGCAGAACTGGAATTTGTTAAGAAACTTGAGTGTTTGTCAGGATTTGAATGAGGACCGTGAATGGCTTTTGTCATTTAGTATTGGCATCTTCAGTGCTTCAGTTATCAAGTGTGTAGCTTTGTATTTGAAAACAGGAGTGCCTGGCGTGCTATGGTCCATGGGGTCACGAAGAGTCGGACACGACTAAACGACTAAACAACAACAGCTTTGTATTCATCTTATTCTTCATATTCCTGCCCTTTTAACTCAGTTTATTCTCCCATATTTATTCTCCCATAATCATGTATACATTATATTAACATATTTTACTTTTCTAAGAAAAAAAGGAAACCAGTAAGAACAATTTTGGAAACCAGGCCTCCACCCCACCCCAAAAAATGGAAAAATAAGAAAAACCTATCTGGTCCAGTATCCTGTCCCAGACAGGCAGAACATATGGGGGGATCAAGTCCCCCCCACCAAAAAAAATCAGTGAAGGGGCTGAGCCCCCTAAAAGTTCCACAAATTTATTTTAATGTCATATGGTATACCTAACACACACTGAAATGCTCATTGTTCATTTGTGTTTAAGTCCCAGTGATATGTATGTCAACTCTTAGCATGCAACTACCTTGCCAACCTAGCAGTTCGAAAGCACGTCAAAGTGCAAGTAGATAAATAGGTACCGCTCCAGCGGGAAGGTAAACGGCGTTTCTGTGCGCTGCTCTAGTTCGCCAGAAGTGGCTTAGTCATGCTGGCCACATGACCTGGAAGTTGTACGCCGGCTCCCTCGGCCAATAAAGCGAGATGAGCGCCGCAACCCCAGAATCATTTGCGACTGGACCTAATGGTCAAGGGTTCCTTTACCTTTACCTTACCTTGCCCTGAACTGAACCAGCCTGTCTGTGGCCAGAGGGGTCACAATCCTATCACTGTGACACCAGGAAGATTAGCTCCTCACTTCTGGACAGCACTCTCAGTCCCCTTTAAACAAGCCCATAGGGCTGGGTGGACAAAGGGCCATCGCATCCATCATGTTTATGGGAGAATAAAATAAATACAGCTTGTCATGCAGATGTACCCTTCACCAGTGTATAATAAACAGAGTCATTCTCTTGAACTCAGCCCTTTATGTGTTTACTTACAACTAAACTCTGTGGATGTGTGAAATGCCGCCTAGTTAGTAGAGCCCACTTCCTTTGTACAGGAGTAAAAAAACAGTGCCCAAGGCAGATTGAAATAAGGTTCAGCAATTCCTGCCTCACACAGCTCCATTTAAAAACATCATATAACCCAGCACTGCTTGCAGATATTGTCCTATCTGGCTTGCTCTGGAGGGCTTTTGTTTTGTTGAGATGGGGCGAGAGGGAGACAATGTGGATGCACAGAGTTAATGCTTTAACCTTGTGTATAATTTATACAATAAACAAAGTCACATGTTTCTCTAATAATTTAGATGTAAGCAAATGTTGATTTATTCAGCAAGGCTACTGCCGAGAGCCAAGCCTGCAGCAGTGAAATTTGAATTAAAGTAGGACAGAAGCAGGCTAGTCTATAATAACATTTGTATAATTTTATTTTTGCCCATGGCTCAGTTCATTTCCTTCTACAGTAGATGCATGAAATTGGTTCTTCAGCCACCTTTAGCTGATGCTCATTGATATCAGGAGTAGGCAGAGAAGCAAGAGAATGTAACCCTTTTAGACTTTGTTTCTAATAGGAAAGCCATGAATTCCTAGGTCATTTTTAACAATGATTCCCACCCACCCCGCCACCGTCTGCACCGGTGAATCATGCTCTGTACAAGTATCTAACTAGGAAATATAGATTCTCCCTCCCTCCCTCCCTCCCCCCCTCTCTCTCACTCCTCTTCTCAGTTTTTCCATGTGGGGGCTTAGACCCAAGACAGCTAAACAGATGCAAATACAGTGTTGTTATTTTATTTCTTTATTCAGGCCTCAGGGCATGAAATCTGACTTCTCCTACTCTGCTCTCAACACCAAGAAAGTTAAGGAGCGAATGCAGAGAGGGGGGCAATTAAGTGATGGTGAACAATAGTATAAAATTTGTGGAACTGGTGCTGAAACCAATCTGAGCTTTAGGTTCCCATGCTGAGAGAAAAGAATGTTGGCAGTTTCCATCACACAAGACATCCAAGTAAGTCCATCGAGGAAAAACACACGCACATCCCCTTTTTACAAGTTTTCAAATCGCCAATATCACTAGAATTCCACAATGAAATGTGTTTGTACCCCTTTTTTGTGCAAGTTGAGAGGGCACCATGGAGTACCTGGTGAAATATGTGTAAAAATCATATCCATTTTCTTAGTTTCCAGGGGCTGTGTGTGTTTTTTTAAAAAAATATTCATTTGATAATTATTTATCATGCATAAATTAGACATCAGACAAAAAAACCCACCAACAATAATAACATTTCATAATTACATCAAGAACTTAAAATTTATTTGCTGTATTTTTCTGAAAACATGCATCCAAGGATTATTACTATTTTTTTAATCCAACTTAAATCTGATGTTTTAAGTATATATATTAACCAACCTTCCTTGCCCTTCTTGGCAATCATACCAGAAGTGTGAGTTTTACCAAATGCAATTAGTTCCAAACCATAATCGGCCAAGAAAACGGGTGATGCTTTGCCCCCATTATGCATTGGGATTCAGGTATTATTCTTCAGTGTCACCCCTCTCCTCCTTTCTGGCAAGGCAGCTTTCTGTTCTCATGAGAGGGGCCTCAAGTCATAGACCGGCCATTGTGATAGGACCCTCAGGGCCAGACTGGGAATGAAAGCTTAAACTGGGAGGGCTGAATGGGAGGAGGGGGCTCTTAATTGGCAGGCCTGGCAGTCTGATCTATGGAGCACAGTCTGCAGGATGCAGCAAGGGGAATTTGGGCAACCAGTATGACAGAAAGCAGACTGAGTCAGAGACATACCCCTGGCTCCAATACAAGGCAGTATGAATTCCTCACATGAAAAGGAAAACACTCAGAAGGAAGTAAGCAGCTCCTGGGGGAAACTGCAGGGAATCGGCTGATGCATTTTTATTTATTTTTTTACTCTTTTTCTGTGAATTGGTTGTCCAAACCCCACCCATCGTCAAACAGCCAACTGCTAGCTTGCTGTACATTTACAGCTGCACATGTACCAAAAAGAACCAGGTTTGCCTTTGCATGGGAGGTTCATGCATGGAGAAAACATCATTATCTGGAGCATAGAATGCAGGTAAACATCAGAGGGTACAGACTCTACAGATGACCTCTGGTCAATGTAGACATCCACTTAGTGGTCAGCTGAGTTTTTCTAAGATCAGGCAACCTCAGCTCCCAAACCAGAGACTACAAACTAGTAGGTCTCTGTGGCTAGAACTGGCAGGTGGGATTTGCCACAACAGTTGTGACAACAGAAGGGCCATTTGTTTCAGGTTTGACAGGAATCATTCTTGCTTGCTTTTAGATGTCTTTTAAAATTCGTATTTTGCCTGTTGGCGGTGAAGGACATTCCATTAGGAAGTGCATGTTTGAGCATCATTCCCTTCCTTCTTCTGAGCCTATTTCCCTATATCAGCTTCTGCTTGCTGGTGACACTGTACCACTAATGCTCTGCTCTGCTCCACGAGGAAGGAGGACTGCAAGGGATGGCAGCCTCCATTTTTCCATTCCTCCAACCCATTTTCCTAACCACAGGGTTTTTCCTCTTTTAGCCCTCAACAGAGTTGCCAGGTGCACCCTCCAAAAGTGGAGGGGCACCCTTCTGCTGCTCCAATTTTGTCATTGATTGAAAGCAAAGAAACCTGTGTTGCTGTATTATTATTATTATTATTATTATTATTATTATTATTATTATTATTATTTTATTATATTACTATCCTCATCATCATCATTATCAATGCCTTCCACCTTTATTTTCTTCCTCCTCCTTCATCTTCCTTTTCTTAAAAGGCTCATAACTGAAGCATTCAAAGTCATAATCCATCACTCTGACATCAAATCAGCGGACTGTAACTTTTGTGACATCGGAGCAATTGATTATGACTCTTTTTATGTGACTCACCATGCAATTATTGCTCTCATCCATTTATTACCCACTAACCTCCTCAAACAGCTCCGAAGATTTTTTTAAAAAAGGAATTCTACAACCATGGAGGATAGTAGTTGCAAGACTGCCATAAAACTGTCATAAAAACTGTAAAATAAAAATGCCTTTGTGTATTGCCAGCTGTTTATTAATGATGCCTAGCGGACTGCCTTTAAGTGCATGTGCAGAGTGGGGGGGGGGGAGATCTCGTGCACTATTTAAGCAGATCCAGCTTCCACGAGCTTCAGTGTAATCCTCTAAGGTGCCACACAACTTTTTTTTGCTGCTTTTGCTGAACTGCCATATTCTGAGCCCATGCCTGTTGTCCCTCCCATCCACACTGCTGGTAAGTGGGATCCTGAAGCCATTATAGGTAGGGGTAGCCTATCTGCACACCAAGCATTCTAGCACAAGTGATGGTGACCTGGGTTCCTCAAACCGAGTTTATACCTTCCATCTGCAGGGTTATTGTGCTAAAACAAGAAATTCAGATTTTGAGAAATTCTAGACAAATAGATGTGCCTATTGACACAGCAATCCTGCTGTGGCTCTATCTATAATCCTAAATTAACTGTTCCAACAGGTCTGCATGGTTTACAAGAGCAATAGGCCTTCTAAAATGTAATTTCAATTCCTTTCTTCCCATTGGTGGTGGTTGTTTAATGTGCTTTGTATACATCTAGGTTCCTTTCAAACAGAAGCAGCTCACCAGATAGGATGGAGCCACTATGCTAGCTGCAAATTGAATGCTGTTCCTGATAGAGAGGAGGAGGTTTGATGCAGTAGAAACAGACTGATGGAGCCAATCAGTATTGTCTACTAGACCTCTCCCCACATCAAATGGGGGGCGCCTTTTGTATGGTCGTGCACAGCCCCCCATATCCCAGTGCCGCACCCGGCAGTATGGGCTGGTTTCGTCCTCCCCAGGCTGGATACCTGGAGGTCTCCGCCTACCTCAGCCAATTGCCCAATCCTGCCTGGGGAGGCGTTGCCAGGGGATCGGCCAGGTAGGGGGAGGGACCGCCCTGCCCACACAACAGAAAGTGAATCTTACCTCCAAAGCGTCAGATGGCTCCAGAGCTTCTTCCCACCCTGCCCTCCCTCAGTTAAGCCTTCTTTTGCAGGTTAACCTCTTCTCCACAGGTACGCGGGTGCTGCTACGTAATGGTCACTGTTGAAGGGACGGAAAGGAATTTTCCTGCATTGGAAGGTTTTGCCATCCCCATAGCAAAACGTAATGACTTTGGCGGTTTCAGGCCTTGGGCAGAATCCTTTAGTCTATCTTCCTAAATGGGGGGTTGTGACCCACACACCCCCTTACAGTGATGATCCCTGGGTTCCCTGTTAAAGGGGTCTTGAGGGGAGGCATTGGCCATACGCCTAGAGGTTGTCATTGCTCTCCACTGCGATGGCGGCAAAACGGGGGTGGGGGGGTGGGCTCTCTGCTTGAACATATGTTCTCCAGAGTCAGCCCAATCCCCACACATTCTGGATAACCCTGATGCCTCCCAGATCCCCGGCTGGAGGACTGGGAAGGATAAATGCCCAATGCCTGAGCCAAGGTCTCCCTACATCTGAAACTTAATACAGTTGTGGCCAATTTTAATCCCATAGCACATTGTCTTGAGTCATTATTCCGCTCGGGGGTCGTCTGTTATTGGGGGGACTCCGCCTGTCCAAGCAATAGTAGTATATGCTGCCAATCTGAGTGGGTTGCCCCAGCCACTCTGGGGCACTTCTTGCAGAAACCGCCAGAATATTGAGGCATTTCACTTCTTGCAGAAACCGCCAGAAAACCCTTGGAGCTGGACCTCAGTGTCCAGGCTGAACGATGGGGGTGGAGACGCTCCTTCACGTATACACAGCCAAGGCAGTTTAGGACTTTCAAGGGCTATGTTCCACCAGCATGAACTTTCCTCACCTCCAAATAAGGGTCTGGTGACTTCTGTGTCAGTGTATCTGAAGAAGTGTGCATGCACACGAAAGCTCATACCTGTGACAAACTTAGTTGGTCTCTAAGGTGCTACTGGAAGGATTTTTTTATTTTGTTTTGACTGCGTCAGACCAACATGGCTACCTACCTATCTCCAAAAATAAAGGCTTTTCCTCAGTATTTAAAGGATTTAACTTCAAATGGTTATTGCTATGCACCAATGATAATAAGCTGATCCTACCCCTACTGTAAAGATGGAGATTTGTTAGCTAGAAAGAAGCCCCCTTTTCCAGCTCCAGGTTAGTTGTTGGATAATGGTAAAACACAATGGTAAGGCACAATAACACAGCCTTGCTTTGAAACCCACCTTTAACTTAGTCTCATTCATATGCAGTCCAAGCAGCACCATTATTGTTCAGCTGGGGGCACATTTAATTGCTGAATATTCTGCAGATGTCTTGCAGGCTGTACAGATAAAGGCAGTGAACTTGCTGGCTTACAACAACATGTCTTTCTTTTTGTAACATCAACATTCCTCTCTATTTAAGGACCTGTAATTTTTAGGCTGAAAAGCACAGTGTTGTTTGTTCCAGGTATTTAAAGAGAATTTTAACAGTGTGGGACCTGTGAATATCGTGACTTTTCACTTCAAAGATTAGCTTTGATCATGCAGTTAAGCAGCATTTTTTTTTCATTATTTAAAAATGAAAGAGAGAGAGATAGAAAGAGAAGGTGACCCATTATTAAATGTTTCCATTCATCATGTCCACACAAAATTGTATACAGATATTTTATAATAATGTGCAGGTCCACTTAGGTAGGATTCTTATTCTATGTCTTCTGCTATTGCAAAGTATCCAAGTATGTAATATTCCTGCAAGCGTTGCTTTTGGAGGGGATATAAAATCTGGGCTGGGAAGTGGAAAGAGAGGTACCGTAGGGCTCATTTTATACTGATGAGCATAGCTTTGTGTAATGTAAGGAACCAGAAAATGGGATCCATAGAAGATATGGAACTGAAGAGTAAAGGTTTATTCTACCTTAACTCCTTTGCATTTCATCTGGAAAATGTTCTGAAGTTTGAACAACCACCTTGTTTCACCCCATGGGGCACATAAAAGGGCACAAGATGATTTAGTCCAGTTGTCTTCCAACTTTTTCAAGCTCAGGACTCACCTTAAACATGCATTTGGGGACCCATTTCTCTTTTTTTACCATTTATTTGTATGGTGGTAGCACAGCTATTGTGACCCAATTTAGATCAAGTCATTGATTTAGTCCAGGCATCCCCAAACTGCGGCCCTCCAGATGTTTTGGCCTACAATTCCCATGATCCCTAGCTAAGAGGACCAGTGGTCAGGGATGATGGGAACTGTAGTTCAAAACATCTGGAGGGCCGAAGTCTGGGGATGCCTGATTTAGTCCATCATGGTATATCATCATCATCTTACAACCTGCCCTTTAGGCGGCTCTTCACAAGGTTGCTTAAAGAATGGAAGGGGGGGGAATACCACAAGCAGAGATGATCATAGGGTCAGCATGAGTTGCCAAATCTGCACAATGAGTATACAGGTGTCCCTGGTGCCATAAAGTGGCTGCCTTTCTCTGGGACACACCTTCATTCCCATTTATGGTCTACTGCATTTAATCAAGAATACAAGAGAAAAAATTGGGAGGTGTCCTTGATCACTGAAAATCTTGCAATCACTGAAGATCACAAATGATTTGGCAGCATGATGCCTAGCAGTGGAAGGCAGAAGGTAGGGATGTCTCACTTCAAATTTTATCTCAGCTATGAACTGACTAGGTGGCCTTAGAGTCTACAAGCCACTTTTTTCTCCAATTCAGACCCACCCCTTCCTGAAATATAGAGGTGGCAATATAGGGATGCCTAACCTAGATATCGTAAATATTCAGGAAGAGATTTGCCATTTGCTATATCATTCAAAACAATGCATTGTTATCACTTCTTTGCTTTGCAGTTTTCCCGTTAGGATTTCTCTATTGTCTCTTAACTTTAAAAAGGTATTTCTGCTTCGATCAGGTTTTGACAAACAAGGAGTAGCAACAGTAAACATTCACAGTAGTAGCGAGAGAACACCATTATTTTGGGGAACTGGCTTTGGTTTAAGGACACATAGCTGATGGCAACATTTCTCTTTTCCCTTTATTTCCTTCCTTCCTTCTCTCCATCCATCACATTCACATCAGGAGACCCCATTTTGGCGACTTAGGTGTCTGGAGATTTGTCAGAATGCTAGCCATATCTTAGGCAGAACACTGGACTCCATTAAAAAAAAAGCACACATAAAAAGCTGGGAGGGAGACAACTTGATGTGGCATGGCT
Organism: Zootoca vivipara; assembly: GCF_965207765.1. Classification (NCBI taxonomy): domain Eukaryota; kingdom Metazoa; phylum Chordata; class Lepidosauria; order Squamata; family Lacertidae; genus Zootoca; species Zootoca vivipara. The sequence continues at coordinate 44,915,384 of NC_142591.1, read as the reverse complement.
TCTGGCAATGAGGAAGCATGAGTGCATGCTGAAGCTTCGAAATAGAAAGTGATGTCCTCATAAAAATATGGCTCTAGGCTGGTGTGCCACTAGAAATTCTTCTGTCAGTTTAGAATATTTAGCTCCAAGGGATCTCTACTTTCAAATGTATCTTTTGATGCAAAATAGGCTGCACAGAGTGAGATAGTGTTCAAGATGGAAGAGAGGCATTTGCTCTCAATTGCCATTTGGTAAACTGAAAGGTATTTCTGTTTGGATCAAGAAGTGTCGAGAAAGCAGGTGGATTACCTTACTGGTGTTATATAGGTCTCCGGGCCTTTGCTGTATAGTATAGTAAAGTGTTACTGATATCAGGGCAGCTAAGTAATATCGAAAGCCTCAACACTGCTGGTTATCAGGGGAGCCTCTTAGCCTAATTTGAAAGCTCAGAGCTTCAGGCAATTTCAACCCCCCCCCCTCCATCCCAGGCTGTGTGTATGCATGTGTGCCATTTCCATGCAGTATATCCAATCAATGTTGCAATATCACACACCGTGCCTCTTGCATGGGTGTTTATCTCCCCCCCCCCTTCCCTTCCCCCTTCTGCCATGTGTTTTATATTTGACTTGTTAAACTGCAAAAAGAGTTGGGGGAACTCAATAGAGAAATAGAGAAGAAGAATAAGAGAGGAGGTGGGGATGGGGGAAAGGAAAAACACCTCAGGTCCCTTGCTGCCAAAATTTCAAACAAGCAAACACACAAGCTTCAGCGCTCAGAGAGAAATGAAAACAGCGGAAAGCAGAAATGCATACATATGTATAGACTTTAACAAAAACACGAGCTGCCGTCATGGCAATCTGGGCTCTGATGTGCCAAACAAAAGGGGTTATTACTGCGAGCAATCTTTGTGCCGTAAATTTAGGGCATAACAAGGCTGAATTCTGATCATATTTGCAGATTTTGCTATAAAGCTGTACAGTAGCAGTCTAGTAGATTCAACTAGGGATTAGAACCAAGGCTAAAACAGCACACTTTCTCATTTGGCCAGCAGTACAAAGGATGGAGTCTTTTGTTTTCAAATAAAAGCCATGTATATAAAACTAGCTCTTTTACTCCTCTCTGGTTCCTCAAGAGTGAGGAATGAGTTCATTTACTACGGAGTATCCCCACTGAGTGTAAATAAGATCCTTCTGATCTTTCACTCAGATTCTGCTGAACATCGGGGCTTCTGCTATATCTCACCAGACTCAAAATAAAGACATCCTGAAGGGACAAAATTATATATATATATATATATATATATATATATATATATATATGACAAGAACTCTTCTCCGCTTCCAATGCTGAAATTGACAGTGCATTTTCTTTAAAGATTTGAGTCTTCCATTGACTTTATCACCAATATAAATGATCTGGCAAGTTTAAAAGAGAGGGGGGAAGTAAATGCCTATAGGTCACATACACAGCTGGCATAGACCAGCCTGTCTGAACTAATAATACCCATCAACTTCATGTTAATTATTGGTGGAAAAGGTGTTCCTCGGAATCTGCTCAGCCTGAGGATCAAGCAATGGGATGAATTAACCCTACATCCTAAGTTCAGAAACAATAATCATTTGATATTTTGAGCGTAGGTGATCATAGCTCTAGCTTTGAGATTCTCTGTCAATTCCATAAGCAGTAGATAAATGTAAAAGGTAATTTGGTACTAAATAGTATTCTTGGTAGGAAACGACTTGTAGCAAGGAACTGCATCCCACTGCAAAGTCGAGAGATACAAATTGCTTCGGGCTGCAATCCTGTGTACAGTACTTGCCTCTGAATTCAGTGGGGCTTACTTCTGAGTAGACACATATGGGATTGCAGTCCATCCTTATTTTTCTTGCATCCATATTCTGCACAACATTGGTGCAATCCTATACTGTACAGTGGTGCCTCGCTAGACGAATTTAATTCGTTCCACGGGTCTTTTCTTATAACGAAAAATTCGTCTAGCGAATGCCATAGGAATGCACTGATTTTTTTGGAAATTTTTTTGCCCATAGGAACGCATTAATTGACTTTCAATGCATTCCTATGGGAAACCGCGATTCGCTAGACGAATTTTTCATAAAATGAATTCGTCTAGCGAGGCAACCTCCACTAGAAAAAAAACCTTTCGTTAAGCGGAAATTTCATTAAGCAGGGCATTCGTTAAGCGAGGCACCACTGTACATGTCTTCTTAGAAGTGTCACACGATAGTTTAGTAACAGTGGTGGTCATAGTTACATTTTCAACTAATGTAAGCTGCTTCTGCAGATGGGATTCAAGAGTAAATGTAGCCAGCCAGGTTGCATTTTTACATAAGGTTGCCATGTTTTCAAACAATACCTGGCCAGTCCAATGAAAATAACACAATACAGACTTTGCTAAAGAGAACAACAAAGAGCTCTCTATGATACTGTATTACTGACAATTACAGGTCATTTTTGTACCCCAAGGCCATTGCACTGCCTGGCAGATCACCATGGTATGGTTTCAATGATTACTTTTTTCTTTACAACTTTTCAAGCACCTCTGTTTTGGGAGAAAGTTGGAATTTCTGGCATTTCGTCTGCAGGCTATATTCTTCCTGATGTTTGTTCACTAAAACCACTGCAGTCCAGGAGGAATTAATATGTAAGCATTTTCACAGGGTTTGCCGCTATCCTCTTCATTATCTTTCATATAACCAGCCATACTTGAATGGAATCCTTTGTGAGAGCAAAAAAAATGTAAGCATCAGCCTTGATGGTGGTTATGTACAGCAAGGGGGAGAAATGGAAGGGCAGTACAACTAAGTCTACAGGAAATCAAGCAAGGCAATCAGCAATAGATCCATGAGAGTGAAAATAGTTTGCTGAGAGGCTGTAGATATGCTTAGGTCAGGGGTCAGCAAACTTTTTCAGCAGGGGGCCGGTCCACTGTCCCTCAGACCTTGTGGGGGCCGGACTATATTTTGAAAAAAATAAATGAACAAATTCCTATGCTCCACAAATAACCCAGAGTTGCATTTTAAATAAAAGGACACATTCTACTCATGTAAAAACACACTGATTCCCAGACCGTTCGCAGGCTAGATTGAGAAGGCGATTGGGCTGGATCCGGCCCCCAGGCCTTAGTTTGCCTACCCATGGCTTAGGACTTGGGGAGAGCTCAGTCCACAAACAAAAGGTAGTGTAGATGAAAAATGGCCCCCTGAGCACAGTGGTGGGGTGGGTGGGCGTGCCGCCCCGGGCAGCAGGCTGGGCAGGGGGCAGCAGGCTGAATGGGGGTGACCACCTCCGACGGCCGACGCCGCTATGAGCACCCCTCACCGCCCTCCACTGGCAGCGCAGCTATCGCCCGCCTCCACGATGGCCCTGAAGAAAGCCAGGCAGTGGGTGAGCAGGACCAGCCCCTGCGGAGCCAGCACAAACTGGCTGTGAAGAGAACAACCTCGAGCACGGTAAGGACGGGCGGAGGGAGGGCCAGAGGGAGAGGGGGAGGCCTGCCGGGCGCCACCTGCCGCTGCTTGCAGTGTCACCGCAGTGCTGCGTCATATCCCTCCTGTGTGCACATGCATCGTGCGTCATGACACATGCGCGTGACAGACACCCTGCCCCCCGGCGAGGTGCCTTCGGGCGGTTAGCTATGCTGCTGCCTGAGCATGTCATAAAAGTCTCAACAAACTTCAGAAATGGGAGGTGGAGAAGTAAAAGCTACCTTATACAGTACAAGGTCTGACCATTGATCCATTTATTGTCTATCCTGATGGGCAGCAGCTCTCCAGAGTTTCTTGCAGCAGCCTTTGTCAGCTCTATCTAGACAGACAGTGTGGTGTAGAGTGTTGGACTAGGGCCTAAGAGACCAGGATTCAAATCCTGCTCAGCCATGAAACTCACTGGGTGACCTTGGGCCAGTCACAGCCTAGCCTACCTCACAGGGTTGTTGGGGGGATAAAATAGGAAGAGAACTATGTCTGCCACCTTGAGCCTACTGCCTCCTTCTCCTGGGTCACCCTCCAGCACCCATACCTTGGCACCCTATGCGTTCCTGACAGGTACCTAGAAAAGTAGTGCTTTATTACTGAGCTATGACTACTCCCCGTTTTTTCACCACCCATTTTCATTCTTGGTTTTCATTCTACTTACTTTGTGGAAAGTCTAAGTGGCTTACAAAAGCAAGATCAAATCGGAAAATACAGTTGATATTCCAATGAGAAACCACTAACAACCAGACAGTCAGATCTCACTAAATGCCTGCTTGAATGAAAAAACCACACAGACCATCTGGAAGACCAGCAAAGTTGGATTCTGGCAGTTTCATGAGCTAATAATGGCAGCATTTAGCATTTTTGAAGTACTTTTAATTTCTCAAACATGATATCAGCATATATTCTAATTCTAGTGAGGCTTGAGGCAATTGGTTGGGAGTGGCTAGGAGTGCCCATCTCCAGCTCTGGCTAGTTCACCAACTAGAACTCCTAAAATGTATTGTTTTTCTATTTAAACTTTAGCTCCATTAAATATGCTTAATGTACATCAATCTATGTAAATGTTGTTGTTGTTTTTCAAATTTCTATCCTCCTTAGTCCTCTCCTTTGGTGATGCATTTCATCTTATTTTTGAAAATAAGGGACACTAACCACAATATCCCAACAAGGCCATTTTGCCCAGGACCTTACTACTAGATCACCACCAAGGCTTATCGGATGGCAAACTTCAAGCGCAAGTGATCAGTTTATCACACCAGCGGTAACCAGGGAAGGGTATCAGGAGGACATTTCTGCTGCTTGTTCTCTGCAGGGCAAAAGATATGGCTACACTAACTTGGGTAGGTAATTTTGAGAGGGAAAGCATCCAGAGAGGAAAAGGTTGGGCTCTGCCCCCCAAACCTACACTCACATAACCAGCTTTCTTTTGTTTTCAAAAGAAGTGAGGTTAAAAAAATACAACATCACTGTATAAAAACTGCTGAGGAAAAAAAATGTCACTGATCTTATGGGGTTGAATGCAGGAATAAACTTAGCATCCAGAGGAATTTTGCCATAGAGCTCACAGAGTGAGTGAGTTCTGTGCCCTTAAAGATCAAGCTGTAGAAAGAAGCAAATTAGTTAGCAATCTCAAGGGCGAAGTTTTCTGGGGTGTTTTTTTTTATATAAAAAAAGAAAAAGTTAAATCCACACATTCTGCCCCCAGCTATTTAAGTGCACCATATTAAAGGAGCAGATGGTTGGTATACCTCTGCACAAAATAAAATATAACTAAAGAGTAAATCCCAAACTATAAAGGGGGGGAGGAGTCAGTTTATGTGAGAGATAAGAAAAATGCTTTACAAAATAGAGTAATAGCTTTGAGCAAAAAAATACAAAGGGTTATGGTGCAGTGTGTATCCTTTATATATGTTCCAGGATTAGTTCTCAGCATCTCCAGTTAAATCAACTAGAGTAGCAGGACTGTTAAAGGCCAGAGTCACTGCCAGCCAGAAATATCACAATGGGATAGTTGGACCAATGGCACGAGCATATTTTTCTAGCTGCTTCTATTTTAACACAATGGACCAAAGTCTGTCCATCCTGCCTTGTCCATATACAGGACCATCAGATATATATGAACTTGGATTGTAGGTGGTTCAGTTTCCTGACTTGAATCAGTATAGTTTGAACTTGAGCTACCCCACTCCTCTTTCATTTATTCTATTGAGCTGTGTCCTCAGGTACAACAGAATGTTCTTTATTGGGATTCATATTGCCTGATCACTGCATTTGTGGCTGGTAATTGTTCTGATGTCTTGTGTTGGCTGCGGGGAGGGAAAAAAAACAGTATTCCTTTCCATCCTTCCTGTTGCTATATTTAAGAACATTAACAATGAAGTTACAATATAATCAGGACTCTGTGTGTGTGTGCGTGTATAATTAATATTTATTAATATAAATTAATATATTAATATAAAAATGTTTTCTTCTGCACCGCTATAAGATATTACATGGCAGTCATTTTTATCGTGAGCTAAGCTGAGAGGTTCTAACACCCAAAGGATGCACAAAGAGATACACTTACATAAATTTATATAGTGCCCTGAAGGCACCTCTGGTGCATTATTGGGTATATCATGAACAGTTCTGGTTCAGGCAATAGGACAGTGAAGCAAAGCTAAGTGGTTCTATACCAGATGAACTGCGAACAAGACAGATTGTGCTACAAATAGAACTGCCTTCAGATACAATATAGTTTCTTTTTAATGCACTGGAATATGAAAAGGAGGGCACCAATAAAATATATAAATTGCACACCCAGTCCTCTTTATTCACAATTGTGCACACTCCTTTTTAGATTGCTGTAAATAGAGTTGGTGCTACTAGGAGACAAGAGGCCACTGCTCCATGTTGTCAGCCAATTAAGACTTTTTAAGACCAAATCCATCATCGATGCCATCATTTCCAGGGCTGGGTTTTGGAACTAACAGGGGCCTAGCTCATAGCCTTTCTCCCAGGACTCACCCATTTCTTCATATCTCCTCCTTTTCCTGAGAAATAAGACTAGATCCTCCTTCCATTTTTATTTTTATTTTAAAGCAAGAAGAAACTTCTGTTAGTGGTTATTTGGGGGGAAGTGACTTGTTAACTGAAGACACTCGCTGCTTGGGGTCACCATTGCCAAGAGAAGCCATTTGAGTGCTGCTCCCTGGGAAGCCTGGGGGCAGCAGCAAAATTTATGTTGTCTGTAGTGCCAACTTCAAGAAGGCCGGCCTTGATTGCAGCCTCTAATTAGAACCATCTGTCACATAAATCCAAACTATGTATGTGCCTTTGAACCAAGCTTGAGACACACTAAACTCACACAGAATAGGGAGGTTAGGATTTCAATAAAGACCAGATTTTTTTGAGGGCGGGGGAGGCCTGCTGTTTGGCCGCATATACATATAAAATTGTCACCTGGCCAATTTTAAGCGAGCCTAACCAAGATTCATTTGGGATGGTTGTTTTAGGTTTGAGGGCCAGGCAGAAGTGCCTTCCAATCAGCTGTTTTGATATTACCTCAGATAATTTGCTTACATTTACCTAAAAGTATTTAAAATGTACTTGAAAAGATGGAGCAACATCTTCCCCAGCTCCTAACGTGATAGAAAAATGCCATGAAATATTTACTGGCGTGTGCAGTGGTGCGCACCCCAAATTACATGGTGACCCAGGTACTTGCATTTCTGAGCTGCATCTCATGGTTGACAAGGTGTCTCAGGGAGGAACAGGGTCTCCCTAAGCTGCCAAGTGGCTCTGTGGTTTTGGCTCTCCAAAAAAACCTCACAGCAATTTTTTTTCCTGAGGGAAAAAAGCAAGGGAAATGACATGGGAAATGACCAGGGCTTGAGAGAGGGGAGAAGTCATAAGGGAATCTTTCATTTTGACCTACAAGTCTAGCTTTTAATCACAACAAATTATTTTCCAAGGCTATTCCAGTCACAGTGTTGGGAATGTTGAACTAAATAATCAGAGTTGTTCTTCATGTGAGTTGTCATTCTCCTCCAAATTTTGGCTGTGAGAGCAGAGTCCTAGGAGACAATTGAAATCACAGCTCGCTTGTGCTCTTTGTTTTCACAGAGGGTACTTCCAGTTGGGGGGGGGCAGGGAGCACCAAGAAAAATATTGTCATTCTTCGCCCCAGGGTTTTTTTATTATTATTATAGCTAAGGTAACATCACCTAGCACAATAGTCCTGAGCTTTGTCTGAGCTTTGGCAGTTTTCTTACCCCATGTTCCTGCTTTTCAAACAGATTGCATACAAAAACTAGGGGAGGGGAACCTGATTTCTGTCTTTCCATCCCAAAACAGTAAAATCTGCCTTTGCAGAAGAACAGCTGTAACTATCTTTCTGAAATTTGGCAGGCTTTGGTCACTTTGAAGGAGTGACCACACCATCCAATTCAGACAGATAATTTAAAGACTAAATTAGGGAAATAAAATAAAATTGAAAGATCACCTGATTGAAAACCCCTCAATGGCTCTGCCTGAAATTTGGCAGCCTTCATCCACTCTGGAGAGATTCCATTGTCAGCAAACTCCATGTATAAAAACACAGCTTTGTAAGATTCCCCCTTATAATCAATGGAGTGAAGCAGAGTTTCAAATTGAGCAGATCAGATGGGGCTTTTCCTTCAGGATATAACCTTTGATCTGGGCACTTCAGCTGGTGCAGAATATGGGAACATGAGTCTGAACTGGCATTATGAATGCATTGTGACAGTTCTTTTTTTGGCTTCTGATCTGAACCTGGGCCCAAAGTGCTGGTTTGGCTTGGGATCTAAAGAGACACCTCTTCCCAGATGAATCTACCCAAAACTAAAGACTTCTCAGAAGCCGCTACACCCCATTTTAACCACAGAGTGTGCCTATGAGAGACCGGGCCTTTTCAGAGATGGCCCCCCTCCCCAACTGCACAATGCAATCTAGAGAGACTGGCCCAGTGCTTACACTAATGTGCTTTTTGTGCCAAAGACTGTTTTTACTCACAGTACTTGTTAACACCTCTTAACATAATTTAATGATTAACATTAATATGATTACCTCTGCTTTTTATGGGAGTGGTGTTTTTTTTGCCCTCATGAAGTTGTTTTAGGTCTCTGCATTTGAGGTATTTGACTGTGGTTGGCAGTGGGGGGTTTTCAGGGGGTACTCAAAGGGTACGCAGTACAAGCACCTCTTTTTTGTTGTTGTTAAAAAGTGTGGCACTTACTATAACAACTTCATAGTGAGTACCAGCATCTCTCCCTTTTATTTGGTTAAAAAGTGTGACACTTACTATAACAACTTCATAGTGATGACCAGCACCTATTTTTCAAGAAAATGGTATTATGTTTTACTCTCTTTACTGGTTCTGGATTGAAGGACTGTATTTGATTGTAAATGCATAACTTATGTTTAAATTTGCTTTAAACTTGCATGCTTTACGTCACCCTGAGATGTCCAATATGTTAGGGTACAGCTAGCAAATACAAAAAGAAAAACTGGTCCTCTTGCTTACTAAAAGGCTTAGAGATGATAATTCAAAACACCCTTCAGTAATCTGCATCCCTTGGACTATTTTCTTTTCAAAAATCTGCCATTTTCCTGAATGTTAGCATTGACAATGATATTAGGGCATGGGAGGGGGGAGGAGAAGCAGCTGTCTTAGTTTTCCAGGAGCTAATTATAAACATATGAAGTTTGAGCAAAAGCTCAAAATCTGAATACCCCTCTCAGTCAGAACTCATTAAAGCCACTCTTCACTTTCCATCACATTCTGATTCTTCACAAGCACGATCCAGGTTTATATTTTTAAAAAGTGTTCCTCCTCCTACCAAGATAATTTTAAATAAAGTGTAATATAATGTAGTTCCAGTGAGTCACCCAAATAGAATGTGTCCCTGCAACAACCTGAGAAAGTAATAAAGTGAAAGCTCACTGAGGTACAAAGTGGCCAAAAGTGAACCACTTCACTCTTCAGCAACAGATCCTGTCTACTCAAGAAGCACTCCAGGTACCCAACCAATTGTTTTAAAAAAACCAATAACATATTTATTAAAACTATTTCCATACTGCCTTTCATGTAATTAAAATTACATCTTACAGAAAAAAAATTAAGAAGCGGCTAACATTAGATCAAAGCGCACCTACTAAGGTATTAGAGTCAAGTGGTCTCAATGTCCAACAAAGGTGAGAATAAATTCAGCAAACACAGAAATGCCATCAGTGTTGGCACTTGCCTTAATCTGAGAGGAGAAGTTAAAGGGCTACCTGAAAGACACCAAATGGATTTCTACAGGTCATGGCACAATTAAAAAAGGGCCTTGTCAGGTGATCTTAGCAAACCCGACAAGTTGATACAGAAGAATCCTTTGAAAAAGAAAGTATCGGGACCACCATCAGGGTGATAAATAAAAGGTAAAGGGGCCCCTGACTATTAGGTCCAGTCACGGACGACTCTGCGGTTGCGGCGCTCATCTTGCTTTACTGGCCGAGGGAGCCGGAATACAGCTTCCGGGTCATGTGGTGAACCAGAGCAGTGCACGGAAACACCGTTTACCTTCCCACCAGACCGCTCCCTATTTATCTACTTGCACTTTGATGTGCTTTCGAACTGCTAAGTTGGCAGGAGCTGGGACCGAGGAACAGGAGCTCACCCCATCGCAGGGATTCAAACCGCCGACCTTCTGATCAGCAAGCCCTAGACTCTGTGGTTTAACCCATAGCGCCACATCACAGGTTCTTAAGTACTGGCTCATAATAGATCCAAAACATTTCTGCTTCCAAGTGCTGCTGGTTACAACAGGAACAAAAGAAGATGTCTGGCAGTAAGTCAGCCCCTTGGTCCTCTAGCTTAGTACTGTCCCCAGGTTGGCAGCAGCTCTGCAGAGCTTCAGGCAAGGCTCTACCTTTCCCAGCCCTTCCTGGAGATGCTGGGGGTTAAACCTGGGACCTTTTGCATACAAGGCATGTGCCACTGAGCTGCAACAGCCCTCTCCTTACAATGGAATTTGCCACTCAATTGCTTTGAATGGGAATACTGTACAGTAAATCCTCTCCCTAATTCTTTTCTGGATATTTTGGTGAGCAACTCTGCTGCTGAAAGCTGGTCCGTGTTTCAAGAAATATCAGCATTTGTGTGGCTTTGCTTTTTCAACAGCCTCTCTTTGTAAATTGCAAATCTTGCATGCGGTGGGTTTTGGATTTGGTCAAATTTCACTTGTATCAAAGTTTAATATGGCCCCCTTTGTAATGTCAACATGCTTACATTGTGTAAAATGGTAGGGGAAACAAGATACACAAATGGATTAGGATTATTTTAAAAACGTAAATATCAATAGAGGATGTTGAAAGGGTATATGTGAATCGTCAGCTTTTAACACCAGCATTGTTCAAATGAAGTTGGCGATGTGGATTTATTGTACTGTATTGTTGTTTTATTATTACAGTTATACCCCATCTTTCCTCCAAAGCATCAGGGTGGGCTATGTGGTTCTTTGTCCCGCATTTTACCCTCACAACCACCTGTGAGGTAGGAGATGAAGACTGGCCCAATGTCATCCAGTGAGCTTAATGGCTCAGTGGAGCAGCGTTTCTCAACCGCTGGCTGGTGTGCCGCGACGTGCGGCGACGAGAAGGGCGATTTTGCAGCTGCAAACTCCACCTCCCTGGGCGTCCTATTTCTTCGCCCCTTCTAGTTTCCACAGACCAATCAGCTTTCATTATTTCCATTTTCCCCATGCCTCACGTGACAGGATCATCCCAGAATCCTTTAGCCAAGATGGCAGCCCCCAGCAGCTAATAGTGCCGCACGTGTGTCTCTTTTTTGGAAAATCGAGCGGACTTCAAGTAGCTACTTTTAAAATATTCAATCTCCATCATTCAAAAGGTAGTTTGTTGCTAATTCACAGAGGCATGAAGACCAAATCGTCCTCTCACAAGTCCGAGAACACGCACAGGGTAAGATACGGGACGGCGGGGTCGGGTGGGGTGGATCAGAAACCCGGATCTTTTAAGAACTCGGCAGCGCTGACCCGCCGGAAAGCAATATTTGGCAAGTGTTTCTTACAGTCATAATTATAATATAGGGCGGCACAGAGTTAATTTTTTAAACTTTTTTAATGGTGGTGTGCCTCGTGATTTTTTTCACGGAACAAGTGTGCCGTGGCCCAAAAAAGGTTGAGAAACACTGCAGTAGAGATTTGAATGTGGGTCTCCCAGGTCCCTCTCAGCTTCAGATTATAAACATATGAGTTGGATTCCTGCTCCAACTCTTAATCTCATTATTTTAAAACAAAGATTGCAGCCCTAAGCATACTGGCTATGCGAAAATTCCATTGAAATTAATTTTATGAAATTCTAAGTAAATGCAGTTATAGACCCATTCATCTTAATTACTCATATACTTTAGCTTCGCTGGTTTGTTGGACAGCACCATCAATGGAGCAGGTCAGGCATCCCCAAACTTCGGCCATCCAGATGTTTTGGACTACAATTCCCATTTTCCCCGATCACTGGTCCTGTTAGCTAGGGATCATGGGAGTTGTAGGCCAAAACATCTGGAGGGCTGCAGTTTGGGGATACCTGGAGTAGGTTAACACATTATTGAGGCTGAGGGGACAGGTCCAACCATTTTGACAGCTTGTTGTTGATCATGCATCTCCTGTAATAGTTGAGGGGGAGAAGCATGTATGAAAACCGGCAGGGAACATGCACCCTGGTTCCCATGACAAGGTGCATGTTTCCCAAGACCACATAACACAATTATCTCTTTCAGACATTACTGAAGGCATGTGATCAACAGGCTGTGAAAAGACTAGCATCCATTTCCCCCTGTGATGTGTGAAAACTGCACTGAGTCCATTTTCACATTTATTTCTGCCACATGTGAATGCTGTTAATGTAGGACAGAATGCAGCTGAGAACCATTTTTAATCAAAGATGTATATTCCAGCCACTGTGTGTTTAACATTCACCTACAGACCTACAAGCCTCTCCTGTCAAAACACCTTAAAACTATTAGCACTTGAGTAGTCCTACTGAGATTAATAAGGTTACTCCCAAGCAAGAAGTGAAGGCTCCTGAGACAGAAAGCAGTTACAAACATACTGGTCTAGTAGCTTTGGTGCACACAGGAAAGGGCAATTTCATTTGGGAAAGCTAGCCACAATTGTGGATAGAGTCACATGATCATCCGTGGTAAATTCCTGAGTAGGTTTACAGGGATTTTTGTTTTCTTTTAATTTTGCTGTTTTAAAATAAAATAAAAAATGCTGTGGAACTCCTTCAATCTTTTTGCAATTCTGCATGGTTGAACATTTGAAATGAGTTTGTGTATCACCCCCAGGCACTGATTCAGACTTGATTGGGGCAAAGCAGACTCCATGTGCTTATTTTTATACACGTCATTTGGGAAGTTATATAGCCAAAGGAACAGAAAATGTGTTGGCTCCCTTGCCAAATTATCACGTATCCCTTGCTCAGAACAGATCAGGAGGGCTTCCTAATCAACAAGTTGGGCGACCTTAGTGCAATGACAATGTCAGGTCAACTTGGGAAAGTGTAGAGGCAGATCTGAATACCATTTTTTAAAAGGAAAAGGAAACAACCAACAATCCTTATAATTATCATCATCTGCTGCTTTTCCCTCTTCTGGCAAAGAAACACGCCATCCATTTGCAGAAATCGCCTGCGGAAACGTTACATCAAAACTAATCACAACGATTAAAATCAGCTTTTCTGTGCAAGAGGAGAGTAAAAAGCAAGTTGGAGGCTGGAATGAGACTGTTTTTTCCACCAAAAAAAATCTGGGGAAAAATTACATGCTATATAGATATATATTTGTATGAACGTTTTGAAGGAGATCAATTTTATGCCCGTGTGATCGGTTAATTTAATTTAACTTTTATTTTGGAGATTGATTTAGACTGGAGGTAGAGACATGAGCTAATTGTATCCTGATCCTTGCCTTGAGGGGTTTCAAAGCCCCTGGAGCAACTATTCTCTGTATTTTGTTCTGTCTACCTTAGCCAAGCTATTGCATTTCTCTCTGGTATAGCGAAGAGAGCAGATCGCTGCTGGGAGAGAGAAAAATCGGAAGTGGGGAGGCAAAAAAGAGAGAGTGGGAGCAAGAAAGAGAAAGGGACTTGGGGGGAAAAAGAGAGAGATACTGTACACGCACACTTTCCGGCTTCAATGTTTCAGGTAAGATCTGACTGGGTTTGTTATTATTTGCTAAGGAGGGGATGGCTGGGACTCTGGGCGCAACTCGCTTTTACGCATGTGCCAGGCAATGGGCGAGAGCGCGGCACACTCCGAGGAACCCAGACAAGGCGATGCACGGGCGCTGGCAAATCTCCCATCCGGGGTGACTCGAGTTTGCAAGGCAAAGGAAGGGAAGGAGGGAGGGAGTGCTGGGCTGGGCTGCAACCGGAACGTTCCTCCTGGCAAAGGCTTTCGAACCAAGCTTTGCGCGCAACCTCCTCGCCGACCGAGCGCGCAGCGTCCAAGCGGCTACTGATTTGGAAGCGATCCCTCCTTCTCTCCCCCCCACCCCGTCCCTCCTCGCCGCCCCTTTCCAAAGGGTGCAGCCAATCCACCCCGCCGCGCTGCGCCGCCATGAGCTGCCGCTTTCGCAATTAGCCAGGCTGCCGCGCGCCCGCCAATGGGCCCGACGAAGCTATTTGTGTGTGCCCCCCCCCCCGCGGGCGGGCTGGAGGTTGTGTTTGCTGCTTCTCTTTCTCTCTTTTCGCGCCTCGCCTCCCACATTCATCGCAAGTGGAGCCTGGGTTCGTGTATTGTTCGGCGCCTCTCGCTCTCCGTGTCCCCCCCCCCCAAACCCCGCTGGCTGCGCGAGAGAGAGACGCCATTATTTGTGTGAGCGCGCGCGCCCGGGCTCCGCTTTTGCCCCCGGGGTTGTTCGCTCTCCCTGTTGCAGAAAGAGGCACCTTCCCCAGTGGGCGGGCTGGCGGGGGCGCGCCGACGCACGAGCGGGAGGGGGCTGGCTCCGCCCTAGCCGCTGGCCCCGCCCCCTTTCCCTGCCACAGGACGAGCTTCTCCCTCCCCACTCCACAAACACACCCGCCCGCCGCGTCCCTTCCTGTGACTCTTCAGAGTTTGAAGCGACAATGTCCGCCACTTTTAGGCTACTGAGAACTAGCTCGTAATGGCTGAAGAGTTCGCGCAGACGCCGGCCGCCTTGGAGAGATCACTGAGGCGCCTGCTGCTCCCCGCGCGGGATCCTGAAAGGCGCCAATTCGCCGCCGCCGCCACTTCCCCCTTGGCGGGCTGCTCGCGGTCGCCCTCCCCTGGCCAGCTGCCTCCAAGCGCCGACGGGCGCCATGGTGCTCGAGCCCGTCGTGGGGCTGCCGTTGTCTGGTCTTAAAGGGCCGGAGCCTCGCCTTTGAAACCGCGCGCCTGTCTTCCCAAATCCTGAAATGCTCGAGCGGCTTCGCTCCCGGGTCCTGCAGCTAGCAATGGGTTGTTGCCCTGTTCTCATCGCTCTCTAAGGCAGGCATAGGTAAATTCGGCCCTCCAGATGTTTTGGGACTACAACTCCCATCATCCCTAGCTAACAGGACTAAGGCGTCTCTGCAGAATATGCGAGGCCGAGACAGTCCAAAAAACATGAAACCCTCATTCCTGAAACCAGCGGGTGAAACTCGACGGGGCCTTAAAGAGGCCGGACTTTGGCACTGCAAGAGGGTCCTTGGGTGCTAGTCTAGCCCCAAGTTGGTGATTCCAATAGGAATGAGTAGGAACGACTTCCATTGGACTTAAGGGATGAATACACCCAATTAAAGGTGTCCAAAAGTTCAGTTGTTTATGAGCGGGGCTAGGTAAAGTGGTAATAGAAGGATGCTGAGCATATGCAGAGTTGTCCCCAACGGCCTGGAGTTTTGTTTGTGCTCCTGTCCTGTTGGCCACTGTGAGAACAGATGAGTAGGGCCCGCCGGAGGTATTTTGCTACCTGATGCAAAGGACAAGAAGCCGTCCCCTGTACAAGAGGCAGCTGGAGTGGCAGCTGACTGTTACCTGAAATCTGGTAATGAGACAGGATCCTCCACTGCCTCTGAGGACAGCAGGCTACCTTAGGTCCTAAGCCAGAGGGGGCATATGCACAGAGAAAGCTCTGCCACTCCCTGATGTTAGGGCCGGGTTGGTCTTTCATCTGATGCAGCAGGACTCTTCCTGTGTTTTTATCTCACCACAGAGTAACCCCAGAAATGTGAGGTTTCAGGTAGGATTTAGGGGTACAAGTCAGGCACCATGCAATTTGAGGCATGTGCCCCATGACACATCGCAGTGTCTCAAATGATCCCTAGAAGGATCAAGCTGGGCTGCCATAAAATGACCTACGGTAGATTGGTCTCATCTGATTTGAGGTTTGTTGACATTGAAAATGGAGGTTGTTGGATGGAGAAAGTAGAAGAGTAAAAAGTAAACAGAGCACCCAGTATCCCAGGGACAGAGAACCTCAAGCCCAGAGGTCAAATGCAGCTCTTCAAGCTTCTGTATCCAGCCCTCAGAACCACACTCCTCTCTGGATTTGCTTTGCATCCGGAGTGTTTTGCCTAGTTGGAATATGTCCTTGAATGCTTATAATGCCCCTTACTTGAATGGATAAGGGAGAGAGATGTCTGAGGGTGTATAAATTTGCCTACTGTGCAAAAGGCAAGTCTTACTTCCATTGCTCTCCCCACTTTGTTCTCTTGCTCTGCCCATTGCTGACATGTGGCCCTCAGAAGGTTGCCCAGAAGGAAATATGGCCCTCAGGCTGAAAATGGTTCACTACCCCTGTTCTGTCTCCTGGCATTGGCTTCTCTTTGCTCTCAGCAGCTCAGTACAGTTGCCAAGAAGTTAATTGATGTAAATACTGGTATAGCTGAAATGCTCTGTAACACACACTCTCCTCTGAATGTATGCAAACCAGCTACTTTCAAATAAGACTTTGCTTGTTTGACTTTTTTTCCCCATTAGCTTCTCCTTTTCTGTTGAAAGAAAGAGAACAGTTTTAACATCACCATTCTCTAAGAAATGTTCGCCTTCTGGTTTCAATCAACGAAGCTGGCAGACACATACAAGTTTATTTGAGCATACCCTCTGGGTACCAAGCATGCTTGGATTGTTTGAGCAAATTAAAAATGAGGAAAATGGCTTTTACCTTCTCAGCAGTTAGACTCCTTAAGAGTCCTCCTACTTTGAAAGTGGAAAAACAAACAAAACATGGTGTGGGGAAGGAAAAGAGAAGGGGATTTCTTAATGTGCCCCAACTAAGCTTTTTCATAAATGAGTAACAAGCATTTGTCTACATTACTCTTATCCATGCCATGTATGATGGAGTAACTTTCAGCTGCACAATTAATTTAAAGTTGCAAACCTACTTGAAAGTAATCCCTATTAAGCTTAGTGGGACCTACTTCTGAGAAAATGTGCTTGGACTCAAACTGTGACTGCTACTCCACTAAATCTGCGATCCTGGCCCCATTTACCTTGGATTAAGCCTCGATAAATTCAATAGGACATGAGTAGGTTTGCCCTGTAAGAAGAAGCTGAACTCAGTTCTGCCATTTGTAACAGTGCTTGATTATAGGCCATTAATCTCTATTCCTATCTTAACTGTACAGTGGTACCTCAGGGTACAAACGCTTCAGGTTACAAACTCCACTAACCCAGAAATAGTACCTCAGGTTAAGAACTTTGCTTCAAGATGAGAACAGAAATCGTGCTCCGGCAGCGTGGCGGCAGCAGGAGGCCCCATTAGCTAAAGTGGTGCTTCAGGTTAAGAACAGTTTCAGGTTAAGAACGGACCTCCGGAACGAATTAAGTTCTTAACCAGAGGTACCGCGTTTCTCCAAAAATAAGACACCGTCTTATATTTATTTTTCCTCAAAAAAACCCACGGTGGCTTATTTTCAGGGGATGTCTTATTTTTTTATTATTATTAAGTATGGTACAGTTTAACCTACAAGGTTAAACTACCTATCACTATGGCTTATTTTGGGGGTATGGCTTATTTTCGGAGAAACACGGTACCACTGTATGTTAAGTTTGTCTGTGTTGAGATGAAGTATTGGTTCATAAGCTAGAGCAAGTGACAGATGCCTCCCAGCCTTGCTTCCTTCTCAGCCCTGCAATTTGGGGCAATAATACTACCTTACAGGAATGTTGCATAGATTATTTTGGAATAATGCATGTTAAAGCACACTGCACAGCTGAAAACATTATTCAAATACTTATAATTTTATTACACAGGACCAAAATGTTGTGTGTTCCTTTTCAGGACTCCAGACTCTGCAGTAGAGAGTCTGTAAAGTTGTTTAGACACTAATTTGATGTCTTAAATGCTCTCAGCCATAGGCTTAATTCATAGACTCAACCATGGTTTGTGTTCAACTTTTACTCAGAATAGACCCATTGAAACCAATACCATAACTAACATAGGCCCATTAATTTCAATGGGTCTATTGTGAGTAAACATTAGTTGAATACAACCCCATGTCTTCTCAGAAGCATGTCCTATTGAATTCAGTGAGGCCTGCTAAATTAGCATTGCAGCCTTACACAATCTGCCTGGTTACCTTAAGCCAAGTGTAGGAAACCTCAGACCTGGGAGCCAGATGCAGCTCTTGAGACCTCTCTTCCTGGCCTGTAGGACACACACTCCCAAGCCAACTCCTCACCTGTCCTGCTTTGCACCTTCCTTTGAGTGCTTTTGCTTGGCTGGAAGTGTCCTTGAAGTGTAATACAGTCATACCTCGGTTTAAGTACGCCTCGGTTTGAGTAATTTCAGTTTAAGTACTCCACGGACTTGTCTGGAACGGATTAATCCACTTTCCATTACTTTCAGTGGGAAAGTTTGCTTCAGGTTAAGTACGCTTCAGGTTAAGTACGGACTACCGGAACCAATTATGCTCATACCTCGGGTTAAGTACGCTTCAGATTGAGTACTCCGCGGACCCATCTGGAACAGATTAATCCACTTTCCATTACTTTCAATGGGAAAGTTCGCTTCAGGTTAAGTACACTTCAGGTTAAGTACAGACTTCCAGAACCAATTGTGTTTGTAAACCGAGGTACCACTATAATGCTCCTTGCTCAGCTGGATGGAGGTTAGAGAGGAATGTGTGAATGTGAAGAAACTAGCCTACAGTATTGTAAAAAGGTAAAATTAGTATTTATTGATTTTCTTATTTTGCTTCTGGCTCCACCTGCCACTGGCATGTGGCCCCCATGAAGTTGCTTAAAAGGGAATGTGGCTCCTGGAATAAAAAATGCCCCCACTTGGGGTGCCTTTCAGCATCCTTTGTATATGTTCAAATGCCATTAAGAATCTGTAAGTCCTGGCCCCTCATAGGTGCTTGTTGAACCACTTATAAAATATTATTTTTCTTGTAATGTTCACACTTGCCTGGGAAGTCCCATTCATATGTAAGAATCCATTCCATTATTTTTGGATGGCCCCATTTTGCTTCCAAACTGATAGGCTCTCGGCACCTGAATTTGCAATTAGAGGAAAGGATGAGGATGGTTTCTGAATACTGTACTGTATACATTTCTAACAGCCAGCCCTAAAATGTTTGAAATTTGGGGCAGAAATCTAACTTCCAGTCACTGCCTCTTTAATTTTAGAAACCACATGCTAATTACTGGCCCTCAAGTATATAAATAGTACAGTTCTATATATGTCTACTCAGAAGTAAGCCCCATTAAATTAGATGGAGCAAACCCTGTAAATATCTATCAGATTGCAGCCTAAAGAGGCTACTTGTTTCAAACCCTACTCCAAAGCACTCTGGAATAAATACTATAGCTTTGTAATTTGATTTATTTTTGACATTTTGATCTGGCAGGCATACAAGAAACCGTTAGGCAAATGCTTTGTGTTCCTGGATGTAAAGGTTTGTACACAAGAATTAGAATGTTGGTGACCTTTTGATCATTCAGCTATAAAATCGAATCACTGAAACTGATCAGACATAATGCAAAAGCTTTGGAAATGAAGGCAAGTTCCTTTTTGCCCAGTTTCCACTCAGCTTCAAAAAACTGATGCCAATTGAGTTAAACCGCACACTTAGGAGGACAGTTAAAACTAATTCACTCTGAGAGACACTTACTGAAATTTAATATCACATATTCAAAATGACTGCAGTGATTTTGGTGTATTAATTATGCCTCAAGCACAACACAAAATGTTCTAGCACACACTAGAGGTCTCTCTTGTAGCTAAAATATATCTGTGTTTACAGTTCTTTCTAATCTGTGTTTGAGCATTGCCAACTAGGAATGCAATCTAAAATAATACCATTGGCAGTGGTTTATTGATAAACTAGTGGGTGGAGAAACACACCTACAGTTATCGATTCAGTGCACAAACATAATCATGAAATATAGCACTTTTTTAAAAGAAGAAGAAGAAGGGATCTGTTGCAAACAAATTGCTAGGAATAACTCTTCTGAGTTAATATTGGGTGTTCAGAATATCATAGTATGCATACTGACAAATCAATCAGTGTTGATCCAGCTATCCCTTAACAAGGGTTTAGCATCTTTCTGTATATACAAAAGGAATGTATTTCCATTAAACGTGAAGATGGGTAATGGGGAGGTTTATTTATTTTTCTTCACTGCATATGTGCAACGAAGTAGTGATTCTAATTCTGGTTAACACTAGTCAATATGGAACCAAAGGGGTGGCAATCTTTCCAGATCAACTGGAAGGGTGGTAAGGTCCTACTCGCATAAACCAATGACAATGCTCTGGCAAAGAGTGGCAAATAGATGCATTTATCAAGAGCTTGTTACAGCCAACAACATAGTCCAACTATTTGTTGGTTGAGAAAGTGTAGGAATTATATATTTTATACTGATTGGCTGATGATTTACCCATCCCTTAGGGCTTGGATTCTATGGTCATACAATAACAGAATTACAATTTAGTCACTGGTAGGATTGTCAGCTTCACAATCCGCCCCTCTTTGTCGCCTTAACAGCAACCTCATTAGCAGATGGTAAAAGTGTTTATATACATACATTCCACATGTGACATGGGGCTATGTGCCTGCCTCCTGGCCCTTAATAGCAGCAGCAATTTGAGTAAAATCTCAAAAGGAAAAGCCTCTGCATGACTGAAACATTCTGTTTCATTGTAGATATATTGGAAAGCAACAGTTTGATACAATGAAGGCTCCCATTCATTAACAGTATCCACATATAAGATGGAAAACTTGTATGACTATTATGTACAAGAAAGAATGTAAAGGGGCGGGGGGGACTTCCTTTTCAAAAGAAAGAGCTTCATGTACATTTGTGGTTGGAATTAAGTTGATTTCCATGACAATGAAATCTGAAGGGAAAGAGCCAATGTGGTTCTTCATAGATTGACAATTTTAACAGGAGAAACTTTTGCAATTACAAGTCACGCCATATTATATCAATCTGACCTTGCTGGTCTGGATTCCGAAACACCTTCAATGCATAAACATAGTAAAGACCTTGAGATATGCACCTGTTTAAAATTTCCAAAGCTATTCAAAGTTGTTGGTTTTTTCAAGTGCAACTAAATTAGAAGTGAGAGAAATGTTCTCCTCTCCTATATCAACAGTGCTTTTTTTTGCAATGTGTTCAACTCCACCTCGCTTTTGAGGGGAGAAAGCTCTCAGTCAGAAGAAAATTCCCTCTTAAGATGGCTGCTGTTACTTTTTTGGGATGGCCTTTGTTGTTACTTTTATAGCGCCAAATTGGATTACCTTCCGGGGGGGGGGTGTCATTGTTTTTGCAGAGAAACAGAATTTTTAAAGTGTTTGGATATATGACTTCTTTCTATCACACACTGGGCAGCAGTTTCTCTTCACATTCTGTGTCTCATTCAGCCTTAATATAACACAGTTGCTAATACACCGAGAATTAATTTGCCTTACTCTATTAAAATGCATTATTCCCTTGTCCTACTTTTCATAGACTATAATCTCATTTTGCCTGTTTGGAAGAAATTAATCTAAAATGCACACTTTACTCTAACTTTGTCAGTTTATGTTCAGTATGCACAAAGACAGAGCCAGCCACCTTTACTCTTAAGGAGCAAAAGATTGAGGAATAATGAAAACTTGCATTGGTTTTGGAAATCTTAAGTCTTTATTTTATGAAATGCTGCTCATACGTTTTACATAATACTATATGTTAACATGAAACATGTATGAATTAACTAGCCTGAATTTTAATTGTCTTAAGATCAGCATGCAGTTCTTCCTCTCTTTTATTCAGCTGTCCAGTTGAATTCATCTGTTACACCATTGATCCGAAATGCTTATTAAAGCACTAATACGGTACATATACTGTGGATCCATGGAGTCACTGAGGACAAGATTGTGGCTTTTAATAGCATTTCCTCTTGTTTCATATACAAATGTATCTATTGAAAACAAAAGATGCAATCCACTGGGAAACAATAAGTGCTAAATGCTATTGGGCTGCATCACAAAATTCTTGGACTAGGGCAGGCATAGGCAAACTCAGCCCTCCAGATGTTTTGAGACTACAATTCCCATCAACCCTGACCACTGGTCCTGTTAGCTAGGGGTGGTGGGAGTTGCAGTCCCAAAACATCTGGAGGCCCGAGTTTGCCTATGCCTGGACTAGGATCTCCAATGTGCCTACTGATGGCACAACACTACTGGACTTTTGGTGCCTGCCAGGTGTCAGTGGTAAGAATGGCTAGAAATAAAAGCCCAAGCCTGCAGCTGCCATGCCCTTTGCCCATTCCCCAGAATGTCTCTGGACTCCTAGCAGAGGTAGCTAGAGCAGGCATCCCCAAACTTGGCCCTCCAGATGTTTTGGGACTACAACTCCCATCATCCCTAGCCAACAGGACTATTGGTCAGGGATGATGGGAACTGTAGTCCCAAAACATCTGGAGGGCCGAGTTTGGGGATGCCTGAGCTAGAGGCTGGTGCCTGGCTTTCCACTCCTCCTGCAAAACTCCTCATGGAAGCAGGAGACCTGGCCACCGCCTAGTAAGGTAGGGGAAGTGGTGGCGTTTTGTGTTTGAAGTGAGAACCTTTATGGGTTGCCTGCTTTTTGTTGTTTGTGGGTGGGTGTGTTTTGCCTGCTTCGGGGGCTCCTTGGGTGTTTTTCTATTTGGAGGTGTTTTTTCAGCTTTCTCGCTGCTTGGAAATGTTGGGCAGTGTCTTACCTGTTTTTGCTCTTTGGGGTTGTATTGTCTCCTTTTTATTATGCTTATTTTGCAAGATTTTTATATATTTTTTTGATGTTTAGTCTGGTTGAGCACCACCCATTTTTCTTTTCTGAAAAGGTTTTTGTGTGTGACTGTGGCAGTTTCTTAGATTTTCCAAATGTACCCCCAGACCCAAAACAGATGGGGGGCCCTTTTCAAAGTTGTAGCTTTTATGTCTGGTTCCCTACTTGGTACGTATTCCATGAACTCATGTAATGATGTTTAAAAAGAGAGTTCATATTACCATTTTCTGTAGATGATAGAAAATAAATCCATTGTCAATAAGCCATTTGTTATAACACTAGAGCAGGAAACAGAGGGCTGTCTATCTTTGAAGTAGGCATTTCTGCTGCATCTCAGCCAGGCAGACGAAGAATTAGAAACCTGCAAACTGGTAGGGATTTGGTGGATAATAGAATCATATCCCCTGCTCTAAAGCAGAACTTTTTCCATGATTGTGTAAATGAAATGCGGGCTTTCAAATTAAAGCATATTAGATCACATCTTGCTTGCTTTTTCAAGGAAAGGGAGAAGGAAGGGAATGAAGAAAAAAAAGAATATTGAAAAATTCAGATCTCATTCATGAACTCAGTGGCTTTAAGCATTCCACTGTTCTCTTAGCCTTACCCCATACTTAGTCAAATCTGCATTATGGGTATAACACAGGCTTGTATTCTAGAAATGTTGGATTACTGAACACATGTGAAGCACTTAGTATTTACAGATAGCATTTCTGGTATTCAAAGTGTTTTATTCAACTCTGCTCTCTGAGATTCTGAGGGTCACTTCACACAACACCTGCAGAAGCCATGAATGTTCTGATCTGCATGTATACCAAGCTACCTTATATGCCTTTATACTACACACTATAGTCCTACTGTGTGTGAAAAAGGCACACAGTAAGAATGCAAAGTATGAAGCAGTCCTAAGAAGAGGCAAATTGACTGAGTTGTTGAGCATTTGAGGCCAAGAGGAGTTTAGATCCCCTTATCACTTCCTCCTGGCATTTTGACAAATCCTGCCACTCAGTTCTTTCCACTACAGGTGATGTTGCTGCAGGATAAAACAGTCGCTGCAAATGAATGGATTCCCCTCAGATTTTCAGTTTACAAACAGGACTCTTTGGCCATCTTGCACCTTAGATGACACTGTGACTATTTCATAACTCTACACAAAGTTTTATTCAGGATAACTTCCAGTGAGCATCAACATCGCTGATGAAGAATCATCGAAACAGGGCCTTGTCCTGATGTTGATGCTCACTGGAAGTTATCCTGAATAAAACTTTGTGAAGAATTTTTGAAATTATCCTTTCTGGCCCGAGTTCTTGTAATTTTTTGTTTACTTCTGAACTTACCAAGAACTCCAATTTCTACTGTATTTCATAACTCTGGCAGTGGACTCGATTTGCTTTTCTACTCAAGGAGTGGTCACACACATATTTACCAGCAGTTTCCCGACATTAAGTTAGACGTCCTCCTTCACTGAAATTGGAGAAGTGATGTTGGTCATTGCAGATGCAATTCTCTTTCAGATCAGTTTAATGTCTTTTAAACATGCAATCAAGGGTTGGTTTTCTTGTGAGTGATAAGGCATAAAATTACTTTTACTCCCCCAAAAAAGCACATTGTGATGTACACACATAATGTTTGCCATTTGAATACAGTTTTGCATCCTCTGCTTGTGGAATGTCCTCCCTAGTGAGGTGGGTCTGCCTCCTTCCATACTCATTTTCAGGATGAATTTTAAAACATTCCTCTTTTCCCAGGCATTTGATGGTTGAAATTGTTCCTGTCAACCGTGAGATAGGCTGAGAGAATGTGGTGTTTGGTGTTTTGTTTTGTTTTAAACTGTTTTTAGAACATTTAAAATGTTGCCTTAATGGTGTGTTTGCTGCTCTGGGGTCCTTTGGGAGGAAAAATGAGATTTAAATTGAAATACCAATAATAATATACCACCTACTTGCATAAATTATTTAAGGTTTTTTCCCGTACATTTTGGGTACTTGTGTGATTGCAGGTGGCAGGTTATGACTTTTACTTTAGAAGCACAAGCACTTAACAGAGCAATTCTGCCCTGCTAGGGTTGGAGTTCTGCTGCTGCTGCACTAGCAAAATAGCTCACATATCCTGTATGGGAGAGAGAAACATGGGAGAGAGATACAGAAAGGGGAAAGAATAATTTTAACAAGGAGAAATCTAGGAGTCTTGGTAGACCACAAACTTGACATGAGTCAACAGTGTGATGCAGCAGCTAAAAAAGCCAATGCAATTCTGGGCTGCATCAATAGGAGTATAGCATCTAGATCTAGGGAAGTAATAGTACCACTGTATTCTGCTCTGGTCAGACCTCACCTGGAGTACTGTGTCCAGTTCTGGGCACCACAGTTCAAGAAGGATACTGGCAAGCTGGAACGTGTCCAGAAGAGGGCAACCAAAATGGTCAAAGGCCTGGAAACGATGCCTTATGAGGAACGGCTTAGGGAGCTGGGTATGTTTAGCCTGGAGAAGAGTAGGTTAAGGGGTGATATGATAGCCATGTTCAAATATATAAAAGGATGTCATATAGAGGAGGGAGAAAGGTTGTTTTCTGCTGCTCCAAAGAAGCGACACAGAGCAATGGATTCAAACTACAAGAAAGAAGATTCCACCTAAACATTAGGAAGAACTTCCTGACAGTAAGAGCTATTCGGCAGTGGAATTTGCTACCAAGGAGTGTGGTGGAGTCTCCTCCTTTGGAGGTCTTTAAGCAGAGGCTTGACAGGCATATGTCAAGAATGCTTTGATGGTGTTTCTTGCTTGGCAGGGCTGGATGGCCCTTGTGATCTCTTCCAACTCTATGATTCTATGAATTAAGAAATTGGCAGCAGTACTACTAACTACCAGTTCCAGGATGTAGCAGAGACAACGCCACCACATTGCCCAGAAACAATGAGTGACAACCCACACATGCAAATTAAGAGGTGGCCATACCCTGGCACAATAGTCACAGTGGTTCCACAGTGGTTCCACAGTGGTACCCCAAAAATGATCCCCAGAAGAACAGGCAGCAAGTATGCTGCTCTCTAGAGGTCTCAGGCAGCCTTTCAGGAAGGAGTCTAAGATACACACTCATACCATACTCTGTCCACAAGCAGGCCAGATTTAGGACCCAAGCAGCTTCCCTCAGAGCAGCCCATGGAACCAATTCCCACCCATTTTTGCCAGTTCTGATGGGCCAGCTGTTTATTTTTAAATTCCCATTGAAGAGAATGGGAGGGAAAATCTTCGGTCCAGATTTGTGGCTGGTGGAAAGTTGTGCCATCGGTGAAGGCATCACACATCTTTCCCATCATGCTGTCCACTTCCCACACATGACTCACCCCCACCCCACCCCATTTCAGCCATTCCTTAGGTGTATTGAAGAAGCGTCACCAACATGTCCATATATTTGTAACTATGTCCTACTGGTATGGCAAGGGCCCTTGCCAGATCCTAAAGCCCCTCAGCTGGTGTAACAATCTTGTGGGTTTTTTGCCCATCTGGTGTCAGGATCACTTTACACTGTTTCATACCAGTTGTAGAAAATAGCGATGCACATTGCTTGTGAGAGGGATCGTGTGGCATCATAAGGAGAAGTATTTTCACTGAAATATTTGTATACTTGCTCAAAATGGCAATATTGGTCTGATGGAATGATGTTGAAATGCCCATTGAACTTTTGGTGTGTGTGTGTTTTTTTAAAGATATTCAGAATTGTAACTGATGGGAAAGAAATTCAGATTGGCACCTTGATCCTGGTAACTTGCTTTGGCATTGCAGGCAGTGTGTAACTGATGTGTCCTTTGAGACATGCTGTACATACGCCCTCAGCTTAAGCACTGATTTGACGGCCCCACAGGTCTTGGGGCTAAACTGTCCCCTTTGGTAATGCTGACTGTCAGTCTTTAGTCTCTAGAACAAAGACCTCTTAGTTCGTAGTCCAATAAGAATGCATCCATCTCTATCTGCTTGAACCCCTCTCAGTGATGGCCGTCACACTGAGAATTGATTCCCCAAAATGCTTTGCAAGTAGCTGCTTGCTTTAAGTAACTAATGTATACCATATGACGTTTTTTGAGTGATAACCTAGTTTTGAGTGACCTAGAGTAGTGCCATCTTCAATTAAGCTAATGTCATACTTGAGATCAGTGGTGCTAGAACAGGGATCAGCAATTGCCAACCCCAATTGTCAATTCCAAAGACAAAGGAGGGGACTGGCAATGGGGTGGCAACTATCTATTTTGGTGTGAGGAGTAGAGATGCATAACCTGTGGCCCAGGATCTCATGTGAGCCCTGATTTCATTTTATAGAACCTCTGGAGTCTCTTGAAATAACCCTATTCTTCCATCCCATCGCCCTTCCTTTTCCCCCATTTGTTTTGTCCTTATTTTTCTGGACTTTCAAAGTGTCCCCCCTTTCCTTTCTATTTAGTTTCAGAATATGTTGCCCCCTATATGCCTGCCAACCGAGAATAAGACTTAATGCTCTGCATCCGCAGGGCCAGCCCAAAACATTTTGTTGCCTGAGCTGGACTGGTAAATTATTCCATCCCTCAGCCCTGCAAGTCAAGGTGTATGATACCCAACACCATCCACATTTTTTGGCATCTTGAGGGACAGAATTTCACAAGCAGCTCTCCCCGGGAGTAACAGTGCGACAGCAACAAAGTATTACTGCCCTTTCTTAAAATCCAAAATTGGCTGCCTGAGGCAGTTCTTTCACTCTCCCTAATTGTAGAGCTGGCTCTTCATGAAAGCTTATGTCATGAGTTGCTTATATGGGAGCAAGCTCCACTGAACACAGTGATGCTTACTCTTTGGTAAACATGCATAGAAATACTTTGTAAATGTAACTGCTTTCTAACATGCCTAAACCTGTGAGGCCTTTGGATAGATCCAGAATTAAAGGTGTGTGTGTGTGTGTGTGTTTCAAAGCATTTCTTGAAAACCGCTTAGAGATTTTATTACAATCAAGGGGTATATGCATTTTGTTGAATAAATAAATATACATACCCAAACAGCAACAACCACACCATATAAGACTATTTTTTTATGAGTTAGAGAGAGATATAGGTTACTGCATTTGGGTATAGTAGAGTCACAAAAAAATATAGTCCAACAACTGCTTTGAACTTGGGGGCAGGGAAGAAGCAAAGGAGGAAATTAAACTCCTTCAACTCAGCATGGGACTATTTAAGTACTGGCATAATGAGTTGCAGAAGGTATGCATACTCCTGAACCAACAATGCAGCAGGAAGGCAAGAGTAAAATAAATAAATAAAATGAATGGAAGGGAGCAAGTAACCTTCAGGAAATTGAATTCTAGCCTTGGTGAGACTAGTGTGAAAGGGGAAAAAAGGGGTGAGAGCCAGGAAAAATCTTTAGATATTTGAAAGCTGGAAAGGGAATGGATAAAAGGTTGCCAGCGCAGAGAGGTTCAGTGATGCAATACTTACTACTAGGCAATGGATGCTGTGAATCCTGCCTTACTTCTTTTTGCTGAGGAGGCCACTAACAGGAGTTATGCCTTCATCGGTGACCGCCCTTTGCTCCAACACTCTTACTCAGCCTCCTCCTGTCTCTTGTGCTGTTTAGTTTGAAGCATTTGCTAGTGCCAAGACTGTTGTGATCCTCAGGTAGGCTGGACTCCGCTATTTGGAAATCACTGATATAGTGATACTAGGTACCGGTATGAGAACCAAATAGCAGTTAGTATTCTGGATGCCTGTTGATGTCTCTCCCCACCCCACCACCCTGGATCAAAGTAAATAACTTTCATTTACTGTATTTTTCGCTCCATAAGACGCACCTGACCAAAAGATGCACCTAATTTTTAGAAGAGGAAAGGGGGAAAGCCCTGGGGGGTTTTTTTTGGATCAGCTCAAGGTTGTGCAGCTTCTGGCAGCTTCTTTTGCAAATGTGAAAAGCCCCGTTTTGGGGGGGATCAGGTCACAGTTCTGCAGCTTTTTTGCAAAGCGGGAAAGCTCCATTTTTGAGGAACAGCTCGAAGTTGCTGAGCTTACCTTGCAAAGGGAAAAATCCTGTTTTTATGGGGTTCAACTCACAGTTCTGCATTTTCTTTAGGAAATTTCTAGTTTCCAGACAGATAATCTAATCAACCAGTCACATGTTGCTGCAGCCTCCTCTGCAGAACATTCAACAATGGAGGACTGGGCAAGGGGGTGGGGCCTGGAAGGGAGCTAGCGTCCCTTATCTCCTTCCTCTGATCTCTTGCAATCAGCTGAGCGGGTTCCTTTCAACTCCCTCTTCCCCTCTTGTTAGCCTTTAGCTCAGGGGTCCCCAAACTAAGGCCCGGGGGCCGGATGCAGCCCAATCACCTTCTAAATCCGGCCCACGGACGGTCCGGGAATCAGCATGTTTTTACATGAGTAGAATGTATCCTTTTATTTAAAATGCATCTCTGGGTTATTTGTGGGGTATAGGAATTTGTTCATATATTTTTTCAAAATATAGTCCGCCCCCCCCCAATGTCTGAGGGACAGTGGACCGGCCCCCCGCTGAAAAAGTTTGCTGACCCCTGCTTTAGCTCTTCCTAAGAAAGAAAGCAAGAAAAAGCACGATCTGCTTTTCGCCCTGGGCAATCCGGCTCCAGGGACCATGTATTCACTCCATAAGACGCACAGACATCTCTTACTTTTTAGGAGGAAAAAAAGTGTGTTATGGAATGACAAATACTGTACTTTTTCTGTTGTGGGTGTATGAGGTGTTAGGGGGGACGCAGTATCTCTGGTGGGAGACATGTTGTGTTCTTTCTGGGTAGTACATCCATGAGTGGTTTCTCCCTCTGCAGCCAAGCCGGTGCCAAACGTATTGCTCTGCTTTCCTTTGGACCACAACAGTGAAGCTGAGAGGAGGGTCTTGCCATCTGGGCAGCCCAGAACCACCATACACACTGCCCAAGCTTGTGCCCCAGAGATGTAAATGTGGGCCTGGTTGCTGCATGGGGGGTTGGTGGACTCTTCTTGAACAATAGGCTATGTGAATGAAAGCTGCCATAGTAAAAGACAGAATTAGTAGCATCCTAATGGGCAATGTTTGAAAAACCTTTAGCCTCCCGGAGAAGCAATTGCTCCCCATAGCAACTGCCATAGATGAACATGTTTTTAAGAAATGACACATACCAATACAATTGCCCAGTTCATCTTTCAAGCAATCCACTTTAGAAGATTATGAAACAAGGAGATACAATTAATTATAGTGTCCAGGTTTGAAAAGTGGGTTTCTTTAGGGAAAGTGGAGAAGATGATGGAACAAAATAAGAAGGTAGATTAACATGGTTTCAGCAAAACAAAACAAAAATACTCGTACACTTGCAGTTTAAGAAACTTAGCTGGGTTTTAGTTTTACTAAGGATGTTTATTCTTGAAAAGCTGCACAAAACATTGTTCACTGTAGATGTGAAAGGTGAAGAAATCTAGGCCAAGTAGGCTTTGTATTCTAGAGAGCAAACCAGAAAATTGACAGAAGCTGGTTCATTAGTTCTTCACAAGTATTAGCTAAGACAAGGTGGAGAACTTTTTCAGCCTGAGGACTGCATTCCCTCCTGGGCAATTTCCTGGGCACCTCATGCCAGTAGTTGGTGGGGCCAGAGGAAAAAGTGAGCAGAGCAATGCAAACTAATTTAGATCACAATCTTGTGTGCCTTTCATTTTTGCAAAAATATAGAGTGTTGTAAGTGGATGAAATTGTCTGTTCTACAGTGCAAGGAAGGGATCCACACCTCAAATTATTTGCAAAAATAATAAATCAGTAGATTGCTAGTTACTCCACTGCAATGTTGTGATTAAGCTGTCCTTTCATTTAAGAAAGTTTTTCTCTCTATTTTTTTCAGTTAATCATAGCCAAATTTTTAAAACCAACTCTTTGTTTTCCCCCAACCCTGATATCATTTAACTGGAGAGGTTGAGTACTAAGGCTAAGGCCGTATTCATCATCTGCTAGGACCCACCCATTTGAAAGTGCCCCAGGCGGCAGAGGTTTTTTGAGGGGAGGGGATAATATTACAGTATAGAGCTTAGCTCATGTGGTATCATACAAAAAGGCTATAAACAGGTAAAGGGACCCCTGACCATTAGGTCCAGTCGTGACCGACTCTGGGGTTGCGGCGCTCATCTCGCATTATTGGCCGAGGGAACCGGCGTACAGCTTCCAGGTCATGTGGCCAGCATGACAAAGCCGCTTCTGGCAAACCAGAGCAGCACACGGAAACGCCGTTTACCTTCCCGCTGTAGCGGTACCTATTTATCTACTTGCACTTTGACGTGCTTTTGAACTGCTAGGTTGGCAGGAGCTGGGACCGAGCAACGGGAGCTCACCCCGTCGCAGGGATTCAAACTGCTGACCTTCTGATTGGCATGCCCTAAGCTCTGTAGTTTAACCCACAGCGCCACCCGCGTCCCAATAAAAAGGCTATAATCACAGCCTAATATGCTTAGGAAAACTGTTACAGTCATACTACACATTTATTGCAAGAACTCCAATTGAATTTGGCTGAAGCCAATATTGAATACCTGCTGATCATTGCTGTTATGTAGTATGTTACAAATCACCCTCAGCACTATTTTGTTGTGGAAACATGATGTACAAATAAAGTGATTGATCTCATTGTTTGATTGAATAAATGGTGTCAGACCAACTCTAGACCAAGACTGCTTGCAAGGGAAGAAAGGCCAGAAATAAGTCTAGGAAATAGAAAAAAGGGTGCAATGCTAACCCCTGACTGGCAGCAGTGGGGCTTGATGGAACAGCACAAATTGCACCAGCTTAAGGAGGGGCTTTCCATTACCATGCCTGCTTCCAGACTGGAGCAGCAGAAAGACCTTGTTCAGGCCCGTTGTGGTCATGTGACAGAAACAGTGAATCCAGTGCTGACCCATTTCCCTCTCCTGAATTAACCAGTGTTGGGGGTTTTCTGCTAACCACCGCCAGCTGAGATGCTGCCAGAAGTAGCTTCTACCCTGCATTTGGATGGACCAATTGGCAGGACAGAGGGGCATTCAGATCATGGGTACGTATCACTATAAAGTCCTTCAAAGGGCTAAATGCTCCCATGCCCTTCTCCCAGGTACCAACCACCACCATACAGAGGCAGAGACAGATTTAGGACAGAGCAACTGGTTCCACCATGCTGGGCACTGTGCCTTGGGGGCACTGCAGGGTGTCACAACTATGATGTAGTGAACTGAGCCGAACAGAAGGTGAGAGACGGGGCAGTGAATTTTGGCCTTGCACAGGACACTGTGAAAGCACAGACTTTGAAAGACCAAAGTCTGCCCCTAATGGCAGCGGCCTTAGATGTAGTGTAGAATTCTTAGGTGATTATTGAAGTAGATTTCAGGTCATTTAGGGTTTTAAAGGTCAAAATGAGTGCCTTGTATTTTGCATACTGCCTGTGAAAATGTTTATTTTTAAATCTGCTCATTCAGGTAAAATTAAATAATAACAATCCAACATCCATCTGGAAAGTGAGTTATCTAAATGTCCACAAGGAACATAGTTCTCCTTCTCTATAATCAACTACAATTTCAGAGTATCTGCAGGCACCTGATGCTCACAGGGGAAGCAGGGAGTGTCCAGTCACAAGTTCATGTCAAGCAGAGAACGTACAGGACCCTGGAGAGCTCCAAGGGGCCCAAGACAGCTACAAGAGAAATTACACCTGTGCCCACTGAGCCTTATGTAAGCTGACCCTGGACCTCAGGTGTGGTGGGCTCTGCCTTCCTGGGTGAGAGGACTGTCTTATTAAAGGACCCTTGTTGTCTTTTGTCTGGCTTCTGCAAGCTGGGAAGACAGGCAGTTTTACCTTTTGCCCTTTGTAGTATTGCTCTATGTTGCTCTCAATTCATTTGTAATAAATAAACCTGTTCCTTAGTTTTAACAGGAAATCTAAAAGTCAGAGGTTCAAGTCTGGTTGATGTAAGGAGAAATGGGATCATGTGCTTGGTCCCATCTCTCACATACTTGCAACTCAAACTGAGCAACAAGTAAGTCCCATTATGTCCAACGAGGCATACTTCCATGTAAGAGCACATGGGATTGCAACCTCTGTTAATTTTCAACAGCATCAGGATGGGTGCAGACGCTGGGGGACCCAAGAGGGCAGGCCCTGTCATTTCCTCTCTAGGAGGGAGGAGGCCAGCAGTGCCTCATATTTGTGGAGGCAGCATTGTAGGGGTCTGCCAAGAGGGCAGCAGATCCATTCTTCAAGGAGAGTGCTGCAGCTGCCACAGGCACTACAGCAGTGGCGGTGAGTCATGCATTCCTCAGAGGCCGGATCCTGCTGCCCAAGGCAGTTACCTCACCTTCCCTAATGGGCACACCAGCCCTGCATTTAAGCATATGCTTAACACTCCCATTGAAATCAATGAAATTATCTTGGGCTAGATTATGCTTCTGCCTCTTTTAATTAATATTTTTATTTTATGAAAGTGCACGTAATTACATTGCAAAATAACTAGCCAATTAACAAAGACAAATGTGGATAAGAATATTTAACAAAAATGAATTAAGTCATAACCCAAAAGACATAGAAGCGAGGTTACAACACAATTACTATCATAAATCAGGGGAAAGAGTAAGGTGTGTCCTCTGAGTAAGCAAACCTTAGATAATTTATTAAGAGCATTTTGCATAAGCATACACTGTCAGTTTTTAATTAATATTACTATGGGAATTGAATAGGTTGTTTTAAATAGCTACAATCTAGGCTGGATTGCAGCCCCAAAATTCTCTCCCTCTCCCTCTCCCCCACCTCCATACCCCCGTTTCTCCCTGACTACCCAAAGTATTCAGAGCAACATATGTGAGAATAGGCTAGGCTGAGTCTTGCCTCTCAACTATCCAGTGATCTTTACCATTTGCTGAACAGGGAGTTGAACCTAGAGGCCTTGCACCACATGGAAGTTTTCAAATTCCTGTGTGTGTCCCCCCCCCCTAAAAACTAAGGCATTTTGTTTAGTGTAGATCTGAGGTTTCTAAACTGTAATAGCTGAATGAGTGATGGGCAAACTCCCCCCCCCAGCTCAATTTGAAATAGGCTCAGTATTTAAGAGCTTTCTTGGCAAGTCAAAAGAAAAAAGCTCGTCAGGTATCCAACAATTCTCCCAGCTTTGTAATGTTGTTGTGTGCACGCTGATTGTGCCATCCACATGTGCTAATGCACATATTCCCTTAGAAGCTGTAACCTCTGCACATACATCTACATATCAACTGGCTTTATACTCCATTCATGTTGTTTCACAGCAATTAACAAGAGTGCCATTGAGAGTAAGTGGTTAAGACATTCTGTGTGGGCCTACAAAGAAGCCAGCTTTCTTTTTTTTCTTTTTTTAAATGTTTTTTATTTATTTCAGTTGTTAAAAACATACATATATTTACATACAAATCAAGACGAAAAACCAGGAATACAATGCTTTCAGTGTCCAGGGTTCTGAACACTAACCACACATATCCAGAATAACACTTCAAACTGGAGGCCACATACTTCTGTATGGAATTGATAATCTGGATCCTTTTCAATCTGGTTCCACAACCAGACTGTCTTGATCATCCTGGTTCATGACCAACATTGGGTGCTAGACAGATGGTGTGCATTCTTGTTAGTTCTGCTGGAACTCTGGGAGTTTTTGATCCCAATGGTTATGTTACCCTCCTGGTCTGCTGATCTGGGGTTGGCCTTGAAGATGCCATTATATGGTGTTTGCTGTCTTCTGTGGAGGAGATATCTCAGAAGGTAGTGCTAAGAGATATCTGCTTATGGTACTGGGCGTATTCCAATGTTATCCCTGTTTGACATATTCATGAAACTCCTGGGGTGATCAACCAAAGATTGGAGTTCACTGAGGAAATTCAGCTCCATCTCTCATTTTCTCTTATTTTATATATACTGCGGAAGTTCTTTTCTCTTTTTAAAATTAATTCATAATTTTTATTCTTGTGGCTGTGGCAGTTCTCAACCAGTGCCCATGATCAGTGCATAGCTGTCAAGTTTTCCCTTTTCTTGCGAGGAAGCCTATCCAGCATAAGGGAATTTCCCTTAAAAAAAGGGAGAACTTGACAGCTATGGATCACAGGAGGACTGCATAAGAGCTATGAAACTGAAACTTGATGCAGACAATTCTGGTCAGTAGAGATGTGGATAAAAGAATAAGATTTTTGGCCTGTTTGGTTTGGGTTGAGTAGAATCAGGTTCACATTGTAGAACCTGACCCAGCTTTGCTATTAGATGTTCAGGCGGCAAGCTTGTACTGTTGCCTATCTTAGGCTGGTACACCAGCCACACCTGGCCTTAATACAGGGCGGATCAGGCCATGGCGACATAAACCTCAGTTACTTTCAAGACTAAACTACTGTAGTATGTTTCATGTGGGGATGCCAGAATCTCCAGCTGGTCCAAAATGCTGCAACAAAAATATTTTTTCTTCTCTGAATCAGATTAGAATCCAAGCCAGATAACATATATCATGACTGTCATGCTTGCTTCATATTCTGGGCAAGTATTACAAGCTGGCAAAATGTGTATTTCCAACAGGGAGTTTCAACAACATCACTAAATAATTGTGCAGAGAAAGAAAATGCAGACACAAGAAAAGCTTCTTTTTTAAAAAACAAAAAACCCCACAACAATTAAAGGTGCTGAAACCCTGCTCACCTTGGCTTCTTGTCACCTAACATCATGAAGAAATAGCTTTGGGGGTCATGCACACATCTAACATCAGTGATTTTATAGCAAACTAGTAATGTCTTGTAGTTTTCTTTTCTTTTTGTACCGGTAACTTACACAGGTCTAGTGAAATAAGAACCCTTGAATGTTTGATAGGGAACCTTGTCTGTATTCCTAAAGATGGATTAACAAATAACAAGGGAACTATAACTCCACAGTAGAGTGCACACTTGCAATCAGAAGTTCAGAGGTTCAAGATAGGGCTGAGAGAGACTCCAGCCGGACACCTGGAAATCTGCTGCCAATTCAGTATTGAGTTAAATGGATCAGTGGTCTTATTTGGTTTAGGGCAGCATCCTATGTAACAGGCTGAACTACAGAAAGGGTTAAATGCTTCAACAGATTGTAGCAAATGACTTGAAATAACCGGATACATCTTCCAGGATGTGTTAATGGGTACAATGTGCACCTGCAATGTTTAATTGCAACACTGTGTTTTTCCAAGGATGAGAGAGTGATAAGTGTTATTTGCTTGTTTTAACAACAGGCTTGCTAGCATCTCCTTTGAACTAAAGACTTGCAATAACATTTGCCAAGTGATAGAAGTGTACCAGACCTTTCCCCACCCCCATACAGATCAGAATTTATAAAAGGGGAGTGATGAAACTGTGGTGAGCCCCAATAATGTATTGTTACATTATGTTTACATCCATCTTCCAATTTAAGTACAAACAGCAGTATATTAAAAAGACAACAATAAAGTACAGTACAAAACTCACAGGGCAACATACAAAATAAAATATCAAACTGCAAAATAACAGCCAATGAAATAATCATCATTGCAATAATAAAATGGGAAAAGACGCTCTCCTCTGTACCTCTGAAAGTGATCACTTTAGGAAATCCAGTAATTGATCTGCTGTGTAACCAATTATTTGGGCCAGCTACAAAAATACCGTAGTCTGTTTCATTACATGGCATTTAATACTGCCAGTTCATGCAAACATAAATCGACTGTGCTAATAAAGAAACGGGATGTTTTAGACAGCAAAATAGTACCTTTATTGTGAGGTGGTTGTCGTTTTTGAAAAATTGGAGTAAGTTTCATCAGATTCTAAATCCAAGGTTTTGTATTTTCTTATTTTGACAGAAGTATGTATTATTTGACTATGGAAAGTTGCCAGATGTTGTTGGACTCCAATTATTGTTATGAATGATGGAAGGTGTAGTCCAAAATATCTGGAGGGCACCAGTTTGCCTTCCAGACTGACAGATATCCAGATAGATAGAAAGACCACTGACATAGCAGCCAACGCAGGGTGGGGCAGTGGCATTCATCTGATCGCTGGCCATCCATGTTGTTCCTCCATACTAGGGTGGAGTGGGGAGGGGCTAAGGCAGCAACAAGGTCAGGTCAGTACAAACATACCAGTGGAGTCAATCTGACACTCCTGCTAGTTCATTTGCACCACACCAAGCTCACTAACCACCTCCCAGTTTGCAGCAGCAATACAGACAACCAGAGGTCACAGGAGTGCTTTCACTCACCATCCAGTGGTGCATTGGCTCAAGTTTATGATTGTCCCAATATGGAAGCTATTGGCTGGTATTACAGTATAGCTGTAGAATGTAAGAGATGGGTAGCCAACCAGTGCCCTCCAAATGTTCTGGAATAAGGTAACAACAAAGAAGTTCTTTATCCTCACCCCACTCCACAAGAAAGCCAGCCTGTTTCCTGAGCAATACTTGGAGATCAAGTGTCATGGATATTTTTGCATCCTCCAAAACTACTGTACTCTCTCATTTTGGGGGGGGGGGAAGGGGGGTATTTGAAAGGGCATGCAAGTATTTGTGGAAGGAGGAAGTTTGACCCAAGGCTGACACTTCCTCTTTTGCCACACTGGCAGTGAAGCTACCAGTGGGTGAAAATGAGGAGCATCAAGCTGGCTTGTTGAACATTGGAATGTACATAGGAGTACATGTACATATTAGTGTTGTTGATGGGATGCATGCTTAGATGTGTCATTCTACATCTCTATATTCTGGTATTGCTGGCATGGGTCTGGGCTTCAGAATCGGGGCAGTATGGTTTTGACCGCACTGACAATTACTACATAATTTAGGGATGGAGAACTTGTGGTAGGAAGATAATAGAGCATGACAATAATTTCTGAACCATTTTTTTAAAAAAATAATCCCGTGGCAATACAGTGCTTTCCGAAAAATGTCACCTATTGCTATTCATGGGTGGCAACTTGAATAAAATATTGCGGGGGGGGGGAACGACACACAGGTAAGCCTTGCCCTGCATAATCACACGATGTGGTACATGGACACTATTTGAATGGCAATGCCCATCGAATTTGGGGGGCCTGGGTGGGGATCAGAAAGAGCAAAATCCCATATGCTGGAATTATGTGGAATACTGTGGTGGTGGTGTTTGAACCACTTTGAGTGACTGTTCTGTGTCTTTCCCGAAATGCCTTTCACACTTAAAAAACAAAACAAAAAACGGCGTGCACTTTGGTGCTGTCATATTACCTCCCTGCCCTTTTTCTAAGGGATCAGGACAACAGTAAACTGTCATCTCTGCCCTTATCTGTGAATCATATCTGGGATGTTGCGATGGCTCGTTGTGACTTGTCTGTAGCTTAGCAAGATTTCCCCAGAATTTTGTTCAGGGTAAAAGCACGATATTGAAAGAGGTGGGTGAGCAAAGAGAGAAAACGTACTCGTTCCCTTCACAGATGTGCCATGCCAAGACACAGTGGCGTCAGTTTGGCACTGCCAAGTTTGCGAGAGCCGCCTGCTTTGTGTTCACCAAGAAAGCAACGTGTAGCGCCTGGGCAAGTTCAGACGTGCTTCTTCCCCCCCAGCCCAGAACTGTCTGGCCGCCCCCAGCTGAAACCCGCCTTAGAAACATCTCCCTTTCGTTGTGGGTGTCGTGACTGCCAATCCCCCCCTCCCCCCGTGTCCCATCCTTTCCTTTTGAAATAAAAGCGGCAAAATGCTTAAGATCGAGGGCGCCGCCGCCGCGCAACAATCGCTTAAAGTTAAGGGAAGGCTTTGCGGCAGCTGGAAGTGCAGGCGGAAATGAACTGTAGCGCGGCTGTGCGAGTGAATCGGTAACGGGATTCCAGCGGCTACTCAACTTGAGGGCGGCTTTTGGCAGCGCCAGGGCTTGCAAAGTCCCGTATTGCCCCGGGGGTGCTGTAGCAGCAAGGAGGGGGGGTATGCCTGCTGGAAAACCTACAAATGGTTCGAGGATTGCGGGGAGCCAGAAGGGGGGGAGGTGGATCTGTGCGTGTGTGTGAGAAAGAGAAATGTTGATGGCTGAGCTCTGCAGGGCTAGGCTGTGCCTTCTCTTTCTCCCTCTCTCCCCCCTGTTCTCTCTCTCTCTCTCTCTCTCTGTGTGTGTGTGTGTGAGCGCGCGAGTGTTGCAGCTGCCTGTCCCCGCAGGCTGGGAATAGCTCTGGATTTGCCTCTTGGCTGCGGACTGTGTGGGTTTTACTAGCCCTGGCGGCTTCCTCTCTGCTCCTAGCTGCTGGCTTCCTTCGGCTTATTAGCGCCAGGCAGGAAACAAGCGGTACACAGCCTTCTTTGGTACACAGCCGGCCCGGCACCACTCGCAGGCTCCCCACATCGCCCCCCTAAGATCTGCAGCGGCGGCGGCGACAGCGGCGAAGGGCACTCCTGGGACCCGCTGTGGCTCCCCTGCTCGGTCTCTCTCTCTCTCTCGCTTTCGCTCTTTCCGGACTAGTCAGCTGCCTCCCCGCCAGCTTCGCCCTCTCCGATCCCAGCCGCAGCCTAACGTGTCTGGCTGGCTGGCTGGAGAAGCCTGCTCGATGCCTTCGCCGTGAGATCGACGCGCCTGGTATGCAGCCAGAGTGGCCTCTTTCTGTCTCTCCCCCCCCCTTTTCCCCCTTTTGGATGGAGCGGCGGCGTGGGGGTGGGGGGTGGTAGGTGGGATGGCCGGGGAGAGGAAGAGGGAGGGGTGGGAAGGAGGGTGAGCCGCCGAGAAGTGCAGACGATCCGAGAAGTTTCTCCTCTACCGGAGTCAACTCCAAGCTGCTGCTGCTGCCGCCGCCGCGTTTCCGCGCTTGGCTGCCAGGAATCCGTAGGGAGGAGCTGCCTTGTGCGAAAAGCCGCCTGCTGCCCCCCCTTCTCGCTTCGATCTCACCTGCCGCTGTTACTGCAGCTGCGCTCCCCCTCCCTATTTCTGACCCCCATCCCACCCCTCTAGTGGGCACCGCCAGTGGGTGGTGGGGTAAGTCGCCCCTTCCCCGCGTAAGCCATGAGAATGTGGGGGACTACCGGGCTGCTCTTCGGGCATCACTTAGCGGACAGCAGCTGGCACCGCGCGCTGAGGCTGGGTGAGTGGATCTGTCAGTCCCAGCCTCCCCTTCTCCCGGGTGCATGCATGGGCCGATATAAAGTAACCCTTTGCATGGTGATAGCCTCGCGCGAAGCGCAACTCTGGGCGATGGAAGGTTTCCAAGCTGCTGCTGCTGCTGCTGTGCCTTGTTCGGTGGCGAGTCTCCGTCTCGGTCTCTCTCTCCCTCGTTCTTCCCCGTCCTCTCCTCCTCTCCAGTCCTGCTTCCCCACTCTATTCCTCGCACATCAGCCACAACCACTGGGAGCGCGCGGCCCCTTTAAGAGCCCAGCTTTGCCTCCCGGTAGCTGAAGGTCATTAAACACAAAAGCTCTCCAGCGCTGCGGTCCAATATAGCGCATGCGCCCTGCCCGAGGACTGGCAGGGAGACGGCAATATGGCGAGAATGCCTGGCAGCGGCGGCGCCGGCGGAGACTGGAGCACCGGAGGCGGCGGCGGCGGCAGCGCAGCAGGAGGAGGAGGGGGCGGCGGTGCAGGTGGCGGCGGGGAGAACAATGCGGGGGATCGGCAGCCCGGCCGGGGCGGCCCCCACCGGCCCCTCCACTATTGCAGCGCTGGGGAGGACGAGGACGGGGAGGACGAGGATGAGATCCAGGAGGTGCAGATAACGGGGGACGAGGAGGCAGCCGAGGAAGGGATCCTGCTGCTGGACGACGACGAGGAAGAGGAGGAGGAGGAGGAGGAAGAAGAAGAAGAAGAGGAGGAGATGATGATGATGGGGCTGGAGTGGGCCGCCTCGGAGGAGCCGGGCCATATGATCCGTATGGACCAGGGCACCGGAGTGCTGCTGGACTCGGCGGCGGCGGCGGCCGTCTGCGGAGTCCGGGGCCGCCTGGGAGGCGTCAAGGGAGTTGGCGGCGGCGGCAGCAGCGGCGGCGTCGGGGCTTCCGCGGGGGGCGCCCCCTCGGTGCCCGTGAGCGCCCGCGGCGCTGCCTCCTCCGCCTCTTCCCTGGCCGGCCACGCGCCCGCCGCGGGCACCGCCGACGACTCGGACCCGGAGGCGGATCTGCTGCTGCAGCGCCCCGAGCGGGCCCGCCTGAGCGAGAACACGCGGCTGGCCACCCGCTACGCGGTGCGCATCTTCCGCGAGTACCTGAGCGAGAAGGCGCAGAGCCCGGACTTCGAGACCATGGACAAGGGGGCGCTGTGCCGGGTGCTGCGCTCCTTCTACGCCGAGGCGCGCTCCAAGAGCGGGCAGCTGTACTCCAAGTCGTCGCTCATCAGCATCCGCAGCTCGCTCAACCGCTACCTCAACGAGCCGCCTTACTGCCGCACCCTGGACCTCACCAAGGACCCCGAGCTGCGCGCCGCCAACCTGACGCTGGCCGCCGTCATCCGCAAGCTGGAGGAGCAGGGCGCCGGCCCCGTGGTGCAGAAGCAGGCCATCACGCGCGCCGACCTGCGCAAGCTGTACACCTGCAGCGTGTTCAGCACGCAGAGCCCCTTCGGGCTCCTCAACAAGGTCTGGTTCGAGACGTGCATGTACTTCTGCACGCGCGGGCGCGAGAACCAGCGCGAGCTGGAGGAGGACTCCTTCGGGCTGGCCATGGACGAGGACGGCCGCAAGTTCGTCTACTTCAAGGCCTTGGGGCCTTACCATAAGTCGCGCTCGTCGTCGTGGAGCAAAAAGCGCGCCGAGAGCAGCGACGAGGAGAACCTGCCGCGCATGTACGAGACGGGCACGGAGTTCTGCCCCTACGCCAGCTTCGTCAAGTACTTGGCCAAGCGCAACCCGCTGTGCAAGGCCTTCTTCCAGCGCCCGCGGGACCACTGCAGCGAGGGCGACGTCACCTGGTACGAGAACAAGGCCATCGGCAAGAACCTGCTGGGCACCCGCATGCAGATGCTCTCCAAGGCCGCCAAGCTCTCCAAGACCTACACCAACCATTGCATCGGCGCCGTATCCATCGCCACTCTCAACAGCATCGCCGGCATCGGCACCAAGCTTCCCTCGGGCGCCGCCGCGGCCGGAGGGGGCTGCTACGCCCACCTCAACGGCAGGGCCCGCGCCGCGCCGCTTCCCGCCAACAACGGCGCCTACGTCCTCCGCAAAGACGGCGACGACCTCGCCGGCGTCAAGGCCGAAGCAGCGACCGTCGTCGTTCCCGCCAAGCGCTCCCTCTATGAGGCGATGTACGCGGCGGGGGGCGGGGCCGCGGCGGGGGGAGACGCCTGCGGCCCCTCCTCGTCCCCCAAAAGACTCTGCCTGAGGCCGGCCGAGCCCCTGGACGCGGCGGCGGCGTCTGTGGTGGTGGTCTCAGTGAAACACGACCCCTTGCCACTCCTCATCCCCGAGGCCAATGGGCACAGAAGCACCAACTCTCCCACTGTCATGTCACCTGCTATGGTTTCCCCCACACAGGTAACAAAAATAGAAAAGAAAAGAAAAAAACTTTACCCCCCCCCCAATACACACCTTTCCTTTTCCCAACTGCTCCTGTCAGCTTCAGGGAATTTCAGGCCAAAAGGCTGGTGCATGTTGCAGCCCACTTCAGGCAGCCTCCTCCAGAGTTTAGATCTGTATTAGCAGCTCAGAGGAAACTATCTTAGGGCAAGCTTGGAAACATGAGACAATATCTGTCCTGACTTTTAGCTTTGGCCCCTGGGAAATCTGGAGGAGAGGTGATTTGGGGAAAACTTTTCTGGTTTCCCCCACCTCTGCTTGGGTCAATAACTGTCCTGACTTGGATAGCTCAGTTGGTTAGAGCATGGTGCTGAAAACACCAAGGTTGCGTGTTTGGACAGCTTCATATTCCTGCAGTGCAGGGGGTTGGACTAGATGATCCTCAGGGTCCCTTCCCACTCATGATCTTCAGGGTCCTGTCCCACACAGAGTTTTAGTTTTGGACTCTGGGAAATCTGGAGGAGAAGCATTTTTTAAAAAATCACATTCAGCCCCGATCCACTATATACCAAAGGACAGAATTTAGCTGCTGGAGAACCTAAGTGGGGTCAGACTTTCGGAAAGTGAGTAAAAAGTAATTTTAAAAGGTTCTGAGACCTTGTTTAAATGTTTGTACTGTATCCTTGACAATCTAAGTAGCTTAAGTCCTCATCAGCAATGGGACCTGGAGGGCTTCAGATTTCAGAAGTCCCTCCCCCCTCCGTAAAATTGATTTCACATGTCCACTCCTTTTGCCTTGTTAAATTCGTGCATACGTACTTTTATGAGTAATTGCATCTTAATCACATATTATATCACTTCCCATATTGTCACTATATAGGGATCCTCGCTGTAAAAAAACAAAAGCATCCTATAAAATACATTTGAGGCAACAGTGTTATTACAAGCTGCTGCAATTGACTCTTAAACCTCCTGATGGTCTGGTCTCCAGCATTAACAATGATTTCAGTCTAAGCTTTGAAAGAGCTCTATTCTGTGGGTACAGGTATATGACATGCCTGAGCAATTTCCAAAGTGGAAATACCAGTTTTGTACAAACTGACCCTTTCAGAGGAGTTTGCCAGCTAATCAGCCAGCCTGAAGGCTAATTGAAGAATGGGCCTTTTTGTGAATGGCTGCATCAGCATCTGTCTTCTGTAAAATACATGTGACCTCTCTTTACTGTTTGGAGTTTGGGGCCACTTGAGTAGAGTATTGTACTTTGGTCTCCTGCTGTGTGTATCTTATGGCTGTGAATGACTAGAGATCTGCTGATGTGTAGATAATGTTTTTATTCCAGCTTGTTGATGAAAGAAACCATATCTTATATATAGTCGGCATGAGATTACTAAAAGTTGGGATGGATGGCTGAAAACGTCTTTCAGAGTTCTGTTCTTATGTTGCATGTCTGTGAGCAAGAAATAAACAAAGACAATCCATCTTAAAAGAAGTATATTTGTATGCAAGTGCAGTAGTTCACCACCGTATGTTCCTGCAGTTAGTAAGAGGAACTGCTCGTTAAGCTGCGAATCACTTTTACCACATAATTTATAAAGCCCCTTTAACCAATAATTTATAATTGTGTTCCCCGAACTGCGTAAGTAAGAAGCTTACCTAAGGTGAACTTAGTTTTTGCAGTTGTTTTAAATGTTGCTGACTGCTAAATCAGACATTTCAGATA
Organism: Zootoca vivipara; assembly: GCF_965207765.1. Classification (NCBI taxonomy): domain Eukaryota; kingdom Metazoa; phylum Chordata; class Lepidosauria; order Squamata; family Lacertidae; genus Zootoca; species Zootoca vivipara. Next base: position 44,871,512 of record NC_142591.1, on the reverse strand, counting down.
AGAGGAAAAGCCAGACTGCTGATGAAATTGTATATGCAGTAGATAGAATAAAGACATCTGTTGTTTCTGTGTTTATATTCCCCCCCCCCAAGAAATGAGCATTCAGTGAGATTGGAAGATGTTAAAAGGTACCTTAATATTAATCCCCTATTTGATGCGTGTTTGGGGGTGTTCTAGATTAGGATTAGGTAGGGTAATTGACTGTCCACTCATTTCTACACAGGACTGCGGTGGGGATAAATATTTTCATTTGCTTTGTGCATGAAGAGTGTGACTTTTTTAAGCAAAAGAAACAATTTCAATAGGCTCTGTCTTTTAACCATTCAGTCAAGCAGAGGCTTGACAGCCATGTCAAAAATGCTTTGATGGTGTTTCCTGCTTGGCAGGGGGTTGGACTGGATGGCCCATGTGGTCTCTTCCAACTCTATGATTCTATGATCTGCAGTTATTATTTTCCAAACAATTGCAGAATTCCCAACCCCCTTTTTCAATGCTGGCCCTGAAAGTTTAAGCAAAGCATTTGAAATATGGGGAAATAAATTTAGTGTGCAATCCTAACCCCATGTACCTGGGAGTAAGCAGTAGGACTTACTTCTGTGTAAACCTGAATTCAGTGGGGGTTTCTTCTGAACATACATGGATAGGGTTGCGCTCTAAGAGTCTTTCACTGCTGTCTCTTAAAATGAGAATAGCCATAATGATAAAGTCATAGAGTTGTTTGAAGAAATGGATGGCTGGGTGAATAAGCCTGAAGCACTACCTTGAGCCATCAAATGTTGTAGCTGGCCATTAATCTAGAGGAAATGACTTGACCCACAATAGTTATTGCTTAATTATAAACATAGACTTTCCAGGTCATTACTGAGTTGACTTCATCAAGTGGTATGCCACTGAATTCCATGGCTGACAAATATTGCTGCTTTCATGATAGCTTCAAGGTCTTGAAGGTCATAGACTGATAGTTTTATTGACTCTCAGTATTATAAAGATGTACACACTGCCAGTAATACGAGTCTAAAAATAAATGGTGCACTCTAGTTTTAGGTGAAGACTAGAGGTAAAGTATTGATCTTCCTGAAATCAAGAAAGTTAAGGCTTCACCTAGAGTTACTTGATGAACATATTTGGTGCTGATATAATTTGTAATATCGGCATCCTGACACTAAGTGTGCCTAGGCTCTGATGTATGAAATGAAATATATATATTCCTTTGAATCCAGTGACCAGCCACTATGATACTACAGTGGGCATGACCCCCACATTTGCATATGAAGGCTTCCTATTCTCTTTTGCGAATGAAAACACACTGTGCAAGGATTGCTCAGGTTGTACATTCCTTTGCTCATTCAATAGAATATCTGCTGGTTATGCTTCTATCCTACTCTTCCTCTGTTACGGAACCCCCCCGTGATTTCCATAACATCCTCCATGGAGCTCAAAGTGATATACTTGGGTCTCCAGATGGCTTCTCATCTGGAGTCAGGCCTAAAACCTTTGGCTTTTGTGATGAAACTACAGTCATACCTCATGTTGTGTCTGCTGTGGGTTGCGTCTTTTCAAGATAAGAACACGGCACCCCCGGAAGTGTTTACTTCCGGGTTTCGTCGCATGCGCATGTGCAGAAGCGTTCTCCATGTTTCACGCATGCACAGAAGCATTCTGCACGCTTTGCTCATGCACAGAAGCACTCTAACGTGCTTTCGTGCATGCGTAAAAGCACCGTTCTAGTTACGGACTTTTGGGGGTATGAACGGCACCCCCAGAATGGATCGAGTCCGTAACTAGAGGTACCATTTTTTGAGAACAGGAAAGCATGTTTGTGTTTTACGTGCATTCATTTGTGTGCATTTGACTTCTTGGATCATATGTGTAATTAAGGGTGTATCCACACTTATTCTGTGTATACCAGTATAATCCTGGAGATATCCAGAGCAAACATGTAAAATGTGGGTGACTTTTTGTTCACAGTTAGACACAGGAAACATTTCAGTTACGTTTGTTGCATAAAATACTGACATACTTCCATAACATATTCAGATAACTTAATGTGCCAGTAGCTACCAGATGTAAATGTACTGGTATTTCAGGAATGCCAGTTCAAGATTTTGATAACTGTTACTACATCCACCTTTCTCTTTCATACTAAGATACCTTTTCTTGTTCTAGGGAAATATCTTTTAGTGTACAAGATACAGGGGCATTGTAGGATGCAGCCGTGAAATGAGGAGAGGGCATGCTAAATGTTCCTTTGATCCAACTATCGCTTTGGGTAGCAGACACAGGAGGCATTATAGTATTTTAATCATATGTGGCTCAGCCTCCATGACCTTGACTTCAGTCTTTTTGCTTCTGAAGCGCAACAGTGATGCGATAACATAGTTGGGACTGATGAATTAGGTTTTAAAATTGTCTATTGCATACTTGTGTATTCATTTTTCATAAATGATCAAGATCTCTAATAGTGCAGTACAACAGCTATTAAGAGGTATCTAATCAGTCCTTTTTGAGTTTACTTAATAAAGTTTAGAAATTATCCTAAGAGACTAGATTGACATTAGTCAGGGCTGTAAGGGGAACATGAGGCACATATTTCTGTTGTAGCTTAGATGTAATTGGATACAAAGGGTATTGGGTTGCTATTCATTCATAGCTGCCGGTCCTCTTGCAGTTAGAGAGAGCATAAGACTGGGTCACCAGAGAGTGAGACCAGGGCTTAACCATGCTGTGTTGTGTATATAAGGAAGGAGAGTACGCATGACTGAGGTCATGAATATATTTGGGTTAATTATTAAACTTCATTTGTTTATCATTGTGGACCTGGAGGTTGCTCAAGACAAGACTACTACATCAAAGGAATTCATCATAGATAAAGAAAGACAAATGATTACAGTAATTATTAAAAATGACATACAGTAGCACCTTGCACTGTCTAGCTAAGGGTTTTATGTCCTGTTCTTAAACATGCTATTATTCATTCTTATAGTCAGATGATTTGAATGCAAATAAGCATATCACAGTCACATCTGCCCATGGTAGCCTCTGGGAGACAGCCACCCCATGCTGACATTAAACCAGGGGTGAAGCAACTGTGGAAATCCACTGGTATAGACAGGATTCAGCTTTAGTCAGTGGCATATCAAAAGTCAAATCGGCTGAACCCCACACCTGACAGTAGATTCTGATGCCTGCTTTGTTGCTGGCTGATGTAGCTGAAAGTCCACACAAAGTTGCTATTTTTCTGTGGCTGCCAAATGCTGAGATGGCTGTGACACCTGAGCCTAAGTTGTTAATATTTATCTTCTAGTTTTCTACCAAGAGAGGCAAACAACATGATTATAATATTATATAATAAGCACAATTCACAAACAATGTCTAAAAGCAATACAAAACCAACACTTAGAAACAAAGCAAGAGCCTATTAATATGTAGCAAGGATTAAAGTTGTTATACATTAAATGTGGGAGCAATAAAACGTATGTGTTGCATATTGAAAACCAGTGAAATAAGAAGCACCTTCTATTTCTGGTGAAAGATGCACAAAGAGGGAACCTGTTGAACTTCAGTTGGGAGAGCAGTCCAAAATCATGTTGTCACCACATAAAATATCCTGTTTCTTGTGGTCTTTCATCAACTCTCCCAGGATTGCACCAAGTGCAAGCTTCTGACAATAATCTGAACTTTTGTTCTAACCGGTATCAGACCAGTTAACCTAGTTTGAAAATGTTTGTTTGGCGCTTTGGAGGCTATACTGTCATTTTGAGTGAAGCTCAGAAGCAAATAGGAAGCCAGAACTAACAGAATATCAAAGTTCTTTAGAGTGCCAGACAAAAGTCCAGCTCCCAGATTTTGGACCAATTGCATCTTCCTGGGTTTCAAATGCAACCCCATGTAGAGAGCATTACAGTAATTCAGTCTGGAGGGAACTGAAGCATGGGTAAGATGAACTCACGACACATGCATTTATATGAGTTTTCATGCCAGCTTTTCTGGCCCTGCAACCCGTTTTTTCACTTAGGATTTGAACCCTGGTCTCACAGGTTCTAGTCCAATGTTCTTAAATCACTACACCACACCAGGATGTAGTCAACTAAGTCCTACTCAAAGTAGACCCACTGAAATTAATCACCCTACATTAATCGTGGCCACTAATTTCAATGGGTCTACTCTGAGTAGGGCTAGACTTGAATGCCGCCCACTGACTTTAATACAGAATTTTATGTTAGTTGGGAAGGCAAGAAGAAGTTCCCATATTTTGGGGGTAACAAGTGCCTGTGTAATATCCTACCTCGTTAACCTCCGTTAAGTCCATTTCTTTGCACAATACTTGAATAAAACATCTACGTTTTCAAGCTGAGTGGTCTGCATGCAACAGTCATTAAAAACCGAGCCAGAGAATGTTTAATATTTTGTGTCTTGGCCAGACTTGATCAGTCTGCATGGGTGCCATCAGGAGAGGCAAGAAAATTATGACTGGAGAGCTGAAGTAGCACCTCACAAAAAAACCCCTCTCCTCAGATAGTTAAATAATTCACTACCCTCAGTATATGAACATCAAAGTCCTAATGCACAAACTAGAATTGCAGGTGCCTGAAAGCATTTTCCCTATTAAATGAAGCTTCTGTGCTTTTGCTGTTGAAAAGGGCTCCTTTCTTGCTCACTGTTCTCCTTGCAGAGACCCAGAGATCAGAAAATGCTCATTTTTAATTGGTGAATCTGTATGACAGTGTGAGCTGACTTATTTTATGTATGGGCTAGAAATAAATGAGTGGTTAAACCCTTTGAAATGCGCCACTGCTGCAAAAGCCATGGGCTGTAATTAAATTGAATGTAGGGTTGTATTGTCTGCTGCCTTTAGCTATAAACTTGATAATAGACCCTAGTACACCAACTATTGTGTTAGAAGTTGGAACCTAATTAGTTATGTTGTAGATTTTTCAGCCACTTTGGAAGACCTGTCTTCTCTCTTCCCCCTTTTCTTTTTTGGTGTGTCAGAAGCATGTGCATCCCCCCACCCGCCCGCCCTCTTCAAACGAAGAAAGCATTGAAGGTGGCACTGAAATATCAGTGTGCCAGTTACTGCTTAATGGGCCATATGTTGTGAATTCTTGGGAAGTGATTTCAGTACAATTTGGATTCAGTGTCATTTGTAGAAACTTGTAAAGTACATGCCTAAGGGCAGCCTGTTATAAGCCCCGACTTTTGGGCACTCGTTTTCTAAAGGAAAATGGGTTGCTGTATCTAATACTTGCGTAGTCCAGCTTCACTTTTTTAAAAGGCTTTTAAAAATGGTTTGATACATTGGGGTTTTGTTTTTTGTTTTAAAAAAGAAAGATTTAAACTTTTGAAAAAACTAGGTATCATCCATCCCAACTTCTTCATTATGGTTTAAAAAATTCATGTCTAAAGGAAAAAGTATCTTCTTCTTTGGCGATCACTCGTAGCCGAGTAAGATTGTCTTCCATAAACACAATTTTAACAATGGGTCCGTAAGTGACTGTGGAGGCCAATTCTGGATCCACACGTCCTTCCACAGTGGGGACATTGGTTTCCAGGTGGGAGTTGATCACGGTGTGGATTTGCCAAGCATGTCTTCCTCTTAGCACGATTCTCCCTTGCATCCTGAGAGCGAGTTTCTTCAAAGCCCATGACACCTTTGGTAAAGGCTGTTCTCCAACTAGAGCGCTCGCAGGCCAGTGTTTCCCAGTTGTCAGTGTTTATACTACATTTTTAAAGATTTGCCTTGAGACAGTCTTTAAACCTCTTTTGTTGACCACCAGCATTACGCTTTCCATTTTTAAGTTCGGAATAGAGTAGTTGCTTTGGAAGATGATCATCAGGCATCCTCACAACATGACCAGTCCAACAAAGTTGATGTTGAAGAATCATTGCTTCAACACTGGTGATCTTTGCTGAGACTCCAGGGTCATAATTGTATGAAATATTGCTTCTGTGCAACTTCAGTACAGAGCCCAATGGAACATCCCACTGGCAGAAGGCAGGAAGGCCATTTTCTCAGCATTTTCCTCTGTCATTGCAGTGCCCATGCTGCCCAGAAAGATCCACAACCCTCCAGGGAAGGCTGGGAAGGGGCAACATGAGGTACAGCAAGGTGATGAGGAGAATTTTGCCATGCTGTGCTAAAATACTCCATATCTTATTCATCCATTGCACTTATGTGCCACCTTCCTGCCCAAGGTGGTTTGCAATTTTAAAGGACTAAAAGAAATGGCGTACTATCACTAGACCAGGGGTTGTGAACATAGTGCCCTCCAGAGGTTAGACTACAACTCCTATCACCCCTGACCATTGTCCATGCTGGCTGGACCTGTTGGGAGTTGTAGTTCAATATCTGGAGGGCACCATGGTGGCCTCCCATGCACTAGACAAATGATTGTATTTACCATCTGGTTGCAAAACTGATGTGATCATGATTAAACCTCTGATTGAGACCTAATATTTGACTTGATGCTGAACTACCATAACCAGCGCTGGTTCAGTGACAGGGGTCAGCAAATATAAGGCACTATGCTGGTATATACATATGATTAAACCTTTTTGCAATAATTGGTAATTAATTGTTGAGCCATTTTTACTTCTCTCTCAACCTCTTTGCATCTGTCTCTTCTGAGAAGCCTCTGGCTTCTAGCCTTTAATCGATTAAAAACTCCATTAAATCGCACCAGCTAATATTAAGCCTCATATAGCAAGCAGATAAATATTATGAAGATTCATTATATCATTTTGTGTTTCATTATGCAAGAGTAACTGAGACATGTTTTTATTTATTGTTTGCAGTAAATCACACAACATGTATTAGCTGGGAGCTAAGTGTGAATGATGCCTATGATAGCATAAGAACAGCACCACTATGTTCTGGAGAGAAATTAGAATGTCAATGGTAAAAGATCCAACTTGCCCTCTGTTTGCAGCTGAGGCACTGTTTGCATAGGCAAATTCGTGAATTCCAAACATGATAGTACAGAAACACTGGATCACTTTATTTATTTATTTATTTATTCATTCATTCATTCATTCATTCATTCATTCATTCGATCAATCACTCAATTTGTGTTTTTATATTTGAGCCTTTCTCCAATCTGGAACACCTAAAGCTATGAAAGCAGCTAACTGCTACATCCACACACACACACACACACACACACACACCCTTTGGTTTGCGGAACTGGTACTGTTAAAGGTACCACAAGATACACATTCCGCAGTTGTAAGAAACCAAACTTTTAGTGTTATGCCACCTACACTTCAGAACTCCCTGCCTAGTGACCAGGGTGGATTTGATTTAAATCAAATCAATTTAAATCACGATTTAAATCACTAGTCAGGAAGACTTGATTTAAATCATTTTTAATTTTTCAGAGTAGTTTTTACAGTTATATCAAAAATTACTGATTTGGTTATACTGTACTATTAGAAATACATAGACAGATAATTATGAAATTATTGTGAGATTTAATAATTTAACTGTTTATATTTGTACAACTTTTCTGCTGTACTTTATTGGAAGGAGAAAAATAATCATTTCCTTAAAAACAATTTGAACAATTTATTTAACATCATAGCATATGTATTCATGTTTGTTAACTGATGTTAAACAGTTTAAAAAACAAAAAACAAAACAGACTGAGTTTTAGCACACATGAAAAACAAATCCTTATTTCCTGATGAATAGCCTTTGGACTATTATGTAACTTAAATAGAAAACTATCTTTAGGAAGATTTTTCCTCCAAAAGCATTTTATTTTTTAAAAAAATCCAATTTAAATTAAAAATTCAAATTCAAATTTTAAAAATCTGATTTTTAATTAATTTTTAAAACCATTGATTTTTATCCACCCTGCTAGTGACACCACTTAAAATGTTTTAGCTTAGGCAAGTCACCCAGACACAAAGATGCTGACATCTTTCAGACTCAGATGATGATCACATGGTCCGCCTCAGTTCATCTGGGAAGAGGCTTTCCTTGAGTTATTGTGGTCCTGAGCCATTTAAGGCTTTATGGGTCAAAGCCAGAGCTTTGGATTGGGCCTGGAAATTAATTGGCAGCCAGTGCAGCTGGACCAGGATCGGTGTAGTATGCTCAAACCATCGTGTCCCAGCGAACAACCTGACCACTAAATTCTGCACCAGCTGCAGTTTCTGAACCATCTTTAGAGGCAGCCCTATGTACAGCATGTTGCAGTAACCTAACCTAGAGGTTACTGGAGCACAGACAACAGACGTTTGGCTATCCCTGTCTAGATAGGGGTGTAGCTGGGCCATCAGCCAAAGCTTATGGAAGGCACGCCATGCCACTGAGGCCACCTGAGCCTCGAGCCACAGGAAAGGATCCAGGAGCAGTCCCAAGCTATCAACCTGCTCCTACAGAGGAATTGTAACCCCATCAAGAGCAAGCGATCTCCCACCCATCCGGTCTAGGGAACCATCCACTAACAGTGCCTCAGTCTTATCTGGATTGAGCTTCAGTTTGTTGGCTCTCACCCAGTCCATTCCCGAGGCAAGACACTGGTCCAGCACATCCATAACTGATTTGTAGATGATGTGGTCTCTGTGACTGGGCACCGTTTCAATGATTTGGGCATTAGTTTCATTAAGCCAGGGGTTCCCAACAAAATTTTCTCGAGGACCCCTCATCGAGCCGCTATTGTGACAAGGACCCCCATTAATTCCTAATCCTAAAATTAAAAAGTGGTTTTATTTATTTTTCAGTTGTTTTCCCCTTTTCTTTATCCTTCTGGGGGGGCGTTGGTGTGGTGGTGGCTGTGGCGGTGTGATGGCTGTCTGGGGGTCGGGGGGTTTCCCTCTGGAGGGGGGGAGGTTTCAACCCTTTCACCTGGGTTGAGGGTGGTGGTGGGGCCCTCTCTTCCCTGTCGTCCCCTCTTCTTTTCTCCTCCTCTGGGGGTGGCTGTATTTGCGGCGGTAGCAGCGCCAGCGCCAGCAGGTTCGGTGCGGCCTTTGTTCTTCGGGTCCCCACGAGGCTCCCCGTGTGGCACGCAGGAGCTGCGGGATCGGGGGCCTTCGCTTGGGAGGGGGCTCCTTCCCCCTCTTGGGCAGCTAGGGGTGATGGCGACTGCAGTCGCGAGGCAGGCCCCCCAGGATCGTTGCGTGGTGGGAGGTCTCGGGCCACAGAGCTCCGCTCGGCCGTCGGCCGGGCGCCCTCGGCTTCGGCCCGGCGGGCCTGCGGGGGGCCTCAGCGGCTCCTCGCTTGCTCCGCCGGACGTTTCCGACGCCCACGCGGTCGCCGTGGGGTCCGCGGCCTGGAAGGCGGTTTCGGGCCTCTAGGCCCAGGGGTTCCGCCGAGTCTCCGGCCGGGCGCACTCAGCCTTGGTCCGGTGGGGTCACCGGGGGGCCTTCAGCGGCTCCCCGGTTGATCCACCGGGCTCGCTTGGCGCCCGTGCACCGGCGGCGGCAGTTCCGGCGGGCCAGAGGCTTGGCATCTAATAGCATCTTGAGGACCCCTCTGGCATAGCTCGCGGACCCCTGGGGGTCCCCGGACCACCTGTTGGGAACCACTGCATTAAGCTATTTTTCTCTGAAGTCAGAGGAGGAACACAACCTTACTGATAAATTGAGCCCATTGAATGAATGCCACAACAATCACAGGAAAATTAGCATTGACACTTTGAAGCATTGGCATGCAGCATGTCCTGCATCCCAGTCTTTTTTCTTTTCTTTTTTAAAGCAGGGGACCATCCTGTGTGTGTGTGTATAGTAGGGAGCGGCAAGGTTGTGTTTGAAGTGGTCCACCAGCCATGGGAGAAATCACCTTATCTCAGCTGTACTGTTTGGAGAGGCTTAAGCTTTGTGTGCCTCTGTGTGTTCATCCTCCATGATCAGAGGCAACATGACTGAATACCAGTTGCTGGGAGTCACAAGTGGGTAGAATGCTGTTGGGCCTGCATCCTGCTTCAGGCTTCCCACAGGCATCTGACTGGCTACTGTGAGGATACTGGACTACAAGGGACATTGACCTGATCAAGCAAGGGGTGTGTCCGTGTGTGTGTGTCCGTGTGTGTGTGTGTGTGTGTGTGTGTGTGTGTGTGTGTGAGAGAGAGAGAGAGAGAGAGAGAGAGAGAGAGAGAGAGAGAGAGAGAGAGAGAGAGAGACCTAGCTATGGTTGTAGTTTGTATGTTTGGTACACGTCTGGAGATGACTTTGGCATGCAGTTTTTGAAGGGTTGGTCAACCCTGAATATGGTTCTTGTACCAATTTACTGCTCTCTCCTCCCCAGGTATATAGTATAACTTATTTATGATCATCAGGGGCTGATACAGCAGATTAGTACTCTCTTTTTACTTCTGTAAAATCTCTGGGATGCCTTGATTGATTTCAAATTCTGCCCTTTGTTTTGCTTCTTAAATGATGCCTGCCCCACCCTTTCCAATTCTTGCCTTAATTCTGTTCAGGGATTTGCTGTATGGCTGCAGTACACTGTGTCAAAACTGCCTATTCATTTTCTGGGGTGAGCAAAATATAACTCCATATATTCCTTGCCTTCAGAGAAGCTTCACCTGCTTTCACCTGTAGTCACTGTAGTTTATTTATAGCATTGCAGTGGTCTGGCAGGATGAATTAAGCTGGTTCAGTTGCTTAGACAAAAATAGTTGCTTTTGAGATACTCTTGCATTATTACAGATAAACCACATTTACAGTTCACTGAAGCAAGAGAAACCCACGAAGGTCCTTGGGAGCATCTGTGCACTGTTTCAGATCTGATAGATATTTCATATTAAAAAAGCATCTTAAATCAAATACTAAAAATCCGAATATTGGTGTGTGTTTCAGTGAATGCTATAAATCAGGTCAGCACAAGCTATGGCCCGCCAATCCAAACACAGCTTACAAGCTATGCAATATGCTCTGTAAATCTTCTGGTTTTGCTGCTTGCCTGGGTCTGCAAAAATAAGGAAGTTGTCAAGCACCTGGCAAGCCACAATATATGGCTGGTGGGCAGTTTCATCTTGGTGGGTTGCAAGTTGCACCAGCTTGATATAAATCCCTATTGCCTGACTTGAGAAACTATCTCAAGGAACATAAAATAATCCCCTGAGACGTGTCTTGGCTCACTTGCTTTAGTCATCTGGAGCCATTTGATGTACACAAAGAAATGAAAGGAAAAGCCCCCCAAAGGTGGTTATAAATATCTGAAATGCAATTCCTCTTTAAATGTCCAGTACATTTCAAGCATCCACAAGCTCTTCCTCAGGTAATTCTAAAAAGGCTACAAGGAGAGCTGGCTTCCTTTCTCTTTGCCATGAGTGGTACTGACTGTTTACAAGCACCTTTGGGACTTCCCATATTGTGTAGCCTGCCATTGTTGTGCCCTTTGCTTTCCCAGAGTGTGCTGTCTTTTCTTTTGCTGGTAATATAGTACACTATTGTGGGCCTGGACTCTATAGTTGAAGGGTCCTGTGTTAGAGCTGGAGGAGCTTTTTGGCTTCTTCCTGTTCTGTGAAATCTGCAAATAATTGCACTTGAAGCCTAGTGAAACATGATGGTATGCCATTTTCCAGCTCTACAATTCTATGATTCTACGTTTCTGTGATTTTGGGCTCCAATGGTGAAATTCTGCCCCCCTCCCAACTTATGGCTGCTATGATTGCTGATCCAGAGCCATAGCTAGGGGGAGGGGGTCTAAGCCAGGGTTTCTGCCCTGGGTGAAACCTCCAGAGGGGCGCCATTGAGGCTGCCAGCCTCTCAACATGTCTGGGCTTCAGCCAGAGAGAAAGATGAAAAAGTGAATGGCAGCAGGAGTTCCATCCTTCCTCTTTCCCCATGAAGCTGAAGAAGGCTCATTTTACAACACAATACAGGGAGAGGGAGAGTTGGAAAATCTGGAGAGGCTGCGTGGCTCTCTCCAGTCACGCAGGCATCCCCAAACTCGGCCCTCCAGCTGTTTTGGAACTACAATTCCCATCGTCCCTGACCACTGGTCCTGTTAGCTAGGAATGATGGGAGTTGTAGTCCCAAAACAGCTGGAGGGTAGAGTTTGGGGATGCCTGCTCCAGTGAATCAGAAGATAGGATCCCCTGTGGGTTTGCTACTGTGTGAGAACGAATTTCTGGAGGGACGGAAAGAGGGGCGGGAAGCTGAGGTAGAGAATCAGTTGGACTATGGTCCTTCGGGTCCCTTCCAACTCTACAATTCTATGATCCCTTCAGAACTTTGAATGTGTTTAAATAGCTAAATTCAAGTCATTTTACAGACTATACATGATCTACACACAGGAAAGTAAGGGGTGTGTGAGCATTTTTCCTGCCAGAGGCAGTTTCCTGGCGAGCTCTGCTCTACATTAGGATTGTAATGGAAGGGCACTTTCTACTTTAGACTTGCAAAAAGCATTTCTTCACCTTACATGGAACCTTAAATGACTACAAAATTATCATTTCCTAAAATGAGTAATCAAATAAAAATAAAATTGAAAGGAATCTTGTTGAAGCTTATTCGGGAGGAAATTTACACGTCAAAACTCCTTGAAAAGAGTTTGCACAGAACCAAGGAGAGGGGTGGGTGGCAAAAAGCCACAAAGGGAGGGGGAGGATATTTTAAAAGGAAAGCAGAGGGTCTCGGCTGATCTTATGGAAATGCAGTCTTTTAATGATCCTGTGACCAAATAAATCGAATTCAAAACCTGACCTCAGATAGACAATTGCTGCACATGGAAGTTCTATTTTGACAAGCAAGTTGTTTTTACTGGAAGGGATGCTCATTTTCCCTTTGGTCATACAGTGATAATACTTCTTAGGATTCCTTTGTATTCAAATGATCTATTGCTTACTTTTTATGCCCTTTACGAATAAATGTGTTAAGGTGTGTGCTTATATGTATGCATGTGTATGGGGATGGGTGAAGGTAAATGACAAAAATGAGCAGAGGCACCATATTGCTCTATTTCTGAGCTTTGGAATATTGGCAGGTAGGAAGGCGAGGGGCAGGGGAAATACTGGGTATCATAATCTTTCTTTCTTTCTTGAAATATTATATAACAGAATACGCAAAAAGAAAAATACTGTTAATGTCCTTAGTATATACTTGGATGATTATTCACAACTTGCAGAACAAATATTCATAAAGGATTTTACCAGGGAACACAATGCAGAGCAGTGGCAGTTATGTGTCTTGTGTAATATCTAATTAGGCCCTGAAGATAAAGTAGCATTTCTCTTGTTTAGTAATTGCAGTGGAAAGAAATGTTCTGGGGTTGCCACCATAACTGTGCCGTGGTATGCAATGTGATGCAGTTTTCAAGTGGCAAGGTTTTCTTTTTTTTTCTTTCATCTTCTCAAAAACCACTTTCTCAGACTAATGTGCTTCTGAAATGTTCTTTTGTTTGCAGTAGCAAATATACTCCTGTTGTAAAGAATTCAGCTGCAGGTCACCGTTTGGTACTGCAGAGTTCAGTGACCACATTTTGCTCCTGGCCATCCCAGCTGTGGCCCCTTCACACAAATCAATGGCAAACTAACCCCATTCGTTATTACTACTCCGGCATGACTTGGCTCCTATTTAATGTAGAAATAAGAAGAAGAAAAAGATGCTAATTAACAAAGTCTTCCAAACAAAACAGTATCATTTGGAGGGGGGGGGAGTTGATTTTAAAAAAACCAAAACCTTATTAAGGCAACTCCCAGTTTCAGATAAATAGATTCAAGTGACTATAATACATGATTGATTAGTCTATGCACACATTATGGATCATGTTAAATGGTAGCTTAAACAAATAGATAATGCATGATAGATTGTGTGAGGCACAATCTACCTAGAGGTTTTCTTGTGCTGATCTCATTGAGGCTTGTGCAGGAGAACTTCCAGAATGCTTTTGCAGGAATAAACAGCACGCATACCTACTTGGGACAACCCCCTCCACCTCTGCAACTCCCTTACCAGGGAATGGTGGGCTAGAGCAGGCATCCCCAAACTGCAGCCCTCCAGATGTTTTGGCCTACAACTCCCATGATCCCTAGCTAACAGGACCAGTGGTTGGGGAAGATGGGAATTTTAGTCCAAAACATCTGGAAGGCCGAAGTTTGGGGATGCCTGGGCTAGAGTGATAGGATTGGTGGGAGGCCTGCTGTGTTGCCTCCTGTTGGTTTAAAGTGCTCTCCCACTGTGCTTCTCTGGGACACCCTCCAAAGCATACAGTAGGATAAAGTATTATTGGAACTGCATGAGAGAATTCAGCTCTTTGCCTTTTCCTTAGTCCACGTAGTGTGCTGGCTTCAGAGGAGAAAAGGAGCATGACAACACCGCCCCCACTCCACAAATCAAGCTTTCTGTTGCTTGGTCAGACCTGAAGCTTGGTTGACAGTTCACCCAGAAGCCAGCTCTCTCTGAGCTTTGCAGCACTGCTACATTGAGTGAAACACAACTGCATGCCTTCTTATCCCATGAAATGCATAGTGACCTGCATGGCCTTGTGCTTGCTCTCCTCTCAGCTTTACACCTACTGCCTGCATGCCATCTTCCTCATGCACCATTTCCATGCTTCTGTGGCTTTTAGGATTTGAGGAGCAGTTCTTCTACAAAGGGTGAAGACAGGTCTTTTACAACCTCTTCAGTCTGCTTTCCTGAATCCATATGGAAACAACTCTACATACCTCCGTGTCTCTGTGTGATGTGTCGTGATTTCATTATATTGAAACTAACCTTTATTTTAAATGGCATGTATGAACATCAAAAGGACATGATTTCTCTTCGCATTATGTGCAAAATTCTAATCCTAGTAGGCTGCTTTTTTCTTTATGCAAGTTTGCATTTCCTTATGGAAGTTTAACTCATCATAACTGCTGTTTTCCTCCAGGGCTGCTGACAGGGGGAGGGGGTTACAGGGGATACACATGTACCAGGCTATGAGCCAGCAGGGGCTCCTGCCTCTTGGTTTTATTTTTTATTTTACAAAAAAAAGTCAATCAAATATTCCTGAAGGAAGTCAGAAAGCAGAGGCAGTTTTAAGGGTGCAGCAATTAGCAGTAAGCACCATTGCTAAGGATGCTTAATCACCATTGCTGAGCAATTAAAGAAAGGTATGTGGACCACCTGCACCTGGTACTTGGGAGGAAGTTCTCCCAGAGCAGTATAATAGAATAGGAGAGACTAGTTCCTGTGATATGCAGGATGGAGGAAGATACTAAGGTATGTACCGGTATGTTTAAGTGCTTTACTCCATGTCCCCAATACTTTCTTCAACCCCCCCCCCCAATGGGCTTCCTTTACAGAATAAAACATAATTTGCTGATTTTGGTAGGTTTGATTCAAAAGCAATTTCCTTGAAATAAATGAGGCTTCCTTCCTACTAGAAAAAAGGGTGCTGTTGTAAGCTTCCCACCCTGCTTTTTTATGTTTTCCACCCAGTCACTACTCTGCTTGTCATCACTGGGCTGTTATTTATTAATATACAATCACCATAAACAAAAATGTGAAATGAAGCTGCAAACACTTTGCAGCTGCAGCAAGGTTCATCTAGGGACTGTAGCATAACACAGTAGTAGTTCTGTTTGTTTATCAGAGTTGGCAAAATGTTTTGTGCATGAGTTTTGCTGAGAGCTGTGAAACTGCACATATTTGTTGCCGCTTGTTGTATATTTGTATCTTGATTTTTCTCCTGGGAGCTCAAGGTTGTTTACCTTGTTTCCCCTTCTCCCTACCCCCCTTTTTTTATCTTAATCACGGCCCTGGGAGGTAGGCTAGGCTGAGAGTTGGTAGTTCAAATGCTAAATTTGTGAAACTGCACATACTTGGGAGTACATTTTTGCTTGTTTTTATTTATCAGGGTTGGCAAACAGTTTGTTTGTTTGGGTATTTTGCTGTGAATAGGAGGACTTTGAAATGTTGCAATTAAAGCAAGGGGGCTATTGTGAATGACATATTTGTAACTTGCTTTTCATTCAGGAACTCTCAGTTGTGTACATTACCTACCTCCCCCCCCCTTATCTCAGCAGTAGGAGCCACCCTCTTCATGTAACTGTAATTTATTTTTAAACCATACAGTGATGGGCAGCTAAGAAATCAAAAAAATATTAGGAATAGCAGCCTTGTGGGGTAGGCTAGGCTAAGTTAATATATGTGGATAAGTTGCAATTCTTGCTAATAGATTGTGGAGTGGGGGTGGATATGAGGCCACAATTCACCTACAGTTCACCAGCCCACAAAATCCTGTTGGTATTCCTGGTGTTTCTTTCCATTATGGAGCGAAATGCACCAGTACTTAGTCTGTGTGCCTTTTCCAGCCTTCCTCCCAAACCCTTAACCTTTTGTGTTGTGGTGTGGTGTTTTGTTTTGTTTTTAGATTGTGAGCTTGAGCGTAGGGAGAGTCTTATTACTGATCATTGTGAGCTGGTCTGAGGTACAGGCAAGACCTGATTTGCGTGGGGGTTGAGTTTCAAGTCACTGTGCGCTCCTGCAGAGCACGCATATGCCTGCCTGTTACATCCAGCCTCCATTGCGCCCTTTTCCAGTTCCAAAAATGACCCACATGTGCAAGGGTGCATGTTCTTTGAATGCGTGCAAAACAGGGGTTTCCTGTACTTTTTGAGCTGAAGAGCAGGTTTAAAATACTATTAATAAATGTGTGGCACACATGATCCTGCACCACCATACGTATGTTGTTGTTTAGTCGTTTAGTTGTGCCTGACTCTTCATGACCCAATGGACCAGAGCACGCCAGGCACTCCTGTCTTCCACTGCCTCCCGCAGTTTGGTCAGACTCATGTGGGTCTTCAAGAACACTATTCAACCCTCGCATCCTCTGTCGTCCCCTTCTCCTTGTGCCCTCCATCTTTCCCAACATCAGGGTCTTTTCCAGGGAGTTTTCTCTTCTCATGAGGTGGCCAAAGTATTGGAGCCTCAGCTTCAGGATCTGTCCTTCCAGTGAGCACTCAGGGCTGATTTCCTTCAGAATGGATAGGTTTGATCTTCTTGCAGTCCATGGGACTCTCAAGAGTCTCCTCCAGCACCATAATTCAAAAGCATCAATTCTTTGGCAATCAGCCTTCTTTGTGGTCCAACTATACGTATAAAGGCAAAGGGACCCCTGACCATTAGGTCCAGTCATGACCAACTCTGGGGTTGCGGTGCTCATCTTGCTTTATTGGCCGAGGAAGCCACTGTACAGCTTCCAGGTCATGTGGCCAGCATGACTAAGCTGCTTCTGGCGAACCAGAGCAGCGCATGGAAACGCCCTTTACCTTCCCGCCGGAGTGGTACCTATTTATCCACTTGCACTTTGAGGTGCTTTAGAACTGCTAGGTTGGCAGGATTAGGGACCAAGCAACGGGAGCTCACCCCATTGCGGGGATTTGAGCTGCCGGCCTTCTGATCGGCAAGCCCTAGACTCTGTGGTTTAACCCGGAAGCATTTGCAATGTTAGTCAGGAAGATTCCTATTCTTGTAGAACACAAGCTTTATTCACTAGTTAATACACTATTTCTCTGTAATATACATGCATGTCTCTGTAGTATATGTGCATTATGTCAAGATGATAGTGCTGAATACGTATATTTTTTAAAGTTGATAAAAGAAGAGGCTGGCAGATTCAAGGGGAGGGGTTGCTTTTATATCACTGGCCAACCTCTGATTCAAAAGAGCCACTGGATTGTAAAGGTGATGTCTCTTGTCACCCCAGAGTGTCCAAACCTGAAATTATCTCTCTGCTTTCTCAGCCAAGATGGCAATTGGCAGTGTTTTTTTCCACTTCTGAGGGTGAAATTGCAAAGGGGAGAATAAACATCTAATGCACCTTCCGAAAGTTTTACGATGGGTGTTAGCTTCTCCTTGCTATTAGGTAGCTGATCTGGAACAATCCCAAGGGAATGTGCCACTGAAGTTCCAAAAGAAATAATTGAGTACTTCTGTGCTTCGTAAGTGCAGGCAAAAGAAAACAATCACTTTTGTCAAAACCTGGAAGAGTGAACTACCTTGGCATAAGTCAAGAACAATCAGGTATTCGCTCTCTGACCCCACCCCCGCAAAGGAAGACATATTGTTTCCTGGAGCTGTGTCAAAACTTGGGGATTAAATATCCTGCATACAATTTTATGTCCTACAAAACCACCCTTTCATTGGGGAATTGGGTGTGGGGGATATTTGGAAGACATGAAAGTATTTGTGGAAGAAGGACATTTGACCCTGTTGCAAC
Organism: Zootoca vivipara; assembly: GCF_965207765.1. Taxonomy (NCBI): domain Eukaryota; kingdom Metazoa; phylum Chordata; class Lepidosauria; order Squamata; family Lacertidae; genus Zootoca; species Zootoca vivipara. The sequence continues at coordinate 44,853,361 of NC_142591.1, read as the reverse complement.
AAGGCTGAAAGTCCCTCTTTTGCTGCACTCAGCGCATGAAAATGAGAAGCGTCAGTCAGGCTTGTTGAATATTGGAATGCATATTGGAATGAGCATTTGAATGCACATAGACTGTAGGAGCGTACATCTCACTGTTGTTGATGGAATGCATGCTTAAGATGTTTCATTCCATATCTCTGGAATCTGGCATGGCTAGAGTGGGCCTGGGATTCAGAATGAGGATGGTATGACTTTGCACTCCCTGACAATTCCTATATAGCACAGGGATGGGTAACCTGTGGCCCTCGAGAGGTTGTTGGACTACAATTCCCAACATCTCTGATCATTGGCCATACTGGCCGGGGTTGCTGGGCTGCGGGTGCACCCGGCATTTACCCATATGTGGCATTGCCAAATTTATGAGGTTGAAAATTTGGCACAGTTCTATTGTTTCCCAAAGTAACTTTGCCAAAGGATGTTGGCATTGATCGATGTTATTTTATTACAGATTTACAAAATAAAAAACATCAGTGGATGGTCCTCTTATCCACATTAGAGAACACAGCAGTTAAGAGTGCCAGCTGTGGTGTGTTGTCATACTGCATGTAGTAAGTTATGGCTGTTATCCTAATATTGCATTAGTTTGTGTACAGAGGTGTGCCACTTTGTATATTATCCCTTTAAAAGTGTGAGTAAGTAAATGTACAAAAGCATTACAAGAGCCCTGCTGAATCAGAGGCCCAAGGCCCATGTAGCCTAGCATCCTGTTCTCACAGGGGTTAGCCAGATGCTAATGGGAATCATATCCTGCAAGCCAGTTCTTAAATATTTTGCAAGCAGGATATGAATGTTAAAAATGCTGTAGGTGTCTCAGGTTGCAGCAGTATTGTGCCAGAGACTCCATAATGATTGTGGGCAGGACTGGGAGAAGTATCAAATATAGCCAGTTCTTAAATATTTTGTTGACATCTCAGGGAGCATGTTGAAGATATATTTATTTAATTATATGTATAGATAATTCCCCCCCCTCTAAGTTATAGGGATGGCATATAATATACAATATCCTGTTGCAGGATATTTAGGTTTCAATCTGCATACATAATTGACAGTATTGTTTAGTGATTTTTAAGAAGAGCTTTTTCATGTATATTTTGTTCTAATAGGAACAGCTGTGGTGCAGTTTGGTTAGGAACAGTCATGATGTTAATTTGAATAAATAAGTGTTAGTACAAATGTATAAACCAAGTTGATTTGAAGCCGATCACATGGTTTTGGTATTGATTCTGATTGCTTCTGTTGTTTTTTTTTTTTAAAAAAAATAGTTTCTCATACACAGGGATAGGGAGAGAATTTGTCTAGGGCAGGCATCCCCAAACTGTGGCCCTCCAGATGTTTTGGCCTATAACTCCCATGATCCCTAGCTAACAGGACCAGTGGTTGGGGAAGATGGGAATTGTAGTCCAAAACATCTGAAGGGCCGAAGTTTGGGGATGCCTGGTCTAGGGGATGTAGGACCATTGCAATGTTTCTCTGCATTCCTACAGATGTATTCAGTTCATATTTTGACATCATATTTGCAGTGATTCAGAGTTCTTCATTCCTGAAAAGTTTGTGTGTGTAGTAGCAGTGGAGAGAACTATTTCATACATGTACACAGGAAACAATTGAAGAAATGGTTACAGCAATTGACTCAGATTCTAGCATCATGCGAACCTACGGAAAGTGAAGGATTAGCTTTCCATTAAGTTTTAATTCATTTTTATTCTGTAGCATTCATAAGAATCTTGTTTCTAGCTTCCAAAATATAAATGATGATGGTCCTTGACTATCAGGTTCCTCCTCAAATGTTTTCTCTCTCTGTCTCTCACATAAACCTGTAATATGGGGATAATAATATTGATGTATCACAGGAAAGTTGTAAGAATTAATTTGAAACTTAAATGGAAAGCAAAACACAAGGCAAAATAGTATATGAGTGTTGGTAACATTTGAGCATTAAGGATTTTAAGAAACCAGCATCAGTAGAAAAGGCAATTTTGAGGTCACAAATACACATTTGTATGAAAAAAGACTTTTTGGTTGGTAGATATTTGGCTCTGTTGGTACTGAAAAATAGTGGCTCAAAACCTTTCTGCTAAAATTACTGAGTATAGAATTGATTTCTCTTAGAAAATTCAGGGAAATTATGAAATTCATCAGAAACTGCATGCATTACATAATACCTGCATATGAGCATTAGATCTGGTCAGGTATATTTGCATATTTACCTGAGGGTCAGTGCAGCATGGTCTTTTAAGTTGTGAAAACACATGTATACATATTTGTGTGTGTGTATTTGATCAAGATCAAGACTGCATCACTTGTAGTGTTCTTAAGCTGGACAAATAATTGTAGTACATACTTACGTGCACACATACTTTAGAATCATTGCAAGAAAGAGAAATATGTTCAGCTAGGACAGTATTTTAAAGTGTCACAAAAGTGCAGAATCAGGGCCGTCTTAAGCACCTCTGGCGACGGGCTGCTGCGCGACGGGCGGGCGGGCTCAGCGTGCAGCGCTGCTGCCGAAGGCGCTGCTGCATGGAACAGCGGCCGGCCGGCGGGCCCTGGCCATAGGGCCGGCCCTGTGCAGAATGAATGTTGCACCCACATTAAAAAACAATACACACCAGAACTCCCAGGATGCATGTGCACAGTGAGCTTCAATGAAAGCATTGCAGAATTTTAAAGCGTTCAGAATTTTGGGAATGATAATCAAAGTGACGTGCTGTTTGTGAATTTCTGTAGTAGTGCCATTCCTAAAGTATGCATTTTCCTATTAACTGACACCATGTATAAAATGTCAGATGCATTATTTCATATTTCATTCCGTTCTCATCCTTCATAGAGAACAAAAGTCTCTGCTTTTGCAAAATGATATGTGTCTTGCATATTGCACTAGCATGATAAGGGCATTTGCATGTACTACTTTAATGGAAAAACCTTTCTAGATCAGTCTTCATACAAAACATTGCTTACCAGTAATGGCAGAATCATTGATGAGACTGTCATTCTGTTGGGCACATGGCTCTCCCCTTCTCTTGGAACTCCTGAAGTTGTATGAGATCAGGAGAGGCAGATATCTTAAATGGAAGATTTGTTGGTACATCTCAGAAGAGTGTTGCTTTGGCTCTCTCTCTCTCTCGCCCCTCCCCCCATTTGAAGGGTTTAGTGTTCTGCGTAGAAAGGTGGCTCATATTATTGGGACCTCTCACCTGTTCCTTTGCTATAAGCCAGAGACAGGGAACCTGTGGCTCTGGATATTGTTATGCTGTAACTCCCATCTTCCCCAATCAGCACGGTCAGTGATGGCAGAAGTTTTAGTTCAACAACATCTGAAGAGCCACAGGTTCCCCACCCCTGCTGTGAAATAAGCCCAACAAATATCAGCCCGACATATTTGTCAGGGAAAGGACTGTTTTCTAGTAAGGATTTATAGTAAACGTAAATATTGTGAGCTATGTTTTAAAGTTGTGTTGTTTATTAAAGGTAGAGAATCCACTTTCATGTCCTATGGTGAGCAATCTTGGGTTAGATTTTATTATATAGGATATACTGTACTTTCCCACTTGTGTCTGACCTTCAGTATTTAAAGAGTCATTTTTCAGAACTATCACCTGCTGTTCAAGTTCTAGTAAGGAACCCGAGAAAGATGATATATTAGAACATGCCAGATTTCCTTTATGAAAATATTTTCTTCCAAGTCCTTTTGACACTATTGTATTATAAATTATAATAGATATGGGGGGGAATCATAAAGAAAATCATACAGAGCTGTATCCAACTCAGAGTAAACCCATTAAAATTAATGGAACCGATTAGTTGTGCCTATTAGTTTCAATGGGTCTACTCTGAGTAAGACTAGCATTGGATACAATCCATAGTATGTTTCATATATAGACCACAAAGCTATTATTTGTTGTATTCCCAAACTCTTCATTTTATCTATAGCCATCTCCTAAACAATTTATTTTTCTTCTCTGTTTCCTAGCATTATGCTAAAGGAATGTACAGTCTTCCCACTCAAGGTGGTTGTGGGATGTGTAGACCTGTTTTTGTTGTTCTCCAAGTAGGGCACCCTGAGCGGCATGATCCCAGGGGCGCCATCTCGGCTGCCCGCCATGCCTCAAAACGCATGCCCCACCCCAAAACGTGCACCCCACCTCTGTGCGTGGCGCATCCCACCCCCAAACGCGCCCCCCGCCCCTGCGCACAACGCGCCCCCAGAACGCGCGCCACGTCCCTAGCGGCAGCATGCCTGCTCTCCGCCCCCGGTGGCAGAGCATGAAGCTCCGCCGCTGCTTCCAGCCTTTCCAAATCCTAAGAACATAGCATTCTTCAAATAGCAATGATAGAAGTCACATCTTAACTCCTTCTCTTTGCTTACATTATTGCTTTGTTTGCTGTCCTTTGGACCTAATTGTCTGGCCAAATATCCAAGAAGCTTGAATGCATTCTGCAACTGTGACCCTTAAACCTAGTTTCAATTATAAAATCTCTCATGTTGTTCTTTTTAAGTTTGAGCTATTGTTTTGAAGGAAAGTAGTAGATTTAAGCCCCCCCCCTTAAAGTGCCGTGTTTCCCCCTTTTTAAGACACCGTCTTATAACTTTTTTCCCTCAAAAAAACACACAGTGGCTTATTTTCAGGGGGTGTCTTTTTTTTAAAAAAGTGCTGGTACAACTGGGACCCACTGGCTCAGGACGCTCAGTGCTCTCTTCTGCGCGCTGCTGGGCGCGTTGTTGGCGCTGCCAGTTCCGAGCGCCTGCAGGGTGGGGTGGGGGTGGCAGTGCTTTAAACCCCCAACCCTTTAGAAAGCAATGGAAGTTATGGACCGTAACAATCCTTAAGAGGCGCAGGTCTTAAAAAACCCCTGGTATCACCCTTGAAGCACAGCCTTCCAAAGTCAGGGGGGAAGAGGTCTGTTTAGACAAAGGAAAGGATCGGGGGTGATTCTGCGCCCTGGGACCCACAGAACTACTTTAAAAATCCCAACCTGGGGGGGGGGGTCAAATAGTGAAGCCCCATAGCCCTGTAGCAACAGAAGGCACATTCTGAAGCACCCGAGCTGTTCGGTTCCATAAAAAATCCAGGAATTGTAAAATTAACAACAATAATGGGGGGGCACTCTATCCAAAGAGTTAAGAAGGAATGGGAAAGTGTTGAGTTATATATGGAAAAATATGGAAAGGAAAGTTAGTTAAAGATAAAAAATAAATAATTATCGCAAGGGAAAAAATAACATCATAAAGGGTAATAATATTAAATATAAAATAGACAACACAACAGAAAAAGCAAGTATATGACTAAATGAGATCGCACAGGAGTGAGGGAAGTGGGGAGAGAGGGAGGGGGGGTAAGGAATGGAAGGAGGCAATGGCTGGAGGAGGGTATAGGGGGATGAATTAAAGAAAAATTAAGACTGAGAGGCGCATGGTTTTTGTTTTTTAAAGATGCAAAGGCTTGCAATCAGCCAAAGTATAGAGCCCAACTTCCAGGAGACTGCGATCTACTTGCGGATTTATAAACTGGAGGTGATCTACTCCCGTTTTATTGGTGTTCAGGTCAGAGTTGTTTTTAGAGAGAGGAAATATCCCATTTTTGAGGTTAAAGTAAAAGTTCCTGACCTTTTTTTTATAATGAGGAAATGCTGCTAAAACTCCGTTCTTCATTCCACGAAGGGGAGAGGGGGCGGGGCCGGGTGCTCAAAGACAAAAGAAATGGAAAAGGAGATAGCGATCAACTGCAGCCTCCTGCAGCCGCGGGGAGAGGCAAGGGCTGCAGCCGAGTGCTGCTTCGCAAACAAACGGGGGAAAGTGCTTAGAACCCAGAGAATCCAGCTGAAAAACACGAAGCAGCAACAGCAATTGCACACACACCATCCCAAGCCAGCACAGTAACCAAGTCCCAAAAGCAAGAAAGGACTCAGCAAACACTGCTGCGGCCGGCGTTGCTGCTGCTGACTCGGGGAGCTCAGTGCTCTCTTCCGCACAGCGCCTATCACTATGGCTTATTTTCGGGGTACGGTTTATATTTCTCAAATGCTTAGAAATGCTGCTATGGCTTATTTTATGACTACGCCTTAAAAAGGGGGAAACACGGTGTTATCTTGTGCAGGCTCAGTTACATTGTCCAGTATATGCAGCTGCCTCTTTTCGCTGTGAATGATCCAAATGGTTCAGGCAGCCTTAGGCAGACATCACAAATATTGAAAAGTGTCCAACCGTTTTAGTGAAATAATATTTTAAATGGTCAGATACAGATTCATCTTTTAAAATGATGTGGTAGTACAATGTTTGGGCCTGCTACAAATGGAAATGTGTTAATAAATTTTATGTTTGTTCTTCGCTGTGCAGAACTATAAATACTCTGGTGAAGCTTATTATAATTTTATCAACCTCTCAGCCGCTTTATATGCAAAATGATTTACAATGCTTATCCCAATGGCCCAATAATCCTAATAACTCTGTGGGGTTGTTCTCATTTTATGATGGATAATTGGAATTAACAGTGCAACCCTATGCCTATCTGATTAGTTGAGTCCTCACAGGTTATTGCTGATAAGATGCGTATCAACCCTAAACAATTCTGTATCCTCAGTCGGTATATCCCAGCTACATCCTTAAGTGAATATGTTAGGAGGAAGTGCCGTTGCCTTAGAAATGTGCCCAGGTTTTGTTTTGTTTACATTCCAGAATTTTGAAACTGGTCTGCCTTGCTGGCTTCAGCAAAATGCTTTGCTTCGCTCTGCCCCACCCTGACTCCTTGCACAGCGCTAGTGCTTGCAGTTTACTGACATTGCATTTCCAGTTTGACTGAGGCGTTTGTTTCATCTGCATCTGCTTGTGGTGCTCCCTTTTGGAGATTTCTTCGGGAAGCTGCTCTGGGGATAGCAGCCTCTTTGGGTGCAGAGGGGCATCTGTCATAACTTGTATAATACAGTATTTACATGGAAAATGTCTTTCTCAAAGGCTCTCGGTGCCCCGTGTTTTACAGTACATGAACAGTTGGCTAGTCCAGGTGTTTCCTCTTCTGTTTGCGTGATATGTGAATTGGAAATTCAAGAGAAGAGTTGGCAGAATGGAAGAGCTGAGGGTTTGTATTTACCTATTTTAACTGCATAGTGCATAGGTGGGTTTGGGACATAGCAAAATCCTGCTTCTCTCCTCTCCCTTTGTATTTTTTGATCATTTTGTCATTATTAGTGACTTAATCTAGCTCTGAAGTGAGCACTGAGCTAGTTTACATTTTCAAACAGAAGATTGCAATGTAACTAGATTTCAAGTTTAACTGACTTCTTTTTTAATAAAAAAAAGAGAGAGAGCCATATTTAAAGATGGAGACTGAGGTTTGGTGCTGGTGATGTTGTATTCAGTCTTAAACATGAACTTAGCTGTGTTGTTGGCTTTTCTAAAATAGAAACTCAAATTCCTAATGGTGTTTGTGTCTTTTCACAGGACAGTCGGCCCAATATGTCAAGACCTCTGATCACTAGGTCCCCTGCATCTCCTTTGAACAATCAAGGCATCCCCACGCCAGCCCAGCTCACAAAATCCAATGCACCGGTACATATTGATGTGGGTGGGCACATGTATACCAGCAGCTTGGCCACCCTTACAAAATATCCTGAATCAAGGTAATTCTAAGGACTATGTTGCATGTCTCTGGCAGTCTTGTTAATTTACTCACTTCTATCCTCTGACCTCTGTAACCTTTTTACTTGGTGCAAAACCACTTCACTTGAAAGGGAATCCATACACGTAAAGTCGTAGTTAGAAAGCATTTTGCTAAATGAAACACACCAGTGGATTTTGTTTCTCTACCCAGAACCCACCAGTAACTGACCCACATCACTCATAAAGCAGATTCTTTTGGTGTTTTTCTTTGACACTTTCTGTTGGCATTTTGTCAGTCCTTCCACTCAATATCACCTCGGAATGATGGGTTCCAACTTAGCATTTGAATTATCTGCTTTAGAAGAAGAGGGTTGGCTTTCTTTTGGACCTGGAAGAGGGAGGAATTTTCTGTCATCAGAATCTGGGATAGAGGGTGTATCTGAACAATTAAAACATAAAATAATTACATTTTTAGACAAATATTTGCTACATAATAAACATGTACATAGTCCTGGACAAAAGCATTTACTGACATGCACCTGATCAAATGATGCATCTTTGCTAATTTTAATGTAATATTCTTTCTTTTTAAAGGAAACAAGTTACTTGGGTAACTGCAAATTTTATGTACTTACAGTACTCTAGTGAGTACTGTTGGTCTAGAGTTGGGCTTGAGTAATAGGTTTTTTAAACCTTCAAATTATTTTTATATAGACTTAATGACTGAAATCGCAAAAAGGGATTTGAGTATGCTAATCAGATGATCATCACTGTCATCTTTGACAGCACTAGTAATTTAGTCTGTGGGAGTGAAGCCTGGTTTCAGACCTCCCACGTGCTTCAAGCAAGTAGTGATTGGTGACTAGAATTATGTGTGCAGTATCAATTGGCATTTCAGTTTCTGATTCAGCTGGGAGTCTGCATGTGGAAGTCACATTTTACTTTTGGGTCCTCCTTGCTTAATCAGGTCCAACTGTTTGTTAGACACCATGCATTCAGTGTAGTAGGCCCACCTGAGATTAAATAGGCACCCACCTTGCAAAATTTTGGGTGCATAGCAAAGACTTTCTTGTTTTAGCAGGCATTTTAATGCAGCGTTTGAGTTGAAGTTAGATTTCATAATTATTTCTAAAGGTATTATTCTCTGTGTGCATTATTTTTACATGTTCCACTAAGATATGCTGATGATTAAATGGTATATACAGACGTACCTTGGAAGTCAAATGGAATCTGTTCCAAAACATTCAACTTCCAAGGCATGGCTTCCGATTGGCTGCAGGAAGCTCCTGCAGCCAACCAGAAGCTGTGTGGAAGCCCCATCAGACTTTCGGCTTCCGAAAGAACGTTCAAAAACTGGAACAATCTCTTCCAGTTTTTGATCGTTCAGGAGCCAAAACGTTTGGCAACTAAGCCATTCAAATTCCAAGGTAAGAATGTACATGTCTTAAATAAATAAATCTGTTTCCTGGGTCAGGAGAAATTGCATTTAGTTATAACAGGAAATAGTTATTATGTCATTACTGATATTGAGCAGCCATCTAGAGAGATTGATACAACACTACCTGCTAGATTTAGTATATTAGCTCTTGGTAGTGGTGGTGTCACTTCTATTTGAACCACAACAAAAATCTACTGTGCCTGCTCACAAAGTCATTAAAATTCACATAGTCAAATGAGCGGCTCTCATTAAGGAATGAATTCCACCCCCCTCAAGTGTTTTCCAGTTCACAGGTGATGCTATAGTGTCTTGGTCCATTATTGGTACAGAATAACTAATTGTAAACAAACTAACTGCAACAGTGTCTTCCCTTGTGTCAGCTTTCTTTTTTGTAGAAATTAAGAAAAATCTGTGGAAGCCAGACCTGTAGTATTCGTGATGTCAGGAGAGATTGGGCTCTTTCTAGAATATGACGGGTTGCAACATGCCAGTATTTATTTATTTTTACCAGTTTTAGTTTAGACTGCTAAATTATAAAATTTGTAGGAAGAGTGTGGTGATAAATGAGGAACAAAAATATCGTAAGTTGTTCACAAGCAATCCAAAAAAACCCAGAACTCTGGCATCATAAAGGAGCAGTAATAGTCTGGTCTTCAGCTGGTGGGTTGGGACCCACTAATCTGTGGTGGGCCCAGCCAGCAGCACTACCACCTTACAAATCCATGATCAAAATTTAAGAAAAGCTCTGTGTCCAAGCATGAAGAAACGTAACAATTCATATAACTTACTTTTCTGAGAATTCATGATGTTAGCGCCCCAGCTTCTGCTATGCTAGTCTCTCTTAAATTGCTATATGGTTTCAAAGCAGTTTAATATACTTCTTGTGTATAATTGCAGGACTAAACAGAGTCTGCTTGTAGCTTTACAGCCAACACCCATGGCCACCCACAGGGTATGTTTGAAGCTTCAGTATATAGCTGCCAAGTACTCTGCTGTTTCTTGCTGGCTTTGTTCCACTTTTTTGCTGGCTTTGCATTTGGAAAGCTTTGCCCCTTTTGAGATTTGTTTCCCAATGCTTTGTTAAAAGACAGCCACGAAGTGAGAAAGAGCCTTTGGATCTGATGGCATTATTTTCCAACTGACGAAATCTTACCTGTTCTTACGGCATTCTTACGGCATGCATTATATGAAATCACAGAAGGGAGAGAGGGCCACAAAAGTTTTACTTCCCCCTGTTATCGACACTCAGCATACCATCTCAAGCTATGTTTTTGCAATCAGAATTTTTCTTCTCTCTCTTTTCAAATTCTCATGTCTGCTGCTCTGATTTGTTGTTGGCTGAGGGCAAAACCAGAAGTTAGCTTAATTGCTTAGCTGTCTGTGTTTTTTTTCTTTATTTAATTACAGTCATAGGGACAATTTTTCCATTGGGACCACAAAGCGCAGAGAGGAGTTGTTTAACTCTTCCCTTCTAGCTGTGTTCCAAATGAAAACTGTCCCTGTGCAGGTAGAAGACTTAGGGACAAAACACTTCCATTGTCATCATTGAAAACTTGTTTCTAAGCCTCATAACTGCTGTGTGTGTGTGTGTGTGTGTGTGTGTGTGTGTGTGCGTGTGTGTGTGTGTGTTGGAATCACAGCTGGGGAGAAAAGAGTTAAATCCTCTTCCCCATACACTGTTGTCCCCAGGAACATTGCCAGTCCACACCTGTAATTAAGTAAAGGGGGGGGAACAAAGATAAAGTTGCCTGTTGTGCACTTACTGTAATGCTTTGTTTGACTTGGTTCTTTTGTAAGAGCATAAGGCGGTGGATGCTTAAATCCCATTGCTTATTTTGAATTTAATTCTACTCCATATACAGGGCTCATCAAAATTTACTTTCTACCATTTCCATTGCAAGCATCCTTTCCCTGTTTACAAAAATGAATAAACTGAGCATGTGTGAGGCTCATCCTAGTAGTGATACTGGCACTTTTCCTACCTCCAGAGTTCAGCATGATGTCTTTGTCTCACCTCTGCTCAACTTGGAGGATGTTCAGGATCAGTGACAAGCGCAAACCTTTGTTTGTCCTTGGTAGACAGCCAGGCTTGTGGCTCCTGCCCCTGCATGTGTTCAGCTACAGTCTTGCTTTGTGGCTTCCCATATTACCTTTTTCAACAAGCCAGCATGTGATTTTGGTGTAGACCAAGGACGGGCAGCAGGATCTGAGCAGCAAGGTGGGTGATTATCTCCCCTACCCTGCAGGCCACATCACACTCTTGTCAGGTGACCTGGTTTTGCCCATGCAGTTTGAAATCAAACCATTTGGGCAAAGGTACATGTCATGGTTGGGCAAAAAGATTCCTGCATTGCAAGGAGTTGGACTAGATGGTCCCCATGGTCCTTTCCAACTCTAAAATTTGATGATTATATTATCTGAACACCTGTAACAGCTTTTCATTTCATTGACAATCATGTAGTTCTGATCAGAGCTTGTTCCAGCACTTTTTCCTGCCATTTCCTCTTTGCTGATGACTTCTATATCTTCCTACCACCACCCCAGTTTTTGTTCCAACATTCAGCCTTCCATAGAAACATTTCACAGTGAAGAGGGAATTAAAGAAAGAAGACATTTAAACTATAAAGTTTCCTCATACCTCCTCCTAGCTCAGAGGCCCCTCACAGCCCCCAAATCCTCTGGCATTTAATGAGTGTGTTCTTATTCCAGAAGTAGAAAGTTCAGAACAGGCTTTGTTTGCATGCTTATAATGGTAAAGGGACCCCTGACCATTAGGTCCAGTCACAGAAAACTCTGGGGTTGCAGCGCTCATCTCGCTTTACTGGCCGAGGGAGCCGGCATACAGCTTCCGGGTCATGTGGCCAGCATGACAAAACCGCTTCTGGCAAACCAGAGCAGCACACGGAAACACCATTTACCTTCCCGCTTGGAGCGGTACCTATTTATCTACTTGCTTTCAAACTGCTAGGTTGGCAGGAGCTGGGACTGAGCAACAGGAGCTCACCCTGTCGCGGGAATTCGAACCACTGACCTTCTGACCTAGGCTCAGTGGTTTAACCCACAGCGCCATCCGCGTCCCTTTGCATGCTTATACAACACATCTAAATATCTATTGTGGTAATCCTGTAAACCCCATTCTACAATCTAGGGAGTTAGCTCCACTCCCAGTAATCAAGTAAAGTAAGTTCTGGGTTTCAGGCCCCTTTTTTGTTATTGTACCAGCCACCCTTGAGTTCTGCTTTCTCTTTGAAGTTTCCTTTTCCTGTACAGATATGTTGGTAGCTGTGTGACCTCTGAGCCAAGCTAGTCTTCCTCTGTGCATTCTCCCTCTTTATGTGCTACCAAAGAAGAGGAGAGCCTGTGTACCATTTTGCTACCAATTCCCAGCATTGACCTTAAGCAGCCTATGTTTACGCCCAGACAAATCAAGAACAATGCAGCGCTGAATACTGTCAGCCTCTGTCTCCTTAACACGCATGGTTTTGTTTTGTTTTTCAAACATTAAGATATAAATGTTATGAAGCCTGCATTAATACCTGAATAAATTTATAATGTGTATTTTTTCAGCTGAGTGAAGAGATTCATTCTATATTTTTATTTTATGATAGCATTTGCATCTGTCATGTTCATCCCAAGTAGTTAACACATTATTGCTCTTGTAATGACCGCATCAAATTTTATTTTCACCAATTCAATCTCTGTTTTCAACCCCCAGAAATCTATAATTGTACAATAAATTGGAATGAAATTAATCCCTTGTGAGACATAAATTAAAATAAATAAAGATTGTGGGATTATTATATTTTATTTTATTTAGGCTGCAGTGGCTGCAATTAAGCTGCAGTGGACATTACCAGTAAGCATACATAACCCACACATGTGAATGGGATAGGATGACTTTTAGCTGTTCATGTAATTTATTAACCACTTCTCCGTTAAAAAATGCTCCAAAGCTCCAACCCTAATCCCACTTACCTGGGAGCAAGCCCCTTTGAATTCAGTATGGCTTACTTCTGATTAGACATGGTTAGGATTGTGCTTTAAGATAATATGACATGTAAAAGTAACTGATTGACCGACTTAATTTTTATTCAAAGTATATATTTTGAACTTGGCAGTCAAGTACCTGATTAAAAAAGAAAAAGAAATTGAGAGAATAGAAATGTTCTTGTGTTCTTCAGTTGTCTCAGGTAGGTAAAGGACAAGGCAGAGCAGACAGCAGTGTGCAAAAATTGTGCACATTGTAGTAGTTGCATATGCTCCCTGCAGGTACAAGATTTCTGGATTTCTGTGCCCATGAGTTTTTTCAAGACCTGTTTGTGGCCAGTGTACTTACTAGTGTGGATGTTGGTGGGTCCTTGCCTTGCTGCACTTGGGATAAGTCAATCCCTGTCCCTGACCTGCGAATCTGTGAAATGTTCTCTGCTTCATTTGACAAATTTTTTGAGTTGTCAGTGCACTTGAGCTCTTCTGTGTTCCTTCTGTTAAAATATCCCTGCAGTAATTTATTTTGGACAGAATATCCTGTCAGGAGAGCATAGATTCACTTGTGTCTTCCATATGCCCATAACACATATCCAGCTTTAATTTCAAAGCAGAGGCTGTAAGATTTAATTGAAATGGGTTTTTACCCAGTACAGTGAGTTTTCACTAGGGTTGTGTGTAGTTACCTGAATATAATTGTGAGGAGATTATGTAACATGGTCACAAGGTACTGGTTTATACATAAACATAGAGATCTAGTTTGCGTAGTAACTGCTTTCCCTTTTATCCTCATTAGTGGTAGCAATTAATTTACACTCTTGTGCAACTACATATTATGTCTCGGGTACTAAGGCAGTAATTTATGGCTTTACGCAAGGAGCCAGAACCGCAAATTCTAAACAGTAGCAGCAAGCATTTCCAGGCCACAGCTCCTCTGCTGATAGTAGGTTCTAAACCTGCCTGGCCTTGTTTAAGATTCAACTGAATGAGGTCCAGAACACGCTGCTCAAGTAAGTTCATTAAAACCCTTCTTAGCTTCCCTTTTATCCATCTGAAAATTGATTTCTTTTTAAACGGTTTAAGAAGATGCTTCAGGGCTTCAGAGCCTATATTAAAAAAATGAAATCTCTTCCTGTCTTGGAGCAACACAAATAGTCAATACAAAATTGACAAATGATCCTTTAAGGATATCCATTGAATCCATTATCTCCAGGCCCCTGTGTGAGACACTTCATCACAAACATCATCATCTTGATGATACATTGCAGAAGAAACAAGGTGAAAATCAGAAAACTCCCCACCCCCAGTATTTATAGGCAGACTGCCACAATCATGGAAGTAAACCAGTATAGGTTGGAATTGCTTTCCCTTCTTGAAAGTTAACTCGGTTATGTTTAACATATTTCAAATGGAAAGAAACAAACTGTTTTATGTTGAAAGCATTTCTCGTAAGGGATAGATGATAGGTTATACCATGCAACAAATCCTTTCAATGAAAACCAATTTGTAAAAGGCTTGCAAACTTCTTAACAGGCTATCGTCGTAGGGAATGCTGCCCCCATATCGAGGGAGGCTATTCAGTTGTGGCATCCCCTCTAGGGAACCATGTCCCATCTGAGTTGTGGTAGGTATTCACATTGATGGGATTTTGACTCATTTATTCTTTATCTAGCCTCCCAGTCTTTAATCTGTGTTAGGTTTCTATTGTTGTTGTTGAATTACTACTACTACGGCACTACGGCACTACTACTAAAATTTCTTTACTGCCCTTCATCCGAGGATCACAGGCAGTTTACAATATAAAAACAAAAAAATGCACACCATAGTAACAAACAAATAACCCTGAACAGTGCTTAAAAGGCCATAGATTGTTTAATTAGCCAAATGCCTAGAAGAAGAGGAATGTTTTTGTTTGGCACCTAAAGATATGTAACAAAGGCACTAGGTGAGCCTCTGGGGAAAGCATTAAATGGGGGGAGTCACCCTCCAAAAATTGTATTGTGACTCTCCAGACCTCTTGTAGAGAAGGCATATAAAGAAGGGCCCCAGATGATTGCAGGGTCCAGTTTTATTCTAATTGTTACATTGTGATACATCACTTTCTGGTTTTTAGTCGTGTAACAATATTGTTAAATGAATCATTTAATTATACAGTATTAATTTTTCAAACGCATCTCCTCCTGATGTTATTTAACAGATAACAGGGCTTCACTGAGAGCACAACTCATGTGAAATCTCAAGAGTTCATAGAAAACAGTATGCAGAGAAGATGACTAGTTGTCGAAGTGAACAGGAACCCAGGGATAGGGTGGCATCAAGCCTGGAAATTTCTAGGAATCTAGAAAACGGGGAATGAAGGCAAACTCATCAGGACCGATGATTAAGGGGTTTTGTTCCCATCTGAGTCAATTCCAGTAGACTTAGTCTTTAGTTTTTATACATTGAGTATCAGACCTAGCCAGGGTTCACACATCCTTGCCTTGGAGCTAGATTGGCTGGCACCAGCTGCTGAGCAACTTCATATCTGTTCTCCTCTTGAATAAGGGCTGACTCTGTCTTACTGAGTTGGCTAGCACAAACTTGTTTAGGAAAAAAGAGGGAACTGGTCAAATTATGCAAGTGATTGCTTAACAGCAACCACAGATTGGATGGCTTTAAAAGTGGATTAGACAACTTCATGGTTTAGAAGCCTATGTTCTACCTCCACTGTCAGAGGCAGTATGGCCCTGAATACCAATTGCTGGGTATCACAAGTGGGTTCAGTGCTTTTTTGCTCAAATCTTGCGTTCAGACTTCTAAAGGATTGGCCACTGTGAGAAAAGGATGCTGGAAGAGATTGGCCATTGGCCTGGTCTGGCAGGGCTTTTCATATATTCTTATGTTCTTAACTTCAATTTCTCTCACAGATTTTACTCTTTTTACATTGTTCATATTGTCAGTCATTTTCAATACAATACGAATATCACTCAGGAGAAAAGATGTCAGGGTTTGTTTGTTTTTAGAAGCAAAACTACATGAATGTTGACAAATGTCTGGGGAACCAGTCGAACCCACTCCATTTTGAAACATTTCTCGACCCTTTATTCGTTCATTTTTCTATTTATTTACTTTCTTCAAAGACAAGTTTCCCAATATAAATCTTCGATCTTGTTAAATCTGTGAACAGTTCATTTGCCTCTCGGGTTGCATTTTGAGTTTGTACAGCTGCTTTCTGCCTTGGGCCACAGTGAGTCTGACAAAAATTATCAGTTTCATCGGGTTGCTACTTGGAAGTTCAGAAGCAAATATTAAACCAATTCAGACATGTGTGAGAGACTGACCTTCTGGATAGGAGGATGAGGTACATTGGCGAGCACAGTGGGTGGGTGGTAGGGATAATGGCAGGAAGAAACATCAACTTGCCTTTTAAACTACCTTATCCTGTAAGTGGCTTTATAATGGAAATTGTGGACCTAGAAAGGAGAAGAAAACATGGTGAGGTCTCTAAAGGTGACATAAAAGTAACAGGCATTTGTTCCAATGGGAAACATTGGTAAGAATAGTCTTGACATCCACATCCCATTTTATTGATATTCTTTAAAGCTTGGGCCACTAGTGTCTGCTTGCTTTGATATATGACTAATAATAATGAGACCAACAAACCTGTTGCCTAATGGGGGCTGTGCAAAGTCATGACCCATGTGATCCTGCTGAATGTTTTCTGCCTTCGAGACAAGAGAAGTCTTGTTCTAAGTGGTCAGTTTACTTTGTAAATTGCAAAAGAAATAAAGTCCTAAAATTAGGGTCTTTGGGCACTTTAATATGTAATCTGAATGGGCTGTTCCTGAAAGTCAGTGAAGATCAGTGATTTCACAAAGTGAAAATATACGCTTTAAAAATACAAATTACTAAATTGTATGCAGATTTAATAGAACCTGACCCTAAC
This sequence comes from Zootoca vivipara, assembly GCF_965207765.1. Taxonomy (NCBI): domain Eukaryota; kingdom Metazoa; phylum Chordata; class Lepidosauria; order Squamata; family Lacertidae; genus Zootoca; species Zootoca vivipara. The sequence continues at coordinate 44,836,381 of NC_142591.1, read as the reverse complement.
TGAGTTGCATTTCTCTGTGTCATGTTGTTGTTCACATAAAATTAGATAAATTGATGAATGTTTGGGGTAGATCAGCAACATAAAGAATACAGAATGTGATATAAATTGGAGGCATGTATGGCGTTTCTCTGATACCAATAGTCTGAAAATCTTGTATGTGGAACTGAGAGTGGTCCTCTGTCCAAAGCTTTTAATGCCTGCTCTAATGTTAGCAACCTCACTGGCTCCACCTTGATTGACATTCACTCACAGAAGGTCATTATATATTTTATTTTGAAAATAAATCAAATAGGACACTAGAGGGGACAGCCAATATCAAATTGCTGCTCATCCGGGAATCTGCAATCCAAAACCCAGTCCTTGCTGACTTTGACCCATGGAACAATGCCAGCATGGCAGAGTGTGCTGGCAGAGTGATACTTGCATCACTCCATGGGTGGAAATCAGCATGGAACTCCCTGTTCCACCTGCAAAATGGGTGGGTGGAGAGAAGGGCTAGTGGCAGAATCCCTGTTGGTAACAGCTGGTGGAAAACCTCAAAATGAGGCATTCCAGCAACAAAGGAGCTAAACTATCCCAGGATATGTTGGATTCAAAACCAGCCCCTTTGCCCCTATTTGACAGGAAGTGGAAATGATGGATGAAAAATGAAAGGCTAATGGCATCATAAGAAAAATGAAATGCTGAAATGGTTCTCTTCCGATTTAGAATTGCAACCCTGATGTCTTTCACATGTGGGGGAGGAACACAACCCTAAGAATGAAAACATGAAATATTCAGAATATTAGAATCAAAAGAGAGTGATTACCAGATTTCACGTGATTAGATTATTTTGGTTTAGAGCCAAATACCGCAAAAAATATCAGCCCTGAAGGTTTATGTTGCAATCAGTTTTAAATAGAAGAAAATTATGTGCATGGGTAAAAGTACTTCTAATGGGCATGCCTTCTTCATCCAGCATCACTTTCAAAGATGTTTTAAGAAACTACAGTATTGAAATGGAAATGCATTCCGTAATGCCCTATTTTCATTGTAAATATCTGAGACAAGTGCTCTCATTAATATTAAGTTCAAAATTGATTCAAAAATTCACATTGATAACATATCACTGTGTCATATCCATTGCCATAATATTCTTTTCACCATGAAATGTTACTATCACTGAGCTCGATTAATGCAAAAACATGGATTCAAGAAATTCCAGTGACCAAGGTCAGTGACTCCTAGTGACTTAAAGATGCTGACTGCAAATTGACTTTTCTCTCATTTTCAGAATTGGGAGGCTTTTTGATGGCACAGAGCCAATTGTTTTGGACAGCCTGAAGCAGCACTACTTCATTGACAGAGATGGCCAAATGTTCAGATATATCCTGAATTTTCTACGAACATCAAAGCTCCTCATACCAGATGATTTCAAGGTGAAATTTTATGCATCGTCATCATCCTATTTGAAATGTTTAGAAAGGAGGTAGCTTGAGTAATCAGAACTGCCATGTGCCAGGAGCAAGGCTTGTGGGTTGCATTGATGGATGCTGGCAAATAATAGATCTCTTAAATGAATATTTGAAAATATTGAGCTTACAGTTTGACAAGCGAATTATAAAACATATTTCATATCATGGGAGGAGTCTATGTGTGTAAAGCAAGCTTTCACCTGATATTTCCTGAACACATGAACAGGAAGGCAGTGCCAATGAATACAGGAAAGTGTGAGTTGAACCAGCAGACACTCTTAAACTGTAGACATCCATACCTTTGAATGGGTCCCATGCAGTTTGGTTGCCATTTGTATCATAGAGGCTTAACCTATGATCATAAGCCACCATAAGGGTAAGATTGTCAGCTGTACTCTGATTGAAGACTGCTATCTTTCCATTTTGAGTCCCTGAGAGGCACATGGAAGGTAGGTCTGTAAACAGCTACCAGTCTAATAGTTAAATGGAACCTCCAAATGGAGAACAATGTGCCCCTGAATACCAGCTGCCCGTGGACAGCAGTAGGGAAGGGCCACTGCCATTATGCCAGGGGTGGGGCACATTCCCACCCAACCCGCAGTCTCGTTTCCCCTGATTTCCCCAGCAGCCGGTGGCCGGTGTTGGGAACAAGATGGACTGTTGTCTAATCCAACAGGACTCTTAGCAGCCTTAGGAATGCTGTCAAAACCTTGGTCACTCAACCTGTTTATTGTGTTTTCATCTTTATTCATTTGCAGAAGGTTTGCAAAGAGGTTAGAGAATGGCCCCCGTTGATTGAGTATTCATTCTGATTTGTTCAGAGCTTGTGTATCATGCTAAGTAATTGTTGTCCCTCACTTTTCTTACTTGTAAAAAGTTCAGATTGTTTTTTGGAAGCAGGCTGGTTGTGCAAGAGCACCAGATCCACTTTAACTGCACAACCTACACGGTTGAATCCTACTCGCAGAATACAGCAACAGCCTCAGAGCCTCAGAGCAGCCCCCATGCAGAATCTTGATTTGAACCACATAATTGTAGGTTATTCATATAAATGATCTACTTTAAGGTTATCCAGACGTAAGTCCCTGGATTTACAAATCAGCCCCCATACAGAATCCATTGAAGTTGAAAAGTTTCCCTGGATTCATTGAAAAAAATCTGGTAACCTTAATCTACTTGAATGAGCAATGTAACCTGTGACCAAGGAGCTCATGTTTTATTTATTTTTCTTTGCTGCATTTGTACTCAAGTTTCCTTCCAGGAGATCAAGGTGGTATGCATGTTCTCATCTTTCTTTCTCTTCCCTGTTTATCCTCAAAATAATCCCGTGGTGTTGACTAAGGGAGAATAACTGGTCCAAGTCACCCAGTGAGCTTCATGACTAAGTGGAGATTTGAACCTGGCTTTCCCCAGTCAGTCCCACTACTTTTCTGTGGGACTTACTTAAGTGTATTTAGGATCGCAATTCTGAAGAATGAAATTATCCAGTACAAGGATGCAGCCTATTTAAACTAAGATAAATGATAGATAGATAGATAGATAGATAGATAGATAGATAGATAGATAGATAGATAGATAGATAGATGGATGATAGTGAAAATGTGGGTCCTATCAGCAAAAATAATACACTTCCATAAGCGTGCAGAAAAACTTTTTAAAAAGGCACTCCTGTCTTCCACTGCCTCCCACAGTTTGGTCAGCTTTAGTCTAATTCATAAAACCTATTCTTACTTTAAACAGCAGGCTTTTAAAACTATACACCTCTGTGTGCCATCATAATTAAAATTTTCTTGCCCTCCTTTTTTTAATCCGCACCTTAGTACGATGTGCCCTAACATGGCATTTGTTTGCATTCAGGTGGGTTCCCCCCCCCTCTTATTCAGATTTTTGGGGGGAGGAACCGTGAAAAGAGGTGAAGAATTTCAAGATACTGTGTAATTGTTTTATCCCTCTTGCTTGAGGGGCTGTATTTTCACACACACACACACACACAAAGGTTTTGTGTGAGCACTCTTAAAAACCCAGCCTCGGGTTATTGGAAACATCTGGCCCCACTTATCTGCTCAGTAGGAAAATCAAAACGTGTTTGACTGATGAAATGAGTTCTAGCTCCAGCCACAGAGCTAAACTGCAGTCTTTACAAAACCCCGAAGTACCAACTTGCCCTTCGCAAGCATTCTTAGGGCACACCACTCTTTAAACGGCACTGTCTATAAATAGCCTTTAAGCGCATATGTCCGCATGAGACTCAGCATCTGCCTGTACACTGTCCCTAATGGTTCTTTCCTGAAGGTAGGTCAGTCATTTAAAGGGGGGGGTTGCCCTTGTTGTTAACTATTCATATTTGTTTTCAGTGTAGGTAAAAACAGAATTAAAACCTAGCCGTTTTGAATTGTGGCAATGTCACTGTCCATTCTGTTTTGATACATAAAATAACCGAGTCCGGTTTTGAAGAGACTTTCAAGGTCACCTAGTCCAAACTTGTGCCATGGGCAGGATTCTTTAGACAGAAGGTATCTCTGACAAATTTTTCCTCTTGGAAGAAGTCTAGAGAACAAGATCTTATCACTTTTTGTGAGCAGCATTTTCCACATACAAGCACTTCTTACTCTCCAAGCTTGAACCAGCTCTTGCTACAGCTGGAACCAGCTGCTTACCAGCTAGTCTTCCTCCATTATTTGAAAAATTCTTATACTCCACCCAGACCTTGATCTTCCTCAGCTTAACTTACACAATTGTAATACAAATGTTCAATTCCTGGTTTTTTCCTTGCTGATTTTGATTTCTCTCTAGCTTTTGCTGGAATTTTTAAACTGGACATTATGATCCTGGTAAGGCCTATTTTGTGGGCTTCATATGTCATGGGCCAATTCAGAACTTTGGGTGTATCTTAAATACTTTTCAGGTGGGGTCCAGACAGCTGCAGGCCATACCTCTCTGATCCTCCATCTACTTGGTGGCCAGGCTAGCTAGTCATTTCCCTGACTCTTATGATGTTTTAGAAATGTGCTGGTTTGTTTTCTGGTTGGGGCAGGGGGGTGTTACTGTTTCATCTGGTATTGTAGAGTTTTAGCTTCATTGTTTTGCATAAACACACACAAACACACATTTTCTGTTTGTTATCTTCTTTGTAAACAGCATAGCTTTTTATTGCATGTATTTATGTTTTCAAATGTAAGTTTCTTGAATACTTTTTAGGTAACTAATAAGTCCTAAAAATAATTCTGGTATTAAGCGTTATATACAAATACTAGTGTCTTTCAGCCCGTTCAGTAAACGGGCGCTAGCCGGGCGGGAACAGAGGGGAAGCCCTGGGACCGCGCAGGCGTCGCCTCCGTCGAGCGCCTGAGGCCCACCGGCCCCTCCTCCGCCTCCTCCCACTGTCCCGAGTGGCGACAGCCTCCTCCACCTCCCTTCTCCTCCTCACCTGAAGCTAATAGATTATGTTCCCTTTATCCATCAGTTGTCATATCAAAGGGAATGTAATCTCCCCCCCCCATGTGTCCTAAATTACTGCATTTCCATTTCGATGCTTTCAAACACCAGTCTTTACAACCTTCCCTACTATATTAACTATATTTCTGTAACAAATGTCGTATCTCTTCCTTCTTAGATGGTCTGGTCTAGAGGCCAGTCTGTATTCAGCACTCGCTTTCTCTTGTTTGCATTTATTCTCAACTGTACGATAAACTGGGAACTAGCATGGCAATTGCCCTGCATCTAGTCCCCATCCGCAGACTTACTTGTATTCTGATGTCACATGTGCTTTCCTCAAACTTGCTCTGCATCAGTTGTCATTGGCAGGGGCAACAAAATGCTTAAGAACATAGGAGGCTGCTCTATTCTGAATCATGCCAGGCTTAGTCTATCTAGTTCAGTACTGTCAGTACAGCCTTACTTAGAGATGCGAGGGACATGGGTGGCGCTGTGGTCTAAACCACTGAGCCTCTTGGGCTTGCCGATTGGAAGGTTGGTGGTTCGAATCCCCGTGACGAAGTGAGCTCCTGTTGCTCTGTCCCAGCTCCTGCCAACCTAGCAGTTCAAAAGCATCCCAGTGCAAGTAGATAAATAGGTACTGCTGCGGCAGGAAGGTAAATGGCGTTTCCGTGCGCTCTGGTTTCCGTCACGGCGTCCCGTTGCGCCAGAAGCAATTTAGTCGTGCTGGCCACATGACCCGGAAGGCTGTCTGTGGACTAATGCCGGCTCCCTCGGCCTGAAAGCGAGATGAGCACCACAACCCCATAGTCGCCTTTGACTGGACTTAACCATCCAGGGGTCCTTTACCTTGACCTTTTACCTTAATTAGAGATGCAGGGAATTGAACCTGGGATCTGCTGCAGGTAAGCCTTGTATGCTACAAATGAGCCATAGTCCTCCCACCCACCAGCCCCACCCCCCAACAAACAGTATAATAACTGCCTGGACATGGGTAAGCTTACTACTCATAGGGGAACAGAAAAATATAATGCAAGGCAGCAGCACCCCTATTTATTGTTGTGTGTATTTCTTCCATAGGACCTTCTTAGTTGGAGAAGGTGAGCAGTTCCTATCCATGTGCTGAAGTGAATTCAATATTGAGTTTATATATATAGTTTATATATATATATATAGTTTATATATATATATATATATATATATATATATATATATATACTGTAGATGTAGGATGAGATCCAATGTTGCATCGGTAGGCAGTCCCTCTGTCCCCCAACCTTCCCATAGCTGTTTTTGGGTGGCAAACAAGAAAGAGGCTGCAGTGGAAAGGAAAGGATGAGGAAGTCTGTTCCACAAGCAAGTTGACAATGTTGGATTGTCATTCGTACCCTATAGCGGCATGTATGTTTCTCATTGGCAATGAAAATTATGTGTCTTACAGGATTACAGCTTGTTATATGAAGAAGCAAAGTATTTTCAGCTTCAGCCCATGCTAGGGGAGATGGAAAGGTGGAAACAAGATCGGGAGACATGCCGGTTTTCAAAATCCTGCGAGTGTTTGGTTGTGCGAGTTGCTCCGGATCTTGGAGAGAGGATTACCTTGAGCGGCGACAAGTCTTTGATAGAAGAGGTTTTCCCAGAAATTGGTGATGTGATGTGCAATTCAGTCAATGCAGGTTGGAATCACGACTCAACACATGTCATCAGATTTCCTTTAAATGGCTATTGTCATCTCAATTCAGTTCAGGTATGTAGACACCAGTACATCAGTTTTTGGGCAAGCTGGTAAATATGTGGACTAGAGTAAGATTTTTTAAAAAAAACAAAAACATTGAAAGTTAAGCAATCCAAGCCCTTCCTTAGAGGATCAGTTGTATTCTTTTTCTTATTATTTATTAAATTCTTATTATTTATTACATTTGTATACCATCCTTTATTCATAGATCTCAGGGCAGTTCGCAACATAAAAATACAATATAAAAAACACAAAATACGTAAAAAAATAAGAACAAAACCAACCCAATGATTCCCCCTCCCACAACACATTTTATTTGATACACTGGGTCTAATGGCTTGTGCTGAACCTATTCAGTAGATAATAGAGCATGCAGATGCTTCTGAGAGCAACGCGGTTTCCATGTTCTCAGTAGCATCTGCATATGACATGATGAGAAGAGCCACATACTGTCACTTAAATGAATTGGGTTAGTGAAAAAATATGTTGCAGAACTCATCTTGGAAGGTATTGTTGAATTTCTACAGGGAAGATACATAGGAGGCTAACCATTTATGGAACAACCTGTGGTGGCTTATGGAATTTCTCTCCACTCCATGGTATCATGTTTTAGGAGCTATTTTCAACCATTGTTGCGGGTTCAGGAACATTTTATTTAGCTGCCAGAATTTTAAAACATCTTAATATTCTACATGATTGACACAAGACCTGTCTTTAGTACATCAATCAACTAGTACTTCTACCCCTTTATCCTACACTGCTTTACCCTACACTTTCCTACTGTGGGGAAACAGTTGAAGTTTGAATATTATGCCTTCTCAGTCTATACACAAACACACACACATACAGAGAGAGAGAGAGAGAGAGAGAGAGAGAGAGAGAGAGAGAGAGAGAGAGAGAGAGAGAGAGAGAGAGAGAAGACACAATGCAGTGAAAAATTCCTGAAGAATAAGGTCTGGTCATATCTGATTAATGCTCAACACCTGTATTCTAAGCAGTCTTTAAAAGACCTTGCCTTGAACATTTGTTTTGTTCTGTTTTAATCAATGTCTTTTAATTTACATTGAACATTCAAGATTAAAACAAATCCCTACAGCTACAGTTTAAAGATACCAGCTGCATCCTGCCCCAGATCATTTTAACTTTGACTTCTAAACACTGAGCCAAATAACGAAGTTCAGAGATCACAGAAATACTAGAGGATTGGAGATTATGAGCACGTTTACATCCTAACTTTCTTCCATCATGAAGTGGTCCTAAATGGTCTCTCTTCCTAGATGGTCTCCCATCCAGATTCAAACCACCTTAGCTTCAGCACTATGGGTCCATCATGTGCCCTCAGAACATGCTCCTGGAGTTCCAAAAGCATGGAGCATTTATCAGGAAAACCTTTGTGTGCCTGTGTCATAGGCATTTAGAATAATCAAGAGATGCTTACATTAATCTTAGTGATCACATTAGGTGAGGGGATTTTCTTTTTTAGTTTTCCAGTGAGAGTTTGAAAGGGAGCCTAGGTGTTAATGGAGTTGTACTCCTACACCACAATCATCTGCATGTCTACTCAGGAGTAAGCCCTATTGAGTTAAAGGCACTCAGCAGGTGAGCAGTAAGTCAGATCAAAGGCAACAACCTTGAAATTAGCAGACTTTTCATGTACTTCCTTCCAATTTAGATATTTCCATACAGATGTTAGGTGTGTCTCATCTCTCTGTACACATGTTAATTGACTTAGCATAGGGCCCTACAGATATCCTTTATATTGTGCATTCATGAAAAGTTATTCTCACAATAGTATTGTAGTGATTATAGGCAGCTTCACTTTCGATTCCATTTGCTCCTGGAAAGGTTTTGGGGCAAACATACTACTTAGTTTCCAGCAGTTGCATATCTCATAGTTTGCTACTGAAATCCTATAACTTTCCATACCATAAAAGTTCGCAAGGGGAGGGGGGTTGTCCTGCTTTTGTTGTGCCATAGCAGAACTGTCTTTCCAGGTGGCAAAAATATAGCATCTTTAGGGAAGCATCATAGAATGCCTGAAAAAGTGGAACGATGTGTGGGTGGTCCAGTATAAATCCACCACTAATGCACTATTATTGCATCAATGACCTGTTGGAGTACCCAAAATAAAGCCCAGTATGGAAGGCTTGTAAGACACTGTACCTCTATCAGTTCACTTGTTATTGTCATCACCACTGACATCAACTAGTGACCAGTTGGCCATGGATTGGGAGAAATGGTTCTGATGCCAAATTGAACCCCCTGGTGAGCCAAGATTGGGCTGGAAGTTTCTCATTCCTGCACTGATGGGATGAGGGCATTGGATGTTGCCCTACTTTTTTATATATAGAAATAATGCAAAGGTGAATGGAATGAAGAGGTTGCAATTTCAATATTCATTTAGCTACAGTAGCTGCTGTCAATGTCCTGAAATCTACCAGTAATTATCATTGAGGAGGGAGTTTATGTTGCACAAATATAAAATAGTTAAGCATACAATATAAAGTACATGAAAACAGATCCCCCCAATTACACTGCTGTTGTGTGTGTTTTTTTAAAAAAAATCTTTTGTTCTTACCTAGTCTTTTCCTTGTCCTATTTTGTAGGTACTTGAGAGGTTGCAACAAAGAGGCTTTGAAATTGTTGGCTCCTGTGGAGGAGGGGTGGACTCTTCCCAGTTCAGTGAATATGTACTTAGGCGAGAACTCAGAAGGACATCTCGTTCATCCTCTGTCATTCGAATAAAGCAAGAGCCTCTGGACTAAGGACAGTTTTTTTCTTATGCGACAACAAAAAAAAGGGGACCTTTTTCCATGCGCAGTCGGAACACCAAAAGAGCTCTGGAATGAAACATTGAATAAAGACACATTTATATCAAATATAGAGACCATACCTGTATTGATACAGGAGCATTTGGATTAGTAATAATAACCTCAAGGTGTAAAATATGTATATGTAAAAAGTTAGAAATGCAAAAAGAAAGAAAACCCCCTTAAAATAGTAGGTGAGTTTGGTGCTGTGAGGGCCATTTAAGTGTCCTAGGCCATATCCAGGCCTGATTTACAATAAAGAAGCCATTGCCAGAAGGGGAGGCTCACAGCTCCCTTCCATTTTCCATTGCCAAATGGCGATCTGTTTTTCAGCGTGTACATCCTGAATCAAGTTTGCAGGTGTTTGTGTTAGAGATGACTGGGCACAACTCTAGAAAGCATCCATCCATTTCACAACAGAGGTCATGAACAGGAAGTCACACGCTTCTGTCCACTTGACAGATGTGAACCATCTTATGTTTTTATCAGATGGAGTCAGAATTTATTACTACATGGCAGAGTTGCTCTGGTTTGACTCCAGTGCGTTCATTTTTATTACTTTTTTAGTCAAACGGTACACTAAGTTCTGTTACTGTCCTGATTTAAGTCAACAATAGTAAAGAAAAATTGAAAAATGTTTAAAAATCAAGATGAGCATTTGCTTTTAACTTGCTCTATTATGCATCTGATACATTCGTTGGATAGTAAGTGGTGCTGAATTCTGTGCACAAACAACAATATGAAGGCACAAACACGTTACTTAAAGAAAGGCAATGTGCTTTATCTTTAGTTCATAGTTGCAAACGGTTCTGATGCACCTCAAGGTGCTGCTTTCTCTCCATCATTGAGACAAGTGACCGAATGTTGGTTAGTACGATCTTTTCAGTCCTGGGCAATTATGTTGTAAAGTCATTAAATGCAGGCCTGTACGACTGCTTTTACTAATGCTAACATCCCTGTGTAGTATAATTTCATCACTGCCCATAAAGTCACAAATTTTGTTTTCCCTTCTGAGTAGTATAATTCTGCACAGTTTTGCTGAAGATGTTGTTTTAAGGAGAAGGGCAGGCCCTCCAGCCACTGAGTAACAATACAGGCAAGTCCCCACATATGTTTGTTTGACTTGCATGTGTCTGTGTATACGTGCGGCGCCAAGAAATAAACAGTGATGGGAGAGACCTGGAAAGTCAAGGGTAGACAGAAAGTAGATCTGGATCTACTAACAGATCTCTGTGTGATTTGCTGTGATTTCTGACTCCCCAAAGCAACAAACAAGTGACCCATCTCTGCCCCATATTATACTGTAATGATGAAAACTTGGGCTAACCAAGAATGTGTTTTTTGTATGGAAGGACTGTGCACAACATCCAGTTCTGGCACTCCTGGAATCAGAATTAGTTCATCTTAAATTTATATATTTTGCAGCAGACTCTGGCTGGTAGATCCTGAAGTCTGCCTACCCCTGATCAAAAGGAGCATTTGCAAAGCCAGTTGAGGGGCCACGGGAGGAGGTATAAATTGGTGCTCCATTGGTGGAGCACAAGATCCACTGGCAGGACAAAACTCATAAAATACAGAGAACTGCAGACAAAACGATCCTTAATACAAAACCTAGTGACCAAAATCAGATAAGGAGAAGCCTGTATTTTTTAAAAGGACAAAAAATACAGTAAAAATAACTATCAGATAACTAACTACAATATTAAGTCCATAATATCCCATCATAAGCCAAACACACTTTGACACAGAGGTCTTAATCAGTGGCCTTAATATACAAAGAAACATAGTGTAACCATTCTGTAGGCTTTAGCTCTTGACTTTGGCTTCAAATCTCTCTTATTAACAACCAACCAAATTATTTTTCATCTGTGTTTCCATCAATGTATACTTTCCCAGAATGCAACCATACAGATTTACCTTCTTTCTACAGATTCAAAGTGGTATTTTTCAAGGTCACAAGATGTGACAGTTAAAAAGAAAGTTAAAGAGAGACTATAATTGGTTCTCATGCTGGCTTCTATATATTGGTTATTTTATTGCATACTGTATGTTTTGAAATTTTTCCGTAATGCTCTGGGGGGAGCCATTTTAAAAGGTTGGGGGTGAGGGGCATTTCATTCTCACCTAGAGCTAAACAAGTTAAGCCTCTAGGAAGCATTTTTCATAATTTCCAGAGGAGTAGTGAAAACAACAAAAAGTGTCATGGCACCTTAAGAACATAGAGAGAGCCTGCTGAACCACACCAATGACCTGTGTAGTCCACCATCTTGTTCTTACAATCACCAGCCAGATAGAGAAGCCTGCAAACTGGACATGAGCAACAGCACTCTGCCCACCAGAGATTCCCAGCGACTGGTATTTAGAAGCAGACTGCCTCTTGACAGAGGAGGTAGAACATAGACAAATTCATGGCCACTAGCCACAATGGCTAAGCCTCATTTAAGCCAGCCAAGCTGGTGGCCATCACTGCCTCCCATGTTTTATCTTTGAGCTGAGTGAAGCATTTTCTTTTATCTGTTCTGAACCTTCCAAAATTCAGATACATGTTCATGAGTTTTAGTGTTATGAGAGACAGAGAAAAACTTTTACCTACCCAGTTTCTCCATGTTGTACATAATTTTATAAACTTCTATCATGTCACTTCTTACTAGCCTTTTCTCTAATTAAAGTTCCAAACTCTGCAACCTTTCCACATAGCAGGGGTTGGTCTCCCCACCCTGGATCATTTTGGTTGCCACTTTCTGAAGCTTTTCGAGCTCCACAATATCCTTTTTGAAGTGGGCTGACCAGAACGGTACACGGTAGTCAGCTGTGAGTGTTCACTTGTTGACCCTATGCTGACATCTGACTCACAGCTGACTACGGTATTCCAAATGCTGTTGCACTATCGATTTGTATAACAGCATTTTGATATCAGCAGTTTTATTTTCAGTTTCTTTCCTAATAATCCCTAGCATGGAATTTGCCATTTTCACAGGTGCTGTTCACCGGGTTGACATCTTCCTTGAGCTACAAGCCCAAAGTCTCGCTCCTGGTCAGTCACCTCCACTTCAGACCCCAAGAGTGAAGTGAAGGTGTATATTTTTTGCTTAGATAAACATCACTTTAAAGACTAACACCATTATTTTGGCATACTCTTTGGTTGGTTGTTAATCAAGGAGGTTTGCTTCTCATTTTGAAGGTCTTGCTCTCCTTTGAGGTCTCATATACTAAAAAAGCCAATTGAATTGTTCTGCTTTCTTTCTTCTATTTAGACCACCTCTGTCAAAATGTGTTTGGCTTAAGCTGTAATATCCTAAACGATTTGGCCTATTACAGATTTATTATTCAAGTATGTATCTGGTAGTTAGTGTGATAACTTTTTTCTTTCCATGTTCTTTCTTTCTTTTTAGGAACACATTCCTGGCACCTGAGAGCCCCTAGTATGTGACATAGATATCCCAGTGGTGGTGTTTCACAAGTTATGGGGGCCAGGACAGGACGGGGGGGGCGTCTCTAGGTTCTCCAGGGTCCTAAACCCCCTTGTTCCCCTGACACCTCACCAAAATGGGCCTTAAACTGTGGATCCAGTCTAGTTAATTCCCTGCCATTGACCACAATAGGAAGGAAATATAAATGTTTTTTGTTTTCTTAACAGTAACAGGGGAAGGGATCTGCTTCCTAATTCTCACCCTGCACACAGGGATCCAGCAGGACTTTGACTATTCTGGTTGCTCTCCCATGGAAACTACCAGCAGCAGCAACAACATAAGAGTGCTTTGCCCACCTCCACTCCAGATTTGCTCATATAAAGGTTGTCTCATTTTTCTTTAGGTTTTCTCTCTTCCTTGTAATGGAGGGACAATTTGAATAATGGCTGGCATATATTTTTTGAAAGGACAGTGGGCATTGAGTTTTATTTTTTACACATATTTTTGGTCCCCGTCTAACTTGGAGCATCCTTTGAATTTTTACACTTGGCGAAATTTTAACTACTTAGTATGCAAAGTTCAAAAGCACGTCAAAGTGCAAGTAGATAAATAGGTATCGCTCCAAGCGGGAAGGTAAACAGCGTTTCTGTGTGCTGCTCTGGTTCGCCAGAAGTGGCTTAGTCATGCTGGCCACATGACCTGGAAGCTGTACGCCGGCTCCCTCGGTCAATAAAGCGATATGAGCGCCGCAACCCCAGAGTCGGTCACGACTGGACCTAATGGTCAGGGGTCCCTTTACCTTTACCTTTATGCAAAGTGCTTACTGAATCACCATTTAAGTCTAATGTATTGCAGCCAGAGCTGCTCCTAGCTTCTCGACTGAAACAATTTTCTTTCCTCCCTTGCCCTCTTCTTGTGTTTTGTTTTTTTAAAACCCAAACAGCACTCTTCCTCTGACTGTTTGTACAAACCCTGTTTTCTGGGTTTGTAAACAAATATGTAGTAATTCTTAAAAACTCAAAAGCCAGCACACTGCTTTGGGGTTTGTTTTTAAGTTGTTTTTAATTTGGTCTTTATAAAGGTCTGGTGCTGTCGCTATTTGGGGTTTTTTTTAGAACCAACATAGCTGCCTCCATTTATTTTACTGTCTTAAGTTATTCTAATTGCTTAATTGGTTTTGGCTTGTCTCAACAGAGATTACAAGGTATACAACAGAAAACCCATACTGTTCACAGGTGATGCTTTTGTTGCATAAGACTCACGAATCACCACATTTATCCTTACCCAAAGTACCTTTTAATATGCAATACTGTATATTAAGTAAGCTATGACTACACTCTCCTCCTCCTTATGGAACAGTGAACTAAAACAATGGTGCAAACATTCCGTTTTATTTTATTTTATTGTGAGGCTTGAAGCTCTGAATTCAAGCTTTTCCCAACCAAACGAAAAGGGTCTATCCTAGTATATCTCAAACCATCAAAAGCTAAAGGAATTCTTCTGGGTTTTATAAAATAAGGGCAGGTAGTCTTGCATCTCCTAGAGGGTATGGCAGCGGAACTTAAATTGATCATGCCAGGAAATAAGTGGGAGGATAAATCCCACACATAAATGTTCAGTACATAGATGGCAAAACTCAGAGTTGCCCTACAAGTATAAGCTTGTAAACTAAAATACAACTTTGCTTTTCCAGTGTGGTGTATATCTAAAGCGGATAAGCTTAAAAATACTGGATAAAATGGCAAATATTAACATAGAGTTGCACTGAGAAGGTAGATTGAGTAAATTTCTGGATTCAGATTTGTAAATTTGGACAATAGCAGTTCTATTGTATTGCTGTTTCTGGATCATTGTTAAATGTTTTGGTTTTTTAATGATGGCAGTTAGTCTTAATGAAATAAATGTATGTGCATTTTTTATTTAACTTTTTTTTTGCACTGAGGTGAAATGGAAGGAATATGAATTCTGGTACATCCACATTTTAAAAACTGTTCTTAACCAGTAGAATAATCTGTAAACATGTAGGGAAAGTGCTTTTTAAGTACCCTATATGTACTTAACTTGGAATATTTTGCATGTTCACTCCGCATAACCTTGAAAGAAAACTGCGGAGATTCTAGAGTGGGACTATGTGAAAATTGTCTCTTGCCCAAAACGTAGCATAATTGACAGGCACCAACAGACTATACATGGTTTTGGATTCTGTGTTTTGGTATTTTGAAAGAAATACTATCACAGGAGTTGCTCTTCCCCCTTACAAATGCTGCAGCTTAATATTGCTGTTTCTGGGCTGCACTTGATACCATCTGAGGCCCTTATCATTCATCATACGTGTCCAGTTTTCTGAAGCAAACATTAACATCTCTCTCCTTTCTAAATCTTTGAATAGTCACATAAACACTGCATTGAATGTTATTTTTTTGAACTGAATCACAAATTGTGGAGGTCTGGTATGTTAATGGCACTGTACTCTAGGTCACAGACATGGGCTCCAAGGTCATGAACTGAATAAAAATAATGCAACAAGGGTAAACAATATGTAGACTTGTAGGTGACACCGATTAGCCCTATACAAAGAAAGCAGACTCTTTTAACAATCTGTCAAATGTCATTTATTAAATCAGATCAATAGATACAAGCAATAAATATACTGAATAAGGAAAAAAAATCAGTGATGGCAACCAGCTCTCTTTTTACAGGTTAATAACATTGTGATGCACTGTAGTTGTAATTTAGCTACTTTTTAAAATTAATAATAATGATGAAAATAATTGCATTTGATGCCATCAGCAAGTGCTGTATTTTTGCTGTAATGCATGGGAAAAGGGAAAGGAACATCAGCTGCCAACATTGTTTGTTCTGTCAACATGATTAAGTGGTAGCAGAGGGACTGCTGGGAACATACACTGGAAATGCCACACAACGTGACCTTCCTCGGAGTAAAAATGTGGCTGGAGGTGGAAATGAAACTAGGTTCGAAAGGCAAATTGAAGGCACTGTTGCTTATATCAATGATCAATGCATTTTTACCAATACAAATACCTCTTTCTAGTTCCTTATCGTGTGTTCTGATTCTTTCCTAAAAGCATCATCAGACCACTATGTCAAATATAGAAACGGGGGGAGATCATAGTTCAAAAAAAGTGAACTTAATTGTATGATGTTGTCCAGATTTGTTTATCAAGTAAATACTTTATAATACATGACAAATGCTGCGGAAACACAAGGAAGCAAGGTGCAGAGCTGTATCAGATGCTGAAGAACTCTTTGTCTATTTGATCCATCTTAGTATTGCCCATGCTTTGACTTCCAGTGGCTCTCCAGGATCTCAGGCAGAGGCATTTCCTATCATCTGCTACATCAGGTGTCAGGAACCTTTGGTCCTACAGATGTGACATCAATGGCTACTAGCCACAATGACTACATCCTGCTTCCAGTATGTCAGATTCTCCTTCCAATATCTTAGATATACCTTTAAATACCAGCATCTGGTAATCACAAGTGAGTAGAGTGTTGTCATGCTCCTGTCCTGCTCCTGTCCTGCTCGAGGGCTGCCAATAGGCATCTGTGATTGGCCATTGCGAGAAAAGTATGCTGGATTAAGTAGGCCTTTGGTTGCACTATGTTCTCATGCTAGTAGCAGCCCGGGTAGGTTTCGGGTAGGTTCTTGTTTGATGCTACTGATGCCAGTGGGTCAAGCAGCAATAGTCACTTGGATGTGCTGTTAAGGGTGAGTGTGTCAATGCAGAAACTGGAGATTATAATAAGTTGAAGCTTGGAGGATGAAGTGAGGAGCCTTAACGTGTTTTACTAACACGCAAGCAGTAAACTTGTCCACACTGGGTTGTTACCTGACAGGTCTAGTAGTTGGGAAGAAGCACCAACTGCACATGAAACCAACAGATGGAACCAGCATTCACTGCTAAAGTTGTATCAAAGAACAGCTTAATTCTTCAAGGAAATGTAGTTATTGCTGGTCTCCTTTTAATGTTATACTAAGTTTGGTTTTGCATTTGCAAGCAGATGCTAAATAGTTTTGAATACACCTTTTTAAAACTTGTCTTTGTAGTTTTATTTCAATATATTTTTGTCTTATGATGACCAGTTTTCCAAAGAGAGTTTGTGCTTTGAATTGGATTAAATGTGGGGAAGAGATCCCCCACGACTCTGCAATAATATTGACAATTGTTCAAATTATATATATTTTTTGTTTAGAAACTAAAACCAATTACTTCATTCTGTCATTCCTGTCCTGGAGAATTCTATATTATGAATTATTTCTATTGGACAACTGGTATTTGAATGCAGACATTCTTGCTGCCTGAGGTTTATTTACAGTGGAAATGAAACCAAGAAACCTTCAAGGCCCTCAGGCCAGTTGATTTTCTCAGACTTCAATGTGAGTGGTTTATTATTTCTTGAGGGACTGGAGGGATCACCAGTACCAAGATCAATACTTTGCATTAAGGTTTTCTGTTATCTTTGGCTATTTCCTCACTGATCTGGTTACCCAGGCCTCAAAAAAAAAAAAACAAGCACAAACCTGGACATGTTGGATCAGATGTTCTGTATTTAAGGCTGAAACTGTTTCTGCTTTAAATACAGCCTCATTCTTGCATTTGCAATGGAAGATATGGGAAGAGATGGGGAAGCTGGCTGGTTTGTTGTTTGTAAGGGAAGAGAATCCATATCCCAGGGTACAGCATCTATCTACATTTTCCTACAAACTAACAACTAGCCTTTGTTGATTTGTATGCTAGCTATTATTTAACATCAGGTTGCATAATTGCATTGTGTGACTCTTGCAGGGACCATGTGTGCCCTTCAACAAAAGGGAGAGTGGATGGTTGTGTGTAAGTCTGTAAGTCTCTTGGACTTGCAATCAGGAATAAAAAAGTAAGTGATGTTGAATGCCAGATTGAGTACTCTCTGGTATTTAAGGTAGAACTATGTTTTATATGAGAACAAAGGAAGCTGACTATAGACTCTGACAAGCGGTTTATCTAGTTTGGTACTGTCTACACTGACTGGCTGTGGTCCTCCATGGCAGGAACTGAACTTAGGTTCTTTCGTGTGAAAAGTTTACCCTCTTCCTCCTCAAAATCTAGCTCAACTTAGTCGTGCCTTGACCTCACAAAGGTTTTTATTTCCCTGCCCCTGCTTCTTATCATTGTCCTACCGCCTACAGGAAAATGTGTACCATGATAGTGTCAAGGTTAAGTTGAACTAGACTGGTAAAGGTAAAGGTAAAGGGACCCCTGACAATTAGGTCCAGTCGTGACCGACTCTGGGCTTGCGGTGCTCATCTCGCTTTATTGGCTGAGAGAGCCGGCGTACAGCTTCCAGGTCATGTGACCAGCATGACAAAGCCGCTTCTGGCGAACCAGAGCAGCACATGGAAATGCCGTTTACCTTCCCGCCGGAGCGGTCCCTATTTATCTACTTGCACTTTGATGTGCTTTCGAACTGCTAGGTTGGCAGGAGCATGGACCGTCGCGGGGATTCGAACCACCGACCTTCTGATCAGTAAGCCCTAGGCTCTGTGGTTTAACCCACAGCGCCACACACGTCCTGAACTAGACTGGAGGAAGGGAAATTCTCTGTAAGGCTGCTGTTCTGGATGCCAGCTCATCTCTTTGCAGTGTGTAGTTGTGCCACATGTGTCCCTAAGATTTAATGTCATGACTTGTGGTGTGTAGCATGTGGGTTGTTTTTTACCACCCCAAATTTCAGAAACTAGTGCTGTATTATAAATTTTCTCTCCTAAAAGATGGACTACATGCTCAGTATACTTGGTTGGAAAGAAACCTCAGTGGGTCTAGTCTCTATGCATCATAAATATTGCATTCTTGAGACCACTCTTGTTTGGGGGCTTGCGCTAGGATGGAAAAAAATTTCCTGAAGATTTATCATAACAGGGGTGAGTTCTTGTCTGCAAGCACCAAGCCAGTGGGCAACTATATTAGAGTTGCTATCCTGAGCAGATGGTGGACTGGAGCAAGAGAGCTATGTTTAAAAAAAAAAAAAAGGTCTCTGTAGTCTGAGCCGGGGAAGATGACAAATGAGCTACCCCCTAATACAAAAAGGGTACTCTATTATGTTGTTTGTCAGCATTAGTTTTCCAGAGGAAAATCTGCACTGTTGGGATGCCTGGTCTTGCCTAGTCACTGGTGCAAAAAACAGCCTGTGATTTATAGGCTTACAACATGTTAATTGTCTTTCCTAGCACATTCCGCATGTGGCCAGTGGTTCATTTAAAGCCGAGCTGGGCACATCAGTTCTGTGCATCCACTCTCATTTTTGGTTGTGTTTGATTTGAGCAATATGTTTTCCTTAGTGTGGTTGATAGAGCAGAATTGAACGTGATGCAAATAGCTACCTGGTGGAGTTCCTTCTTTCCCCAAAGATCTGCATCTGCTACAATCCTTCCTAATAATCATTCATTTGACTTTATTGCGCAAAATAGAACAAACTGGAGTGACTCCACGCATGCATGCCCACGTTATCACTGGATGTGTTAGGCAGCTTCCCGATTATGTCTTAATAAATACACTGGCCTACAGACCATTGCTTTGCATTATGAAAGGGCTGCGGAAACAGTGACTTTAACGGAAGTATTGCAGCTCCCTAGAGAGGCAGGTAAACAATACCACATAGAACATGAACCAAAGACTGAAATCCAAGTGCCTCTCCTAAGGCTGTCGAGATGGTCATAGCAGTGTCTGGATTAGAGCCTGGCATGCTACTTGGCTGCTTTGATTGCTTTTGCGAAGCATGTGTTAGCACATTTGCTCCTGTTTTACTCCCATCTCAGCATGCTATATTTAAAAGCAGGTGGCATTTGCAGATCAAAGTCAAAAGATCAAGGAATGGTAACACAAAGTTAGTTGCTTCATAATTATCATGAATGCAAGTGCATTTTTGCACAACAGAAATTTAGAAAAGTAATGTCATTTCATGGGTGTGTGGTTTAATCTTGGTGCGTGGGGGATGTGCAATAGGTTTCGTTGTTTAGACATTTGATTCTGCAAATCCGTATTCAAGTTGCACTCTTAGAAGGTATCTATTACTCCTGTGCTGGGAGTATTCTCATTTCAAGGCCAACCAGTGAACATTTTGCTTTAGTACCGGTAGTATTTTTTTTAAAAAATACTAGATGTAGTTTACAAGACTATTCAAGAAGCAAACCATTTTTGTCTTAGAGACAAGACTACTGCCACACACAAAAACACAAAAATACCGTCTCCTGGTGCATTATTGATCATTAAAAGTTAACGCCACAAAGCTTGCAGCGTTATCAAGCAATATCTACTAAATCCTGGAAGCATGGAAGATAACTGAAATGTAATCTACTGCAAAGCAGCTCCGCTAGTGATGGATAGCGAAACAGAAGCAGGACTAATGAAAAATTAATGAAAACAGTTAGTTCCATAAGAAAAATGATCTGTTTTCTCCCACCTTTGTATCGATTTGAACTGCCCCTGTAATTGGAAGTGTATAATTTTGTCCTAAGGTAAATATGAAAGGGGTTAGGGTGGGGGTGTTAGGTGAGCATATCATTCTGGATGCATTGCTGACATACTTTCAGCTGGAAAAACAAAGCATTTTCCTTAGGATGTTGAGGCCCCATGTGACTTGAGTCTTCAAGCGCCTTTCCCCCACCCTCCCCTGTTCAGGCAAACTGCCATGTGTTTGCCTGAAGCCACTTACTGCTTGATCAGTGGACTCTGAACATTTTGCCAGTATGTAGAAAAATATTTAGCAGAAATCTATTCCATGTAATGTTTGTGTGTCTGCGTCCAACATGTCTTGTGCATTGGGGGGTTAGTTTCCGATTGATCTTCATAATGCAGCAAATGTTCCCTCAAGTCATGTTTACATTTCAAAATGTTGCACAAGATGGATGAATGTACAACAAACAGGTACAATAAACAGAAAGACATGGGGACCTAGAAAAGACTTGCAGTAGCTCAGCACCTTTGCTGAAGTACAGGAAGTGTCCTAGGGTGAGGGCAGAATCTTGGCCATGTCAATTTTCAGGGGTGGACTTGGGTAATATAGCATCCTGAGCAAAGACAAAAGTTACTTCTGGTCCCCCCCCCCCCCACTGTGGTTCCTAAGTTCCCTTTCACTGCACACTTAATTTTATCTCTCCTGGATTATCATTTTTGTTCTGTAACAATCTCTTGTTTTCAAGCAGAAACTAAATCCAAGCCTGTCAATGAATTGGTAATATTACAATGTTCATTTAAGTAGTCTCTATAAATATTCTACTCTCTGTTGAATATTTGATCTGTATGGTCTCGGAATCTTGCTAGTTCAGCACATTCTAACATTTTACTTTGCCAACCCAGCTTTGTGGGCGTGGAGTCCCCTTTCCATATTTTAGCAATAACGATCCTAGCTGCTACTACCACATACATATTTTCCTTAATCTTTTTGGGATTTCATTATTCATTATGCCTAGTAGGAAGGCTTCAGTCTCCGAGGAGCTCAAAAGTGCGACCTGTTTCAGGATCCAACTAAACCAGAAGTCTGAAACTGTATTTTAGTCTGACACTCCGCCCTAATATTTCTTATTTTTATGCCATCTGATCGGGGCTTAACTTTGAGTAAAAAGATAAAGGACCCTGACAGTTAAGTCCAGTTGCAAACGACTCTGGGGTTACAGTGCTCATCTCGCTTTACTGGCCGAGGGAGCCGACTTTGTCCACAGACAGTTTTTCCAGGTCATGTGGCCAGCATGACTAAGCCGCTTCTGGCAAAACCAGAGCAGTGCACGGAAACACCGTTTACCGTTCCCCCCCGGAGCAGTACCTATTTACTTGCACTTTGACGTACTTTCGAACTGCTAGGTTGCCAGGAGCTGGGACTGAACAATGGGAGCTCACCCCATCAAAAGGATACGAACCGCCGACCTTCTGATCAGTAAGCCCAAGGCTCAGTGGTTTAGACCACAGCGCCACCTGAGTAGGTACCTGTAAATAGGGTTTAAAAACTTATTATTGTGTGCCCCCTTAGCTCATGTCATGTGGGGAAACCACCTTCACTGTCCTAAATCCAGCACTGCCACATTACATAGAATGCTGCTATAATCCATATATTGCTTCATCTTTATTTATAAGATCACTTTTGAGAGTAGATGGACATGGCTCTTAATGAACATCAGCCATTGGGGAGTGGGGGTGAATTGCACACCATGGCTCAAATTGTGTTTACTGTTGAAAAATGAGATTATCCAGCACATACTTTCTTACTGCTTCTTCTTAAATGTAGAGCGCAAAACTTTGCTAGCCTCACACGAAGCCATATAACTGAATGACTAACATTACATTCCAACATATTAAAACATACCCTGGGAATGCGGGTCTATGGATTTAAAAGGGGGCAAAGAACTTTTTCCATTTGTAATATTCCAGTTAGCTTCACCCTGGGTGCTTTTCGATAGACTTTAATATTTGCTTTAAATACTATCTCAGTCTATGCAAGGGTATCTTGTAGCTTTGCAAGGAGAACCGTTTCTTAATCTTAAAAATGAATTGCCTCAATCTGGCAATTTGACACAAATTGTTTTACAAGAATGCTACCAGCACCGAACATCCCTTCCTGGGGAGAGGCCTGATGGAAATCCGGTTAAAACGCACACTAAATCGGTGAGTAATTAATTCATTAATCACACAAGACAATTAGTGCTTTCACCCTGAGTATATGCTTATTCTTTGCAAGCCCAGGAAGGAACAAGACGGATGCCTCTACAGCTGGAGGTATATGTGACATGTCTCTAAAAACTATGGTCTAAACCTGTGGCCTTATTTACACTTCTGCTTTAATTCAATGATGAGCTGTTTCCCTAATCATGCTGCTTTGTCAAAAGTTTGTTTGCTTTTCCAAATGTCACCACGCTTAAGGCTAGTCAGTAGGTGGGGGCTTTGCTGAAACACCAGCGTACCCTGGATGCAGCTGTACCTCAAACTCCTGCAAGCTACTCCAGCTGTTCTCGAGAGCCCTCCCTAACTTCTCTGCTAAGTGAGGGGTGTCAGCCTGCACCTTGAAATGGATGACACCATAGGTTTAGTCCTACTCAGTGTCAATTTTTCTCGGGTGCTTTTATGAGTCTCTTCTGTCCTGTTTCTGCATTAGTTTTCAGATCCATTTCTTTAAAAGTATTTAGATAACATATGTTATTTCTAAATGTATTTTATTTCAAAATATGCATTTTTATGTATGCTTCCCACCCGCCTTAGTTTAGTACTGTACAGTCATACCTCAGGTTAAGTACACTGTGGGTTGCGTACTTTCAAGTTGCGTACTCGGCGGACCCGGAAGTGTTTACTTCCAGGTTCCGCCGCGCGCGCATGCACAGAAGCATTCTGCGCACTTCGCACACACGTGCTATCACTGCTCAAGTTGAGTACTTTTCGGGGTGTGAATGGCACCCCAGAACGGATTGAGAACTCAACCCAAGGTACCACTGTATTGGAAAATTTGGAAACTGAAGGATAGCTGTGTTCTATTCGATGCAACAATAGTCTGAAAGGTGTGGATTAGTTTATTTGCTTAAAAATGCAGGCTGAACTAATTTTTCTTCCATTCCTACCTGCCTACCTAACTCATACGCTCTGCTATGGAGACTCCTCTAATTCCAGGACCAGCGTGATGTAACAGGTCTTCCCTAATTACTACATTTGGGGTGATGTTGGGCCAGCCACTATGTATCCATGCTATTGTGAAGACAAAGGAGGCAGGGGGAGAGAGATGTCCTGTGATTCTTGGAGGAAGAATGGGATCTCCATCCATGAGGGCCTGTGATTTCTCATTTATTGATGGAAATTCAGCCAGTCTTTGAAATACTTTTTCTGTTACTGTTTAAGAAATAAAATGGCTTTCAGGTGCACCCAGGTGTTCAAACAAGTTCTGAATCAAATTAAGCTCTGTCCCGGGGTTGGGATGGGGGAACGATGGTAATTTGGTATGTGGATCCTCAAAAGGACTTTTCCATCCCACTTGGACCAACAATGCATCAAAATAAAATGGCAGTAGGAAATGTCAAAAGGTGAAAGATGCCATCTTGGAATAAATGACGGCAACACATAAATTGTACGTATTCCTTCACTCTACTCTGCAATCTGGAAATTGTATC
Organism: Zootoca vivipara; assembly: GCF_965207765.1. NCBI lineage: Eukaryota > Metazoa > Chordata > Lepidosauria > Squamata > Lacertidae > Zootoca > Zootoca vivipara. The sequence goes on along the minus strand of NC_142591.1, from coordinate 44,812,397 downwards.
AATATCATCTGATCCTTTTCAGGGGAGATTCTGAGACCCGAAACCAGGACTGATGCTCTCCAAACCATGCCGGGTCCAAAAATAAGTTACCTTTAATTACAGCACACACAGAGAGAGGAATTAATTTGTTATATGACAAATACCATGCTTTTCTCCCAAAGAAAATATTGTGCATTGGTTTTGTCGCAAAAAGGATATTTGTTTTGATGCCATCTACCAGAGCATCTTGGGACATGGGTGGCACTGTGGGTTAAACCACAGAGCCTAGGGCTAGCCGATCAGAAGGTCGGTGGTTCGAATCCCCATGGCGGGGTGAGCTCCTGTTGCTCGGTCCCAGCTTCTGCCAACCTAGCAGTTCGAAAGCACATCAAAGTGCAAGTAGATAAATACAGCAGGAAGGTAAACAGCATTTCCGTGCACTGCTCTGGTTTGCCAGAAGCGGCTTTGTCATGCTGGCCACATGACCTGGAAGCTGTACGCCTGCTCCCTCAGCCAATATGCGAGATGAGCACTGCAACCCTAGAGTGGGTCACAACTGGACCTAATGGTCAGGGGTCCCTTTACAACTTTGAAGGCTGAAGTATGGGCTGAGTGCAAGAAGCAATGCAGGGGGATAGGCTTATGAACACTGCCTCCTTGAGGTGTGGCATCAGCTTCCTCTCCAAACTCTTTTTTAAAAAAAGCATACATGACACCCGCTCTCACCTTCATCTCCACCCTGAATGCAGCTCGTTCTCTCCTCCACTCCTTTTTCCTGCATCACTCCATCTCTCTCTTCCCACTCTTGCCTTTGGGCTCCTTTTCCACACCACTCCCTCTGCCTGGAATGACTTGCCCATCTTGCTCCACAAAGCTTCCCTTCCTCAATCACTCCTAAGGCATCTCTCCCAGCCGCCTTTGCCCCCATCTGCTTCTCTATAATCATGGCTGCTCAACCTCTTCCTTAAAAAAAGAAAGGGGGGGGGAGACCCCAAATATTTTCTTTTAACGAGAACCATGTTTTGCTTGCTAGATAAATGAAGGCCCAGAATTATCTAACATGGATTTCATTTACATTTCTTTGTTGGCAGATTGCAGATGTAACCCAGATTTCGTGGTCTGGGTTGTTGTATTTGAAATATATTGTAAGCCACTGCAAGAGTACAAATTCTCCCATCAAATAATGCAGGTCTGAGTAGTCTTGGCTTCTAGATATCAGTGGCAACTTGAGCCACACCTGCAGCTTCTACTTAAAGTACTTTTATGCCACTTTTACTGTTAGAGAATTCTGGGAGCTGTAGTTCCTTAAGGGTCAAGACTTTTTCCATGTGTAAGGGGAATTTTTTTATAAAAAATGTAAGAAAACAGCAAAGATCTCTACAATTAAGCGGCATATAAAGTTTATTAAATAAAAAAATCAAATGGCAAACAAAGGTTTGCAGAGGAAAAAACAAGTCAGGATCTAGATTTCATTAGATCATAACGTGTTGGCATCAAAGCATTGTCCTCGTGGGGTAGTTATGGCTCTCTAGGGTTGCAGCCAGCCTTCCTCAGCCCGACCAGAGATTGATCTTGGGAACTCAGCATGCAAAAGAGATTCTCTATTTCTGAGCTACAACCCTGCCACCTCAAAGAGGACTTTGGCTCCATGTCTAACATACTACATAATACAAGATAAATCGGATGCTTTTTCTTTCCGTGTAAGAAATACGGATTGTTGTCTGTGGCTCATGGTCTTCTGAAAATTTGAATATACTCAGGGCTTTTTTCTTAAAGCCACAATTTGCTGGAACTCGAGTCTGGCACCTCTCAGGTGCATGCCATTGCCATGATAAGAGAACAAGGGAAGCGGTCATGGTGAGTTCCGGCACCTCTTTTTCTAGAGAAATAGCACTGGGTGGGTATACTGTGTCTTTTCATAAGTAAAAGCAGCTGTGTTGGGTTCTTAGAAAACAATCCACTATAATTATTATTATTATTATTATTTATACCCCACCCATCTCGCTGAGTGTCCCCAGCCACTCAGGGCGGCTCCCAATCAAATATTAAAAACAATACAGCATTAAATATTAAAAGCTTCCCTAAACAGGGCTGCCTTTAGATGTCTTTTAAAATTAGGATAGCTGCTTATTTCCTTGACATCTGATGGAAGGGCGGGTGCCGCTACCGAGAAGGCCCTCTGTCTGGTTCCCTGTAACCTCACTTCTTGCAATGAGGGAACCGCCAGAAGGCCCTCGGTGCTGGAGCTCAGTGTCTGGGCTGAACGGTGAGGGTGGAGACTCTCCTTCAGGTATACAGGACCGAGGCCGTTTAGGGCTTTAAAGGTCAGCACCGCCACTTTGAATTGTGCTCGGAAACGTACTGGGAGCCAGTGTAGATCTCTCAGCACCGGTGTTATGTGGTCCCGGCGGCCGCTCCCAGTCACCACTCTAGCTGCCACATTAAGGATTAGTTTCAGTTTCCAGGTCACCTTCAAAGGTAGCCCCACGTAGAGCGCATTGCAGTAATCCAAGCGGGAGATAACCTATAGCACTAAGTTGCTATAATGGCACCATACCTCGTTCAGGGCATTCACAAATGTGTGCCCACTTTGGCACTCTCCAGGATTCTCCCTCAACTAGATGAAAAACAAAGGAGGGTTTAGCTTGTGGGGCAACAGGGACAGAAAACCTGGTGTCCAAATCTGGGTCTCGTAAGAGTCTTAAGATAGCATGTGGGTGGAAGCAGCAGAAATTCAAATAAGGCCCTTTTACATGCTCTGCAGGTATCAGTTTGCACCAAGGCCTACTGGGAAGCAGCACAGCTGATGGTTCTTGCAGAGCACTTTATCCGTTGTGTTGAAAAAAGTAATATTAAATGAGTTAGCAGTAGCAGCATCTGCTTTTCCTCCATCTACCTTTCCACAGAGCAAGGCAGACTGAATTGACCCCTGTGTGGAAAACTTGCAGCCTGACATGCTTCCTGGCCAGGGGTTTGGTCTCCACGCCAATTATTGTAGCAGCTCCTTTAGGCTAGGCTTGTTTCATGAAGCTTCATCTCTTCAAAAGGCCCTTGCTGCACAAACAAAGCAGCGCTCCTGTTCCCGGATCATTTTGAAACAGCTAGCAGTACATCTGAAATAATCCAGGAACACCAATTTGCTGCAGAGCTGAGAATTTGCATCTTGCTAATAAAACATTTACAGTGGGGGGGGGGGAGAGAAACAAATAAACAAACAAACGGCTGGAGAAGGGGAGGTTTGGAGAGAGGAGCGGGAGAATGTATCAGCCTGAGATAGGAAATCTGGGGCAGAAAAGGACACACACCAATTACTGCAGCTTGCACATGCATCTGCCAGCTGAAACCGGTTTCACTGGCAGTTGCCCAAGGACAAACGCCACAGGGCTGCTGACTCTCTGATGCCCTTTGGTGGTATGCCTGGGTAAACCAGACTTTTTTAAAAACACAAAAAAGGGGGTTTGGCATGAAGGGAAGATAGAGCTGTGCTCTTTAATGCCAGCTTCAGATCCTTGTGTTCTCCAAGCATCAATTAAAAATGCCTCGGTCTTGTTCTGCTTGCCTGCCAGAGGACAGGGTGGAATTTGCTTTCTTTCCATAACTCCTCAGATTGCTTTTTACAAGAGCAAAAGTTAGCATTTGCCTGCAGCATGGCAGAGAGAGGGAGAGAAAGGGGGGGAACGACCCTGTTTTCCCTCGTTCTTTCAGGCTATTTAAACCCCCCCCCCCCCGTTTCTCCTTACAGAGAAGTAAAGGTATTTGATGTGTTGGCTCGGAGAGGCATTGCAAAGGGCGGGAAGTGCGGTTAATTTGCAGTGTTTTTCTCAACAGCACCAGCTCTTTCCCGAGGAGTTTGCTCTAATAGCTGAGGCATGTCTGTGGGAATCATGCTGAAGCTGAACTAAAGTGTAGGTGTGGGGTGTGGGGGCCTCTTCCAACCTGCCCTCAAAAATCATATCTCATTAACCGTGCCTAACAGAGGAAGCTCTACACTGCCGTCATTTTACATATTTTGGGCTACAGCTGCCTGAGGGAAAAGTTTTTAGGCTATTTCATAAAGCTGTCAGGCCAACATGCCTGCTTTTGTTTGAAGGAGGAATGCAAAAATAATCTCTAGTGCATCTCTATTTTGCTAAAGGAGGGGGGGGGGAAACAGGGAGGCAAAAGAACATCATGCTTTGAAAAAAAGTTGCTTTTTTTTTAAAGCACAGGTTCTCAGTATTTTGGTTCTGTTCAGTGGTACCTTGACTTACAAAGGCGATCCATTCCGTGGCACTCTTAGTAAGTCGAAGTCTTCGGTTGTCGAAGTGCCCGTTTTGCGCATGCGCGAAGCACGATTTTGCACTTCTGCGCATGTGCCGACCGCACGCGCCGCTTCTGCACAGACGCATAACACGCATGCGGCAAAAAGACTTCCAGGTTTGTTGACTTCGGAAGTCGAGTCATTCGGATGTCGAGGTACCACTGTACGTTTGTGGTATGCCCAGCTCTGTAAGCCTGGCCTCAAGAGTTTTTTACACACACACACACACACACACACACATGCATGTTGTCTATATATATTTTCTCTCTTTTCTGCCTCACCCCATGACATCTGCATTCACAGTGTAAAACGTGAGGTGGGACATAGGGAGGCTTATTAATTTCCTCACTTTAGTATTATTTAGGAAAGAGAAAATGGTTTGCTAATAACAATGAAGTATATTCCTCAAGTTTCTCCTCCTGCTAAGCACAGGTCAGTTATTCCCACTGCTAGGCTCACCACAGCTCTTGTTACTAAGTGGTTACACTAGAACATGGTAGGCCAACATGTAGCCGAAGGACTGCATGTAGCTTTCAAGGTCTTTTGGGCACCCCTCAGCAACATTTTTTTTTTTTTTGTAAATTTTTATTAAAGGTTTTCTCAATTTACAAAGACTTGGGCAATGTCTCTCATAGCTTTTTTACAGATCAGTTTCAATTGTTGAGACATTGGGGAGGAAAAGGGGGAGAGCGGTAGATAAGGGGAGGGGGTGGGGGTGGTGTGACAATGTTTCTAGTTTACTTAAAGTGTGTGGGGGGGTTGTCAGCATTGGTTGTGCAGGTTCTTTTTGTGCATTTGTTTTCCTTTGATGGTGAGAGTTGTTGGGGTTGGCCTAGGATATAGTTTTCTTTTGTGATTGGCTGTGGTGGTCTGTTTTATGTGAGTAGGGTGGGCGGGTGTTCTGGGTCAGGTTAGCCATATTGATTTGTATGCTGTTGGTGGATTTCTGTCGTTGTCTTGTTGGGCTGTGTATGTGATAAAGGGGAGCCACATAAAGGGGTGAAGCAGTCTTCTTCTATTTGACCCCGTGTCAATTTCAACTTATTGGTTAATTTTTCTAGTAGGGCTGTTTCCCATACCGTCTGGTACCACTGATCCATGTCTCACGCCACCTTCCCAAAGCTACCAGTAGTTGGAGTGACAAGATGAAGGCACTTCGTCTTGCTTGGGAAGGATCTGAGGGAGGAGGAGCCTTAGAGAGCTGTGGGAATGCAGGGACTTTCAGTCCTCGCAACTGCCCGATGGGAAGAGTTGCTGTACTCACTAGGCCTGAGTGGTTTCGTTTCTTTGAATAAACACCTTGTGAGTTCTTCCTGACCGGCTGATACCCATCCTGACATGAACATACCTAATTTGATTTTTCTGGTAAAAAAACCAACAACAACGGTAACAGCCATATTTCAAAATTCATACTTCTTCAAATGCAATTCTCCAGCCCCAAATGCATGAAAATAAAATAAAAATGCATTGCACTGGGAAAAATTGCATACAAATGTATGTATATTAGGAGGAATTTGCAGTAAAATTCTGGTGAATTTTCATGAGGACTCAGGTTTTTTTTTAATTTTTTAAACTGGTATGAAAATATGAAGACCTGAAATTACATTTGGAAAAATGAGGAAGCAAAATGGACATTTGCCCATTCCAGGCTACAAATTAACACTTATCACAAAGGTTTTCAGGGAGGTGGGTAAGAAAATAGATTTGATGGAAAAGAGCTTGGAGCTTTTTAAGAGGAAGGTTTAGAAGACCTAACAATGGTAATAGCCTCAGGGTTCTATTGTAAGGAGTGGGGCCTACCTACAACAAAATATTGCTTTGTGGAGTTGTCTTGTTTTAGAATGCATGCCAGCCATGCTCACTCCCAGTCTACTCCATTACAATTCCTGTTATTTGTTTTCACCTCTCTGGCCGGCTCTGCATACTCATTGGCCTGTTTAATTCTAATCCCCTTCCCAAAGGTGGTGCTTTAGTCAGTTTCTGCAAAACCCTCAGTCCCCCCCCCCCCAAAAAAAACCTCCCTCTTCTGTATGGGTGGTGCCATTTTGGCTCCATGAATGGTCCACACTCAACGCAAGTGTGCTATTCATGTGTGGCAAGGCTAAGCAGCACAGGGTGCTCCAGCAAGCTGTTGAACTATAGGCTCCTCATTCCTGAGGGAAAGGATTGAACCTTACCGCTTGCTTAAGAGGGCAACTGGCATGTTAAGAGTTTGCAGGCTGCTTACCTTTTTTTATGGTAGCAGAGCCAGGATCACACTTTCCTCTTCCAAGTTCTCACACCCTGCATCCCCAACTGGATTGTGCTGGCTCTTCCCCACGACCGGTTCCCAGCAAGGCTTAGGGCTACCCTGCGTTCCTGCTTGCTGTCCTTTTTCTGTCTGATGGGTTGCAAAGACAGCGGGCCCAGGGGCTTGCCTCGAGCTTTCCTTCTTAGGGGAAACAGCTCCTACCACTTTAATGATAGCTTTCTACCTTACAGCTCTTCTCTCTCTCCCACCCCACGCCCCGCTTTGAAGTTGCACATCATGCACAGCCATTTAAATTAGCTGAAGGCAGAGCTGAAGCGACTCAATATTTTAGGGCCTTGCAGACAATCCATGGGTCTGTTGGGCTTGTGGGCATTAGCACTGGTGCCCACCTCTGAACATCTATTAAGTATTATATCTGCTATGAAGAGGGACCTTTAGCCACTGTCCACGAAGACAGGATTAGTACAGGGACATGGAATTAAACCTGCCATTGGCTGTGCTGGCTGCCTCTGGTTGGATATGGAGTTCAACAACACCTGGAGGGCATAGCTTCCCCACCCTTCTCGTAATACATAAGTGCGGGTGGTGATTGGATTCAGCCCTAGCCTTCGCAGACTCTAGCTAAAAGCGCCCCCAAGAAAGAAGATCTATTGGAGCACTTGGCATCATCTTGACGATGTGTCACTCAGCTTCTCTCTTTTCTTTCCTCCGTCTCTCATTTTTCCACACTTTCCTTTCATGGTGGCACTTCTCATGCCAAAAATCAAGGGAGAGTATGTCTAATCGACTTATTAAAAGTAAACCTAAAACAGCATTCAATGTGGCATTAGTTTCCCTAAAATGTTGGCAGCTGATTTTCTTGGGGGGGGGGGGCGGATTTGAACTGAACCATACAAAAATATTTGACATGCAGTTTGGAATGCTGGGTGATAACATTGTTAATGTATATGTTAAAGGGAACGCAAGCTGAGCAGTTAATGTACATAACAACCAGCCATTGTGCACATTCACCAGACTTCATGGACATGCACATTTGTGATCTGCGATCATCATCTGAGGCCCTTCTTTGTGTGCCTCCTCCACAAGAGTTCCAGAGTGTGACAACGCAAGTACAGGCCTTTACTGCAGTGGCTCCCCATTTGTGGAATGCTCATCCCAAGCACCAGGCAAAAACATTTCTCTTCAACCAGGCCTTTGGCTGATTAATATTCTATAGCCTTTTAAATGTGTTTGGAGGAGTGGGCATTATTGTTCTATTTTTATTCTATCTCTGCTTATATTCTGAATTTTTATCTTGTGAACTTCCCTAAGATCTTCCGAAGAAGGGCAGTATATGAATTTAATTAATATATAATTTGCTAGTCATTGCACATAATCCTTAACAGGTTGTTGGGAATGTGCATATATTGACTGCATTTTGTATATTCCCCAGGCAATCTGCACATTCTCCAGTCAGTATGCAGTCTCCAAGAAACATGCCCCCCCTTCTTGTTCAGACTGCTTCTGGCCCACAAAATATCCTTCCATTGATCAGCCAAGCAGCAGGAACATTCCTACCACTCTACCCTTGACTTCTGTAAGAGCGAGCGTGAACACTGCACATTTATGGAGGGGACCGTAACAAGAACAGCCAGAAGTACACAAATACAGGAAGACAACATCTCTGCAATTAAAACGGCTGGGAAAGCCATCAGTTCCCATTCCCAGTTGCTCAACTACAGCCACAGTTCACACCTCGTTCCCCAACCTGAGCGCATATGCAGCGAAGGGCAGCCATTAATCTCTTGGCAACAATTTCCACACAGAAAGTGACAGCTCTTGCTGGCACAAAGCCAAGGGAAGGCCTACATACAAATATGCTTTATTCACAACCCTTAAGCATAACTAAAGGGAGATCAGTCTCCTATCACTTCTTGCAAAAGCAACCTTGCACCTACTTCCAGACTGCATGAGACTCAAAGCATGCTACCACCTTCGAAATCTATGTAAAGTGATCAGCTGGAAACATGCAGCAGGACATAGGAACATGCTAAATGATTTGGGTGGAGACTGTTAACAAGGGAATGTTGGCAAACATCCTGCTGCATCTGTACATCTCCACTTCTGCTTCTGTACATCTTTCCATATGTATCACTAACTAAGGACATGGGAGAAATTAGATTCAGTTCACATTTGAAGATGAGTTTGTGCAATTTGCACTTCCCAAAACAATATGTGGACAGCAACATAGCTATCCCCTGAAATGCACGCTTCTCTGAATTTTGCAATTCAGTTATCCAGCTGAATCATGTTTAAAAAAGTGCACATATTAGGGGGGAAGTGTGCATAAAGATGACTATTTGCACACAAAAAAACATATTAATATGCATTACATTGGAGGAAATGGCTTGCAAAAATGTGTCGTCAAAACTACATGGAAAGATTTGAGGAGAAAATCGCACTATAATCCATCAGTTTTTTTCTATAAAGAAAAAATAAACAATTAATTGCTAATTGCTGCAGGAATGTGGAAAACTGGGTTTAAGATGGGAAAAATAAGAAATGGAGAGAACCAAAATTGGACAGATCCTTCCATCTCTGTTCCCTACTTTTCTGGATGCTTTCTATTCCGAGTGTGTTCCACAGGGTTTCCTCAACACAGCAAGAGGCAGAGTGAAACGGAGACAAGCGAGAAAAAGGTCCCCATCCTCTTCCAACTGAGGTTGCTAACACCTAGGAAGGATGCCACCCCACATCCCTCTATGCTGCTTTTTAAGAGCTTATGGCCCACAGATGCCTTGCTGGCCACTATCACATCCATGATAGCGAACATTCACATTGTGTACTAACATTCCTCTACCATACAAGGACACTTATAAATATGAGTCCAATAAAGATTGCAGAAATATGTCTATGTCACTAGGATGGGGTGGCGGGGGGATCTAGTTTTTTCTCATTGCTTATCTAGGTAGCTGGCTATATACAGAGCTACCTGGGAAAAACTTACATCTAACACCCGATACATGTAGTATCCTTGTTTCACAAATTCCTTACTATATTACAGCTATGGAAAATCTTGGTTGCTGAACTCCAGCTCCCATCATCCCCAATGGCCCAGGGATGATAGGACCTGTAGTCAAGAATAACTGGCTCCCCACCCCTTGCCATAAGAGGCCTTGATTAGCCCCATTTTACAGACTGGAAGGGGGAGTGGGGCCGCAATTTGCTGGAGACCATGGCAGAGCCATGTGTACATTAGCTACAACAGCTGCACTGTGTTCTCACATCTGAATTTGCTTGGTGAGGCCCAGCCCCTCAAAGCTCTAGCAGAGCAGTGCTCTCGCACAACCCAGAGTGTGCAAATTAAAATGTGCTCCCACAGAAGAATCATTAACTTTGTGTCGTTAGGGACCTGAGGGAGAAAGGAAAAGATTTTTGCTGGTGGCAAAGTTTCCAGCATTAGCTAATGAATGTTTATAAAGTACTTTGCATATATAGTACCTTTTATCAGAGGATCTCCAAGTATTAGATTTATCTAGGAGGCCTCAGGCCTAGGCACACTCACACACAAGCTGCACACAGCCAAGGTGGTTCACACCGGGTTTAAAATTTTGATCACATCTTTGTATTATATGCAAAGGACATTTTGCTATAGTTGAGAGGCAAACAGTACTAAAAGGACAAAAAAAATGGAACAAAAGCATTTTGCCAAGGAAGTGAAAGGAAGAGGAAGCAAGTGATAAGTGGCTGTATCGGGTGTGCTGATGGCTGGAGCAGAGGGTCAGATAGCACAGGAATGCTGAAGCTCCTCTTCCCCCAAAGCACTTCTTTGCCAAAGGGGAGGAGAGCAACACACCTGATTTGTCCTTCAAATAGTCACACGTTGCAGACTCGGCTGCTGCCTTGCAGACTAGCAAGTCAGGCATTTCTTTCCCAATGACCCTTGTAATGGCAGAGATGCAGTGATCTCTGTTCTAGAGTCAATATGCTGCTACATTAAAGAACCATCAGCGGGGAATGCAGAAACAAGAAGATGGAAGGCAGAAACACCCTGCAGGATTAATGCTGGAAGGTTCCAGCAAAACAGAATCACCGGCAGCTACAGAATCCAGTTTTAAAGGGCCATGCCTTACTGCCTCCAACTGTGAATGCAGAACACAGCCATCGTGGCTAAAGTAGCCATTGGTTTGGGGAATATACTTCTGTGCTTCATTAACTTTGATATTACTAATAAAAAATCCTTCCAGTAGCACCTTAGAGACCAACTAAGTTTGTCGTAGGTATGAGCTTTTGTGTGCATGCACACTTCTTCAGATACACTGAAACAGAAGTCACCAGACCCTTATGTATAGTCAGGGTGTGTGTGTGTGATGGGAATGAACTACTACACTATTAGCCTAGAACAGGGGTTCCCAACAAAATTTTCTCGAGGACCCCTCATCGAGCCGCTATTGTGACAAGGACCCCCATTAATTCCTAATCCTAAAATTGAAAAGTGAGAGACAAATTAAGAGTCTTTTTATATTTTATATTTTTAACCAACAGTCCATTTTTAACTATGCAAACTGTAGCTTCCGCGAAAAACAACGCTTTGTTTACAAACACTACTGTTTTGCAAAGAGGCAGCGCACGCCAGGGAGGAGGGAGGGGAATGGAGAAGACAGGGTACCTGCGCAGTAGCACACAAAGGAAGCTGATGCGCGCAAAGCATCTTGGGGAGGTGAGCGTTAGTAGAATGCGTGCGCTGCCTCTTTGCAAAACAGTAGTGTTCGTAAAGCGCCACCTAACGGCATACAGCAGAACTACTGCCTCTATCTAATTCTAGTTTTGCGCTAGACTCTGCTCATGCAGGAAGCGGCCAAAACAAAAAATCTTTTATCATACGAAATATATTTAATATATTTTTTATTCTAATAGCATCTTGCAGACCCCTCTGACATAGCTCGCGGACGCCTGGGGGTCCGCGGACCACCTGTTGGGAACCACTGGCCTAGAAGGTTAGGATAAGTGTTTATAAATTTAGACAAATTCAAGGAAGTTAGAAGCAGGCAAAGATTCGGAGGGAGAAATAAGAGACTAAAGAAGTGTTGTGCGGTCGGTGGAAGTCGTTTGTTTGTTTCATTTTTTTGCCATTTTTCTTTTTTATTGTTATTTTTCTTTTCTTTTTTTAATTTTATATGTATTTTCCTTTTTGAATTTGTTAATATGCAGTATTGTTAGGAAGTTTTGTTTATCTTATAATTTTTTTTGTTTTGTTTTGTGTTGTGTAAGTTTTATGATCTGTGTTGCTGTGTAAATGTGCATTTGTAATAAATATTTTTTTATTTTTTTAAAAACTTTTAGCCTTGCCACTGTCAAAGCCCAGCCGCTGGCGATTTCCGTGGCAATGGCATGTAAGGAATACTTTGCATAAAGACTAGGGCCTAGCAATGCTTGCGTATTGGGAGACACCCCATTTGGGAGAGGCATGGTGCACCCCACATTGCAATCTGTATTTTTGAGCTTATTCTGCACTCCTCAATCCCAAGCTTCCTCTTCAAAGGTCACCTCAATGCCTACCACAGATCTCAGTAACTAACTGTTTTCCCACATGAGTTCCCCAGATTAACCCCCCTTTGTACATTTTTCTACCTGAAGGAGCGTCTCCATCCCCATCGTTCTGCCCGGACACTGAGGTCCAGTGCCGAGGGCCTTTTGGCAGTTCCCTCGCTGCAGGCCGAGGGCCTTCTCGGTAGTGGCACCCGCCCTGTGGAACGCCCTCCCACCAGATTTCAAAGAGAAAAACAACTACCAGACTTTTAGAAGACATCTGAAGGCAGCCCTGTTTAGGGAAGCTTCTAATGTTTAACAGACCATTGTATTTTAATATTTTGTTGGAAGCCGCCCAGGGTGGCTGGGGAAACCCAACCAGATGAACAGGGTATAAATAAATTATTATTATTATTATTATTATTATTATTATTATTATTAATTTCCACTCAAAGAGCTTTCCACAAGTCTGAGGAGGAGAAAGAAAAAATAATATTTGACTTGGAATTCGAAGCTGCCACTTCCAAGTGTGGTAGCAATATGCTACTTCTTCCTACGGGATAGGTTTATACAGTCCCCAAGGGCTTCACATAAAAATAAATAAAAAGATCTGCAGCAATAGTTGTTTTCGGATATCCATCATTGGGTATCCTCAGGCAATGAAAACACCAAGATGTTTTGCAGAAGAAGAAAGGTCACAGGAATCAGAAAACAAGTCCCTTTAAATAGGATTTTATGCATTCAGAACTATTCCTGCACAAACCTAGTACCATATTTAGGACAAAGGTTGCAAGCCTACACATATAATTTGCTCATTCATTCATACCTTGCCTTTCCCACCTGTAAAGAAGGGCTCAAAGTGGTTCACAGAAAGCACAGGCAGATTTAATGAACAACCTATTTTAAAAAAAAAATGCAAAAGCAGGTGAGAGAAATAGAAACATACTAGGGAGCACATCCTATTGAGCACTGGGATTTTCTGAGTAAACAGGCATAGGATTCTGTTGCAACTGTTAAACTTGGGCATGAACAAATTTAGCTGACCCCACAAAATGCTTGATTCAAAGGGCCAAGTTCTTCCAAATTCATCCAAATTCAAATCTTCCAAGTTCATCCAGCTGCTCTCCCATTAAAGAAACAAATCTCAGTTGTTGGACAATCCAATCCTAGAAGCAAGCTCATTTTCTCATCTAACAGTTCCCTGCTAAATAATAATAATTTATTATTTATACCCCACCCATCTGGCTGGGTTTCCCCAGCCACTCTGGGCGGCTTCCAACAGAATATTAATACACAATAATCTATTAAACATTAAAAGTTTCCCTAAACAGGGCTACCTTCAGATGTCTTCTAAAAGTCTGGTAGTTGTTTTTCTCTTTGACATCTGGTGGGAGGGCGTTCCACAGGGCGGGTGCCACTACCGAGAAGGCCCTCTGCCTGGTTCCCTGTAACTTGGCTTCTCACAGCGTGGGAACCGCCAGAAGGCCCTCGGAGCTGGACCTCAGTGTCCGGGCAGAACGATGGGGGTGGAGACGCTCCTTCAGGTATACCGGACCGAGGCCATTTAGGGCTTTAAAGGTCAGCACCAACACTTTGAATTGTGCTCGGAAACGTCCTGGGAGCGTACATCTATTGCAATGTTTGGGGATTACTGGCTTGGCTTACAATGTGATGAGGTGACAGAAAATCTGCTTAATTCCTCCTTTCTCCTGGGCTTCTTTGGGAGGAAGGCTATGAAATGCATTGGTTCTCATTTATTAATACTGTAATAACAAATCAAACTAGATGGGTGTTGCCATTTGTGAACATATATGGCTGCCCCACACATCTACCCTTATCTTACAGTGTTCTGCTGCTTTCAAGCCATTTTTCTGCAGCTCAGTCCCAATACCAAAGGTGAGCTAGGTAATGAGATAATAGCAAAGCCCTTACAGGTCTAGTTTGAGGGCACATGGTACAGTTATATTGAAGAAGCTAAGCAGGTCTGAGTCTGGTTAGGGCCTGGATGAGAGACTGCCTGGGAGACAGGGAGTTCCTTGATGAGAGGCAGGATACAAATGTAATTAAATGGGATGGGGGAAGAGGGAAGAAAGGCCGATTTCACTTCTTACACATACACTTTTGAGGAAAAAAGCTCCCACCTTACATGTGAACAGTGCAGACAAAAATGCTTAACACAAACTAGTGGTACCTCTGGATGCGAATGGGATCCGTTCCAGAGCCCCGTACGCAACCAGAGCAGTACACAACCTGAAGCGCCAAATCTGTGCATGCTCGCCGCACGATTTGGCGCTTCTGCACATACCTGCAATGTCATTCGGCACGTCTGTGCATGCGCAAATCGCCAAACCCAGAAGCAACCCGTTCTGTTACTTCCGGGTTCGGCGCGTTTGTAACCCATGTTGTACGCAACCCACAGCATTTGTATCTAGAGGTATGACTGTATATGCAAATATTGAGCTATATGCTTGAAGTATTCTCTGCTATTGCGGACTTTCTGCTTTGATGTGCTGATAGCTTCATGACAACAGTGCTGGACGCAATAATGCCATCTCTGATGTTTGATGGAGTAAATACTCTAACATTTTTAATAAAATAGTTACTTTAATGCAGTATTTAAAATAATTTTAAACATCTGTCAATAAGACTGAATACACAACCGGGGAAATGCTGTACTTTACATAAATAGTAAAGCTATTCTTTTTATTATACAATTATCTTTCTTCTTATCCCATCAGTATATTGCTGGCATTTCACACACACACAAATAATTCACTGTGTAGGTTTAACTAACTTAGTTCAGTTTTCCTAACAGAGAAACTGTAACTAGATTAGAGCCTCTCAACATTCTGCAGTAGTCCTGGTCTCTTAAGTTCGACAGTTTCCCCAATTTGTAAGGTGGCATACCCAAAAGCTTTGAAAGCCTTTAAAAATAAAGACTTTAATGGTAAAGACATTCATTTGCTATCTCTTACCCATCCCAGTATACACCCAATGTTATACATTATGAGCACAGGGTAGTGCAGAATTTGTAGAAAAGTGCAAAAGATGTCTTCATATGGCTCTCCACAACCAACTTCTTCTTGAGTGATTCACGGCAGGCTTAGAAGTCCACCAGAACTTTCACTTCAGCTCTTTGCAGAGTTTTGTGCTCTCCCACGAAATGCCACAGCAGAATTTTTCTCCCTATTAAGCGGAGTTCGGAATTGCATCCAAACTTCTAGTTTAAGATCAAATCCCTGATAATTATATGTCTCCTCTTTGATTCCCATAATGTAGGAAGCAGGAGATCAAATAATTATATTCTATATACTTTATATAAAGCAGGGAATGCGTTCCATACTGCAAGAGCCTCCAAGATAGTTCTCTGCTTTAAAGTCTGCACAGATGCAAAACCGAACACATCCAAAGTCATTGTTATGCTGGAAATGAAATGTGTTAAGTGTTCCACCAGATTTGCCTTTTAGACTTCGGCAACTACATTTCCAAACGCTCCTCGCCCGCACCCTTACAGTTCCAGCTTGCTTCATCTGTCCAGTAGTACTGGCAGCACAAGCCATGCCACTGGGGAGTCCTCCTTTCTTTGGAGGCAGTAGATTGCAGATCTCACTTTGGCACTTCTTTGGCTTGCTCCCAAGTGGTTTCTCTTCCAGCTAGCTATAGCAAACTCTAAAAACTAGGACAGCTAGCGAGGTTGAATCCTGTAGGCAACCCGCTAGCAAGCTGCTTGCCTGCTGGTTTGTGATTAAATACATTCGTCATACCACCCTTCCTCAAATGCAGCATTACAAGGCACAATATTCATGGGATAATATTGCAGATTGAAATACTGAAACGTGTTGCCTATACTGAACTTCGCAGGCTCCTGAAGCCTTCTATCTCCAGTGCATTCAGGCAGCACACATGTTTCTAGTGACCACCCAAGTAGACTGTTCTAGGTGGTTCCCTTTGTTTAAAAAAAAAAAGGAAAAGGAAAAGGAAACAGGAGATCACTGTAAACCAAGGCTTCAAGATAGTGCAAACAGGTGTTTCTTTGGCAACAAATGCTGGCAAGCCAAAACGCAAACCGCCTAGCCGTTACTTCAGAAGAGCTTGGTACAAGGCTAGAGAGCGCTTCAGCTCTTTTTCTTGTTCCATACAGAATATCAAGTCCCTGAGGCAGATGCGGGTTATTCGTGGATGAAGATTTGGTTTCGCAAGGCTGGGTGATCTGTTTGAGCCCTAGAACGGGAAAAAGGAGAGAAAGGGTGAGTAGTCATTAAAAATACTGTAAATAAAATTCACTGTACAACGTAAGTGCGATCCAATAGGATCTTATACTGCATGAGCTTCACTCCTCATTATTTGCCCTAACTTTAGAGGTCTCCCATGCAAGCGATTGCTCGACGGGGCACAGCTGTCTTTGCAGGAAACCCATGCAGTTCAGTATGCTGCAGAAAGGTTGTTGAATAACACACATATGTTTCTTAAAGAATTGTGTTCAGAATCTTCAGGAACAAATAGGATAAAGCTCTGAGACAGCCTGGTCCTGAATATCAGAAAGGAGACATCAAAAATTCCACCCCAGCCTTAAGATCTATTGGAGAGGTCCTATTATCAATACCCAGATGTTTAAGTTGTGATGTGCTGCTCCTCCATGGTAGCATGTGCAACTCTCCTAGGGGACATGGGGTAGCCAGAGCCTCTTTCATTTTTAGGAGAACAGCAAACACCTTCTTGGGCTTCACGTTAAGCTATCTCACACCGCTTTTAAAACTGACCACATAACTTTAGTATATGGTTTCATTATTGCTGGAAGCCACCCAGAGTGGCTGGGGCAACCCAGTCAGATGGGCAGCATATAAAATATTGCTATTAGCATTAGCTGCTTTAAGTGGGACATAAATATGTTTTTATTTAATCCAAACCACCTCAAGGATATAGAACAAAAGAATTTTAGCCTCGCTTAGAAAGTAGGGAAACAATATAAGCCAACACATTTAAACGCTTGGATATTGGCATGAAGTATATCCATAGGAAGTACTACTGCTACTACTCTGACATCAGCAAACAGACTTAAGTTGATACCTGCTTTCTCTCCCAAAAGAAAGACTGTTTCTCCCACTAACATGATCCAAGACAACACCAGCTGAAAACTGAAATAAGAATGCCATCGTTTGAAGCTTTCCATTTGTTCAATAGCTTGGACCAAAATAGGCATGGGAGAAATATCAAGGCCATGTACAGGGAGAGAGAGAGAGGTCCTTCTTGTCTTGGTAAGACACAAAAGGGTCACAATTCAGAGCAAGACAACCCCTTACGGGGAGGGGAAGCGGGGGGGGGGGTAGCTTTGTAGCACAGCTGCCACTACAGGGTTGAAGAGGAGGTCACTCCAACAGGATGCAGCAGAAAGCTTGAGGCATTATTACAAATGAAACAGGCCTCAGGGGATTCCTCAGCAATCCAATAGCCATGTCCTTCAGAAGTCAAATAACTTTAGGGAGGGGAAAGTATTTACTTTCTAAACAGAGACCAGCTTAGAGGGCTTAAAACTGTTCAACATTCACACACAAACCTGTTTGTTCTTATGTAGCCCTTTGAAAAACAAAGTGTAAAGGACAAAAACTTCAAATTCCCAATCAGCAATCTTCATATCTGGATCTATCTCTCTACCCTTGAGAACAGTCATAGCTTGAGCCCATGTAAGGTTTGCACAGATGTTTGAATTCAGTGGGGCTTCCTTGTGGGATAGTGTGTGCTGCCAGGATGGGGAATCTTTTCAACCTGAGGGCAGCATTACCTGGAGTGGGGGTTGTTTTTGATTCTCTTGAATCAGCACAATGTATGTGGATTATGGGTTTTGCCTATTCACAAAAGAGCACACATATTTGCATATGCTTTTAATCATATGCTAATCTACATCCTCCCTTGTGTGGGGTGAAGGTGACAAACATAAATTAGGAGCCAAGTGCAAGCAAGCAATGTTTCTGAAAGAACATTAATAGGTGAATCTTTCCCCATAATTGTATTTCCATACTAGAAAGGACTTCACCTGTTCAATTTCTGCCTGCCACACAGCTGTTCAAACCACAAGAGCCCTGCTCTCCCCCCCCCCCCCCGGTGCCAACCCTAAACCATGCAAATAGCACTCTCTTGATCTTCTCTGTAGATTCAGATAATGGAGAAAGACTGCCTGCCCTAGTTCTTCAGAGTTACTCAATACACTGCATAATTTCTGAAGCATATGAGGTGCTGGCTGCTATTACTTAGGGATTAAAATAAGTCACTCTGTTGTAAATCTGAGGAGAGTGTCTGAACATGTACATACATGCCGTAAACCAGTCCCAGCATAATTTAACTTGACTCTTCCTGTCATCTCAAGTTTTTACTGACCAGAAAACCCTCAATTATATTTGTTCTGCTTTTTGTGTTGCCTTCATTTTAGCCTCTCTTTCACAGGCCCAATAAGTAGACTACTCATACCACTGGAGACAAGGTTGCCCAATAATTTACATATCTTCCCCATGTATTCTCTTCTGTTCAAAGTACTGAATTTGCAGCATTCATGTGTTGTCTCACAAAGCACAAATATAAGCAGCGCCTTTTTTGTGATGGAACAGAGTACCACCACTTCTTTTTACTGGCCATGAGTGTTGGTTAAAGTTTAAGTGAAGTTTTCCTCCAACATCTATTTAACCAACCAGTAGTCTGTCTCAGGGAACTTTCCTAAGGCAACAGATTTGAGCTTATCCCACACTGGGTGTGGAGTTGTTTAAACTTTGTCAGGATAAGCATGTCATTTTTATGATTATTTTGTATTTTTTTTATTCCATATTATGTTTTATTGTACTTCTAAATGTTGTTGCATACACCCCCAATATTTTATATGGGGGCAGTCTAGAAATATTTTTATGAGATAAATATGATAACTTAATCAAATGCACACAATAGCCCATATAGCTTTTAGCTTACATGTAGAATTTTGAAACAGATGTGCAAACTGAACTCTAAATGGAAGATTGGCATAAAATCTGGGAGACTTATCCAAGCCTTTCATTATGTGCCAAAATAAAAGAACTGTCATACAAAATCCTATCTAAGACTGCCCCTCCCCCTGGCAATAATATACAAAACCAAATTGGTCTCTGGGTTTAAGCTCGTATGCATGTTATGTTTTTTAGATGCTTTAATTGCTTTAAAATGTTTTTAGGTTGTTTAAAGTATGTTTTCATTTCACTTTAAATTGTATCATTTAACATTTTGATGTTTGTTGCTCTCGCCTCCTTTGGGCGGCAGGGCAGGATAGAAATTTAATAAACAAAAGTGTACTTTTCCACATTGTGAGAATGTGAAGCTGGACCAAGGTTTTTCTTTTTCCTGCTGCTGTACAGTGGAACCTCGGTTTATGAACACCTCGGTTTATGAATTTTCGGTTTATGAACGCCGCGGACCCATCTGGAACGGATTAATTCACTTTCCATTACTTTTAATGGGAAAGTTCGCTTCAGTTTATGAACGCTTCAGTTTATGAACAGACTTCCGGAACCAATTACACCCATGTTTCAGTTTATGAACGCTTCAGTTTAAGTACTCTGCGGACCCGTCTGGAACGGATTAATCCACTTTCCATTACTTTCAATGGGAAAGTTCGCTTCAGTTTATGAACGGTTACTCCGCGGACCGTCTGGAACGGATTAATCCACTTTCCATTACTTTCAATGGGAAAGTTCGCTTCAGTTTATGAACGCTTCAGTTTATGAACAGACTTCCGGAACCAATTGTGTTCATAAACCGAGGTACCACTGTATATGAAAGCTGACAAGTATCACAGGCGCCACCCTCCCTTGAATCCAGCCTACACCTTGCTGCATTCTTTTAATAGTTAGCATGACAAACACAAAGTTAACAGATGTTAGCAATAATGTTACTGTACATGGTTGATGGACTAAGCTAATCATCACTGGTCCAAGAAATACTCAAGGGGCAAAAATACAATTATATAGTATCAAGTCTCAAGAGACAATCAGAAGAATGAGCATAAAATTTAAAGGTTCTGCAATTTGTTCCAAAAGCACTTATATAATGTTTTGTTAGGAATGTACAATACATACATGTAATGAAGTCATGCCAGGTAAGAGATCCACCCTTGTTTCTCATTTACCACTGGCAAATAAGCTTGAGTTAGCCAAATAGTGGAATTTCTTTCACTCTCCCCATCAAGTCAATTGCAGAATTTTCTCATGAGAAATCTACACAGCAAACTTTGGCCAAATGAAACAATACAAAAAAAAAAGCTCAACAGCTTTTGTGTCTAGATTTTTAACTTTTTGAAATATGGCAACCTTATGCTGGGCTGCATTTTTCCTTTTTGAAAAAGTTTGAAACCTACACTAGCTTTTTAAAAATATAAAATAAAACCAGTAGAAATCTCATGTAAGACAACTTCCTTTAAGGTTTTTATTATCCGATACAGATTGCATGGTTAGGATTTCACAACGAAACCAAAATTCTGAAAACAAACTAACTTCAGTTGCCAAGAGATTGTAAAGTGGAAAACATGCTTCAAATGAGATAATTCCGCCTTTTTTTTCTACAGGTCAAGTGCCCACGGCACCACTGTGAGATGCTCCATCAATGTGCCATATTGAAAAGCAACACTTAGAAAGGAAGAACTTCAGTTGACCTCCTTCTTACTGGGATGAAAAAGTCTCCAAGGCAGCTCTCTGACAGTAAAATAAGTAAATGAGAATACTATACTGCACTTTTGATTTTTAAAAAGGAGAATGAGAACTCTTGGGACATCTCATGGCATGACAGACATGTTTTCACTTGAACAATTTAGGAATAAATGTGTGTTTATGATCCAATTATCTTCACTCATGCTGGAACTTCACTAAACTGTCAAAGATCTGCAAGAGACTAGGTATTAATATTCTGTTGTGTAGCTTTCCTCCCCCAACTTGCATTGTGACATTTCTACAAGTCCTTTCAAATGTAACCAACAGAGTGTTTTACATATTGAGACAAATTACTGGAAATGTAGTGTCAGTTTACTCATGATTATGCCCAAGATTCATGCTTACATGTCACTATCTGTGGCTGCATCAGATCCTTAATCTGTACCTGGAGGTAACAAATACTGTACAAAATGTGTCATGTTAACTTAATACATGATTATTAAACTGAAATATTCTGGCTCTTTGCCACATCATTTTAGGCAATATATCATCAACTAAATTATAAAACTCTTGACCCTTCACATGTCATCAACGTTTCTGTTATCAATATGTTTAGCCCAGAGCTACAATACAATTAGTCATTTAAATTGCAGATATCTTTCATACAGGAAAATAATTAAGTTCATCTCTGTACAGGAATGGCACTCTATGGGCCTGTGAGCTGCACTGCTTAAACCTATAAATGGCAGCCTAGAATATTTTAGCCAATTTACAGGCAAACATCTGACGTCATGTGTGTGGCCTAAACTGACAACTGCTAAGAAATTCAGAGATGAAACTGAAACTCCACCATTCACTGACAGATGGGACATACAACACATTTGTTGCTTCCTAGTCTCTTCCAATGAGACCATGTCTCAGTTACAAAGAGTCCCAAGATGCACCTAGCACTTACGATTGAGGGGGCTCAGTCAGCATGCAAGTCAAGGGAGCTGACAAGCTTGAAAGACAAGCTTCTGAGCCAGGAGTAAGGAATCTGCAGTCCTCCAGAGGTTGTTGGACTACCATTCCTACCAGCCCAGCCAGCTTGCCCTACGATCAAGGATGATGGGGGCAGCAGTAGGTTCCACAGCGCTGCCCTAGAATATACATTTGTCTGCACAATTATCTGAAAGTCAGTCAATTTGTGCATTATTCCACAATGAGAGTCAGCACTTAAGGGGGCTCAAACTAAGACACGAGTTTCTTTCTAGCTACCCTGTGCTTGTGTTAAGGAGTACAGAACATTAGCTCCACAATCATGGCAACAACCTGGTTGTCCCCATAGTTTTTTACCAAGGCACCAATAGTGTCAAGTATGGTGCACACACTGATACCGAAGAGATAGCTATCAACCCGATTTCACAGAGATATGAACAAATAGGCACAGTGCTGCAAATGTGATTTTTGAAGAATCAAATCAAAAGGTAAATATTGCATTAAACCTCTAATCTTCAGGGGAAGAGTGTCCAGGCTTATGCAGTCAAAATGGCAGCATCAACACAGAAGAGGGTACTCATAGGAACCCCGGGATTGGAATGTCACCACCAACTAATGTTCTATATGTGGCAATGAGTGGGAGGACTTCCTTGGACAGAGTTTAACTGCTTTCACAGGAAAGTGCCAAGGAGAAGTCTGGAAAAAGTTACCTGGCCCTCAGGTAATAATGGCAGCCTTCCCAGGAGATGTCTACCCAAAACACTTGGCATGTTGGGAGGGGCATGAGCAACATAAACTAGTTCACTCCCCCCCCAAAGATGCTTTATATGTCCATATAACACCCACACCCACACCCACACATATATATATATATATATATATATATATATATATATATATATATATATATGAATTAAAGGCATGCTTCTAGTGCATTACCACTAGTTTTATTTAACACTTAGAGAAAGATAAATAACTGGAAACGGTCAGATGTGTGTCAAACTGCTTAAGCTCTTTGACATTTAACAGCTTTAGAAAATAAGTATCTTTGCACTCGATGGATATAGTTCTACATATTTAAATTAGACATGTTTTCTCAAAATATGCTTTTGGTGATTCCTAGTGTGTACAGGCCCCCAAGCCATATTCTTCCATTTCAAGGCCATCCTTTCATCTCTGAACAGAACACTGTTTACTCATCAGGATGTTTTGCTTTCCTTGTTATGCGTATACTGCAAGCATTCTGGTTATATATATATATATATATATATATATATATATATATATGATTTCTCAGAGATTGTTTGATTTAAAAACTACTTTATAGTCATAACTCTTCAGATCCATTTACAATACACCTCACCATTTCTAAACCCCAGCAAAGAACCAGGACACTCCAACACTGGGAGTCACATTTTCATGGAGACTGTTAAGAGAGCTGAAACAAAATTATGCAAAGGGCTGAATCTGAGAGGTAGAGCATCTCAAAGGTAGAGTTCCTAGGTTCAATCTTCAGCAGTTCCATGTGCTGGAATTACTTCCAGTCGCTGTAAGACAATACTAAGCAAGATGGGCCAATGGTCAGTATAAGGGAACTCCCATGTTCTACTGGCCAATTTGGGCGGTTGACTTAGAGAGACCATTTTGTATGAAACATGTCTTCCCCATTCCCAAGTGACGTTTATGAATGTAAGAGGCAGGTTGGAACAAACTGCTTAGTGGCTGGACCCTTTAGCACTCTAATATCCAACGAACTAAAAAGGAATCTGCACAGGAAGTCCCAGCATCTATGTAAAAGATTAAAGCTCCCAGAGATTTGTGTACTGTAAAAGAATGTTACAACACAGGCCATTCTTCCTCTCATGGTTAGAAATCTAAGCCTCTGTAGCATGGGCTGGCAAATATTGGTGGCAATATTCTCCCACTCCCATATCTAGTGATATTAAAGTTATGTCCTGTCTCAAATTACTTGGCAAAATTATATTCCAAGAAAGCAGGCCCTAGAACAGTCAAATATTCAACTTGGGTCATGTTACTTTTTTTGTAGGTGAATACCAAAATATATTCTTCATACACCTAAAACTGTTAAGTCTTTACGCAACATTGTGTTCCCACTTCACAGCTACACTTGCGGGTGAGCTGCAGCTGGTCATCTCTCCCTGTTGAAAGTCCACTCTGGCCAACCTGGATTAATTTCTGTAGCGCAGGGATAGGGATCCTGCATGCCTCCAGATGTTGTCAGACTCCAGCTCCCATAAATCCTTTCCAATGTGACCAAAGGCCAGGATGGTGGGAGTTGGAGTCCATCAACATCTACAGGTCCCCCACCTCTGCTATGTTTGGAGCATCACTCGTAGGTGCTTAAAAACCAAATGAAGTAACTGACTTGCTGCATATTTTAAAGACACCCTTATAAAGATGCAAAGTGTAGGCATAGCATGCCTTAATGAATGCTTCCATTTATGTTGCACAAAATGTTGGATGCTATTGTTCTGATGTATAACTATTGCCACTGGCATTTTCCTCTAGTGTTATGTAGGGTTACAGCACAAGTGTTTAATAAGGTAGGAATAGCATCAGTGACAGCAAGAATATGTCTAAGGGGCAGCCATTATATTATCCTCTAGAATTATATAAAAGTAAAAGCTAAGAATAATTACTACCTTGCTCTGCTGTAGCCTTCACCTACTTAATAGTAAACACCATGATTTACCTAATGAAAGCCGAATGGCTAAGGGAGGGACCTGGGAAAGTTGTTATACCAAGCTCATGATTTTAAATCTTTTAGCAGTAATTAAGGTAGATAAAAGCTCATTCTACAGGCTGCAAGAAGATAGCCACTAATTTATTAAAATTTCAAGGCACACACCCAAGCTCAAAGGCAAGATAATATCCCTGTTGGTGGACTGATTCACTTTTGTTGGCTAGTCAAAATTTTATTCCACCATTCTTGTCCTGGGAAGCAAAGTATCATACCAGAGCTCACTTGTCCCCTGAACATCCTTAAAATTCTGGGCAACATTGTTAGGGAGCAGCCATTGGTTTTAAACATCCCGTGTGGGTGCCCTCCATTCGCAGGTGATGGGTGCTCCAGTCCAACCTCATTGGGAGTACGCCATGTTAGCGAAGGCAAATAGGTATTTCAAGTGAACTTTTAAATTTCTTGGAAATAGCTGACTAGTTTTGTAATGTGTGGGAGGCAAAATGTATTCAGATGATCATTCTTGCTTTTTAAAAATATTCCTTTTATATCAAGACTTAACAGAAACCAAAATACTTAGGCAGAAGAAGAGTTCTCAACTGACGGAAACCCAGGAATTTTCCATTCACCATCATGCACAAGCAGGTGGGACAACAAGAGCAAATGGATTTTCTTTCATTATGCGGGAACTTTTCTTTTAATATATATAAAAAGAACTAATTCAGGATGAGAGTTCTGAAATGCTGTGAGACATCCAAGATAGGTGGGGAAAGACTTGAGGCTTGCCTTAGATACCACCCAAATGATGCCCATGACATTTGCACAACCACAGCAAACAGAAAGGACACTAGCCAACCTTGTCCTCATGCTACGTTTTACTACAGGAGTGGTAAAACACCATTCCTTTACAGAACACAACACATAATCATGCAGAACTTCTCTGGATGCCAAGAGACTGCTTCATTGCCGGTAAAACTGATAAAAAAATATCAAGCCGCGTGAAATTCCAACAATATACAAAACAGAAACACGGTTCGGCTGGAAGGTATTAAACCAAGAAGGGTTATTGCACGTACCTCCAGTCCAGATGAATCCAGTGGCCTCTTTTTTCTTGGCCCAATGGCTGCCAGAGCTGCACGGTTAGCCTTCATTTGCTGCAATTGTGCAAGTTCTAATTGCTGCAACTAATTTAGGAAGATAAGAGGAAGTTATGAGTAGGTTGGTCTGCAATACCCTGAAAGTCATGGCTCAACTCGAGCCAGTTAGTCTTAGTCTTGGCCAGTCTTCTACAGTTAGAAATTCATGAACCGAGCGTGTTCTTGCTTGCTTGTTATCCCATTTGTATAGCAATAAAAAGGTTCAACAAGAAGCATATTTAGGGACATCATTCTATAGGTCAGTATACATTTGTTTTGTTTTGAAAAAAATCCATACTTCAGTGGAACATTTACCATTTAAGTACAGTATGTAATAATCTCTTTAAAATTAAGCATCCCATTCTCCATTTTCTTTATTAAAAATACAATTTATTCTGAAAGAATCTTTAATACTATTTTAGCTTTTGTTCCCTCCATCCTGCAGGAAGCAGTTTTGATTCATGAATATTTACCTAAACCTCACCCTGGCTGCCATTTGTAATAGGCTAAGATAGCTAGAGCAACACAGGTTGGTACTCTGTGGCCACCACATGCATCTCTTAGCACCAGATCACAAATACATACACGCAAGATACCCGAGAACTCTGCACTGTGACAAGATCCAAATATATGAATCACTTCTACTGAGAAGTATTGCACTGGAGGTATCAGGTTCCAACCTGTTAGATCTGCCATGGTAAATAAGTTTGCTGCATGTTGCAGACAGACAGTTGTGCTATGTGAACCAGCCCCCATATGCCTTTACACCCCAAACAACTGCCTTGAGGGATGAATTCAGCTACAACAGCTTACAGCAGGTATAGCTACATGCAGTCCTGATGTTGTTGCAACTGCCATCACCCTGTCCAGCATGGCCAATTGCCAGGGAGGATGGGAGTTGGGAATCCAAAACATCTGGAGAACCGCAGGATAGATATGTTACTTATCCCTAAACCAGATGAAGCAATGTCCCACCAAGTCTCAAGACTAGTACTCTATAGACTTCTCAACACTATTATGTATTTGCTCAGAAGGGACAAGTCTTGAGATCAGAAGCCAGCCAGAAAGCATTTCAAGCCCATTTTCCCTTCTTCGATTTTTCCATCTGCTACAAGTACAAAGATTTTTTTAAAACCTGTGTAAAGATCAAATTGCTATGAAAACGTTGCAGAAATTGTAAAATGGTCTTTGTTGCTGCTGGCCTTTTTAATAATAATATATAGGTTTTTTAAAAGTCTGGTCTTGAAGCAGTCAGGAGTTTCTAGGTGACACAATAACCATTTTAGTTAATCTGACCTGAAGCACAAATAAAGTGGAGGCACATTTTTTAAAGCCCTTCCCAATGGTGAAATGGCATTTGCAGCATAGCTGTAATCACATGAAGCAATTTTTAAGAAGGGGAAACTGTTCTGTTCTCCTGTTCAGTTTTAAGAAAAGATTTCCTTACCATCTCACAGAAATTGGATTTTTCCACTTTCATAAAACTTGCAGACACACACCACCACCACCACATTTCAGTACAAGTAGGAAGGCCAAGTATTTTAGTTTAGGATGAAGTACATTGACTTGTTGCTTTTGACGGTGCACGCTTAAACTCTCCAGATGCTAGACAGCTGATAGTCACTTGAACTATTGTTTTATTTTGCCCATGCACCAGGGCATTTGTATACTTAATGTGCTTTAATAAACAGAAAGCATTATCTACTCACTATGGTACAGACCAAGCATTATCCACCTCATAGGTACAGAAATAATATATTCCAGAGGGCAGTGAAGGCACCAAACAGCCTTCAAGTGCCATTATACATTCAAGGGAAGCTTGCTTGAAACCTTTTGCCCTCATAGGCTCAAAATTTAGCCAGCAGAATTCCTCTCAATATTGCCCTTCCAACAGGAGATGCAAATGAAACTAAACTACCCAATGACTGTTTCACCTATTACCACCTGTCATGCCATTTGATATGTAAAACAAGTGACATTAGTTCGGGTCAGATGCAATGGGAAACTAATCTCTCACGGCATAAATGAGACATGGAAAGTTTCAGGCTTGTGTGCACTTCTCTGTTCTCTCATCTACCACGTAGAACTTTCAATCCTGATTTTGAACTGTGCAGTTTTACATGGTGTGCAAATTTGACTTGGTGCATTCTTATGTGGGACAGCAAAGAGCCCACAAAAGAACAACTGCAGTTGGGAGTTTATAGGAACAAAGGCTACTATGTGGCTTTCATGGACTGATAGAA
Organism: Zootoca vivipara; assembly: GCF_965207765.1. Lineage (NCBI taxonomy): Eukaryota > Metazoa > Chordata > Lepidosauria > Squamata > Lacertidae > Zootoca > Zootoca vivipara. The sequence goes on along the minus strand of NC_142591.1, from coordinate 44,784,644 downwards.
GGTTTTATTGGAAAATGTATACCTACATTTAAGATTGCCGGAAGAAATATCAACAACCTCAGATATGCAGATGACACAACCTTGATGGCAGAAAGTGAGGAGGAATTAAAGAACCTTTTAATGAGGGTGAAAGAGGAGAGCGCAAAATATGGTCTGAAGCCCAACATCAAAAAAACCAAGATCATGGCCACTGGTCCCATCACCTCCTGGCAAATAGAAGGGGAAGAAATGGAGGCAGTGAGAGATTTTACTTTCTTGGGCTCCTTGATCACTGCAGATGGTGACAGCAGTCACGAAATTAAAAGACGCCTGCTTCTTGGGAGAAAAGCAATGACAAACCTAGACAGCATCTTAAAAAGCAGAGACATCACCTTGCCGACAAAGGTACGTATAGTTAAAGCTATGGTTTTCCCAGTAGTGATGTATGGAAGTGAGAGCTGGACCATAAAGAAGGCTGATCGCCAAAGAATTGATGCTTTTGAATTATGGTGCTGGAGGAGACTCTTGAGAGTCCCATGGACTGCGAGAAGATCAAACCTATCCATTCTTAAGGAAATCAGCCCTGAGTGCTCACTGGAAGGAAAGATCCTGAAGCTGAGGCTCCAATACTTTGGCCACCTCATGAGAAGAGAAGACTCCCTGGAAAAGACCCTGATGTTGGGAAAGATTGAGGGCACTAGAAGGGGACGACAGAAGATGAGATGGTTGGACAGTGTTCACGAAGCTACGAACATGAGTCTGACCAAACTGCGGTAGGCAGTGGAAGACAGGAGTGCCTGGCGTGCTATGGTCCATGGGGTCACGAAAAGTCGGACACGACTAAACGACTAAACAACAACAACATACCTACTTTATTCTCCAAACTGAGAACTGTGTTAAGCCTGGGTGTCACATTTTAAGGAGGCCTTTGGGGGAAAAAACCTGTAGTGTCCAATAGGCAACCAGGACAAAAGACTTGGAAACCATGTCCACAATGAACTGTTCAAAGAGCAGAGTATGTTTAGCTTGAGGAGAGTACTATGGAGAAACAGGATAGTGGCCTTCAAATATATCAGGCACGTCGAACCTAAAGTTGGTTGCAATCTACCAACAAGTATCAAAAACTGGCAGTGATCTACCACCCTCCAAAGTGATTTAAGTTAAATAAATAAATGGATCTTTATTTCACAGATACAGTAGCTATGTTTGGATATTGTTATGACAGATCCAAGTGGTTACTAGATGGACAAGTAACTAAACAAGTGAGAAATGTCAAACTATATTTTTATATTAGTTTGCACAGATCTGAGGAGCCAGCTTCTTTCTCTCTCTCTCTCTTAACTCTTTCCCTTCTGAGTTGCTTCCTTTCTTGCTCTGTGATATTCTCTCTCTCTCTCTCTCCTGTCAAAGGGAACCTTCCCATGCAGCTCCTCCTCATGCCTCCCTCCGTCTCTGGCAGTCGCCCTCTTCCCCATCGGGAAAGCTAGGCTAAACCCGCCTCTCCTCTTCCAGCTTCGCACAGACCTCCCCTCCATCTCCCCTTCCGCACTTAGAGAAAGGCCCTGCGATCAACCAGAAACAACCTCACGGTCCACCGTGGTCTCGCGACTGACGTGTTGTACATGGCTGAAATATATGAAGACCTGTCACACAGAAGATTGAGCAGACTTCTTCTCTGATGCTCCAGAAGAGCAGTGCTAGAAATAATAGGTGGAAATTGCAGGGAAGGTGATTTTGGCTAAGCATTAGGAGAAACTTCCTAATAGCAACAGCTGCCCCACTAAGAGTGGAACAAACTGTTGATGGGCTCTCCTTTGCTGGAGGTGCTTGAGCAAAAGTGGGTGGGCATCCGTCAGGGATGCTGTATGTCCTGCTTTTAGGCAGGGGGTTGGACTAGATCTCCAAAGTCCCTTCTAGCTCTACTATTCTTTAAAAAAATTAAAAAAACAAATACACAAGATGAGAAATGCAATAAAACCAAACACCATTTTACAGCCTATAATATTCACATACGGACTCTGCAATCTGCTCTCTTTTAGACCTTTGTTGTCAAAAAGATCAACTTACTACTTAGCACAATGTTTCCCAAACTTGGGTCTCTAGTTGTTTTTGGATTACAATTCCCATCATCCCTGACCACTGGTCCTGCTAGCTAGGGGAAATGGGAGTTGTAATCAAAAAACAGCTGGAGACCCAAGTTTGGGAAACACTGGCTTAGCAGCTTTCCTTGTTCCTGATTTATTTATTTTTAAAGAATCTATTCAGACACCAGCTTCTCAAATTCCTTCTTTGCTTGCTTCAGTTTATGCTCACTTGTGAGAATTTACCCCCACATTTGGATAAGACTTCTATTTTTTAAGGAACCCTTCTTCCCATTCCTTGACCTTGGCATTTATGCTTGCTTGAAACCTCTTGGCACTTGTTCATCACCATTCTAGTCTGTAGTACTACTGCAGTGATTTAAAACAAACTTCAAAGCTGCCTGAAGAGGTTTGACCCACCTGACCCACCCCTTCAACTTCCTTTTAACTAATCCCCTCATTTGAGAAGTTTCCTCTTTTGAAGGCAGATGCAAGTGCTGAAATTTCCAAGCAACTTTCCCCCTTACATATTGTGGCCACTTTCCCCAAGTGGTCCAGCAACACTTACACACTACATTCTGGGTACTGCTCGGTATTAGGTTAACACCTTGCTTCTTGCTCAGTGGCCTCTATGAGGAATGATTATGACTTAGAACAATTTGCAGCATCTTGAAATTTTGTCTGGCATTATCTTAAACCATATTTCACCTACTCAATATGAGGATCATTGAAACCACCACCACCACATCTTCTGCTCTGGCTGCAGGTAAGAGTTGAGAGTGAAAGCAATATCTAAGCTTACCATAAAGCCAGAGGGAGGATGATATTGGAAGGGAGAACAAATATCCGAATATCAAAGAAGAGCTGTTTTGACCAACAGGTCAAACTTGTAATCATCAGGAATGGTTTCAACTTGGAAAGCAATCCCTTTTAGTTATTCCCATCCCAAAATCAACTTTGAAAGTTACCTATCTACCTGTGGAAATGGCAAGGCAGCATGACAGTACCAAAGCCCTGTTCTCCATGGAGTCATGCATATGCAATATTCATAGATACAACCCTTCAATTCAGACTGAAATGAACCAGAGTGACTCCTCGGGCTGAATGTGCTTCTGGTGTGGGTATGAGTTATACATAACTGAAATGGCATATTACTTTACTTATTATTCCAATTCCCTCCCCCAGTGCTGAACTTTGAATTGTAAGCTCTTTGGGGCAGGCAGCTCACTTTTCGTACTCTAAAGCACTACTGCACACTAATGGAGTTATATATAAGGAAATCAAAATGTTTCCATAACCGGGCACTGCACCATTCTCAAGTCACTCCTCCCCACAAGGTTTAGGATAGTAAAATGCACGACTAAAGGTAAATATCCATTAAGAGCATCCTATGGGGAACTGCTGTCTTGATAGCAAAACTTAAGAGGGGCAGAGACAAAGTAGCATCAGGCAAGTAGCAGAGGTAAGTTGTAAATAACATGCATATTTTGATGTATAACGTCAATCCCTCTCCACGCGCCTAAGGAAACCTTCTGACGCAGAGGGTCCAAATTCCCTCACTTATGCTCTCCTTGCATTCTGTGCGCATTCCTTTACTTTGGTTGGAGTCTGGTGCATAGATGCCGAGACCATTTCACAGGATTGCCATTTCTATTTGCCTCTCCTACATTAATCCAAACAATGAGGGCCCTTTAAAGTATTCATAACCTGCTGCTGCTGCTGTTATTGGTACTTAGAAGCCAACCATAGCAATGTTAAGCAACAACAAATTTGATAGTTCAAGAGGCACAGTTAAGAAAAAGATTGCTCAGGAAAAAAACAAAACCACTCATTTACTACAGAGATCCTTAAAAATGGCACGGAATCAGTCAAGTAACTATAGAAACCAATTTCTTCAGCTCTGTATAACACATCTCACACCTCAATTGTCTTTATTATTGTCTGCTGTCAGATCCTTAATCAGAAATGTGAACAGGCTTGATTTATTCAGCGGGGAAAAGAATCTGTAGGTCAAGTAAAAAAAACAAAAAACTCTCACTCACACAGTCTTCAACCTTAGGTATTTTCATTTAATTCTGTTCCCAGTAGCTCTGGGGGCAACTCCAGTGAGATCCAATATTAAGGCTCAATTAAAATAAGCTCCAATTAGTGGAGCTTTTTTCTCTCCGGCTAGAAAAGTCAGGAAATGGATATTGGGAAATGTAAAAAGTCAGCTACTGAGAGGAGGCTGCAGCAGACATAAATGAACTTATTTGTTGATTTCTGCAGTTGCTATGCAGAGGCCTCTGGGAGTAAAAGCTTAACCAGTCTAAGCTATAAACTAAAACCCCTGCAGCTAAACATGAACTGCGTGAAACAAGGGCTCCATTCCAGAACAGAAAACTGCTGGGCCCAGAAAATTAAAAGCCAGAGGCGTTTTCCATTTAAAACTAAATCCCAGTACCGCCTCCCAGCCAAAGAATTATAAGCAGTATCAGATTTACAAAACGAACAATTACCCTGGAAAAATGTAGCCTATTGTACGGTCCCAGATGCTAAATCTCAAAGTGTCTTTTCCCCCCCTAATCCCACATTATATTCCTACCAAGCACACTGCTGTATAGTTTAGGCCTGTCTAGAAATAGTTCTTTGTAAACTATGAAAATAAAATGTTAAGAGCTCATAATTCATTGACCTCATTTGAAGTGCTGCCCTTGCCTGTAGCAGTTCCTGTCCTTCCCCAAGGCCTCTGCAAATGGTATGCAACAGCAAAATAAACCCTGACCTAATTGCCAGGAGAGGAGGGCTGCCAACCTTCCCTCAGAATACAAAGGCAAAGCGTGGGGACTTGAAAAAGTCATACCTCTTTTGCTTTCTGCTTTAATCGCAGCTGCTCCGGATGTTCTTTATTGGTACGGCTCTATCAAAAGGAAAGGAAAGGAAAAGAAGGGGGAAGGGGAAGGGGAAGGGGAAGAAAAAGAAAGACATTTAATAGAAATCACTAGCACCCAAACACAACATTATCTTTAAATATTTAATAAGTTACAATTTTCTCTTCTGATTGGAAATCTTAGCTGCAGGGAATGAGTGCCTAAAGCCAGATTGGCGCTCTCTCTCTCTCTCTCTCTCTCTCTCTCTCTCTCTCTCTCTCTCTCTCTCTCTCACACACACACACACACACACACACACACACACACAAAACCCCTCTCTTCATCAGGGGCTGCTGCCTCCATTCTAGCCCAGAGGAAGCTTGAACTAAAAATGATGCTAACATTGTCAGTCAGGTCCAGCCTAGGCGTGATGATGTTCATGTCAGCAACAGACACTTGGGAAAATGAGAAAAGCAGCAAGGAGGGAGATAAAAAGATCAAGCACCATATTTGACGGGAATGCAGAAGACCTCCTTAAGGAGCCTATTTTTTTCAGTTCCTATATTGGGCCATTTAAAAATAGGTCATTTCTACAGTTATAATAGGTTACATTTAATAAGTCCCAGGCAGCTACCAGTGGATCGTCTGGTAGGGGAAGGAAAGACTTCTAGGTCCATTAGCAAATTGGTGTAACCTTGAAGCTCCTGGCTCAGCGCATAAGCAACTTGCTGAAGGCCACACAAAGCTCAGTCAGTCCCTGCGATCTGTAATGTGGGATAATAGGAATGTACCCTTTTAAGTACGCAGGTGGTGCTGTAGGTTAAACCACAGGGCCTACAGCTTGCTGGTCGGCGGTTCAAATCCCCGCAACGGGGTGAGCTCCCATTGCTCTGTCCCAGCTCCTGCCAACCTAGCAGTTCGAAAGCACATCAAAGTGCAAGTAGATAAATAGGGACCACTACAGCGGGAAGGTAAACGGCGTTTCCGTGTGCTGCTCTGGTTCGCCAGAAATCGCTTTGTCATGCTGGCCACATGACCTGGAAGCTGTACGCCGGCTCCCTCGGCCAATAACGCGAGATGAGCACTGGACCTAATGGTAAGGGGTCCCTTTACCTTTACGTTAATTCTAAGGCATGTATGGGGTATCTCAGGCCTGGGGGCCCCCAAAGGTGGCCTCTCCAGTCCTCTATCTGGCCCTCAAAACTCTTTCCAGGAAACACCCATTTCTCCAGGCCATGCTGCTCACCAGCCCTACTTCATACCTTCTCCTTGAGAGTTTTTGCCTGGCTGGAATCTGTCCTTGAACTCTGCTTGCCTGGTCGGAGGAAAGGGAATGGTGTGGGTGGGTGTGGGTGCGTGTAAACTGCCCTACTGTACAAAGGTGAAATTCATATTTGTTGCACATATTAACCTGTGGTTCCAGGAAGGTTGCCAGCAACCTTTGCAAAGGTTAATGCTGGGTCCTTGCAAATCAAAGCCAGAATCCACCTGCCCCAAGATAGAGTCCCCTTCCCAGTAGTTTGCAGGGGGCTAGAGTTACATATTCATCAGACCCAAGTTAGACACACTGAAAGCTATATAAAGAGATAACTTCCTGCAATTCTATGCTTGACTATTGTGTTCTGCACTCAAGTCACAATAATTGCATCCAATTAGATCCATGAACAGGAATCAGAAGTGTTCTGTAGCTGCTGTTTATCCATTTTTGTCTTCAACGCGAAGCAACAAAATAATAACAACAGAAGGATAGGTAACAAACTCCCCACCATCTAGTTCTAATTTTTGAGTGTAAGGCTTTGTCTTATTTCTGTTTTTAGCAAGAGCAGCATTCAGTAAATGGTCTAGAGCAGGCATCCCCAAACTTCGGCCCTCCAGATGTTTTGGACTACAATTCCCATCTCCCCCGACCACTGGTCCTGTTAGCTAGGGATCATGGGAGTTGTAGGCCAAAACATCTGAAGGGCCGCAGTTTGGGGATGCCTGGTCTAGTCATACAGCCCAGACATAGGCTTATTACCAACAACTTTGAAATAGTGATAAATAGTAATATAACCAAAGTGTATGACATTTTCCTATTTGCTTTTAACCTCAATCTTAGTTTTTTCTATGGGATATCTTTCCTACCCATTTCAAGTGTCAAGGGGGCCCACTGGCACCACACAAAAACACACAAATGCAAGAAGTGTCCATAGGTTACAACATGTTTGGACTCAGCAGCCCTGTTTAGGGAAGTTTTTAATGTTTCAAGTTTGATCGTGTTTTTAATACAGTATTCTGTTGGGAGCTGCCCAGAGTGGCTGGGGAAACCCAGCCAGATCCAAAAAAAAATATTATTATAGAAAATATTGGAAAGATGGAGAGTTGTAGTCCGGTGTTCAAGCAGAGTTTGAACCTTTTCGGTAAACCTTGGAATCCACAGAGTCCATGATAGCCCCCCTGAATCCCTTCTGAGGTCCAACTTCTCAAGGTACCCAATTACTGCAAAATATCCATCTCCTACATGGATGTGCTTGTATAGTTATTTCAGCTGCAGCATACAGGCAGCAGCTAGGTCTAGGAATATTTAGCTGCCGTAAGTCTTATGCAAATAACAGTTCTCTCACCTTGGCTGCCCGGAGCAACATCTCTCTTTCTTCTTCATCCTTCCTCTGCTTCTCGATCTGGTCCAATTGCTCAAGAAACCTAAGCTGAGCCCTTGTATCACTAGTTATTGTGTACTTGTCATTCCCCTAAAAAAATGGGGGGGATTTATGGTTTTAAAATACAACATGGGCCACTGCCCCCCACCCTAGTTGTTAAAAGCAAGTCAGAGTGCATTAACATAATAGACAAGTTCAAAAGAAATTCAATGCACATTTGCTTACCAAGATTGCATCCGCTTATTTTGTTTTATTATTTATTAAATTTAAATTCCATTAAGAGCTACTTTCCTCCAAAGCGTTTCCAGATTTTCAGTTAGCTTATCTACACTAGCTATTAAAACCAGCCATTCCCTCCAACCCCCCCCCCCCCCAAAAAAACCCACCACCACCATTTTTGCCTATTCCAGTTTCAGGCTTCCAAGCTCAGAAAACAGGACCAACAGCAGCTAAACTGGTGCCTGAAGAAACTTAAAGGCAGGGAAGGATGAGGGCATATAATTGGAAGCATGTTGTACCTCAGTGACAGGTGTGCATGCTTGGGATCGTAGACACTCCCAGGTGGAATCTCTGGAAACTCTAGTTAAGAGAGAAGCCTGGGACTGCTGCCAGTTAAAGCAGACATACACCGGACTAAATGAACCAGTAGGTGGAATTGGTATGTGGCAGCTTCCTTCTGGTTATTGCCATTTCCATGACTGCATTTTATTCTTACAACCTAATAGCCAAGAACCTCCTGCATCCATGAGGAAACGTACTTTAAGGCAGATTTTAGATATAGGATGCCAAGACAATTACTTTTATATTTATTTATTTTTAAACCCACTGACTGGAACAAGACTGTTAGGAGACCAAGAAGCTTAATGATTATTTCCTTTACCTTATAGGTCATCGTACGATGCTGAGCAATTACAGTTAGTTTCTCCAGAAGCCCTCTTAATCTCTCTTGTGTAGCATGGGAGATCAAGTTCAGAACATCTGAATTAACTTCCGTAATGTCATGGCTTTTACCTGTGGAGGCAGAGAAAATCCATTACGTGTTTTAGTACTAGCTGATAATTGAAATAATTAGCACAGCAGGCATTCTGTTCCCCCTGGAAGTCATACCCATTATGAATAAAGGTTTGGGAGATTGTGATTTTCCTGGTAAAGCCACAACTTCAAAGATCTTAGACATTACATTAATAAAACCTAGCCTACAGCTTCAGAAAATAGACATTGTTTCACTTAGCCCCTAGAATCACTTTCCTTGCAAGGTCATTTATAGGACAAAGTTAATAAGAATACAGAAATCAAGCCTTGTGGTTGGGAGAAGGGAAGTAGTAGTAGCTGTAGAAATTAGTGCCCTATTCGGTTAATTTCAGTAATTAAAAAAAAAAACCAACCACATGCACAGTTACGTTTTGCCCTGTTTTGACACAGTGCTTGTTAAATCTTGACATGTTAATGAACGGAGAAGTTTTTCGCAACATACTGGGCCTTTTTCATACTCCAGTCCAGCCAACAGCATATGGCAGCTTGACCCACAGTCTCAAGGCAACAGCTTGGAAAACAGCTAAGTCCAATAGGGTCTTAAAGCGGCCCCCTTTCCTCTTCACCCATAACTGCAGCTTGCCTGGGTGAGCTCTGCTTCTCTCTTGTTCTGCATCCCTTCACTCCCCCTAATATTTTCAGAGCAATGGCACAGAGGCAGACTGCTTTAAGGAAATGCACCATTGCGCTATGCACCAGCGCAATGGCTTCTGGAACATCTCTCTGATCTACTGCTTCAAAGATGTATTGCTGGCCTGCTCAGAAATAGAACAAAACCCTCCTAATTTGCTATTTAAAAATTTGGCTGCTTAAGTACAAGTTCTGTAACTCAGAACAGAACAACGCCAGTACATTCAGAAAAGAGGTGGTGTCAAAGTTAAGACTTATGTAGCCTGTTTTACATTCTGGAGTATTCCCCCTCCCACCAATTCTCTCACCCATTTCTAGGATCTTCTTCTGCAGTGCATCTGAAGAAAGGAAGAGTTCTTCTGGACAAGACCGGATAATTGCGCCGATTGCTTGAGATTTTGATCCGAATATGCATGCACTCTCTTCACTCAGGTTGACCCCAGCCATAGAAGTCACATCATTGATGTCATCTTCATCTCTACAAGCAAAATTTCTATAATATTTTGTATTGGGTTATAAAGGCAAACTGTTCTATTAAATACTGTGCTTATCAGCACGACTGTAGGTCTTGTCACTAACTAGGCTGATTTATTTCTTTGATCTGCACTACCGGTAGCTAGAATTTCCATGTTTAGGTAAACTTGGCAACTTTGGCATCATTTTCTAAGCGGGAAAGTGAAGACTCCCGAGATGTCTGAGAAAGTCATCACTGACCATGTTTAGAAGTTTGAGGGCTAAGTCAGACATTAAAAGCAACAATAACTGAAGAGACACTTAGTGGGTAGGGAGATTAGGATCAGAGAAGCAAGTGGAAACGTTCTTGTTAAGAATTCAAAACACTGCAAAGGGTAAACTGTTGGGAAAGTGGCAATTTGAAGCACTGAAGTTCAACCCCATTTAGAACAGGTAACTGACTTATTGCCTGGACATGAGAACCACTTGCCCACAGAACCACTCTCTCTTGCTAGGGCTTTAACTCAGTTTGTTGGACCCCCATACAGCCCACAGCTGCAGCCACACACGGCCACTCTTGATCATATATTGTAGAGAAACAGAGATGTGTGCCACCAGCATACTGATAACATATGGCTCCATATCCCCCAATGACTGCTTCCAATCGGTTCATATCACTGGGGAACAAGAGAGTTCCCTGCAGCACCTCATAATAAATGCCATGGGCCTGTTGAACATCCCGCCCCCATGCCACTCTTTGGAACTGATGCTGCAGGTAGCATGAACCAGCACAAAACAATATTCCTGACACCTATGTCACACAGCCAGTCCAGGTCCATGGTTGATGGTATCACAAACCACAGATAAATCAAGCAAAAGCACAAAGGTTCCACTCTGCTTGTTGCTACCCCTTCAGGGAGACCAAGGTTGATTTAGTCTCAACATCAGGTCTGAAACCAGACTAAAATGGGTCCAGACTATCTGTTGTATGCAATAATGCCTGCAGCTGCTCTGCCACAACCAGCCAATGACTACCACAGACTAGGGAATCTAGGGTGAGGGGTTTTTTTTTAGCAGTGGACACAGCACCGGCTCCTTCAAGGTAAGCTCAGTGCTTTAGCTTGCCAAGAGCAAGATGTCATAGAAAAACAAGCACAGTCAAGTCAGATAAGTATTAGATCTTTTAGTTTAAAAATAAGGTTAACAGAGAAATGAAGGAGAAACAAGGACTTGAACTTGTCTATGTAATGGTTAAAGGAACTTTACTACAACAACAAATTGAGTAACAAGGGTATATTGCAACATGAGTTCAATTGTCCAATTAACCTAATATTTAAGAGAACTTGATAAGCAAGCTGCGACCATTCCAGTTCATTCCAGTAGAGCATTTGATATGGTACAAGGAAAAATACTGCTTTTGGCAAGCCAAAAAAAGTGTTATAAGTATTACAGGTATTGAAAGAAAAGAAGTGGGATTTTGTTGAGATTGGTCTTGAACCAATTTGTTCATATTTTAGTGAACATGGTAATAAAAATGCACTTAAGGGTCAGCTGAGTAACATGCTCAAGATTAGGGGGTGGCATGAATTGATCTTTTCACTAGGACCTAGCAAGCAGGTATGCTTGGGACCAAATCCCCAGGATCAGATTGATTGCCATGTCAATAATATTTCCTCCTGTGGTGGTTATGGATTATCCACAGGAACCATTAATACTGGGACATTTGTCAATTACGGAAGTTGCTTCTCTCTACTTAAGCATTTTATTAGTTTGGCTCATACCTATGTCCTTAAGTGTGGACTACACTGATCTAATCAAACTTTCCAATTGAAGCAAGTCCCTTCTGATTTTCTCATTTAGCATATCTCATTTAGTAAACTTTTCAATGAAGAAAACACACAAAAACACCTGACAATCAAGTCTTTAGCACCCTCTGCTGTTCAAATATTGGCCCTGCACTTTTCACTATTTTAATTACACAAATGTTCTAAAAATAAGGAAAGGCTTGAGCTAAAGCCTGTAAGATGCCAGCCAGAGGCTGCTAATCGAAATCTGCATGGAGCAATTTAAAATATAATCTAGGATTAGGTTGGTAGCAGCTACATACTCATCTGTGTTCATTGTCTTTCTTTATATTTAAGAAAGCTCTCACACAGGTAAAAAGCAAAATTAAGACATCTGGACAAATGTAAGATTGTTCTAGCCTTAGGATGAAGGATTTCAGATTACCAGTCTTTTTACCGAAGTGTGATGCTGCAAAAATAATGGCTCCCAAACTCTCTTCACCATGGACCACTTGAAAATTGCAACAGGTCTTGGGTGGACCAACTTAATGTTTTTTCCCCTGCATGTTGTAGCGATGTTAATGCGCTGTGCTAGATGCTGCATGATTTTGATCATATTTTTATTTCCCATATATTGTATGTTATTGCATTACAATTTGAATTCCGTAGAATTCAAATTGTAATGCAATGTAAAAAATAGCAATAGCAAGTAATAGCCAAGCAATAGCAAGCAATAGCCAAGCAATAGCAATACAATTAAAATGAGTATGAATCACGTGGTGTATGCACCACCTTCCACATTCAACCACAGATCCACAGACACCCCATGGACCACGTGAATGAAGTTCTATGTGGTCCAATGACCAGAGTTTGGGAAAAGCATTAAGTCCCCCAACCCCAAAGTACATAGGCTCTTGTAGGTAGTGTAACTTCTCCAGCTAGAATCTGCAGACAGAGATAGTGAAATAATCTGAACAGCCATGAATTAGCACCGTTATCTTTCAGTGTAATTATATGGTAGATGTTCACCAGAGCATTTGATGCTGCTAACTGCTGGGATGTCAGACCTTATGCCACAACTTAGAAGTAGTAGTAAGAACAGAAACTTCCTGCACAACAGCTAAAGCAGCTACCCTAACCTTCCACATTTGGAGGGAAAAAGCTCCCTTGCTACAGTCTTTTGCCATAGTACACTAGCACTAAATTAGTAGAGTTGCTCTCACATCTTATACCTATGGCCCTCCGCCAGATATTGCCCGAGTCTTAGGGTTACTGGGCCTATCTTATGTGCACTGAAGTGTCTAAAACTTAGCTGAATGCCACACTTACGGCCTACGGCCCCAGCCAGCATGGCTAATGGTCAGGGATGGCAGGAGTTGTAGTCAGAACAACATCTGAACAGCCAAAGGTTCCCCTTCTGCACAAGATGCCACTGTCATCCTTGCCTCCCTCCCCAAACCCAAAACATTTTATGCATGACACAGACTTCTACTAAAGGTAGCACAGCACTAGTTTAAGGGGAAAGTCTAGAGCCCAATAAAGGAAGGGGCCAAGATGTTCTAGAGTGACTTTTTGCCCCAAGAGTGGACTACACTAATGTGTCAACTTCTGAGCCTTCTATGCAACAGAAATCATAGAATAGAATCATAGAGTTGGAAGAGACCACAAGGGCCATCCAGTCCAACCCCCTGCCAAGCAGGAAATCTGAAAGGGATTTTCCTTCCAGTTACTGGCCACATTCAAATGATTTTTCAGGGTGATGAAAGCAAATACAGCTTCTTTTCCAACAATCACAGACAACTAACACTTCTGATTTCAATTGAAATCTGTTAATAAACCTCAAGTCTGTATTAAACCCTAGGTAATATTCAGGTGGACCCAGGTAATATTCAGGGACCCAGCTGGCGCTGTGGGTTAAACCACTGAGCCTAGGGCTTGCTGATCAGGTCAGCGGTTCGAATCCCTGTGACGGGGTGAGCTCCCGTTGCTCGGTCCCAGCTCCTGCCAACCTAGCAGTTCGAAAGCACGTCAAAATGCAAGTAGATAAATAGGAACCGCTACAGCGGGAAGGTAAACGGTGTTTCCGTGTGCTGCTCTCTTTCACCAGAAGTGGTTTTGTCATGCTGACCACATGACCTGGAAGCTGTACGCCGGCTCCCTCAGCCAATAATGCGAGATGAGTCCCGCAACCCCAGAGTCGGTCACGACTGGACGTAATGGTCAGGGGTCCCTTTACCTTTAATATTCAGCTAATAGGTATGATACCCCTCTGAACCCTACAAAAAAACTGCTGGGCTATCTAAAAGGAATAGAGTATGCTGACTTAGAATTAGCTTGAATCTATCAGCAATGGGCAAATATAGTATATTTGACTACCTCAAACCCCAACAGAATAATAAAAATATGGTATGTAGTTATTAATGAAGCCGACTTATTTTCATCGTTACTTTTTGTTCAAGTATATAATTCATATTACTTAGGATAAAGCAATCTCAAATCCAAAGAAAACTCTTTAAAATGTGTGAAGTTTTAGTTCCCACAAATTTAAATTGTATTTTCCTTCAATGAGGTAGCAATACTGATATTTTGCAATGTGCAAATTCATTTAATCAGTTGGACAGTTAGAAGACAGGATAAGGAGTTCAAAATAAAAGAACTAGGATTAGCAGCTAGACAAATAAAAGCCTGGACTTCAGGAGCATATAACCCAATCAAAGCTCTGGAATGTAAATATCTGAAACAGCTGGCAGGGCAAATTTTAGGCTTTCCCTTTCATTAGTACTAAAACATCAGAACCAAGGAAGCAAAAACTCCCATCAGAAATCTTAAATATTTATTTAGGCATCACTTGATTCTCTGTGGCTGTTTGCTTCCCACCACCCACCATCCCCCCGCCTCCCAGCCAGGCTTTTGCACAGTACACAAACTTCCGACTTTGTTTATTTTTTACCTGAAGGATTTTGTTCCGTTCTCCCTTATTTTATTTCTCTGAACAGGAGATGCTTGGAGCGACAGAATTTTGTTTCCTGGCAGGGTAATTTGTTTCACAATGGAACCTAAAAAAAAAGATGAACAATCCATAGCAGAAAGCAAAATCCTCAATAACATTCAGCGCACAGCTCATCCAAAAACAGATATCTGGAGAGACTGTGTCCAGGATTTTTCTTTTCTGTTTTTTTTATGAAAGCTGTGCATTTGCTTCAAGGTCACAAATGCAGTTCCCATATATATTATCTGCTCAAGTTATTTTATCAGGACATGGACACCTGGACAACTGTGCTATAGCCAAGAATATTCTAACATCAAAGGTATCCATAACTGTTGCCTTTAACAAAGGCTGCTCCCTCTTTTAATTAAGAGAGCTCTCCAAGTGATTTTCATGACAACTGCTTTTAGCACAGTTAATACATTTGCTGTGCAAGGTCCAAGCATCTTTCCTAAAGGTTGTGGATGGGTCAATGGATAGTACTGTGCCAATATTCAAGAGGTAGCATCTATCACTGGGGAAATGCACTTCTGGTATTCAGGATATCAGGACAAAGCTTATGTTAAATGGTACTAGCCTGGGCAAGCTGCTCCTCAAAAATCCTGGCCACCTTCTAATGTGGCCAAGAAGACAGAACAGAAGCTTTCGCTTATTCACAGTGTAGTGTTACACTGTGTTACATCTTAACCCTAAACCATGGTTAATCTTATATATGGTTTGTAATGGAAAGCGGAGCTTCTAACTCCTTTTTGAGAAGGGGTGAACTTCAGGAGCCCGAGGCTCACCTGGGTTCATTCCTATCATTATGAAACCGTCATGATAGCCAAAGCTCAGCTATCATAAACGAATACTGGAATCTGTTTTTCCGTGTATCATGGCACTTTTTATTTACATATTCATACTCCAGACTTTCATAAAAAAAGATAAAGAGTTGGTATACAACATTTAAGAATACAATGCACACATTCATAAAAACATTAAAAACCACCAATAAATACTAAAAGGTTAAAAAGAGATAATTCATATTACAAAGGCCTGTCTGAACAACATAGTTTTCAAAAGACATTGGAAAGAAGCGAGGGATGGTTCCTGCTGTAGATCGCGAGTTCTACAGGTCTGGAATTGCCACACCCAAGGTCTGGCTCATAGTAAAGGCCAAACTAACATCAGAAGTAAGTGGAACCACTAGAAGTTGCTCATCCGAGGATCTCAGTGATCCAGATGGAACATACAGACAAACCCTTAATGTATTTTTGGCCCAAGTTGTTTACAACTTTGAGCCTGGCAAATTGGCAACAAGTGCTGGATTCTTAGCAGCTGAGTAACATGTTGCAATTAACTACAATGTGCAACGCTAACAGAGATGCCAAGCCTACCTTACCCCCGTTTCAAACATTTTTGTGAACCTGTGGTGACTTCAGAGTTGAATTACTGCAACCAATCAACTCTATGTGGGGCTTCCTTTGTGCTTGACCCAGAAACTGCTGTGAGTGCATACAGCTGCATTCCTGACAGGAATGATAAACTGTCAGCATGTAACACCCCTGCTCAGAGATCAGCAGTGGTTGTCATTCTCTTACCTGGCCAAGTTCAAAGTGTTACTATTGGTATATAAAGCCCTTAATGGCTAGGGAGTTCACTTGGGTGATCACCTTAACCCAAATGTATGATATGTGGAACTGGTACTGTCAGGGGGACTCCCTACAGGGAGCCTCCCCCTCCATCATCCTGACCAGCACTTCGCCCAGCGACAGCACTAGCAGCAGGTCAGGGGGAAGCGGAATGGAGGAGGGAAGGATCAGTGAGGCATCGGAGCCCCTGCACCACTCTGACCAACAAGTGGAGGAGGGACAGCTCAGGGAGATATTGGAGCCCAGGCACTGCCCCAGCCGGTCAGGGGAAGAAGGGGCACCGCTCCTTCCGGCACCCAAATTGAGGTGCACACCCAAACACAGGGCGAAGGGGCGGCGTTTCGGGGTGCCCAGGTTATTATGCTGGTCTCGAAGCCGACGGGCGCCATTGCCGGGTTCTGAGAGTAACTAGGAGGTCGTGTCTTCTGCTATCTCTACACTGTAAATAGTATGCACAATAAAACCTTTAAAGACACAACGGACTGGAGCGTCTTTACTCAGGAGCAGCCGCAACAACTCCCTGACAGGTACCATTACAGGTGCCACATAATACTGGTTCCACATCTGTAAGAAATCAATCTTTGGGCACTTTGGAACTCCTTGTTTATTGACATCAGACAAAACATTGATCTGTACCACTGAAATGCAGGACACCCCACCAAGCACAGAGATACATTTTGTAAAGTGGAAAAACAGCATGGTCTGCACTATTTGGTTCAAATCAGTTTTCATTTCATTTCATTTATTTATTGAATTTATATACCTCCCTATACCCGGAGGTCTCAAGGAAGTTCACAGAAAGCTATGCAAGCTATGGTTTGGGTATGAGGCCTGAAATCAGCCAGATAACTTAACTGTACCTGCAGGAAGCTGGCCAGACTGGATCAAAGTGTTTAATGGCATTTTTTCACCCGATTTGTTCACAGCATGGAGTGAAGCCTGCTCGAGTGTGACCACTTTTTTCAAGATACTTCCTGAAGGCGGCTGGACTATCTGGAAAAGTTACACATAAAACTACTCAGCACATATTGCAAACAATATTAGATTAAGTTAGTCAGGTACATGAAAGTGCAACACTTGCGTCAGGGCTGACAGAGTCACCCAAGATCAAGCTTGTAAACAAAATTAGCATGTCAAATGGCTTTAGAAGTCTGGGTACAATCATACTGGTAGGACACATGCTTTGTGAGCATTCCGATATAAACTTATTTGCACACTTAAAAAAGACACCAATAGAACCACTGCTCAGTGTTCTCCCTTCTATCAGAGGCACAAAAGTTTGAAATATGGAACAGGCCTTTCCCAGTGGCACCAATGACATTATGAAACTTTCTCCCCCTGGTCTTTCCTGTTCAGGACAGCTGGAATTTGCTTCAGAAGGGATTTGTGGATCTGGTGAATTTATGAACTTGTGTCAAACCGCTGGTGCTCCTCTTCGATTTTTTTTTTACTGTTTTATTGGCTGTTTGATGTTGGTTTAAACACACAAAACTGCT
The DNA here is from genome assembly GCF_965207765.1 of Zootoca vivipara. Taxonomy (NCBI): domain Eukaryota; kingdom Metazoa; phylum Chordata; class Lepidosauria; order Squamata; family Lacertidae; genus Zootoca; species Zootoca vivipara. Next base: position 44,767,084 of record NC_142591.1, on the reverse strand, counting down.
TTGGGGATAATGTCAAAAAGCAGGATGAAATTATCTTAAATAAATCTGTTTGATCATAAAATGAGATCAAAGCTACCTACTGCTATGACTCAAAAGGGCAAATATCAGAAGCCATTTTGCCATAGCTCACAGTTAAAGACATTATGTATCCCCAATGTTTTACAAGACTAAAAGTGCCTTCTAATCTCTCCTGCTCCCATATATTCAACAGCTTTCCAGAATACTAACAAGTTTGATGTAGGTGTTCTGTGGTGAAGTTTGAATTACCCCAAACGTAAAAAAGTTTAAAAAAAAAATCAGGGTCAAACTGTTCCATTTCCATGGGAGGAATTGAGAACCTTCCCAGTGTTATGAACCTCTACAAATACGAACTAGATGGGCATTTTAAAACTACCAAGAGAAAAATGCAATGGTATTTCCAGTGAAACATTGACGTTTTCTTCAACTTTGGATCCCCAGCTGATGTTGGACTACAAATCCCATTATCCGCTGTCACTTAGCCCTAACTCTCAGGAATTATTAAAGTTGCAATCCCACAGCATCAAAGGATCCCAAGGATGAAGACCACCAATTCTAGAGACAGAAAATGCTATAGATCAGACAGAAAAAACACCCCTATCCTTAAGAGGCTGTATCTGATACCTAATAATGGAGCTCTTCACACAGTGTGCATGTACAATTTGCAGCACTGCAAATTTAATAACCTAAGAAAAGTCTGCTGGATCAGGCCAGTGGCCCATCTCATCTAGCATCCTGTTCTCGCAGTAGCCAAGCAGATGCCTGCGGGAAATGCACAAGGAGGACCTGAGCATTCTTCTCTCCTGCAGTTTCTAGCAACCGGTATTCAGAAGCAAACTGCTTCCAACTGTGGAGGCACAACACAGCCATCAGAGTTAGTAGCCACTGGTAGCCACTGAATTTGCCTGAGCCTCTTTTAAAGACATCCAAGATGGCAGCCATCACTGCCTCCCGCGGGAGCAAGTTCCATAGCTTAACTATGTGCTGCATGAAGTAGTGCTTTCTTTTATCTGTCAGTGAAAGGTTTCCTGCTCTCCTTATCAAACAGAAAATAACTGCACAGTAACTTTAACATCTCTTTCAGTTGGTAGATCAGGGAGAAAAGGGGTGTCCAACAACAGTACCTATGGTGACTTCAAATGAGACAGACTTAGCAGTGGGGAGCTGAGTCAACCATCACCATTTAACATCTGTACAGCCTTTGAGCATTCAAAGTACGTAACATAGTCTTTAATCCATACAATAACCTAGTACAGTAGACCGTATGCCCCCAATCTGTATTACGGGAATGAGGCCAAGATATAATGGTCTGTCTACGGTCAAGTACACAGAATGGGTGGACTGTGTGCACACACACACACACACACAGAGAGAGAGAGAGAGAGAGAGAGAGTGTTCAAGTATTGGCTACTACATCACATTCATGCTCAGTAAAGTTCTGCTGGTACTGGAATGCTGAGTTTACATTGTAAAATCCCTAGAAGGCTGCTCTGTTTAGTATCTGCCAGAGTTTCATTCATGGAAACAGGTGCTAAATGTTCCTGATTCTTTGAGTGGAGTATTATCAGACAGATATATTCCTCAATGTTGCTTAGTCACATATCTCCATACTGCCCCTTTCCTCATTGTATATTAACCTTTTAAAACGGACATCTCTGATGTCAAGTGATGCAAGGTACATAAGGCGCAAATGCACAAGTGCCATTTTTTTTATTATATGCTGATAAACTGCCTTTGAATTGCTGGCTCGGCTAAACTGCCAAGGTTAGCAAACTTCAATGGGCCAACAGACAACATAACTCACATCAAAGCTTTACAGATCAAGAACAATATAAACTTCTCTTACCAGCTGCTTTACCTTTACAGCCTGTGATGTCTGAGCTGAATGGCAAAGGACAGAACTGGGATGGGCAACTCTGATAGTGATTGGTTTCCCAGCAACTGGCATTACGGATTGGAGAGACGCGGTCACTGCTGTTGTAGCAGTTGCTGCAGCAGTAGTCAAGGTTGGCTTTAGAGCTTGTAGAGATGTTGCTGCAGCAGAAGAGACTGACTTTGCGGAACTAAGAGCAGCAAATGCAGGCGAAGACGACATTGCAGGGGTACGGACTGGTTTCACAGCCTGGAGAGAAGTGGTACCAGTGGCCACCATTGCAGTGGAGGAGACTGGGTGTACAGCTCTCACAGTATTTATTCCTGTAGTCAGTTTAGTGGAGGGAACGGGACTGGCACCTTGAAGGGAGAGTGTCCCTGACAAAGCAGGAGTGGTCCGAACAAGCTGAAGAGAACCAGATCCTTTTGTCACCCCTGATGTACAGAGGACTGGACCTGAAGACTGTTGGGAGGGTATCCCCATCGGAATTTTAAGAGAGGTCGCAGTCACAGGAGTGCTGGCAGCAAGTACCGAAGAAGCGGATGATGCTGTGCTACAAATAGGAGGAGCTGTTTGTGGTCCCGATTGTTGAAGACACTGCTGTATAAAAGCCTGTGCGTTAGGCATTAATTGCCGCAAGGCAAGCATACTTTTCTAGGCAAAGAAGAAAGCAATAGAAAAAAATTAAGATCCTGCATTTTCCTTCCACCATTCACACTGCACTGTGTCTCATTGAACAGTATCAATGTCACTGCTAAAACATTAGAAAGATAACTAGCAGACCAGCTAAACAATAAAAGTTATCACATCTGATCTTCAAGGGAACTTCCTAAAAAGTTCAGGCTGTTTGCCTTTGCAATCATTAACAAATCTGCAGGAGACTTAAGCACACTGGACAACATCCCAGACACATTTATGAAGCTGGTCCTGAAGTCCTGCTCTTGTTGCACGTGAGAGAGCCACAAGTACCTGAATGGGCAGGAAGTTTCCCCTGAATGGGTAGAATTTACCCAAATGGTACATGCAGGCTTATGCCACTACATGGTCCGATGTCACAGATGTGGGGTCCCACTTCTCATCACAACACCATGGAGGCATGGGCATAATTTCACTGGAGGGGCTCACTTTCCCACACCCACCACTTCATGTCGAGTCCCTGTGTGTTTTGCTTTACAAATTAATTCTCCTGACAAGCTTCCACCCAACTATCAAGGACCATCACCACTTTGATACTTAAAATATGGAGCAAATTCATTTAGACCAGGTTTCCCCAAACTTCGGCCCTCCAGATGTTTTGAACTACAATTCCCATCATCCCTGACCACTGGTCCTGTTAGCTAGGGATCATGGAAGTTGTAGGCCAAAACTTCTGGAGGGCTGCAGTTTGGGGATGCCTGATTTAGACATACCTTGAGAAAAGGAAGAAGATAGGGCTGAGGGGTAGACTTTAGCTCAATGTACAGTTTTCTAGTAAATTCTTCAGGTTCCATTTTGGCTTCCTAGATAGGAAAGGAAATAGTAGCACAAATGTAACGTGTAGTTTCTCCAGATGTGCCTAAACTGAACCCACCAATTCACGAACTTTCTAGTACTAACAATTTCATACGCTGAATATTCTATTCAACAATTAAATTGAAGAAAGTGTACAGCATCAGCAGACTCTCAAAAGGAATCTAAGATGAATTCTTCACAGGTTAAGAACCAGCAACTGCAGGAAATAAGTTAGATTTCCAAGTTGTTCCTAGAAACTTGGAAATGCACCAAGGCGGTAAAAAAATTGTGCAATATTTCTGCCACATGACTAGAGAGACAGACTACAGAGAGTCACATTTCTACTAGTTTGTATCCAGAAGCAGCTAAAATAAAACAAAACCCTTCCTATTTGTTTTGCTTTTCTTTCCTGTTTCCCACCTGTATTTGCAGCAGGCAGTATTTAACTTGCCTATTCTGAACATGCTCAGGTAAATCAAAAACAGAGCTACAGATGTATTGCCATGTCATACACTCTACACCAGTCACCCTGTGAAAAAGAATGGGATCAGCTTCTGGCAATTATGACACTCCAACCTTAATGAGCATGCTGCAGAAGTCTAAAACCTTTCCAAATGCTAGATCTGCCATTTCCCAGACATATCTGGGATTCATCCATTGGAATTAGAGTCCATGCGGAATTTCAAAAAATCACTAAAAAATGACCGAGAAAACCCAGATGTATGGCAACCCATGTCGGACTTTTCACTTTTTGAAATAGGGCAAACCTAGCATATACAAACTCATTTTGCAACCTAGACTTCCCTGTTTAAGGCACATGCCTATTTAAACATGTTATAGAAAAACTTATTGGGAAAAAGGAGCCTTTCATTGTTTGAGAGGTCTGCAAGAGTGGCTCACATTATGGTGTGCCTGAGAACCCTGCATCTCTCTGAATGTTGTCCCAGCACTCAGGCTAGGACTGGAACATTGGCCTGCAGCCAGGCTGCCTGATGACTAGGATCCATGCCTTATGCCATGCACAACTGTGCACTGTAGCCAATGACGTTGTGGCCTCTAGTATATCCCCATGTTATTAATACATCCCGTACTTCACACCCTTATTGCCTGTGTGCACACAAATCACTTCTGAGTAAATACATTTAGGATCAGGGCACAAATACTTGCAGATGAACTTTTACCAACAGACTTTGTACCAGGTTCTTCACATTCTGCCCCATTTCAGGTGCTTGAGGCCCACTGGATGCCAGTTTTATTAGTGTTGCAAGGAAGTTTTTGCACTTTTTCACATTTTCCTGCATTTCCTGATAGGAAGCCAAAAAGAGAAAATTAACTTCAGTTTTGAAATAATGGGAAAGGTAAGCAATCTTAGACTACTTTGCACTTACTGTAGAGGTGCTGGCCTGTGCTCCTGTCCTACTTTCTGTGTCAGGGACTGGCTTTGGAGCAACAGTGAGTGCAGAAGAATCAGAAATAGGAGGCTTTGCCAATGGTCCGGTAATCAAAGACTTTGCAGCCACAACTGTGGTGCTGCTATTATTTGTTGATGCTATTGACTGGAAGAAATTAAACATTTAAGTAACTAGATTCAATTCTGACAGGAAAAAGCAAAACTAAAGTGGCTACATTAATATTAGTACAGTGGTACCTCGGTTTACAAACACAATTGTTTCTGGAAGTCTGTACTTAACCTGAAGCGTACTTAACCTGAAGCAAACTTTCCCATTGAAAGTAATGGAAAGTGGATTAATCCGTTCCAGACAGGTCCGCGGAGTACTTAAACTGAAAATACTCAAACCGAGGCGTACTTAAACCGAGGTATGACTGTATCAGGAAGGCACCTTTGTTCTACTGATGTTGGTGCCTACCACCCTCCAACACAACTTTCCAACCATGTCTCCCAGTCACACTTTTAGGAGAAAGCAAAGAGATATACATAACATTATGCATGCAGATTGGCTCATGTGAACCTCCATTAAGATTTAGCAATAACGATTTTGTCTGACAGATAGTAATCCTAACAACCGTGCACATTTCCATCAACCACCCGAAGCTGAGAATGACCATCACTGAAGAGAGCTCATAAAGCATTATGTTTAGAGGTAGACTCCTTTATTGCAGTCAGATTCAGGCATTAGACATTACCATAGGGCTGGGGAATAAGGATGACTAACCCAACCCATATGGCAACTTGAATGAGGCAGGTGACAGCTTTCCTGTTCCTCAGTATGTTATGAGTTACATTGGCAAATGTGCCATTAGGTACATGTAAAAAAAAAAAAAGATACACGCAGCATGATTTATAAAGCCACATTGCCATTTTATTAGGTTTGTGTCTCAGTGGGCTAAAATGTTTAAGTGCCAGAAAAATAACATGGAAGTCATACCTGGATTACAGCAGGCTTCTTAACATTAGAATTAACAGAAGAAGTTGTCCCAGTCACTGTTGTATGAGGAGCAGCTGATACTTTCAGTACTTGAGTTCCAGGATTCTTTCAGAAAGATAATAGAAAATATATTGTTAGGTAAAAGCCTCAATCTCGGGTAAGCGGCCGGGCACCATTTCCTTCTAACTGGACACATCAGTGTTATTTGTCCCAACTTCAAGTCCACTGGGCAACAGTCTTTTCTGAACAGGAAGATGCAAATGATGCTGAAGAGGATTCAGGAGCATGCCAAGTAGAGAAGGCTTCTTTCTATGGATAGGCAGAAATGCTATGACTTAAGCGGCATTTCAGGCTATGACTGTTCAAGTGTTTTTATTTCTACGTATTGAAATAATTATTTTTCCATCCATGTAGTAACAGTGATAGTTGGTATGAGCAAGTTGAATGCATAAGAAAGAATAGGAAATCACTGTACTATATAGCCAATTAAAGCTTGCTTAACGTACGTACGGGCAAGTGGCGCCAGCAGAAAATGGAAATGATTCCTGCATCTAGACTAGATTCACTTCACTGCTGCACCCACATCCCTGAGAGTGACATACACTGGCCCAAGCCCTGTGAAAAGCTATAGTAGCAGAAGAAATACACAACAAAACTGCTATTACAGAGGTTATTTACCTGTACAGTCTGTATTTTGACTGTGGGTGCATTTGCAGGCAATGATTGCCGTACAACTGGGTTCTTTTGGGACTGGCTTTGCACTTGAGCAAGTGCTTGTTGGGACACCAGCATCAGCTGTCCAGTGCTGCTTCTGACAAGAACCGTTCCTGCAGGAAAGAAGATACTATCAGATCCTTCCACTGCACATTCTTAAGAGCAAGTACATAAATCTGAGTTTGTATAATCCAAACTTTTAAGCAAGAAGTCGGCAGCATAAACAGTACATGAATTATGCAATATTACAGTGTGCTTCTATAGTACTGCACACTTCCCTTCTAGGTTCCTCTGTTTAAACAACAGACTACTACATTCCTGCTGTGCTCCAATCAGTGTTATGACAGATGTAGCTTATTGTTTGACCTTTTAAAAATCCATCAAACATATTTAAGAATAAATTCTGAATTGGTTTAGTTTAGTCATGCATCTCTGCTCCCACAGCTTGCAATATAGAGATGTTAAGACACGCCACACCACAGGCTTCCGGTTGACCACGCCATCTTGCTCAGACGGGGGTCCGCACAGCGGAGCGGACCTCGGCGCTTCAGAGGTGGAGGGAATCGTTCCAGCGAAGCGAAACCTCCTTAAAAGCCCCAAATCGAGCTTTTTGGGGACAGATTTTGCCTGGCGGCGCCAAAAGCGGGCTCTCTCCTCCCCGGATCGGCTTTGTTTAAGCCCCCGAGAGCGAGGAGGTGAACCGCGGCGGACAGGCTGACATTGCTGCTCTGAGAGTGCGAAGCTGCGAGTCTGGGAAGTGGAGGTGGCCAATTCTTCAAAGAACATTCAGCAAATGAATAGACTGTGAGTAATTTGGATTCTTTGGAATGTAAATTAAGGCAACAATTTGGACCTGGGAGAGAGGGGAAAAGAGGAAGCCACCCCCCCCTACGGTAACATAAGAGACAGTAAACAGAAACCCGAAGCCGTAAACAGAAGATTTCAACTTAAAAGGATTCCTCAAAGGCATCGAAGAGAATCTCCCCTAAATGCAGGGTAAAAGGGGAGAGAGACTGTGGTTGTGATTGCCCTGCAGAAAGAAGTTAAGACTAAGAAAGACCTTTCTGTTCCTCGGGAGCCGGCAGCCCAGACAATCCAGTGAGTTGATCAGGATTTATAGTTAAATTCTATTTCTATCTTTATCTCTGGACTTTTTGGAAATTCTTTTTTGGTTTATATACTTTTGAAATGTGAGTTCGAACTTTATTTTTAAGAATGCAGCCAGCTTGTTAAAATGGAGTCGAGAAAATAGACTGCGATTATATTCCACCCCATGTGACAAGTTTTGACCTTGACAGGACTGAACTATGTCAACAAAAAGGTACCCGCCTGAGTTTCAGCGGACTGTTTTGACCTTAATGTGGGAAGCAAGAATAGAACTATGTCAAGAGGAGACACAACGGCAAGTGTTACAGCAACAATTCCAGATGATGATGGCAGAATATGATTTCTTAGAAGATGAAGCTTTTGAAACTGAAGAAGACGAATGTGAGAATGACAATGATGAGGACTGTGATGACTTAACACAAAATGAAGCCCATCACGAAAAAAATGATGATTTTACTCTACAAAAAGTTGGATGGAGTGCCTCCCCTTCGAGGGGGGCACGATTGGACTTACTGGAACTCCAGAATGACCACAGGGAAGAAGGAAAAATTAAGCAGAGAAGAGAAGAAGCTCAGGGGTCTGATATGGAGGCCTGGATGGCAAAAGACTGTAAACAGGGGGTGGGGTGAAGGGAAAGTGAAGTTGTGATTGTAAGGATGGGTTAATAGGACTATAACTGGACTGCTGACTATGGAACTTGCTGGATTGGTGGGGTGGAGCCAGTACTCGGGGGGGGGGTGTAAGGTTAGTTTGGGAATAATTATAGGTTTAAAAAGTGAATTGATTCTGGAAAAAGGTGAAAATATGGAGGCCTATAGAGGGGTAAAAATTAGGCACGGGAAGAAAAAATGGGAGTTTGATTTCTCAGTGATTGGACAATAGGCGAAAATGATAATAGTTAGTTTAAAAGTGGTACAAGATATAAAGGTGTATGTTATAAAATATGAACTATGAAACTGTTGAAGATGATAAATAAGGGAGGAAAACCGGGGAAGGGGGGAGGGTGGGGAAGCCCACAAAATATGGTTTAACAATTATGAATTTAACAATTATGATGAATTTTTTTTTGTCTTTTTTCCTTTTTGTCTTTTTTCTTCTTCTCTTTTTTCTCTTTTTCTCTTTTTGTATTTTCTTTTTTTTTTGGTATGACAATAGATGGTTGGATGGATGAACTCCTGCGTACTGCCCTGGTTCACTGGAGCTCCCTGGTGGCAGGGGGGGGCTTCGGGGGCAGGGGAGGGGGAGGAGGACAGAAACCCAATCATAAAATGGACCACTTCTGACTGTTCACCTGCGTGGGATACTTCTGTGGCAGGGGAGGACCCATGGAGGGGGGTGGGAAGAAGGTGGAAAAGGTGTATATGTATGTACCATCTTTTGTAATTTGTAAAATCAATAAAAATTATGTTTAAAAAAAAAAAAAGACACGCCACACCACAATGTTAGTCCTGCTTTATATTTTTTAATTACACATATTTATAACCCTCCCCCTTTCACTCAGAGGTCCGAGGGCAGGGTACAAACACTTAAAAATCACAAATATATAAAATCAACACAAAACAATCATGAACGAAATCAAACGGCAACAACAACAAAATGAAAATGCAGCCAGGAGAAACAAGTCAAAGCGCACCTCACACCCATCCCCAAAGGCCTGGACAAAGGTGTGTTTTCACCTGCCTTTGAAAAGGCCAAAATGTTGGAGCATGATGCACCCAAGGGGAGGTCCTACCATACTTAAAAAGTAATTGTCATAGCCTTGATAGACAATGCTGTGTGACTGCATACTTCTGTGACCACCTAAGTGTTTCTTTTTAGGCAAGAAATCTCATGCTTGATATTCTTCACCAGACAAGGTCCATTCTAAAAAAAAAGAGAGGGCCTTCTTTTGCTCAAAGTAGGCACGTTTTATTACATATACAACTCTAGAATCTAACATTTTAATACTGATTTTAAGGCACTTATCCATGTTTATGATATTACAGTAATAAGGGGAAGTCTGCCTCATAGGCACACACCCCTCCTCAGGTAATCCTACTTCCACAAACTATTCACCGCTGGAACAGGGGCATGTTGCCAACACAGGATTTAACCCAGCCCTAGTGCTGATATCACAAACCCCATATTTGGGGGAAATGGCCCCGCAGGCCAAGATTGTCCTACGGGCCAAAGGTTCCCCACTACTGCTAAATATACTTTTTAATAAGGCTTCCAACTCATCCTTAAAAGGGCCAAGAAACCATGCAGGAAGGTATGTTCCTCCTTTCCACATAGGGGCAGTGAGTGTTTAAAGTTACAAGAATTTCAGGATACAGGTAGGTAGCCGTGTTGGTCTGACGTAGTCATAAAAAATAAATCTTTCCAGTAGCACCTTAGAGACCAACTAAGTTTGTCATAGGTATGAGCTTTCGTGTGCATGCACACTTCTTCAGATACAGATTCAGGAGTAATCACTGGGTACTTGTTAAATCCTCTAAATCAGGGGTCAGCAAACTTTTTCAGCAGGGGGCCGGTCCACTGTCTCTCAGACCTTGTGGGGGGGCGGACTATATTTTGAAAAATAATAATAAATGAACAAATTGCTATGCCCCACAAATAACCCAGAGATGCATTTTAAATAAGAGGACACATTCTACTCATGTAAAAACATGCTGATTCCCGGACCATCCGCAGGCCGGATTTAGAAGGCGATTGGGCCGCATCCGGCCCCGGGCCTTAGTTTGGAGACCCTGCTCTAAATGGTAGGTGCCATTAGAGACGAAGAGCTGAAAAGTGCTGCTCTATTGTCACCTCTAACCAAGGCAGCTTCAAAACCAACATAAAACCTTGTGAAGCTTGTTTGTTTCTAAAGTATGGCTGTCTATTACAACACCATCAAGTGATCCTTCTTTTAAAAACCCCATTAACTCTAGGGAGAAACAACTGTCTCAAAGCTCTTGACACCCCCACCAACGCTTCCCTCAGCCACTTTGCAGGTAGCAAGTCGAGAGCCTAACAAAGGCCAGCTTTTGATATCTTATCTCAGCTACAGACCACTGCTAGAGAAAAGGTTTAATTGGTATGTATAGTTCCAAGTTGGGGGAGGAAGAAGGATCCGGGACAGCCTGGAAGGATAAACTAGGGCACAAGTAACAGAAGAGAAGGCAGAAGAAAGAAAAGAGGAGGGGGACTGGTAAGCATACAGGAAAACTACAGCAACTGTGGCTTCAGAGGAGGAAATGCTTTAAACTTAATTTATTGTTGACTTTATAGTTCATCCTTCACAGAAATTGTATGATAAATAGCAAACATTATAAAATTCATTAATAAAAAATGAGTAGCAGTATATAAGAAGAGGTAGTAAGAAACATTCAAGTGTTTCCAACCATCAGCTCCTCCCAAAGGTGTGGGTAAAGAAGTGCTGGGCAGAGGAGTATCAATGAAGGCAAAATTGCAAATTAGCAAAATTGCAAATTAGGGGTCTCATGCTCATCTGCAATTTGCAAGCCTGAAACTGCAATCCTAAGCACATATGTCTAAATAAGCTTACGGTGCAAGCTGACACTTATTCACAAGTATGCATGCACAGGACCTAGCTGTAAAAAAACAACAACAACCCACTAGGGGTGCTTTGACATCTCAGTACAAAATGCACAATCTACATAGCGTAGCCTGGGTGCCACAAGGCTTTGGTGCCTTTCTTCTACTTTCTACCTACATTTATTTTCACTTGTATACATGGGCTTCATAAAAGGCACAGAGGCACTTTTCGCATCAGGTGTCCAAATGTCCTTAAGAATGAAACACATGGCCCTGCAATAGTTATAATCCTGTCTGCTAACTGCAACATAGTTACAGGTAGGTAGCCGTGTTGGTCTGAGTCGAAGCAAAATAAAAAAATTCCTTCAGTAGCACCTTAAAGACCAACTAAGTTTATATTTTGGTATGAGCTTTCGTGTGCATGCACACGAAAAAGAAGTTCTGAAGAAGTGTGCATGCACACGAAAGCTCATACCAAAATATAAACTTAGTTGGTCTTTAAGGTGCTACTGAAGGATTTTTTTTTATTTTGCAACATAGTTGTACAACACTGCCATCTAATGGTGCAGCTAGTTAAGTGTGTGTTTCCCCTTCATTCTAAGCATGTATCACAAGTGCCTGAGAACATGGATTATCTAGCACTACTCTACAACACTCGCCCACATTTGAACACCCGCCTGGGAAAACAGTTCTAGGATTGAACCGAAACAAGCACTCTGTGTGGTGGCCTGATGTCTGTTGCCTTAGAACAGCTGCATAGGATAGAAAGGAAGGGGACGGTGCACATCTGGAAGAATCCCAAGAACAGGTAAGCAACACATTACCAGAAGAAAACCTATTTGCTACTTATCTCCACAGGAGGCAGTATTTGGTAATGGCAACGAAAGTGCCACTGCACAGGTACCCTGACTATTGCTATCTTGCTCATTAGCTTTGAAAATCTTTCTAATAACTGCTAAGCCCGACCACCCCCACCCCCCAACCCAGGAATTATCTGAATAGAACTATCGTATATGTGCAGTAGTTTGAACATACTTCTGCTTTGGTTTTCAAAGCCAGAAGCTATTATTGTGCCAGAGAACTTAAGATCAATTTTATTGTTTCCCTCTGTTGCCTCCACTTACCTGTTCCTGCATTTTATACAGGCATGGGGAACTACAAAAGTAAGTTGTGGAGCACACTCAGGTCCTCAAAACACAACCCAGTAAAATGCTACCGAGTGGCTGAGACCTCTACAAAGGCACTAATGACAGGTTCCCTTTGAATGCTAAAGACCGAAAGTTCAATGGTTCCCATCATAAGATTTGGGAAATTAGGAGGGGTGGGTTTTTTTTATTAATTGGGAAATTCTGAATTGGATAAATTTCCTATGCATCAGAAAACTTTCTGAAACCCTTAAGCCCCTAATGTTTTAGCCTTTCCTCATAGCAGAAAGTTCAGACCCCACATTCTTAAAATGTGAAATTAAGGTTTTTCTGCCTCAACTTACATCACTTTACACTTGCTCACACAGAATTGCATTTTCATTCTACCACCCATTCACTACATTTGGACAGATCATTCAGAGCTCTTCACAACCCATTTGTTTTACCCACCCTGAACAATTTAATGCCATCAGCAAACTTGGCTACCCTCCCCCTGCTCAAGGGCAACCTTTGCCCAACCTGGTGCCCTCCAGGTGTAGACTATGGTGCCCATCACCCCCACAGCTTCACTGGCTGGAGCTGAATTGAGGAGAGTTCCAGTTCAAGTACCTGGAGGGCACCAGGTTGAGGAATGTTGCTCTCTAGGGCCTGGGCTCATAATCTTCCACAATTTTGCTGTTTCAGAGCACCAGCCTTTGCTGACTACAAAGCAGAAAGTGTAACTTCCCAATTCTTCAGCCAAGTTCAAGCATAGTTACCTTAGTGAGTAATGGCAATAATAGTGTACAAGAACAACCATTCCCAGTGCAGAATGCAAATACAGTGGTGCCTCGCTAGACGAATTTAATTCACTTCAGGACTCAATTCGTCCTACGAAAAATTCGTCTAGCGAGTCCCAGTTTCCCATAGGAATGCATTGAAACTTAATCAATGCGTTCCTATGGGCTCCGGGGGACTGGCGGTGGCATGGAACGGGGCTTGGAGAAGGTCTCCGAAGCCCCGTCCGATGCTGGCTGTGTGCAAGGCGGCGGCGGGGAGAAGCTCTTCTCCCCGCCGCCGCCTCGCCTGCCTTCCCTGGCATGGGACGCAGCTTCGGAGACCTTCGGAACAGATTGTCTTTGTAAGTCGAGGTACCACTGTACAGTGGTACCTCGCAAGACAAATGCCTCACGCAACGAAAAACTCGCAAGACGAAAGCGTCTTGTGATTTTTAGTGACTCGCAAGACAAATTTTTCTATGGCCGTGCTTCACACTTTTCTAAAGCCACAGCGCCACCTAGTGGATATACAGTGGTGCCTCGCAAGACAACGTTTTCACAATACGACACGACTCGCGGAACAAATTAATTTCGCCTTGCAAGGTACCACTGTATTTTAAAGAAATACTGCTTTATTGTGTTTGTGTGTGCAACTGTATAAACAATGAAGAATGGGCTACAAGTATTTTAAATAAACATCCTACAGGATTTGTGAAGTTATTATTCATATGTGTGACTAAACATCTATGTGTTTGGTCAGAGGCTCTTCTTGAAGGTTGCCTTGAGCCTTTTGAGACACAGGGCACATTTGCAGCAACTTTTCATCTTGTATGCTGCTGTCCTCTCCCCCCTCTTCACCCATTCATTTCTTTCTGTGATGACACAGAACACTCTCGACACTCCCTGCAAGCCTGTACTAAGGGTTGCCACCAGCATTTTAGACATCCCCAGTCTAGACCCATGGAAATCCTGATCTGTATTTTTTAAAGAGAAGGAGCAAACTGCATCCGACTCCCCAGAGCAGTCAAGCACATGTGCTATTCAGCCAACTGTTTACAAAAGGAGTCAAAAGAAGCAAGTTGCAGAAACAGTAGCAAACAGAAAGCAAGGAAAAGTAGCAACCAGACAGAAAACAGTAGCAAACAAAGAAAAAACAAAAACAGTAATTTATAGATAACCTTGCTGATACCATTTCTAAGTTGGTTTCAGCAACTTGCATACAGCCAGCCTTATAGTTAAGCAATAGCCTGCTTGTGGACCATATGCTGCTCATTACAGACTTTACTGTGGGTCACATGGACTTTACAGTGCAGTGGAGCGTCTACCCAATATTGTATTTTACCCTCTATTTTGGCACTATTGCAGAATCCCATTTTTATTAATTGACAAGTTGAGTTGATTTTAAAATGCAAGACTAAAAAGATGCCCCTAATTAATCATAATGATTTGTCTTAAATGCACTAATACTATCAGCATTATGGAAGAGGCTTTATTCCCTAGTAGAAAGGGATGATTCTTCCACGATGATGTCTACCATAGCCAGGGCTGTCTTAAGCATATCCGGCGCCGTGGTGCAAAGATCACTCCGGCACCCCCCCCCCCATTTCCCAGACCCAGAGTTGTTGACATTTTTCAGGAAGGGGGAGTCCAGAGGGGAGCTTGCCCCACATTCCCTACAGGGGACGGGCAGTCACGCGAGGCACACGGTTTGGCCCAAAGACCAGCGAACTTCCCGCTCCCGAGTCTTTAGAGCCCAGCAGAAAGCCAAGGTCGACGTCGAAGGGGGAGCCCCGTGCTCTGGAGGGCGAACGGCTCTCCTCCTCCTCCTCTTTGGCTCACCTACCGGGTGGGTGGGCTCTGACCACGCTCTCTGCGGAGCCTTCATGGTCCAAAGCGCAGGCAGCGCTGAGCACGGCAGCCAGGAGCTCCATGTGAGGCGGCAAAAGCGACAGCTTTAGAGTTGCAGAATCAGTGAGACTCCTGATTCTGAAGCAGGCGCATGGTGCCACTCTAGGCAGGAGTCTCGCTGATTCTGCAAGAAGAGGAGGAGAGGAAGCTCAATGGCCGCACGCTACTGCCGCCGTGGGGGGGGGCCGCCGGCAGCAGCTGCTCGGGAGTTCTGCAACTCACTGCTAGTGCCACCGTGGGGGGGGGGCGCCGGCAGCAGCTGCTCGGGAGTTCTGCAACTCACTGCTAGTGCCGTCGCTTTTGCCGCCTCGCATGGAGCTCCTGGCTGCCACACTCAGCCGGACACCAGCCGTTCGGCGCCTCTGGTGGCCAGGCGCCCTGGCGCATTGCGCCACCCAGCCCGGGCCTAGAGATGGCCCTGACCATAGCTCATGCTTGCATCTTTAAAAAACTGCTTCAAAAAATGAGAGAGTGTGCATGTGTTCATTAATTGTCCAGTCGGACGATTCTGGGGTTGCGGCGCTCATCTCGCTCTATAGCCCGAGGGAGCCGGCATTTGCCCGCAGACAGCTTCCAGGTCATGTGGCCAGCCTGACTAAGCCGCTTCTGGTGAACCAGAGCAGCACATGGAAACGCTGTTTACCTTTCCACTGGAGCGGTATCTATTTCTCTACTTGCACTTGATGTGCTTTAGAACTGCTAGGCGGGCAGGAGTTGGGACTGAACAACGGGAGCTCACCCCGTCGTGGGGATTCGAACTGTCGACCTTCCGATCGGCAAGCCCTAGGCTCAGTGGTTTAGATCACAGCGCCACCTGCATCCCTGTAGTCCTCACATAAGTGAGTAGATTTCATCCTAGAGATGCATGTACAGGTTCTTACTTGTCTGCCACTCTTTGGATTTTTTTATGACACAGAGGGAGACTGCAGAAGCATAAATTCATGCTGCCAATTTAAACTGTTGTAGAAAGCATGACAAAATCTGGAAACCATCAGCACAGTTGGGTTACATAATTGCATTTTGTCAAGAATAAAGGAAATCACCGTGGTAGAGAGGCACAGGTAGCAACAAGGACAAACAAGCTTTGCCTACACATGGCAATCCATTGAGGCTGGGCATTCAAGGATGTCTTGCTCATGTGGGTTGCAATATGAGCTACTGTTTTTCAAAGCAGTGCAATCTTAGTAAAAAAAACAAAAATATTATGGCTATGTCCAACAGCGATGCGGGACTTTCTGGAAAATTTTGAATCAGAAGATATCTCATTGCCCTAAATTGATGGTTTGATGTATCACGCTTAACTACATTATAAAAAGAAGAAAAAAGGAGCTCCGTGTTAATTTAACATGCTGTATAAAAACCTCAACTATTTCTAGCAGCTCAAAATAGATGAATAGAAATATTTTATTAAGAACATGTTATGTTTCAATAAAAATAATGAAAGAGAG
This sequence comes from Zootoca vivipara, assembly GCF_965207765.1. NCBI lineage: Eukaryota > Metazoa > Chordata > Lepidosauria > Squamata > Lacertidae > Zootoca > Zootoca vivipara. The sequence goes on along the minus strand of NC_142591.1, from coordinate 44,750,716 downwards.
CTTTGACTGTATTTAAATGCTTGTAAACACTATTCTATAGCAGCCGTCAATCCCTGGAACTCCCTTCCATAGGAAAGCCATATGGTACATTCCTTGAGTTTTTAGGAGGGCAGTTAATTTTTTTCTGTTTGGACCAGCTCTTGCAGCCCTCATTATTTGGGGTGCTGTGAATTTCTATTGTGTGTTACTGTGTATTACTCTAACTCAGGCATCCCCGAACTTCGGCCCTCCAGATGTTTTGGACTACAATTCCCATCTTCCCTGACCACTGGTCCTGCTAGCTAGGGATCATGGGAGTTGTAGGCCAAAACATCTGGAGGGCCACAGTTTGGGGATGCCTGCTCTAACTCCATTTGGCAAAAAGTGGTATACAACTTTAAATAGTTGTATGTATGTATATATGTATGTATGTATACATGGAATTTTGTTTCTTCTCCTTCCCTAATGCACCCACACACAAGAAAAAATCTGCTCTGGAGGGTCACCCAAACCCTCTAGAGTGATTTTGAGGGTGTACATGGACTGCAGAGAAAGTGAGCAGACATGCAGCTTTGGATACAGCTCCAAAATATTTTAAGATGTTACAATTCACACACTTTAGACTTGAGGGGAAAATTAGGGTGTCGAAAACTGCTAAATACTCATTTTAGCATGCTAGAATACCTGTATGCATAAGTAATTGTGTTTTCTTGGGAACAGTCATAAGAAATTATGACTTTGGTTGTACATTTTACTAGTATTATTATTCATTCTAGCTGTCTAGCTCAGCATGTATTTTAGTCATTCATGCAGCCAATCTCATGAAACAATGAATTTCTAAAACTGAAAACGTCGTGTAGAAAAATATGGTAGCGATATTCCCCCCCCCCAGCAAATTCTCCCTATCACTACAGGTTTCCTTGATGTAACAAGTCATCCTTAACACAGCTAGCACCATGGACAAACAGCAACAATTAATACTTGGATAATATGGTAAGGAACATTTTTCAACTTGTTACTTGCTCTGGGCCTGCAGCCACTCTATCAAGTCGACGGCACTCATGGCAAATAATGGTTTGTGCATGACCAACAATAGCCCTGCCACCACTATGCAGGAGGTTTTTATGCCACAAGTGTTAAAATGTATGTGAAACAAATGAAGTAAGCTACAGGTGCTCTGGAGTCCAACAACTTGTGCTCTTCCTTCAACAGATGCACTAGCACTTAGATTCAAAATTAGGGCCGGAAAATCAGTGCACTGCCATGTTTCCTCAAAAAGACAAGCAGCACCATGAGATATAGACAACTACCGACTCCAAGGTCACCCACACTCAGTTTGAACTGCAGGATCTCCTAGGTTGATCATTCCCTTTCATGCATACCAAGGGAGCAAGGAATAAGACTGAAACTTTCCAAGTTGCTCCTGATTTCATGACATATGTTGTTGGTGACAAAAAGAGCAATGTCTGAACAGGCCCCCACAGTGGCACTCCTGCCAGGGGTGCTAATTGGATAACTATTTTTGTATTGTCGCATTTGCTACACAGAAATTCTGCCATACCAAAGTCTAACAACAGCTAATATTTCTGTTTATTCCAACTCCTAATATTCTCTCATTTTAACACCTGCCACCTGCACCTTGTCAAGAAATGAAAAAGTCTGGGTAAATGAGAGCAGTATCATTTTCTCAAAAAGGTAGATTTAACTAGAAAAATAGGATACCAACTCAAAGCTGAAGCTAGCTTCAAAATTCATTTTAATCGCACAAGATATTAAAAAGTCGACATTAAAAGCTTGGGTGTCAAAACGTTTGGAGAACTTTTGCAAGTATATTACATTGTTGCAAGCGGGCAGGGAGAAGAGAAGTTCACATCAGTTTATTATATGTGGCACAAGCATAACTTAGATGAGCAATTTAGCAACAGTTCAGTGGAGTCATTTCATGCAAATATGCAGTTGTGTCAGTGCACTGGGAACTTTTAAGTCACTAATCTGCGATTAGAAAGTGAAGCTGTAAAGGGCTTACAATACTAACTTTCTCCCTTTACTTCTATGATAGTCTAGGTCACGCTTCTAGGGCAACCTTACATAGAACATAAAAAAGTTCACTTATATTGAGTCAGAGTGTTTCCCTATAAAGACTTAATGCCATACAGCACAGATACTGCAGTTGGGCTGCTGGCAACATTTTTTAAAAGTCCTATCTGATTTTTCTTGAATTGGGGGTTGGGGGTAAGGCAGGGATACAGGCTGGCATTTTGGTGCCAACAACATTCAGGGGGCGGGTGCTGCGAAAGATCGGAAGGTTACGCCATCCCCATTTAACCTGCAGAGTTTGAACAGGAGTCCCCCCCCCCCATAGCAGAAATTGAACCTGGGACCGTCTGCATGAGAATCAGCTCTTTGCCACGAAGCAATCGGCCCTGCTGCTCTCATGCTTAGAAGGCACATCCCACCATGATGCCCACAACTCGCCACTAGTTCACTGATGACTTGACCCGTTAGCTTAAAACAAAACAAACTTGGCGGAGCCTGGCCTCATCCAACAGGGAGCGAAAGGAGCGCTGCCAGGAAAGGGAGAAGGCAACTCACCCGGCGGGATCTGGAAGTTAGCAGGTAGCTGTATTGTCACCGTCTGCGGGGCTTTGGGGGCTCCGGGCTGAGGGGCCGGCAGCCTGGTCCCCGCGCCGGGCGTCTTCGGGAGCTGCTGAGCCGGAGGCGCCCCTTTGCCCGCCGCGGGAGCAGATGCCGCCCGGGGCTGCTGGGCGACGGAAAGAGGGACTCTGCTGAGGGGAACTTCGGCGTTCAAGGCGGCCGCCGGGCTCCCCGCCGTGGCTGGCGGCGCCGTACTCTGGGCGCGCAGCGCAGCCGGGGCCTCGCGAAGCCCCCCGGCCCCATTCAAGGAGGCAGAGGAGGGGGAGCCGGCCGCCAAGGCAGCGAGCTCAGGAGTCCCGGAAGGCATGACCCTCCCCAGGGCGGCTGCTCCCGGGGTAGTCATGGAGGAGAGGGCGCGTGGCGAAAAGTGCAGGAGAGGAGCCTTCCGAAGAATCCGAGCGAGTCCACAGCATAGCAGCCTCCGGGCGAAGGTTCCGCAGCTGGCGATGCGGCAAAAGCAGCGGCGGCAGCAGCAGGAACAAGCTGCCTCAGAGACTGCACCGCTCCCGGACCAAGCAAGAGTTAGCGAGACGGCTGCAGAAAACACATGGTCACGCAGCCGCTGCCGGCTTCTCCTCCTCCTCCTCCTCCTCCCTGCTCAGAGGCGCGCACGTGCAGCGCCAGGCACTTCTCGCCTTGAGCAGAAGGCTCCAGCCAGGACACCGGCACACGCGAGCCGGCAACGCCCTACTGAGCTCCGCGCCGCCTCCAAGACCCGCCCCAAGGAACAGCCCCCAAGCGGCCTCGCTCTCCGTTAGCCATGTTTATATAGCCACGCGGGGCTCCCAGGCGCACGCGCCCTGGCTCTCCTGGAGGCTCATTGGCTACACCGGGCAACCTCGGCTGGGCGGTGTCAAGCAGCGTCACGCAGAGAGAACGGCCCCCCGCGCTGCTGAAGAACGCCGGAGGCGGAAAGTTACTGGGGAAATCGAATGCACTTTGTGGTTTTCTCTATACTTGTATTGCACTCACTCACTCACCGAAGGCGCATGTTGCATACGAGGAAGTAAGTGGAGTTGGTAATGCCAACAGAATGCCTATAATTTAGGGATTTGTATTTTTTTTAATGAAGAACATAGGTTTGCTTTGGGGTGGTGTTTTTTTTAAAAAAAATGATATTACTTGGTATCTGAAGAAGTGTGCATGCACACGCAAGTTCATACCTATGAGAAACTTAGTTGATCTCTAAGGTGCTACTGGAAGGATTACTTGTGGAGTCAGCGTAGTGTACATCCACAGGCACCCCTGCAACCTTGTAAATAAGCACCCCAAAAGTTACTAGCATGCAAGCAAAGAAGAAAAAGAAGATTTTTTTACTGGTACTGTAAAGAAGGAGTGGATAACATAGCACCTTGCTGTTTTTCCGTGCAAACGAAGGAAATGGAACTCTAAACTTCCACCACCAACCTACTCACTTTTCTGCATAAAATTTCCTGCATGCATTTCCTTGTTACTTACTGCTTCCAGGCTAGTGGTTAAATACAAGTCTACTGTATTTAGGGCTACTCTTAACAAAGTAGTTAGTGGTTTTCAATCGTTGCTGTGAGGCTTACAAAATAAGCAGGGTGCATCCTTTTGAGGACAGGCAGGCTGTTCTGCTTTGTTGTAGACATTTATACATTAATGAAACGGTCCTTAAATGTGCTCATTTTGCTTTTTTTAAAGACATAAGCATGGATGTGGTTTTGAGAGTGAAAAGACTGTTGGGCAGTGCAATTTTATGCTGCCACTTTACTAGCTGCTGCAACAGTACATTATATCACTGCAAGTGGGGCAGAGCTGTGCATTTGCAGAGACTGCTTGACCACCTACTAATGAACTCTCATGATGCCTGTGTTAATAATCACACTGACATATAACACTAGAGTTTTATCATTCCAGCTGGATTTTTACTTAAATATTTTGGTCAATGGCCATTCTTGTTGCTCCTCAACAAACTGCTGCTGGACCACTGAATATATTTTCAACTGCAACTTTTAACACTTACCTAGGAGGGAGTCTTATTTATCTCAGTGGAAACAAAATTAAAATAAAATAGAAAAATTCTGTGTGCGTGCACACGAAAGCTCATACCAATGACAAACTTAGTTCGTCTCTAAGGTGCTACTGGAAGGAATTTTTCTATTTTATTTTTATTTTGTTTCGACGGCAGACCAACACGGCTGCCTACCTGTAAATTATCTCAGTGGGACTTACTTCCCCACATATTATGCCCAAAGTAGCTTACAGCATTTCAATTCAAATAAATCTTAGAAACATTTAGAAATAACGTTAATTTAGCAAATAAATACAAAAAATAAATCCATACAATGCTATATAAAACAATACAAATATGGTAACCTAGTTTAGCAGCTTCAAATTAAACAGAAGAGAATAATCCCAATTCAGAAATAAGAAAGTAGATCATATGTTTCAGACAATGCACTTGTATCCAATAGTGTGTATCTGGGACTTCATCTTTAAACATCCAGAATCTCCACCCCATCTCTCACCTGGCTTTCACCCAGAGGGGCCTTATGCTCACCATTATTGTGGGCTCTCGCCCACAATAAAACAGCCAATAACTTTCCTTCCACACTCCCCATCAATAAAGATATGTTTGTCCAGTCTGGAAATCATAAACAAAGTTTCAGGATGTTGTGATGACCCCCAAAGTAGTGGACCTTTTAGCCTTCCTCAAGTTAAAAGATAAGGGTAACAATGGAGAAACATGATTTAAAGGGCAAGTTTTACAAAGAAAAATAAGCAGTTTCAACATTACCAGTTGAAACTACCATTCAGTATTTTGGAACATTGCCAATTCTGTGTCTGTGGTTCATGCTGTTCATCATCGACTTATGCAGACACAGTAATTTAATTAGTAATTTAATCCTTAAATATTTCCTATTACCGCAATTAGTTAACACAATCTAGCATTTCCCTGCTTATCTGCAGCTGTCAATTCCTAATCAACAAGTAGAAATTGCATGTAAATAAAAGTTTGTTTTGTCAAACAACTTTAGCAATTCTTCAAAATAATTCCTGTTATTGTGTTCAGATGATATGCTGCTTAATTTATATTCTCCTGCTGAACTGAAATTCAGTATATTGTTTTCCATCTGTCTGAAGTGCTCAAGACTGGTGAATTCCCTTTCAACAATATGAGTCCCTTGGTCTGAGCTACTCAGGAAAAGCAATTACAATATAATTGTAGGTATTTTTTCCCCTCTTCGCTTGTGCAGTGCACCTAAATTCTTTTTAATGAGAAAAAAACAAGACATAAAAGTTTTATGCAGCTTTGGGACATCATGAACATGTCACAGTTACTATTCAATTATTGAAAATGGAATTGGAATCAAGCACCAAATATTGAGAAGTGTAAGTAAACCAATACCATGATCATTTTTTTAGCTTTGTGTAAGAAGCTTGGGTTTTACATGTTGCTTTGTCCAACAGAAATATAAAGGTGATAATAAGCAGGGACTCTTTTAAAACACAAGCAATAAGCCAACCTGTAAGTGAATTGACAAATCCAATTTAGTTGCTTTTGCTGTATGAATTTTTTAATAAGCCTATCCATGCTCCTTGGAGAGTTTGAAAAATTATGACATCCATTTAATGGTGATTCCAAGGGAATATTCATGAAACTATTTTTTTGAAGATACACAGGCTTCATCTGGTCTTCCAGCCATTCCCCACCCCAGATATATAGCTCCTCCACCCCACACTTCATGGGGCTGCCTTTAAAGCTTTCGCTGGTACGGAATGCAAATTGGCAAGAGCCAAATTGGGGATGGGGAACCTGTGGCTCTCCAGATGTTTCTAGACTGCAGCTGTTGTCATCCGGATCCATTGGCAATGATGTCTGGGGCCAATGAGAGTTGGAGTCCAACAGCAACTGAAGTGCCACAGGTTCTGCATTCTTGGGCTAAATGGTGCCTGCACTGATAACCTCAAGGCTTGATTACCATAATGTACTTTATGTGGGGCTACCGTGTATTTCAACCAGAAGCTTCAACTAGTGCAGAATGCAGCAGCCAGACTGCCCACAGTAGCATATTACTGGAAACATGTTACCCCATTGTATTATTCCTTTGTATTGAGGTTCTCCGAGACAACTGCCTTGCAACAAAGTTCCCACCCACCCACTTCTCCAGTACAGTACTGTACTGGACAAAGCATGGATTGCTGTGGTAAATTTCTGTTTGTTTCCTCTAAATCACCAGGCCCAGACAAAATGAATGTGATCACATATCTCAATTCTCCAAAGTTTATAAGACTAAGGGCGCTGGTGTGCAACAGCCTTTGCCAACCTCATGCCCTCCAGTAGTTTTTGAATTTTTTTATCAGTCTCATCCTTTAGAGCCATGTTGGCTCAGGCTGATGGCAGCTGTAACTCTAAACATCACGATGGCAGCAGATTAAGGAAGGCCGTTGTGCACCAAGCAAAAATTATTAAATGAAACTTCTCATCATCTTTCCTCACCTTACTGCTGTTAAGTTAGTATGCTTGTTCAGAGGATAGTAATACATTCTGATGAAATATATATAATAAAATGGCCAATTGTATCTTTTGATTAGGATCTTTTGATCCCAAGAGCTCTCAGGGTGCAATCCTATACACACTTACATATCTTGGATTAAGGCCTGTTGAACTCAGCGGGGCTTCCTTCTGAGTAGATCCATGTGGGGTTGTAGTGCACTTTACCTTGAGCTCAGTGGGAGTTACTTCCAAGTAAACATGATTAGGATCAGACTGCACATTATGTAGCTCAGAAGAACCAAAATTATTGACTGCATGAAAAAAACAAGCGAATTGACACAGAATCTGATGCTACTCACAGCTTGTATTAACAAAATAGTTTACATGCTTCAAGTGAGGAAACTGCTCCCCTCCCCTAAAAATTCTGTGTATGTGCCATATTTTTCCATTTAATTTTCTTATGCCTTGAGTATATCTTTCCCACTGTGGCAGATGCACAGAAGCAATCATGAGAGCTGCAGTATGTTTTCCCTGAAATATTAATTGTAAAAACTATTCTTCAGAATTGTATGTTAACAAAACTGATTGTCACACTGTGGAAATTAGGATGGTAATTTCCCCCTAAATAATACACAAAATTATGTTTTCATATGCTTTCCCAGAACCCTTTCATACCCATAATGTTCTCAATATGGGGCTTCTTACAGTATATTATAAATTAGCATCAATTACTATAGCTCACAGCATTGTCAGTCTAGAGACAGAGACAACAGAAGTCACATAACGTTGTACCACCAGATGCTAGGGGACACCTTGTGCACTTCATGAATTTTCAATTGAAAGGCACAGTTGCCAGTTAGAATAATTTATATCAATTCTATACAGGTGTAGTTTGTTTAGCTCCTATTTAGCCAATCACTCATAACCATAATAGCTGGTTTTGTTGCACCAAAGCAAATGCTAGCGTTTCCTGTTATTGTTTTGCCACACTGTGCAACCTAATATACAACTGATACAAGATTTTATGATTTGAGGTGGAGAAAGCAAGTAAATTTTATAGGGGTTACTGACTAATTCCTAATTGGTCCCAAGACAGGAGCAAGCTGGCAATAAATCACACTGAGAAAGTTGGAGTTAACTCTTTATTAGCAAAAACAGGATCTACACAGGAGTGTCAGGCCTAATGAGCACAGCAACTCATTTCTGGCAGGACTTGCCCCCATGAAGCAGTTGCTGAGACTGCAAGTTCCCGCCTCCCCACAGCTGTCTAAGTCCCCTCCTCTCCAGAGTTTTCCCCAAGCTATCTGACACAGCAACTGTGTGTAGCTAACTTATCCTCCACCCTTTTCATGACTCTCCTGGTTCTGGAAGACATTGGGGGGGGATTTGTTGCAGCAGGAGGGGAAGACACTCAGGCCTCTTCAACAGTTGGACTCATCTCTGCCTCTTGACCTCCCTCCTCTCCTGCTTCAGCTTCTGCCTCTGCTTCTGGCCTCCTCTCTGCCACAGGCTCCCCCAGCTCACTAAGTCCTGTTACCCCTTCAGCTTCTGACACCTCCTCCTCCCAGGCTTCTCCCTCTTCTCTCTCTTACCATTCATTGTCATCCGAGCACCAATCCCCGGACTCTGAGTCTTCTTCCTTTTGTGGGTTTCCCAGCTGGTTCCTCCCGCCATTCATCTTCATCCAACCTGTCCATGATATCCCATGACGCTTTGTGCCAGACCATTCCAAAACACACTGAGTTGGATCCAGATTTGGGGTTGTATTTAACAATGTCATTCCACTTGCATAATAGGCTTTTGTTTGCACGATGGAACTTCCCCATCCTCTCTTCTGCACCCCCACCCGCTCACTCTCAAAATGTGTTCCACATGGTTGAGAAACCCCCTAGAACAGTTTTGTGGGTCCTTGAGGAGAGGTGAGGAAGAAGTCCCACTGCAGAAGCAGAAGTCTTGAACAAGTAGAATGGCAGCATTGAATACAACTAGTGCTATTTTTCTAGAAAAAGAAGTGCTGGAATTCACAATAAACATCTCCCTCGTTCTCTTAGAATGGCAGTGGCACCCACCTAAGAGTTCTCGGAACTGAGTTCTGGCTGAAAAAAGTTTATTGAGCTTAGTTACCATTGAAATCAGCTGGGCACATTAATAACTTAAGTCCCAGAGATTTCTGTCTCCTAGATTTGAACAGACATATTCAGATGACTCCATGCTCTAGAACAGGCATGTCAAACATGCGGCCCTCCAGATGTTTTGGCCTACAACTCCCATGATCCCTAGCTAGCAGGACCAGTGGTTGGGGAAGATGGGAATTGTAGTCCAAAACATCTGGAGGGCCGCATGTTTGACATGCCTGCTCTAGAAGAATGGCTGGAAAGGGAGGAGAGATGTAGAGAAATGCCAAAATAAAAGACTACAGAAAGAATAATCTCATTATCTGGACAAGTCACTTCTTGTACATTGTAAGAAGCTATTTTAAAATGTCCCCAGGGTTGCAAGTGAGTATTGCTCATAGAAATATACTTGGAAATCCAAGATTGGGAGCCAGTGTGTACTCACACAAAGACTGCACAAAAGAACTCAACAAGGGGGGGAAATTTCTGGGAGGTTGAGATGTTTTTAATATTGCCATTTCAGAACTCAGTTTTGAGTCTATTCTTTAATGTAGAGATTTGCCTGTTTGTCCTACGTAGAATGTGGAAGGGTATTTCTGACAGATGGCATCTGTCATATCTGTTATATGTCTTTTGCACCTGGCTCTAGTTGGCACATCTTGGGGTTCCAGTAAAAAGTAAAGTTGATCCAAAAGTCTGCCTACCCCTAACATACAGTAGTTGGTAGCAATCAACAAGAATGTCACTGGGGATAGGAGCAAACATTAAACAACATTTGTGCATGCATCTACAAAGCAACCTCATCAGTCTGAAAATTCTGTGCACATAATAATCTGAGCCTGAGAAAACCTTCTGAGGAAAGCAACACACTCAAATTGTAATACAGTCAAGCCTGAAGAGTAAAAACACAGATTTGTATTCGAAACTACACACTATAGTGATATGTCTAGCAGCCACTATTATGATGACGATTTATTAGTCACATAACATAAGCACACCACTGCCACGCAATCCTAAGGAATGATTGAATCCCAATTTAGGATCTTTGAGCAGTGATTAGTGTTTTACAGGGACCAAGTCTTCAGCACTTCTCTTTTGCAAAGAGAATCCCATGGCAGCTTTTCCCAATCTGCTGCCTTCTAACTCCCATCAGCCTCAGCGAATATGCCCAGTGATAAGGGATGGAGAAGACTGCTCCATGGTGTTCTTTACATGACAAGACAAGGGCACAATACAAATCACATGCTTCAGAAGTCACCCTATGAAATCAGCAGCAGTAGGTGGCTTGTGATGTAAGCAGTATGGAAAGAGCCTAGTTCCCAACCCTGAATCACACATAACATGCTAATATATGTTGGAACAACCTTGGGTCCCCAAATGTTGTTGGACTACAACTCCCATAATCTCTGACCACTGGTCCTGCTAGCTAGGGGTGATGAATGGAGGCAGTCTAAAAAGATGTGTCATTGTAGCATGTGGGGATAACATAGGTTCACTTCAGAGTTGGTGCCTTCTGCTGGGATGAACTTGAGCCAGATTTTGTTCTGGGTTGTTTGTAGTGATGCTAATGGAGGCAGAGGAGAGAGCCACACTGACAAGGCGTGAAGTTTCCCTCTCATGAAAGCAAGCAAGTGTGGCGTAGCAGTCTGGGAACTGGATTCACATACCTTTTCAGCCATAAAATTCAATGACTTGGTTTGAACACCATAGTAAGCCACAGTGTCTTACTAACACCACCACCTCCATCTCACTAACGGGGGGGGGGGGGCTGCGAGTCTGTGAGCCAGTATGGTGTAGTGCTTTAGAACGGTAGGCTCGTCATCTGGTGAACCGGGTTCACTTCCCCGCTCTTCCACAAGCAGCTGCTGGGTGACCTTGGACAAGTCACACTTCTTTGAGGTCTCTCGGCCCCACTCACCTCACAGAGTGTTTGTTGTGGGGGAAGAAGGGAAAGGAGAATGTTAGCTGCTTTGAGACTCCTTTGGGTAGTGATAAAGCGGGATATCGAATCCAAACTCCTCCTCCTCCTCCTCCTCTTCTTCTGTGGTTTGCCTTGGGTGCAAAAATGTATTGGGCTGGCCGTGGATACCAAATTAACCACCACGAGCCCTTTGGAGAAAAGAAGGCATACAAATGTGGTTAAGAACATAGACCCTGCTGGATCAGGTAAATATCACAGCATTGGCCAGCCAGATGCTTGTGGGAAACCTGCAAGCACCATTCAAGCACAAGAGCACTCTTGATTGATACATAGAATTGATTGATACATGAATTGTAGAAAAGAAGAGAAAAGAAAGAAAACCTAGGTAGATTTTAAGACTCGGGGGAAGTTAGGCACAACACTGCTGTATTTTTTATTTTATTTATGTATGCATTCTTATGAGTAGGAGACTCTCTTTCAAAAAATAAAGTCAGGCCTTTGGAAGATTTTGTCACTAGGATTGTGCCACTTGTTTCCATTAGTGGTGACTGGTGAACGTGGCATGTATTTTTTTATTCTAAAATATTTATATTTGCAAACTGTCACAGAACAGAATCAAAATTTAGCATCGCTGTGACTGTCTCTTGTTTCATTATTATCTCTCTGGAAGATATCTCAGACACCAATGCCCTTGCAAATGTGCTGTGTTGCCTGGTAAGTTCGTTTTTATATCGAGACACGGGGGCTCATATTTCAAGTGTTATTCTCTGAATATTCTACCCAATAACAAATGCAAATCATAAATGTCAGCGCTGAAAAAGCTGGGGAAGACAAAAGGAACCAATAAATGGAATAAACTCAGGGCATATTTCCCTGTTCAGAAAATCCCTTCAATGCAGTAAAACAGCATCATAAGGAAAGTACATCATCTCATCCTACGAAGTTGCTCTCGTGAGCCAAGCTATGGCACCTCATTATCTGTTAAGCCAGTGACTATGGGCACAACCCAGAGAAAGTCAGGAACACTAAATCGTAAGGAGATTGAGTAGTCTTGAGTGAAGACTTAATTGCCAAAGGCTACAACCCTAAGGTTACGGAAGAAAGCTCTACTGAAACCAGCAGAACTGCATAAACATGGTAGGACTTATTTTCAACAGGGTGATAAGTTTATCTGACTTTCTGTTGCACTCTGTTTGAAACAGAGTTCTTAGTTTAAAAATTAAAAATTAAATCATGCACAGCCATCCAAACCCCCCACCCAGGGAACACCACAGCCAGGAAGCTAGTGTAGCTGAGGGATCCAAGGATCAGCTCCCTCCCCCCCGATCTGAAGTCGCTGGTTCCGTTGCCCTCTACAGCATCCTGTTCTGGGCCATTCTGCTTCCTGCTGCTGGCAGGAACCTTCCCTTTAGCACAGTGTTTCTCAGACTGTGGACTAGGACCCAACACTGGGCCTTGGGTCACTTTCAGGAGGGCCTCAGTGCCACAACTTACCCAGGGGTTACCAGTTGCCTGTCCCATCACCCAGCTGTGCCTTGGGGTTGGATCAATGGGCTCCAGCAACTCCTTGTATGCTAAGTAAATGTTGCTAGGAGAAATGTGGGGTGGAGAGGAAGCTAGCTTTCCCTCCACTAAGGGGAAAGGGCCAGAGAGAGGAGGTTAGAAATTTGCATATAAGGTGGTGGTTATCTTCCTCACCACCATCATCAGCATCTGGGAATAGAAAGGAAGGAGATAAGAGGCAAGCTGCTATAGAAGGACAAAGTGCATGTAAAACAGCCAGGAAGAAAGGATGAAAGAAACTTGCAGGTGTTGTGGGGTGGAGGTACAATGTGTGTGTAAAAAGAATAGGAGAAGAAAATACAGGAGATGGATAAAAATAAGCGGAGACGCAAGTGCACATGGGAAGGTAAAATATAAAAGCAAAGGCCTTCTCCACTTACAGCCTTTAGATCATAGAATCATTGTATTAGAAGGTACCCTAAGGATCATCTAGTCCAACCCCCTGCAATGTAGGAACACGCCGCCGTTCCATACGGGGTCAAACCTGCAACCTTGGTACACTCGGTATATTCTGCCGACCATGGAAGATGTGCTATGGAACCCCTCACCACAAGGTGAATGCTGTGGGAAAGAATTTAGCAATTTTCAAAGATGGATCACATATCAGAAAATGTCAGTGATTTCCAACTGATTGTGCCAAACTCTCTGCTTCTATCTGCCACCATTTTGTGACAGGTGGGCCTTGGTAATTTTCAGTCTTAACTAGGTTTGAGAAGCCCTTTACCAGTGATACTCCTCCCTAGCAGCAGAGAGAATAGGACACGGCATCCTTACCTCCTCAGCTATCAACATGGTGAGTGGTGTTGGTGGTTGTGAAGATTGCACTTATTCAGAAGGAAGCCCCTTAGAAATAAATAGGACATGCAACCTGATCTCCAGTTCCTCCAATGATTTGGGGTCTTCAATAGCACTAACTTCCAAATATGTAAAATAAAAAAAAATTCCTTCAGTAGCACCTTAAAGACCAACTAAGTTTTTATTTTGGTATGAGCTTTCATGTGCATGCACACTTCTTCAGATACAGTGAAATGGAAGTTTCCAGGCACTTATGTAGAGAAGGGGTGGGGAGGGGTGGGGATGGGGAGGGGGGATCACTCAGAAGGGTGGTGGAAATGGGTGATTGACTGACTGATAGCTGTTGATGACCGCAAACGACTGCAAATGGTTTTGCATGAAAAAGCAAGGGTTGAGATGGCTGAAGATCGCTTATCATGTATAATGAGATAAGAATCCGATATCTCTGTTCAAACCAGGTCCCTCCATGGTTTTGAGCTTGGTGATAAGTTGCAATTCAGCAACTTCTCTTTCCAGTCTATTTCTGAAATTCCAAATATGTGTGCATAGGATTAGACTCTGATCATAAGAGCTTTAAAGCCACTTTTCATTTTGTGCAGCAGCAAAGGAAACTTGATGTGCCATCTGTGTAAAGCACGAAACATTACAGGGACTCCAGGCATATAACTGACACACACAAGAAAACAATTTGGCCATGGTGTGTTTTATTTTTTTTCCTGTTTAATGGTTTTCTGGTTTACATGTTGCTACAGCAAAGACCAGTAGAACAATAATGAGCCAGGCTGTCACAGCTATTCATCCGCTTGTCACAAAATCCTAAATAGATTTGGATGCCAATCAAATTATTTGTAATGGGGAGGCTGATTAGTGATTATTTCTATACCACTTTATATATTCAAAATATATCTAAGCAGCGTAGCAAAAAACTGAAGCAACAACAAACAACTTAAACAAAATATTACAAAAAATACAGTTATATATAAAAATGTTACAGTAATACAAAGTTACTAATACACACACACACACACACACACACACACACAAATAATTTGAATAATTATTAATAATAATTTTATTATTTGTACCCTGCCCATCTGGGTGGCTTCCAACAAAATATAAAAAAATTATAAAACCTCAAAAACATTAATTCAATTTCTTAAACTGTATACATCCTTGATTGTAAAATAACAACCACTACCTCAAGGCGGTTTACAAAAATAAAATTCACAACTATTCTTTAAAAAATACAAAAATATGGCATGTGTGTTTCAAATTAATCCCGCGCCCTTTAAAGCCAAGAAGGAAACAGTCCATTGAAGGAGACAGCAAAGATCCCACTTGAAACGGGACTGAGGGTTTCGCCTAGACGTGCTTTGCCGCACGAGCTCGAAGCTCGCTTTGCTTCCCGTGACTTGAAAGGGAAACGCCAGGCTCAGAAAAGAGTGGGCTGGACCAATGATGCGAGGAACGGGCGGCGGGGGGGGGGGGGGGAGGCAGGGGCGGGAATAGATCAACAGAGAACTTCTTTCCCGACCGCCCCCTCCTCTGGGGCTGTAACATTTGTCATCGCTCGAAGAAGGTCGGGTAGGAACGTACCATTATCGTAGAAAAGGGGTGCGCTCGTTAACAGTCCTCACCGGCGCATTTTCCGGACGGCAACGGGGACGTTCCGTTTAGAAACGGAGCTACGGGGAGCTACGGGGAGCTGACTCGAAAACAGCATCGCGCCGCCGGGACACGCTGGCACCCGGTGTCCCCTTTGGCGGGGGGTTGGCCGGGACGTTGCTCCGACCCCTCCCCTGTTTTGAGAGTGGGGATGGCTCGGCCCAACGGGTAACCGCTTCCTCCTCCACAGCTCGCCGCTGTTCTTTCCCAGGGTTTTGCCGCCGCTGTCGCCGCCGCTGCCTCAGAGGCGGGAGTGGGCAGGAAGGAGGAGGCGGAGCGGGGAGCCGCCGCCGTGCGCGCCGAGGCCCTTCTTCGCGCGGGGGCCCAAGATGTCGGTGGCGTTCGCAGCCCCCAGGCAGCGGGGGAAGGGCGAGATCACGCCGGCTGCCATCCAGAAGGTGGGCTGAGGGGCCTAGGCCGGGCGAGGCTGCCGAAGCCGGGGACGGGTCTCACCCGCCGCCCCCTCCCCGCCTTACAGAGGGGGGTGAGGGAGGTCGGCGCCCAGGCTCGCGCGTGGGGCTGCTCGGGACTTTGGGAGCCCAAAAAAGTAGTCCTTAACCGTTTCTCTTTCCCTGTCCCAACACCTCCCCGCTTAATGGAGGGGTTGAACTTGTGGCAGCCCTGCGAGGTAGACCGCTATTGTGACTATGAAGGGGTTGACGGGAGGGGGTGGGGTGGAGGTGGCTTGAATATCCAACACGTAGAGCCGCACCGACTTCCCACTTTAAATAGTAGTAGTAGTAGTAGTAATTTATACCCCGCCCATCTGTGCAGCTTCCAGCAAAATATTAAAATACAATCGTTCATCAAATATTAAAAGTTCCCCTAAACAAGGGCTGCCTTCAGGTGTCTTCTAAAAGTCAGTAGTAGTAGTAGTAGTAGTAGTATTGTGACTTGTATACGTCGAGATAGCTAGTGCAGTTGTAGTAGTACTGTAGGTTTAAAAGTGCCGGACTAGGACCTGGGAGACCAGGTTTCAAATGCCCACTCCGCCTTGATGGCCTCTGGGTGGCCTTGGGCCAGTCACTGCTTCTCAGTTCAGCCGAACTCAGTAGGGTTATTTGAGGGTGGGAGGGGGTTAAATGAGGAAGGGGAGAGCCATAGCATGCCACTTGGAGGCCCTGAACGTGGGATATAAATGAAATCAGTAATAATAAATGTTGGAAATCGGGAAAGCTCAAGCTGCGGCCCCACACAACATAATCATGGAGTGGACGGGAATGGTAGAGCTAAATGGATTATAGGGGAGGGGGAAGGAGGAGTGCATTAGCTGGAATTGCTCAAGAAGTTGCAGAAAATCTTGTTACATGGATGTGAAAATGCCAGAGATGTCCCACTAATTATAAGTGATTCTCTCTCCTACCTCTCCTCCCCACCCCGAAGGCCCACAGCATCCAGCATGTTGCTAACTCATGATCTACTGAGGTTGGGGGGGGTGGTGGTGTCACAAATAATTATTTACTGAGTAATATAAGAGCAGGCATTCAGTATTAACACAGTGGTGAAGGCAGAATATAAGAGAAATCATAGCTCTTACCTACTGTTTCAGTATGAAATTGGGGAGCAGTTAAAATTAAAAACTTGGATCTGGAGGTGTATGTTTCAGCTGAAGTACTTTAAAAGTAAGTTAAATAGTTTAGAAGAGTGAAGATTTTAAAGAGTTGCTGTAAGTTGAATTGTTATGCTTCAGGGGAAATGATTGAAAAGGAGGGTGGGCTGGTATGGATAGGTTAGTAACAGGGTATGGGACTGTTAAGGTGCTAAAGATATATTTGTAATGCAAAAGTACTGTTGAAAACTTGAGAAACCTGATGGTGGAAACACTTGCAGAACTGGAAAGATCACTGTGGAAAGCATATAGATGTTATGGTTTCTGGTGTTGCTTAATTCATGGCATTGGTAGTTAACTACGAATTTGATGGTCTGCATCCTTTTGCAGACATTGAGGCTACAGTTTTAACACCAATTCATTGAAGTCCCAGAACTGTTTCTAAGTGACTGAACTAGAAGTTACATTTCTTTTTGAGCATGGTGGATTTTTTCAAACCATACAGTTTCATCTTAAGTCACCTCCTCCCCATCTGCAATATGGAACTAATAAGACCAGTCTATCAGTGGTGGTCTCAGGATTGCAATAAGATAATATACTTTCATTTGCTCAAACTGGTGCTTGAGTATTGATTCTGTTTAAGTAAACTACACAATTTTAAGTTCTATATTATCTCTGGTAGCTAACTTCATAAGTGCAGAATCAAGAATTTGATGTTTTTAACTAACTGAAGTAATAGAAGTAGTTATAGTAGAATTTTTTTGTCTTTATAGTGACTGCATAAGACAGGAAAAATGAAGTGTCATAGCTTCAATTGACATTTCTTGAAAGCAGAAATTACTATTTTTTTTCTTTCTAAAAATTATGAGTAAATAATTATTGTGGGGGTGAGGAGGGAAAGGAATAATCCATGTATGACTAGAAAACTAAAGTGTTCCAGCAGTTTGACTGCTTCAAAATACCTAATTGCCCGCACTTACTCAAATGAAGCTTATTTGATTTTAGGTTGTCTGACTTTTCTAATTCTAAAAAAATTCCTTCCAGTAGCACCTTAGAGACCAACTAAGTTTGTCATTGGTATGAGCTTTTGTGTGCATGCACACTTCTTCTAATTCTGTCATTCTTAATACCACTTAAATATGCTTAAGATTGTGGTGGAACTTGAAGTTCTTGTTAGCTAAAAGGGAAACTGGGAAAATCAGTTAGATATGTTGCTGTACCCTCCTCCATACTGAGGAAAAAGTACAACAGATACCGGTAAATAGTAGTGGTAATGAAGCTGAACTCTGGATTCCACAACAGGGACCAAAAAAGTTAATGATCTGGGTTGAAAAGACAGATTGTGACAAAATCTAGCTCCAGTTGAGATTAGTAATCCTGTTGCCATGATAGGCAGCAACTCTGAAAGAAAAAAGAAAATAGATTTGGAAGAATAGATTTCAGTGGGTGCTTGAATGGATTGACCTTATTGAGAATCTGTTTTATTATTACAGATGTTGGATGAAAACAACCATCTCATTCAGTGTATAATGGACTACCAGAACAAAGGCAAAACCTCAGAGTGCTCTCAGTAAGTTAATTATCTGAATGTAATTCATGTTCATTCTTGCCATGTTCACTTTAACCATGCTCTAAAATAATGTGCTGTGCATACACGACAGGTTTTTCAGGTGCACAAAACACATTATGCAAGCAAGTGCATAATCTCTAACTTCTGCTTATATCTAGTCTGGTGTTGGTTGGTACAAGTAATATTTTTTTCTGTTCAGTTAGCTTGTTAGTATATCTCAGACATGTCCAACCAGTCGATTGTGATCAAGCAGTAGATCACGAGAGTGATCCTGGTCAATCACAGGAATGTTGTCGTCCCTCCGCCGCAGCAGCAGGGAATGCCAGGCCAGGCAGGAAGCGCAAGGAATGTCGCGCAGCCTGGCCTTGGCGGCAGCGGCATCTACAAAACCCAGCACTGGGGTGGGGTGGCAACATTTCTTGTCTGCTCGACTGCCCCCTGGCCTGGCTGCAGCGGCAGCCCCTGCACTGGATCCCTTTGACAATGGGGGGAAAGGAGGGAGGGCAAGTGTGATCGGGATCCAAGTCAGCTGCGCGGCTCCCTTTGATGGAGGAAGGAGATATCGGGATCTGCATCAACTTTGACAGGAGGGAGAAGGAGGAGAGGAGACAGAAAAGGCTGGCTTGGGGGGAAGAGAGAAGCCAACTGGCTCCCCAGAGAGAACTTTTGCCTCCCTTTCCTTCCCCCCCATTTAAACTCCCCCCTCCCGTGTCCAGTTAGCCACTTCCTTCCACACACACACCCTGCACACGCTCCTCATCCCTCCAGTGACAATGGGTAGATAACTGCCAGTATTTTATACTGGGAGTGGATCACAGTCTCTTGAAAGTTGAACATGCCTGGTATATCACTTTTGTGACATGCACATATGTGTGGGCAATCATGGTGTAAAATTTTGAATAGGCAAATTAAGACAACTGTGTGCTCCCTACAACCAGCATTACCCAAAATACCCCAATCAACTATCAACCATCTACACAGGAAGGTACTTAGGATATGTGGGAATAAGGCTTTCAAGAACTTTAAGATGTCAGAAGCAGCACCTAGAAGTGGTGCCTAAAACTAATTAATAGCCATTGTGTGGAGACCAGAATTTGAGTATGCTACACCAATTCCTGTTTCTGAGTTGTTTTTAAGTGTAGCCCAGTGCAAAGTCTTCATAAGAGGCTGCCATTACAATAGCTACATTGCAGTTTTTGACAGTAGTGACATGAATGTTTAACCTTAAATTGTAAACATACTCTTTATTTTATAGTTATCAGCAATTGCTGCATACAAACTTGGTCTACCTAGCCACAATAGCAGACTCCAATCAAAATATGCAATCTATACTGCCACCAGTAAGTACCTTGTAAAGACAATTGTGTGTGCTCTTTCTAATGTAAAAATGTACCTCAAGAAATGTTTAATCACAAATATCTGTACTAATTTTTCTGCATGGCTTCTTCTACCTTGTAACAAACATCTTTGCCCCATATATCTCTGTTTGCAGTATATTACTAAAATAGAACCTTATGAATAACACTTGCTTGATTTCATTGAAAAGGTTGTATTTCTTAATACTCTACAGGATCAGTCATAATTAAAACCAGCCCAATTCAAAGTGCTGGTTTTGAGTTATAAAGTCTTAAATGGCTCAGTCAGGACCGCAATACCTGAAGAACCTCCTCTCCCCATATAAATTTCCCAGATTCTACCTTGGGGGGCCCTTTTTTGTGTGCTTCCTCCATGTGAGGTCTGAAGGGTGGCAACATGAGAATGGGCCTTCTCTGTAGTGGCTCCCCATTTGTAGAATGCTGTCCCCAGGGAGATTTCATTAGCACCTTCACTATATGTTTTTACGCAACAGGCAAAAATGTTCCTTTGGCTGATTACTATTCCACAGCCTTTTAAATCTGTATGTGGGAAGGGGGATTCTTGTTTTGCTGTTTTGTTTTACTTGTTTACTTGTTTTTATCCTGTATTTTATTCTGTGAACTGCCCTGAGATCTTATGATAAAGAACAGTATATAAATCTAATAAATAAAATAAATAGATTATACCTTGACTATTTTAGCACAGATTACCAAGTCTCTTTATGGATATGGTAAGGTGCTACATTTTGTTTTTAAAATACTAACTCCATGCAACTAATTCTTCCAGTTGCTGAAGGGCATAAGAAGAGTCTGCTGGATCAGGCCAAAGGTCTAATCCTCTTTTGAAGCTATCCAAGTTGGTGGCCATCACTGCCTCTTGTGGGAGTGAATTCCATAGCTTAACATTGTGAAGGAGTACTTTCTTTTGTCCTGTATCTTCCCTGAGTTCTAGTGTTACAAGAAAGAGAGAGAAAAGGTTCCCTTTTTTTGCTTGCGTAAGAGGTTGCATAACTACTTGCACAGGTGGAAGCATGATAATTGCTATAGAATCTACTTAGCATAGCATTACATGAGCTGTAATACAACTTCTTCAGCAAGCAGTTGCAGCTGTTTTCCTTCCACCCACAGTTATTCAGAGCCATCCCATTTAATGCAACTGAGGCACTGAAACTTAACCTAATATTTGATTGATTGAAAATGCCACTTAACACACTAAGGTTGTGCCCTATGGTTGCATAGTAGTACCTCATCACAAACCTTTGGAAATTCAGCCTTGCCAAGAGTTGTTAGCCAAAAACACATCACTGTTTTCTGTTACCTCCATGCTAGTTTTTGTTGCTGATGTCCCCAACACACCCTTTTCTTTACAGCACAGTGCAGCACCATCAACATCATCTCCCTACTGCCCCCTCTTTTTCAAAAAAATACTATTTTCTATGGTGGCAGGAGCACCACTACAGGAAACTTCTCTGGCACCTTGGTTCTTAGAGAAGACCAAAAGCCGTTAACAAGATCCAGCCTTTCTGTGGAAGAATGCCTGTGGTGGTACTGCAGTTTGCAAGAGTGGCTTAGGATTTTTAAAACAGAAAAAGTCAGCTTTAGAATTGTTAAAGCCTGCCTAGCGGCTGTGGTCAACCAAACACCTAACCACCTTGCCCAAATGCCTGGCTCTGTGAAGGAGCCCTTTTTCTATTCTCAAGAAACTCCCAGGCCAATAGGGAAGTAGAGATGGTGGCTAGCCAGCTGCCATGGATGAGAACCAAACTCGAAGTGATGCCTCCACACACCACCAGCTGGAGCCACTAAGTTCGTAGGTAACAGGCTGGGCTGGTGAGGGGCACATTTTTAGCCAGTGCCTGACTTGGGCAACTGTTGGTGCCAGACCTGTTGTAATTGGGAGGTGGCTGAATTGGTGCCCTCTAGATGCTGTTGGAGCGCCGCTCACATCAGACTAGAGCATTGGTCATGCTGGCTTGGGCAGCTGATGGGAATTGTAGCCCAAAGCTTTTGAAGAGTACCAGGTTGGCTACTTTTGTTATTCATAATAAATGTGAACTATATCCAAATATAGCTTGGAAGACTAATTAGGTTGGCTTCTCCACCTATAAACTGAGCGGGAGAGGAACTTGGACTGCCCCTTCCTCCCACCCTCTTAAACATGCTGCTCCAGCAGGGAAGAAAGGAAGAAGGTTCACCCTCCCACCCTTGTCTCCCTGATATCTGGGATGCTATTGTGGCTGCATGCCAGCTGCAAGGTGTTCTAGGAATTCTAGTTTTGCCAGTGTTGAGAAAGTTGCACTACACAGTGCTTCTTGCATCTGGTATGCAGCCATAGCAAAATACTAGCTGTCTCTACCTCCCTCTGCTGTTGCCACAATTCTTTTTGTGCAGTGGGTGGGGAGAGATGGATAGATGAGTGGGAAGGGAAGGGGTTGTTGGGCAATTCAAGTTATTTCTACATTTGAGGTGAACAGTTTTTTAAGACAAATCCCAAGCCTAGCTAGAGGAATTTGCCCATCTCTGCTTGCAACTACCTGAAATCTTTCTTGTACCTAGAGTTAAAAAATACACTTGATGCAAAAGAATTAGAAGTTAAGCAATAAATAGACAATGGATGAAAGAGTGGAATAAATGTACAGGCTAGGGCTTTTTAAAAATAGCTGAACACCTAAAGAAGAAAACATAACAGATTCCTTTATACTTACCTGTTTTTCTTTATCAACTTCTTGAAGGAAACAAATTATTTGTTCAGCCATGTCCTCTGGGAAAACCTTACTAATATTCTTCAAACTTAAACATTCTGCTAATGTCTGAAAGAATAGTTTTCTTGATACTTTTAGGCAGATGTTTTTCTTAATATAACATCTTTAACATCCATGAAAGTCATAGCCTGCTTATTTAGTGTTTTTAGATGCCTTAGCTTTTTGAAAATTGGATCCAAACATGTTTTTCCTTAAGCATGAATAACTATTTATTGCATGGTTATACACATGTAAACCAAGTATGATTTTTAAAATGTTTTAAAAATGTTTTAAAAATCTTTATCCTATACTATTTAAAAGAATTGACATGTCCTGAATTGATGCAAGTTTCAAAATCTTGTTTCTCTTGTTCCTGGTATTTATCTACACACATTTAGTTCCAGTGCCTTAGTTAAAATTAGTGAAACTTGAAGTTTCTTTCCTGTTATGTCTGCTGCTGGCAATTCAGTAACCCACTCCCTGACTTTCATGATCTGATAGTGGGTACCAACAAAACTTCAACTCTTTAGGTTAAGGAGTGCATTTAATATTCTTGTTTGTGAAAGATGTGTACGTTTGAAACCCCAGTCCTGAACTTAGCTGTTCCACAAGAATGGCTGTATAGTTTCTTCAGGTCTAATATGCATTTTAGAAATGAAATTTAGGAACATAGGAATCAGACTTTTACTGAGTCAGAGCATTGATCTATTTAGCTCAGCACTGTCTGTTCTGACTGGCAGCAGTTCATCAGGGTTTCAGGCAGGGGACCTTTCAGGATTTTCCCAGGAGGGAGTTAACACAGACAATGACTTCTTTCCAGAACGCTGCCACTATAGGGCATGACTAGATTATATGTTTCACTGCCACCACATTGACAACATATGTCTTTGGGTGCAAGATGCTTCAGGTAGATGTGGTGAAAAAAGACAAGTTTGGGTGGATTAGATATAATAGAAGGTCCAACAAACAAAATTTAATAGGGGCCAAAACAGTTTGCTATTGTCTCAAGTGTATAGGGCAGTCCAGCTGTCTCTGCATCCTTCCCATTGGCCATCCACATCACATTTCCCATTACCCAGTAGGTTTTTTAAAAGGTAAGAGTGCGTGGGTTTTGAATAGTTTACCAAGGGTATGTGGTCCTCCAGCAACCCCTGGGTTCAGAGGCACTTAAAGCTGCTGGGCCAAAACCAGAAACTAAAAAGTACTAAAATTGCAGGTACTGCCATTCTGCTGCAAAGGGCAGGGCAGAAAGTCTCCCTCTCTAGACTTACCGGTTTTTTTAGCATGATGACTCCCACCACCACTTATCACTTCCACAGCACCATCTTGCCCCCTGTATATACAGGGTTTACACCAGATGGTAAATTTCCCCTGGGAATAGTGTCTCATGATTACCTCACAGGTCTATTTACACAGCTGTATGATAAGAGCCTTCCCTGTTTGTGGGAGATTCTCATGGGAAGTATGATGGGTACTCTGTCCTTTGAAGTTCCTATGGCAAAGAGAAGATAGTAACAGTTACCCTCTTTGACCTTCCTAGAGGAGACTGTCATGCATTTATATACCTTTATTTTGCTTTCCTTCTAAACTTTTGCATTAATAAATACCCAGCTGAGGCTTTTGCTGATGTAATAGGGGAGTTAATTTTTGAACATTTCCCCTGTAATTCTGCATACCACCTCACACACCTCCTCAACTCTCCGGAGCAGATTTTCAGGTGGTTGGAAGTAGAGGGGAGAATCAGCAAAAATTGCCTGCTTCCTCTTCTTTGGGTGCAATAGAATGCTCTTCCCTGAGCAGAATTTTTTTGCTCTATCCCAGTGTCCCTGTGGGAATTTATGGGATGATCGCTTAATCATAGAATTGTAGAGTTGGGAGGGATGACAAAAGTCTTCTAGTCCAACCCCCATGCAGTGCAGGAATCTTTCCCCCCCAACTTGGAACTCGGAGTCACAACCTTACAATTAAGAGTCTCAAGCTCCCACAGGCAACCTGAAGTCACCTAGTTCAACCCCCTGCAATGCAGGAATCCCAATTAAAGCATCCATGACAGATGGCCATTCAAACTGCTTAGAAACCTCCAATGAAGGAGAGTCCAGCACTTTCCTAGGGAGTCTGTTTTCATATTCAACATTAAAGTAAAATCCTGAATTTATTTTGTAGCAGTTACAGATAAAAAGGTTGACATTCTAAATAAACAGCCTATTGTTGTTGTTTAGTTGTTTAGTCATGTCCAACTCTTCATGGCCCCATGGACCATAGCACGCCAGGCACTCCTGTCTTCCACTGCCTCCCGCAGTTTAGTCAAAACAGTTTGTTCATGTTTGGTCAAAACAGTTTGGTCAAAACAGTTTACTCAGGTTCGTAGCTTCGAGAAACAGCCTGAATTGTGAGGCGAAAGTCTGTGCTGGAATAGTCATACCGGAAGATAGTGTTGTGCTGCAAAGTCTTACCGGGTATTGAGGGAAGTTGAATATATCGGGAGAAGCAAGGCACATGCTGAAGAACTTAGTTAATGTACCTACCACATGTATATGCTGGGTATTTATTGTACTAACTTCTTCTGTTTCATTAAATTGTCTTTCAGCCACCCACACAGAATATGCCAATGGGTCCAGGAGGAATGAGTCAGAGCGGCCCTCCCCCACCTCCACGTTCTCACAATATGGGTTCAGATGGTATGGTAGGTGGGGGCCCTCCTGCACCACACATGCAGAACCAGATGAACGGCCAGATGCCTGGTAAGTTTTTTCTCAAAGAAGACATTAACACCAGGGTTGCTCAGCAACTGAAACAACATGTGGGCTCAAGGGATAGAAGATGGTTGATGACAAAACTGCTTTGAATGCCCCCTGAGTACAAGCTCTCTAAGTTTGTTAGCTACAGAGCTATGTGACCTGTATTCTGTGTTTATCAGGCTGCCCTTGGGCTTTGATGTAGCTGACACACAGCATTCCTCTGAACAGAACTGGCTAAATTTAGTCTGTCTGAAACCATACAGTTACAGCTGTGTTTAGAAGGCTTTCTGAAGAAAGGTACTGGCCTGTGGTTGAATAAATTCTCACTGAAAGATTATCTCATGCTATCACATCTAAATTAGTGTGATAAGTAAGAGGTGAAGCTGATGGAAAAGTCACTTAGACAGAAAATCTAATTTCTACTAATCTTCTCTATGGTACAATGACGGGGGAGGAGCTGTATATCAAGCAAGTTGTGTACAATACCTCAACATGATTTTTTCAGTTCTAAACTTGAAGTCAAGTTTTTATTAAAGAATAAAAGTATGTGACATGTCAGTGCTTGCAGGATAAAAGCAAAACAGTGTTACATGTTTTATCAGTTTTATTAGGCTGTACAGTGGTACCTTGGGTTACAAACGCTTCAGGTTACAAACTCCACTAACCCAGAAATAGTACCTCAGGTACTATTATTTAGCTTCAGGATGAGAACAGAAATCGTGCTTCGGCAGCGCGGCGGCAGCAGGAGGCCCCATTAGCTAAAGTGGTGCTTCAGGTTAAGAACAGTTTCAGGTTAAGAACAGACCTCTGGAATGAATTAAGTTCTTAACCAGAGTTACCACTGTATTATTCTGGGGAAAGATTGACAGTAGCACACAAAATGTCATTGAAGAAGGAATGCCCGCCATTTGTTTTGTTTTTCCATCAAAGAGACCCTACTGTTTGAATACCATATTAACACAAGAAAAGCCATGCTGGATCAGACCAAAGGCCCATCTAGTTAAGCATCTTGTTCTCAGAGTAGCCAGCCAGATTACTGTGCGAAGCTTGCAAGCAGGATCTGCAAATAACAGCATTCCCTCCACTTGTAGCTGGTATATGGAGGAGAATGCAGCCATTGATGGTCCTACATACCATGAATTTACCTAATGCTCTTTTAAAACCATTGAAGTTGGTGGCTATCGCTACGTCTTGTGTCAACAAATTCTATTGTTTAACCATACCATTGTTTTAACTATTTTGGGTATTGATTTAAATGTTTCAAATCTGTATAAACATGATTTTGGGTCATCAATAGAGTGCTACATTCAGCATACAAAGCTATAGTCAATCTAGGAAATACTAACAGTGATGCAAAATGTTATTTCTTTTGGAAGGGCAGTTTAACTAAATATGCAGGAAATTTCAGCCTTCCAAGTGTGTTAAGTGACAAACCTTATTGAGCAGCCTAGATGATTTCTAAATGAGCATCATAGCTCTGTGATTGTGTGTTTCAAGACATTAATATAGAAATTATTTTTTTTCAAAGGACCTAATCACATGCCTATGCAGGGGCCTGGACCGAACCAGCTCAACATGACAAACAGTTCCATGAACATGCCTTCAAATAGTCATGGGTCCATGGGAGGTTATAATCATTCAGTGCCATCCTCTCAAAGCATGCCTGGACAGAATCAGATGACAATGAGCCAAGGACAGCCTATGGCAAACTATGGTCCTAGACCAAATATAACAATGCAACCAAATCAAGGTAAATGAATAAATTTCTACTCTTTATTATTATTATTTTATTATTTCTATTTAATTAATTTGTATACCACCGTTCATCTGAAGATCTCTGGGCGGTTTACAGCAAATAAGATAAAATGATTTCAATGTGTTTATTTGGAACTGAGTTATGCTATTGAAAAGTAGAGTTGGTTTCTGATCTTTACTTGTTGAAAATGTCTGAAAAAATTAATCAGTTAAGAGTTCAGAAACTCAAAGTGAGCCAGACAGAGCAGCTGTGAATCCAGGCAGCTTGGATTTTCCACAGTTTGCCACACAGCGAAAGCAAGAACACAGGTTTTTGTGAACAACTGTTTAAATCATAGCAGGTTTTAGTCTGTAGGTAGGAAAAAGCAGAGTTGGCACACCACTGTGATTACAATAAAGAGAAAAGGTACCTAAAATTATATGTTGGCAGGTTTTCCAAGCCTTTTATACAGAGGACCCAAAGCAGGGTTTTAGCAAATTGTTAAAGCAAACACAAGGTTGTGTTGCAGGAAATCTTAGATTATAGTCTTCAAGCTCCTACACTATGCTAGGTCAGCTGAAGCCAATGAAACTTTTCTAGCCTATTCAACACTTTATAAGGTTTCTTCATCCTTCTTTTTGAGCAGCTTCTGCCTTTCCCAATATGTATTTGTCTATTAACTACTATATTTTGTATATTAGCCTTAAACTACTTTTTTTTATCTTGTAGAAAAAAGATTTGCAAGATATTTTGTGTTTCTGGTGCCCCAAAATTGTTTCTTGTCAAAGCTGATAATTAGAAAAGTTAAGGTTTCTTTTTGTTTGTCTTGAATGTAGATTATAGTTAGAATGAATGCATAAAAGGTTGCTATGGCTTTTCTCACTGTAGGCCCAATGATGCACCAGCAGCCACCTTCTCAACAGTATAACATGCCCCAGGGAGGTGGGCAACATTATCAGGGACAGCAGCCACCAATGGCGATGATGGGTCAAGTTAACCAAGGAAACCATATGATAGGACAGAGGCAGATTCCTCCATACAGACCACCACAGCAAGGTAAGATTCAAAGTTGCCAATTTCACCACTTGATTAATTAACACATAAGAAAAACTTTCAGCTGATTTTATTACCTATATCCTGTTCTATCTATATTCTTGACATACATTCTGTATTTATCTAAACAGAAGAAGGCCACAAAAGGTTCTAGTACACAATTTTACATGTGTACTTGCCTGCTCTGTTTATCATTTTAGGCCTAAAAGAGTTAGCTTTTGCAAAGCTTTTCTGCCTCAGAACATGAAGGCAAATCCCCAAACAAGTGGCTATTTCCAATCCTGTACTATTATATTCTTCCCCAAAATAGTACTTGAAGCCAAAATGTCACTATTTTGGATCTAAATGTTGAAACCTATATTTTTCTGTTCTAATTTTCTTTTTCGAATCAAAAGTTATATAAAAAAGATAAAACTTCGCTGAAATCTATGTTCAGTATATGGAATACTGTACAATCTGTACTAATGTAGAGTGGAATTGAGAAGTTGCACGCTAGACGAGATGAGATGGTTATCAACAACTATCTACTTTTCCTTTTCCTTTTTTAAGAGCAACAAATATGTGTGTGTGTGTATATATATATATACACACACACACATATATATAGTCTTTCTGTTTTTAGAAATTTATATTCGCATCATCTTGGGTATATAATTCAGTCAGGTTGCTGTATATATAATACATACCTGTTTAGTCACAAAGCATTAAGTATGCTTTCTGAAACACAGTGACATGGGTGGGGGAAGTCTTAGATGAGGACTGTTTCTCATAGTAAACTGAGAAATTAGTGAGCGTGCTAACAGAGAAAATAAGTTATTTACATATTGACTGGTTGTGGTTTTTCAGGCCCACCACAGCAGTACTCAGGCCAGGAAGACTATTATGGGGACCAATACAGTCATGGTGGACAAGGTCCTCCAGAAGGCATGAACCAGCAATATTACCCTGATGGTAATCTCTCATAATATTAATTTTCCCATTTTACATACCTGCCCATTACCAGTTATATATAAAGCTATTTGATGAACAACTTTTAGCAACTGATCACTAGAACACTTCTTATATTTACTAAAGCTTGCAAGTTCAGTAATCTGAAACCCTATGGATAACTTTATTTAACAGCTCACTCAAAGTATAAACTTTGTAACATCAGTTCTAGTACCCTGATACAGATTTTATCAGAATTCCCTTTTTTGGCTCAAGATATATTAAATTCTTCACCGTTTGTAGAACACTTGATGCAGTCATGTATTATGTCTGCTTTTCAATATCATTTTGTTTATAAAAAGAAATTTTAAAGCTCAATACTTACTTAAGAGCTGTTAACAAAACAACCAATATGCTTTCAATGTCTTTTCTCTGTGTGTGTTTAAAGAGCAAGCTGTGCTCTTTAAACTCAGTTCGTGGCTGCATTCTATGCAGAATTCTAGATAACTCCATTTTTCCTTTTAACATTTTTCTGATTTTGGAAATCACATAACTTTGGGAAGTACAAATTCTGGCTCTTAGCATTGTAAAATTTTCTCTTAAATTAGAAATTCTTGTCGTATATTATAGGGAAGTGCAAGGATGTTCCTCAGGAAAGGAGATTTTTAAATTCAATTTTAATATATGGTAGTAAAGGCAAATTAAAAATATATGGATGGATTCATGGCTGCTGTAAGAGCTAACATGACACTTTGTACATTAATTTGTGGCACACAATATAATACCTTTTTCAGAGCAACTATTTGTTGCAAATTAACGGTGTGGTGTTTTTTTAAAAAAACATGTTCAGATAGAATTTGCTGGCATTTTATCACATTTTATCATTCATCACCATCATTTTCATGATTTACTTAATCTCCATGTCAGGAAATCAGACTTCCACACCCCTAATTATGGTTCATGTTAGAGCCAGTTTTGTAACATGTAAAAGTATGGTAAGGCAGAGTCATACAAAAGCACTCTTACAAATTCCATTAATCACTGCTACAACTTCCCTCTTGGGAGTCATACTGTGTCTTATCTGGCTTCTTGATGTTATCCACAAGACCAAACCAGAGGTGTAAGCCGCCAAGAGAACGTGAATGATAGAGTGGCTTATAAATGGTATAAAATACATAAAATTCTGTTATCTTCTGCTGTGGCATAGGTAACTTTTGTGAACATTTTCAAAAGTCCATTTGCAGCTAGATGAATTAGAGCCACTATGTTCTGCTCTGTTCTTTTCAGTTTGGCAAATGCAAGAGTTGTCATGTATAACATGATCTGCAAATCATGGCATTAATTATGAAAAGGCATTTTTAACCTGACAAAAAGTAGCAGGATATAAAATATGCAATTGAATAAAATTTGGGATGCCTATGATCAGGAATGATTTTATATACAGATACTGTAGTTGCCACAAAAGTTGAAAGCATTTTGAAAAATGTAGTATTACTTTTTAACTAAAAGAAGCATATTATTACTGACCATGGTCAATATTACTTAATGAAGTAGATTTCTAATTACAAGCAGGAGAAATATGTGAGAACTTAAAGCAAGCATCAGGTAGGATGTTTCTTTTACCAACTGGATCCTAATGGCAGGTGTCCATAGCATTTACTTATTGTGCTTATATGATAAAGGAGAATTTGGAAGGAAAGCTGTCCTGTCTCTTGTGTCCTGTGTCCCCCCCCCCAAAAAAAAAGATTGCTGTGGATAATAGTTACATTGGGGCAGGGGAAGATAAGTATTATTTTTTAGATATGCCATACAAAAAAGCAATGAAGTTTTTTGGAAGTTCATTGTAGTTATGCTGCTTTTAGCAGCATATGCTTTTGAATTGGAAATCAGTAGAACAGGTGTATGATAATTGGTTTCTTTGTTCATTCTAATTAAATTCAGGTTTTTTACATGTGAAAGGACTAAATGCTTTTATATTTTTTAAAGACAAAAATACTTTCCCCCCCACACAACAAAGATTACCAGAAGCTCAAGACTATCCCTCACTGTGATGTTGCTAGAACTACTTCATTAGCTGACTTTTTTTATATCACGTGCTAATTCAGTATAAAAGGAAATCCTATTGGTAAATCCTTCTAAATCAATTTGAAGGTTCTTTTTAATGTATTTCCAGCTGACGCTGATTTTTCAGTAAGATGAAAACTTCTTAGGATTTTCACTCAGAGGCCATTAACGTTTCTTCCTGTCTCTTGTCGAATTGATGTAGGTCATAGTGATTACGGTTATCAGCAACCGTCGTATCCTGAACAAGGCTACGATAGGCCTTATGAGGATTCCTCCCAACATTACTACGAAGGAGGTATCTATATACCTTCACACACACATGCACACATACATTCCTTTTCCTCTTCCCTTCCACAAAGGAACAAAATCTTGCACAACATAACCTATTTCCTGCCCATGCAAAGTTCTTGTAGACTACTAGTTGCTGGCTTTTGAGAACTGCAGGGAACTTGAAGCATTCAAAATAGTTTCTTGCAACATCTAAATCTTAATTTGTCGTTTCTAACAGCAGTAAAATGACTAAAACACCGTTAGCATCTATTCAAATCGTACCTTTTTATTTAAACATAAATCCATTGGTCCAGTTGTATATTTTGTGTGTATGTGTACATACAAATATAGTGCCATTAGGAAACAGCTTGCTGATTTGTGTAGCTAGTTTGTGCTCTGTAGCTGTCTTTAATTTTGTCCTTTTTTATTTATTTAGCATAGTCATGGCATCATCATGTCATGACATCACGTTCCAGTAAACTTAATGCTCATTTGGCAGAAAATGCTGCAGTTTAGCCTTGCAAAATCTGGCTTTAACTGCAGTTTGTTTGGCCTAATTCCTTCTGTTTTGGTTTGTTTGTTTTCTTGGTTTTGTTCAGTTTTTGAGATCAAGACTGGATTTTCATTTTGTTTTTGTGGTGTTCACTGTGCATATTAAAACGAGGGGGGAAAGAACTAGAAAAAGTGCCTTTAACTATCCTTGCTTAACCTCATGTTTCAGGAAACGCGCAATATGCTCAGCAGCAAGAAGCCTATCAAGCACCGCCTCAGCAGCAAGGTTATCAACAGCAGCAGTATCCAGGTCAGCAAGGTTACCCTGGGCAGCAGCAAGGTTATGGTGAGTAAATATATAGTCGGGTATGCAACCTATGGCCCTATATAGTTGAACTTCAACTCCCGTGAGCCTTGGCCATCATGGCCAATGGTCAGAGAGGATGGGAGGTGAAATCCAGCCATTTTTGGAAGACCACAGGTTCCCCATTTTGTAGCTGTCTGTGGAACCAAAATGTCAATTTACCATCAGCAATAGAGCAATTATGCACCAACAGTCACAGAAGGTTCAAATCCACAGGCAGTTTATAAAGTAGGATTATACACACACTCCCCCTCCCCTGCCCATGTGGCTATGGGGAGAGGATGGGGAGTTTTCACTTCTGTTTTTAAACTAACCAGTAAACCATATGCCTTGAAAAAATTGTTTTCAGATAGCACTTCTCCACTCTGTTAAAAGTAACATTTGAAAGCAGCAGTTTCAAAATCATTTTTGACATCCTTTGGCTCAGTTCCCTTCCTACACAGTAATTGGGAAGGACGTAGGTAGAATATGCCTAATACACACATTTGGATTGCCATTATTTGAAAGTTAGTCTTGTTTATTTCTGTAGAACCTCCAAGTTAAATAAACTCAAGATCACAGTCTTCACAGTGTTCATTTAAAACAATATTTTTGGTCTTCTGTAAGTTCTGAAATTGAAACAGACTGTGATAGAGTGCATTTGTTTGTTTTATCTTTTGCTTTAAACAAACTGAGCAAATTTCAAAATTTCATCATCTCTTAATATTTTCTACAGCTTTAATTTGTTTCATACATAAATAGAAAGATCAGTGCCTAACCTTGCTCTGAACCATTTTGCAATATGAATTTAAACATAATATAGATATTTTCATCCTCATTTAATGCCTAAGATGCAGACTGCAATCTGTGCACGCAAACTGAAGGTCACTGAAGTGAAGCTTCTGTGAACAAATTTCTGCCTGGTTAAGGAATTCATTGGGTTGTATCCAATGCAATATTCGTACAAGGATGCTTATATAAAGGGAATTCTGCATCCCCTCTTTCCCACTGCAGCCCCTTTCACCCTTGAAAACCTTTTCCCAAGACAAAGGCATCAGATGTCATGGGGGGGGGGTTGGCAGAGAATTGGGTAGAGGTGACTTGCACTCTCCCAAGAGTGGCTAGTTTGGTGTGGTGGAGCTGTCCTCCTAACACAGCTGTCCCTGCCTTCTTAGCTGAACAATGCTAGGGCAGGGTGGGGCCATTGGACTGACACTGCCAGTGTGCCTGCACAGCCCTGCCCCTGCAGCATCTAGTTAAGTGGCAGCAATACCCACCATGCTGATGTCTCCTGCTCTTTCCAATATCCAGCCTCCCACTGCAGCCCATGTGCCAGGCCTCAGGAAATGCCTTTCGGGGGGCTGCAGTAGAAAGGAGAGAGTGGGGAATTTAATGTGTGTAAGCATCCTTTTGTTCTTACAGCATTGAATGGACCCGACTGGTAACAGTCAGTGTTGCCTAGTAAACAAACATGAGGCTGCCTCAATTATACCAGATCTAAAAGTAAGGGTGTTGTCGTTAGTTAGTAAAATTTTATACCACCCTACATCCAAAGATCACAGGGTGGTTTACAGTATAAATTTGTAGGTAAGGATGATGGGAGTTGTAGTCCAGAAACATCTGGAAAACAGATTCCCATCATCCCTGAATACCAGCTGGAGCAGATGCTGCTGCAGAAGACCAGTACCTTCTTAAACTCAACTTTAGATATTCTTTATAGTGTGACTGCTATATAATAAGCATTGGTCAGCATCCAGACTACTGCAGTACTCATACTTTGTGCCCAAGAAGGCTTTTAGTAGGTGTTCCTTGAACAGCAGTCTTTCCCTCCACATTGCTGGCACCATGTCTAGTTTGGAAACAGATGGGACTTCCAAGCGTAGTTTGTGATATGGCATGAGAGTTTGCTGTTCAGAGGAAAGTTGTCAAACATCACACTGAGCATCCATTTAGGTGTCTTAAGGTACACCATTGAAGTGATATCCTCTACAATGCAAATAGGACAAATGTTGTCCTCTCTGGAAAGCCTTCCCTCTACAGCCCTTGTTGTTGCATTGGCAAGCAGTGTTCAGTAGTGTAAAGGTAAAGGGACCCCTGACCATTAGGTCCAGTTGCAGACAACTCTGGGATTGCATGCTCATCTCACTCTGTAGGCCTAGGGAGCCAGCGTTTGTCCGCAGACAGCTTCCGGGTCATGTAGCCAGAGCAATGCACGGAAATGCCGTTTACCTTCCCGCCAGAGCGGTACCTATTTATCTACTTGCACTTGACAAGTAGGTGGGCAGGAGTTCAGTGGTGTACTTACTATCCTAAACAGCATTCTCTTTTAAACAAGCCAATAACATAGTTCCATTTAAAATGTTAATATACTGTATTTGAGAGAGACTATATAAATCAGTGATCTGACCCAGTATGGAGGTAGTCCTGTGTCTGAAGTATTGTGGATGTAAACCACATGTTTGCAGCTTTTGTTGAACAGACTTCTTTAAGCAGTATGTATTTTTTTTCTGGGTAGGGCAAAGAGGATATTGGAAGGTATTAGTGTCTTTCACCAGTGCAAAATGACAAATGTGTCAGCTTGTAGATACATACTCACTCTATGATATGTAAAAATATGCTTCCTAGTGTTGGATCAAGTTAAGTTAACAACTGCGTAAATAGACTTGGCTTATATACTAGAGTTCCCCTACTGATTTTTAGATATTCATAGCTCTTTTAGTTTAATTGGATCCTGCAGAGTCTTTATAGGAGGCATCAAAGAATTTGGACACTAGATCCCAACAGCTTTGTTCTAATGTTTTTCCCCAATTGTAGAACAAAGAGATTCCACCACCAAAAGCTATTGAAAAGGCGGATAGATTGGAAAGTGACAAGTAAAGCTTTGAAAAGAGTTTCTTCACTTGTCTTTGGTGGGCATCTATCTGTAGGCTCATCCCCACACTCTTACTGCCTGCCAGAAAGCAAAAACAACAGGGTGTATTTATTAAGGGGGGAAAGGGTTGTATTCTTTGTACTTTTCTCCAGAGTTTAAACAGAGGGACATGATAATTATAATTTGGCCTTGTTAAGTCACTGTTATGAGCTCAGTTTAACAAAATTGTCATGTTTGTAAAAGAAGAAAGATTACCATATAAAATGACTTGTTATCTTTCAAATCTGGATAGCAGAGATTATTCTTGCAAACCTGGAGTTATAATATTATGCAAGGAAGAGTCACAAACTTTATATGATTCATGAGGAAAGGTTGCATCATTTAGGCCTTCCTTGTTTAGAGAAAAGGTGAATAAGAAGGGACATGACAGAGGTGTAAAATTATGTGGATAAAGTTGATAGAGAAACGTTTGTCTTCCTTTCACATAATAGTAGAATTCATGAGTATCCAATGAAGTTGATTGTTGGAAGATTCAGGACAGACAAAAGTATTTCACATTGTATTTAGGTAAACTACGGAATTATCTCACATAAAAGGTAGTGATGACCACTAAATTGAATAGCTTGTAAAGGCGATTATACAACTTTATGGAGGTCAAGGCTAGCAATGGCTACTAACCACAATGACTTTTTTTTTTTACCTCCACTGATGGAAGCAGTAAGCCTCTGTATGCTATATGCTCATTTTTGGGAATCCCATGCAGGGAGAGTGCTGCTGCACCCAGTCTTGCCTACTGGTTTCTCCATGGCATCTAGTTGGAAATGTGAGAATGGGGTGCTGGATTAGAGGGCCCATTGGTGTGATCAACAGCCTGTTCTGACGTTTTGAAATAAATGGATTGATGATTATGATTTGTTTCTGACTTTGTAGTTTGAATGTTTGAGTTGATCCTTGTTCAGTTTTGCTCTCTAAAATATTTCAGGTCCTTCTCAAAATGCTCCAGGACCTCAGTATTCTGGTTATCCCCAAGGGCAAGGGCAACAGTACGGAGGATATCGGCCTACGCAGCCTGGGCCCCCACAACCACCACAACAGAGGCCTTATGGATATGACCAGGTGCAGTTTTTGTATTCCCATTTTAATATTTTAGCTTTCAATTTGTCATTTCAGGTACAAATTATTACATGTTTCAGTTTTCAGTCTTTGCAAGCTTATAGTTTATCCTCTTTAGCCCTCTTTGAAGGAACAAATTGGTTACAGCTAATCTGACAAAACTGATGTTTAGTGAATTTACTGAAAGTAAAATTCTAAAACAAAATTCAAAGTTAGTGTGCATTATTGTTCTCTAACAAATGCTCAGCTATGCAGTGTGCCATGTAACCCTCGGTCCTGCAGTGGCAGGTTGGTTTAATGCAACACCATAAAAACTTCCCTTCTAGCTTTTTCTGTCTTCTAACTTTTATAATATTTCCAGTCCACAGAGAATCAAGAGGTGGAACTCTGCTGTTTTATTTATTTAAAAATAATTTCTAGTCAGCTTTTACAAAACAATCAAAGTGGCCTGAGTAAAATTAAGAATACATTTTCACTAAAACAATAAATTTAATTTAGCTACTGGGCTTTGGTGCTGTTCTTAGATACAGGTTGTATCCAACTTGCATTTTACTCAGTGTATACGCATTGAAATCAATCAAGTTAGTCATGTTCATTAATTTCAACTTAAATTACTCAGAATAAACCCATTGAAATTAATGGACACTAAGTTATGCCCATAAATTTCACCAGGTCTGCGCTCTAAGTGAAACTTAGTTGAATACATTCCACAGGGTCTACTAATAATTATTTATATTGTATTTATATACTGTATTTTTTATTGTAAGCCACCGTAGAAACACTGTAGTTTTGAAAGGTGCAGGGTTTAATTATGGTGAACAAATTCAATCTGCTGGTTTTGTCGGATTGTCAGAACAATAAGTTAAAGTCTGAAGGTCTTTACTGCCAGTTCCAGTTTCTAAGAAAATCAATAGTATCCAGTTTACAATTGAAATTTTGAAACAAATCCCATTTACCATTCCTTTAGCTTTAGATGAAGTGAAAAGTTCAGGGGTATGTGCAAGTCTTACAACTTTGGGACATACTCCAGGTGTGTTGTTTCGCTCTAGGAAAATAAGGGAACCAACAGTATACAGTGGTGCCTCGACTTACGAATTTAATTCGTTCCGAAATCACCTTTGTAGGTCGAAAAATTCGTAAGTCAAAATGCCATTGGAAATGCGATTTCCCATAAGAATGCATTGGAAACGGAAAAATTCGTAAGTCGAAGCAACCCTATCTAAAAATTCGCAAGTCGAAAAATCCCTATCTAAAACCGCCGCGGTTTCCTTTCGGATGTCGAGATATTCGTAAGCATGCGGCCATTAGCCCCATTCGTAAGTCGAAAAATTCGGTTGTCGAGTCGTTCGTACGTCGAGGTACCATTGTATTTACATTCATTCTCTCCCTCTCTCTTCTCAGGGGCAGTATGGAAACTACCAACAATGAAAGAAAAACAAAAAATCAGGAAACAACCAGTAAATTTTAGCAGCTGTATTGCCTCTTCAGTATTGTGGACATCTCCTTTTGAAGACAATATTCTATTCTATCTAGTTTGGGAAACAAGAGAAACAGAAGAAAAAGCAACCCTGCATTGTTGATAAATGGCTGCTTTTCAGTATATTTTCTGTCTGGACTAGTTATAAACAAAAGTGATAGTCTTTCTAAAATAATTTTGCATCTGTACTCTAGGTGGCAATATTGGACAGAGAATACTCAATTTTGCAAGGAGCTTAGAACTGTACATCAAACAAACTGTTACAAACTGAAATGTGTGAACAGCATTGTATGTTTATGAAGGTTAAGGGAATTTAATATTTTTCCACAGATTCTTTTGTAAGGGGAAGGGGGAAATTTTTACAGCAGCAATATTTTATATATTATGTTTTTCATATGGAATATGCAAGGCAGTACACTACGCACTGGGCAAGGTCAGAAACCCATATAGATTGGCACATGATGCATTCTTTATTGTGTTAGTCTCATTGTTGTATGAGAGAGATATATATACTCAGCATACATTCTTGACAGACTGGTATGCAGAATTAATACCCCATCTATTTAATGACAGGCTGATCATGGACAATAACACAGTCTAGTATAAAG
Source organism: Zootoca vivipara (assembly GCF_965207765.1). Classification (NCBI taxonomy): domain Eukaryota; kingdom Metazoa; phylum Chordata; class Lepidosauria; order Squamata; family Lacertidae; genus Zootoca; species Zootoca vivipara. The sequence goes on along the minus strand of NC_142591.1, from coordinate 44,712,655 downwards.
AATTAATTTTTAAATATTTTGTGCAAAGCTCTTTTGTAAAAATGGTTTCTAGCAGTGGCAATTTTCTGTAATATTATTTTGGTTACAGGAAAATGTTCAGATTGGATTTGTAAGTGTCTTGTAATGGTTTCACATAAATCAAGCTGTGATCTTTTTTCTGATTGCAGTAACAAGGAATTTTAAAAAGTGTTCATTTAACCTGGCTTGAATATACAAAGTATTTAAAAACAAATTATAGATAGGCTGACATGTATTTTATTTCATAAGTGTATTTAACTTTTAGTAGGATCATTTCTATGTAACAAAAATAGTATAGGCGCTTTTGTAAAACTCTTGTCTAAACTTTATCATATGAGAGTTAAGAAAGAAGGCATTTGTTGTTTTATGTCCAATTTCATACTGGTTAATATGAGACCAAGACCAGGTTCTAGTGAGATTTTTTTAAATGCCAAACTCTGTTGTGAACTGCATTAATTTTTAGTGTTGCGTGTGAGTTAGCCATCACTTGGATTAACAGCAGAGCCATAGAGAACACAAAACTGTTTGAGATCAACCTGCAATTGTTTTCTCAGGTGCATCACCATAGTGTGTTGCATGGAAATACATGCATTTAGGCTGTCTCGGTACATATTTTTAAAAGTGTAACTAAAATTGGCCCAGGAGTTAAATATGTTTATTATGTGTTTTTATCTTTTTACATGATAAGCTGTACCTGAATGCATAAGGCATAAAAAGATGCATTCCTCCATAATTTTAAATTCAGAACAGTTTTCTTTTTTTCTATCTGTTGCAAATTAAAATCAAGTTTTGAACAGAAAATGTGAGGAACATAGATATGAATTAAATGCTTTTAGGTTCTGTGCCAATTTCCCACCACTGTGTACTTCATCGCTATTTAAAACTCTTCTCCATCAACTCTTAACAGAAGAATAAATTATTTGTGATTTTAATTTTTTCATTTGCTCCTTTAAATTAGATCTATTTCACTCTGATATTTCATTTGCAAGCATTGCTGCAGTTTTTTATTTTGTTGGTGGTGGTGCAGGATAACCAAATTGTATCTGTATTCTAGAACTTTATCAAAATTCTCTTCCCATAGCCAAGTTAATTAGAATTAACTGTTCAGTAATCAGTATGTTGTTGTGCGTAGGCTGTTTGTTACAAAATTCTCTCTGAAAATGATGGTCCATGAGACTATAATCAAGATGACTGAATTAGATAAATGAGTTGAGACAAAAAAAAAACATGCTGAACCCAACCTGCTATAGATACGTTATCTCATTTAAAATAAGCTCAACTGACATTAAGAAATAATTTGTCTTTCCAGCCGATCTTCTGTTGTCTTACTCTCATTTTTAATGGAAACTAAAATTGCAGTTTTAATAAGCAGAATTTCCTCCAGGGTTTCTCTCCAAGGGAATAATGCATTTTCAAGGTTTAATTGTTTTATAACGGTCCTATTTTGTAAAAGTTTTTAATTGGTGGTGACAAACATTACCTTATTCCTATGATATTGTGTTAAAACAACAACTTAGGAGATGGCTTCCCTTTGATTATTGGCATTTTGTTTAATGTATTTTGAAATCTAAACGAAGTAAAATACTAAGAGAGAAGAATACTGCAAAATGACAAGTGTGATAAACGGTTGATGCAAGTGGCTATTCTTTAGCAAATGAAAATCCAACCCAAAGTTTTCTGCAAGGATTGGCAGAAAAATATAAATTGCATAATTATGGGCAGAGGAAATCAATAGTAGTATATACCGTGTTTCTCATATTATAAGACATGTCTTATATTTATTTTTCCCTCAAAAAAACACACTATGGCTTATTTTCAAGGGATGTCTTATTTTTTCCTCCTCCTCCTGCCGCAGCCGGCATTGCTACTGCGCCTATCACTATGTCTTATTTTCGGGGTATGGCTTATATTCCTTGAATGCTTAAAAATCCTGCTATGGCTTATTTTATGGGTATGTCTTAAAATATGAGAAACAGGGTAATTGGGGGGGGGGGTTCAACAGAAGTATATTATTTACACCTGAATTTTTAGGGATATGTATTACAGTGGAACCTCTGCTTATGAACACCTCGGTTTATGAATTTTCGGTTTACGAACGCCGCGGACCCATCTGGAACGGATTAATTCACTTTCCATTACTTTCAATGGGAAAGTTCGCTTCAGTTTATGAACAGACTTCCAGAACCAATTACACCCATGCTTCGGGTTAAGTACGCTTCAGGTTGAGTACTCCGCGGACCCGTCTGGAACGGATTAATCCAATTTCCATTACTTTCAATGGGAAAGTACGCTTCAGTTTAAGTACTCCGCGGACCGTCTGGAACAGATTAATCCACTTTCCATTACTTTCAATGGGAAAGTTCGCTTCAGTTTATGAACAGACTTCCGGAACCAATTGTGTTCATAAACCGAGGTACCACTATATATACAGCAACTAGGACTGATGGGACTTGGAGTCCAAGAATATCTGGAGGGCACCAGGTTGACTACCTTGGTTTTATACAATCATGTATACACACACGCACAAACAGAATGAAGTTGATGTAACATGATATTCTATGTTAAGAGTAGGATTTTACTATTCTGTTGTAGTGTGTGCTATACTAGTGATTTTTATATTTATCAATATAGATTGTCAAAAAGCCTTGGTGACAAAGTCCCTTGCCAAAAAAAATATAAAATTGGAATAAAAGAATGAAGGAGGATTAGGATTTAGCATAAAATAGAGGAAATAAGGGGGGGGGGATAATTGAAATGTACTACTAGTTGTTGAAATTTTATCCGCAGTTTGGGTTGTAGGGCTATAGTAAGTTATTTCCGGCCTTCTTTGTTGGAATATTTTTTTCCCTGGAAAAAGATAGCCATGTTGTCACCAAACCTTGGGTGATTTTCTGAACACATGCTTAACAGTGCCCACAGTGGAGCTAGGATAGGGAAGAAAACTTCACTGAAACAGAGCTGTAATAAGTAACAGGATGCAAAGATAATTAGGAACTTGATACAGGTAAAATCATAAGAGGGACAGGATGCAGTAATCATATCTGACCTGATTGGTGGCTTTCATCACTGGGAAGAGATGCTAGAAGAATGTGCTGGTTATGAATGCTTGGCTGTGATCTACAGTATAGCCAACTGAGCTAATAGTGTTCTCTGATTCTCTAGAAACTTCAAAGGAACTTGCCCCTTCTTGCACAATGTTTTTTTCTGTAGTCAAGGGGCCTGCTCACTAGCAAGTGCTACAAAAGCCAATATATTCATCAGTCTAGATCAGAATTGGGGAACTTGTAGCCCTCCAGTTATTGCAGCTCCCATCAGCCCCTTGCTGAAATAGCCAATGGTCAGAGGTGGTGGAAGTTACAGTCTAGCTCAGGTACCGAGGTCCAGAGCATTAGTATGAATTCTTTGCATGGTGTCTTGCACTCGTTCTCAGACCTGGCAGGCACAGTTGATGCACTTCTCCCTCTTTGCATGACAACAGGTAGTTTCAGTGCCAGTGCTGTTCATAGCTAAAATCTGCCCCATTGCAACACACTTTTGGGTGTGCCCATATTCTCCTAAGGCTCTCACCTAGGTGCCTCCTTCCATGCAAAATACGGTATTCTACAAATCCAAATGAACGATTCCTTTTGCACAAGGAATAAGGCAAATGAATGCTTCCTTCCTACCTTTTCCTTGGTACTCTTGCTTCCTAGTACGTTTTGATAATGGGCTTCCATTTTCAGGCTCAGATCTCCCACTGCCATTGAGCAGCCAGACACATTCCATTTGGAACTCCCAAGGAGTTCATCTCTCCAGGGCCCTTGAAAGTCCAGCCAGAAACAAAACCCTACAGGAAATAGGCACATCGAAAAGGTCTTCTGGAGATACCTGGTAATAATGAGGTCAGCCTGAGACTGATCATGAGATACGGCATACTTTTGCCAAAAAAGGACTTACCATGGCTTGGGCAGGAGAGCCATTTTTCCCGTTCAAAGCAACATTTCTCTCGGGGTAAACATGCTTTAGAGTTGTGTTGCTAGTAACCTCCACATATAAATTAATGTACATGGAGGGGTGGGTTTTTTTTTACATCTCCATTCCCCCAGCATCTGCTACAGCTGCTGTCTCAAGAGTTCCAAGAGCTACCGTAGGAGCTGTTGGGGAGCTGTTGTTCATCTGCCCAGTGAAGCCTACAAGAAGCAAGGAACATCCTATTCCATAAAGAGGACAGAAGATAAACTCTACCAAAACAGTAAAATTATTTCCCAGTTTTACCCTGGATACCTCTTTGAAAACTATTCCAAATAAATAAAATGACCAGGCAGGTAGAGTGCTTTCTCAATGTTAAACAATACAAATTTCTTATGCTGTACAAATTGTGGAACTCGTTTCCCCTTACCCTTTCACTTACCAAATGGACCTGGTTAAGTCATTGAATGGGTGTAAAAACCACTGTAATCAAAGTATCTATCACTACAAACCTGTAGTTTTGGAGATATCCGTGATTGACTTTTCACATATGCTGTCTTCTAGTTTAGTGATATGGCGATGATGGTAATGATAATATGATTACAGCTCTGCAGATCAAAATCACTGAGATGACCTCAAAATAGATGCTTCCCATTGTAACGGTTTCCACTGCTGGTCTGCCTCAGCAAAAGCAGCCGATGTGTGGTACCTTTAAAGGCCAACAAAATTATTATGGCATGGAGTACAATCTAGTTCATCAGATGCATGGAGTCTTAGCTTCAACTACAGCCATATAGTTGTGTATAATGAATGAAATGAAACACAGCACAGACAATTGCTATTCAAAGTGGTCATTTACAGTTCTTAGCCTAGTTTAGTAACTGCCGTTGTGCCACTGATTAGAAGAAAAGTTCTTGTAACACATGAAGCAACGTTACAGTGTAGGAGAGAAAGAAACCCAAAATGCTGTGGTGCCTTCAAGATTTGTTGATATACCATATTCTGACATGAGATTTTGCAGGGGTCAGCAAACTCTTTCAGCAGGGGGCTGGTCCACTGTTCCTCAGACCTTGTGGGGACTGGACTATATTTTGAAAAAAATGAACGAATTCCTATGCCCCACAAATAACCCAGAGATGCATTTTAAATGTGCCCTCAGCACAAACATGGGTAAGCTCTAAGACCCATATGTTAACCTGATGCTGTGCTTTGTGGGGCTTCTTGGGTTGGAGGAAAATGTTCTACAAAACAGTTATAATGCACAGATTTAGTGTTTCTTAATGGGATTTCTGAGGCCCATAAGTAAAGAAAAATGTCCAATTTTTGAACCCCTAGGAATATAGTTCCCCAAGAAAACATTTAAGTTGCTACATAGCAAAGCACTGAAGAGCAAGACTAAATTCAAAAGAAGACCATGGCTCTCTGTCTTTAAAAAGAAGGGAAAATCCTGATTTGCATTACTCTTTATTTCTATATTTCCCTCTTCACCACCTCCACAGCAGGTATGCCTGTTTTAATCCATACAAGTTAGTACTTAGTCTTCACTCCCACATAAACACAATCATTTTGCAAACATGTTCTAATATTAATTACCCCCTTGGCACCAAAAGTCAGGATTTCCTGATGTAGCCCACTAATGTAAAATGCATTAGTGCAAATGCTGTCTCCAAGAGTTTAGATTTAGATTCTCTTAAATAAACAGTGATTACTTCCCCCCTCCTCGCTCTCTCTAAAGGGGGGGCAGGGAGGATATCTATACTATTATCTGCTCCAAAAGTCTAGTTTCTCAAACAAAACTTCTGCCAACCATCACCTTTGATCTTAAAAAAAAGTTTTAAAAACAATTCAATATCCAGAGAGAAAATTGTATTTGGCTTCTCTGAAGAAGGTGGTGCTCAAGTTTTGAAGTCTTCCAAAGGTCATCTGCTTGGCCACTGTGAGAACAGGTTGCTGGACTAAGTGGACCTTTGATCTGATCCTGCAGTGCTGTTCTTATGTTCATCTTAGATAAAATGGACTGTAGGAAGAAAAGGCTTCAAGATGACACTGTAGGGGTTAGAATAAGACACATCTGCCCACTCCAAGTCGCCATATGAATGTGTCCTCACTGTCATGGGATTAAACTTCCAAATTTATTTTTACAGTCAAGTGGGGTGAGTCATAGCATTTTTGTAATGCTCAACAACTTAATTTTTTTAAATAATATATTTTTAAATAAATAATATAACATAGAAAGATGCATACAAGTAATTTACCCGTCAAGATCAAATGACAATCTAACAGACTGAGATTCTGCAATGTATTATGATTATTAATTTTGTTACTTGAGCATTTCTAAAGCCCTGGTTTACAAGCCTACCCAACTCTTTATAATCAATGCTCTGTGACCGTATAGATCCATCTATAATCATGTAGAAGACTGCAGCCGTACAGAAAGCTTCCAGAGACTTCCTAGGTATTTTGACACAAAATACCTAGCACAAATGTTGCAGTTTAATACAGATTTCCTATATTCTTTTGCTCTTTGACAGGCTCAACAGCAACGTAGATGACTTGCTCCCATAAAACTACATTTCTTGACTGTAATGATGTATTTTTAATGGATTTGTTAAATGCAGACATGATCTTTAAGGAAAGTGTTTAAATGAGTTCCTTTTTCCTCCTTCTCATTTGGGCAGCAGAAACTGTCTGCAGGGCCAGAGTTGGGTGCAGCCAGCAACAGCGTCTGTCTGCACAGGTGAATATCTATCTTAAAGTGTATATATATTCCTTTCCCATTTGAGTTGTGTTCTTTTGTGTTATTTTTAGTCTGAGCATACGCAGGAGAGGGAGCCGATGGTGCCAAAGCTCAGATTAGAAATGGAAAGCAAAGCCGGAACTGCTCTGAAAATCAGTAGGTGCTCAGCTACTACTGTGCCGAGTGTCATAGAAATGCCTATTAAAGCACCATCTTCATGCTCAGAAGAGCAGAACGAAGCAGTTAAAACCTTGGGCTCTGCCAATTTCCCCCATAGTTTTTGTATGAAAGTAATATTTAAGCTGAGTTCTACCGTTCCAGATACTGCTTCTTTCTCGAAGCGAGGTGGGTGCGGGCAACGTTTTGCTCGTGAGGCAAGCGGCGCTCACGCCGAGATGTGCCTGCAATGGGAGCACTTTCAGGCAGGAGGGCCACGAGAATAGGGAGATCTTTCCTACCAAACCTTCAGAATAAGAATAGAAGGCTGCCTGAACTCTCGATGGAGAGCTTAAAGGGAGAGTGAGTGGAAGAATGATTGGCAGCAGGAATCGTGGTTTGGCATCGGAGTGAATGATAGCTGGAAAGCGTTGAAGAGGAGGAAGACAGTTAGGAAACAGCTGGACATTGAGAGGAGACCGTCTTCAGGGTTAGTGAGCAGATCTGAGAGAGAGGAAGGATTGATTTAAAGGCCAGTGTTCTAGATAGCTGTTGAAGAGGAGTGCTAGTTGTCAAGCTAAGGCATTTCAGAACCATTATTTCTTACTTTATCAAATTACTATATCTTTTAGGTGCTATTTTCTATTATAAATATGTTCAATGCTTTTAAATGTCTGAAGGTGCTCTGGTCTGGAGGATTCTGGGGGAGCATATTGCACCCACTGAGCTGGCTTTCCTCTACATAGTCCAACCTATACCTGAGTCCCGCTGCTCTCTGATAACTCAGTATATGGCGGTAGCAGGTCATTTGGGAGAGTTTTAAAGTAATTCTGGATTTCATAGGGCACCTAAACGGCTGACCAAGTGGCCTCCAGGGGCGGGACCCTGTAGGGGACTTCTGGAATATCACAGAGGGTGAAACTATGGCTCTTTCATTATTAGGAAGTAGCCAGATTGATGTAAAGGCATGAAATAGATGCTCGCTGGAGAAAGGTCCGTCTGGAAGAAATGCTTCAATGGAACACAAGGGGCAGCCAATCTGCTCTAACAGAACTGTGGCTGAGTGTATGTTTGCACAGGGGATAGACGACACAGCCGGTTCTAAGGGATCTGCCTGCCTCGAAATTACCATGACACTGCAAATGGCTTCTGCCACCCACAGCAGATAGCAACAGCTGGATGATTATAGCAGTTGGCATCCATTTTCCGTGTTCAGATACATTCACTTTTGTTCAGCTATGCATTCGAAAGAGTGGGAGAGAAGAATTATAAGTGGTTACGGGCTCATATTTTAAGTTCTGCATCATTTGTCTACTAGGACTAGAAAAAGCTGAATAAATAGGGCAGGTTGAGCTCCGGAAGGTTTTGGTGCGACCAAAGCTTGGCTCAGCCCTGAGACATTTTGGTCGCAGGATCCAGCACAGCAATATCTTGTCCCTCATGTTGTCTATATGAAATGGCTTGGAGAAAACCTTAGTGGATTGAGGTTGAAGTGTAATTGGTATGTGAGAGACCCCCAGCTCTAGATTCTCTTTTTTAAACTGATTATAGCGAGGCAGTGAAAAACCTGAACAGTGAAAATCATAGCTCGGTGGTAGAGCTTCTGTATTGCATGCAGAAGGTCTCTGGCTCAATCCCTGGCACCTCCAGGTCAGACTGGCAGAAACTCTGGAGAGCAACTGCCTGCCCTTGACTAGCTGGACCAGTGGTCTGACTCAGTATAAGGTACCTTCCTATGTTCCTATACCTGGAGTCATTTATGGACAGAATGAAGGCTAATAAATTCAGTCTGGACATGGTATGGTTGGTGAACTGAGTTGAGGAAGACTGAGTTGATTCTATCGGCATCTCATCTTTAAGCCCATGCTTCTCAAACATTTTGAAGTGGAGCCCACCCGAAAATTTACTCAACCTTCCAGTACCCACTTATAAATTTACTTTCACTTTTCAAAACAAGACGCAGACAACTGTTAGTGGGTGGTTCTCTGGTCCAGAAAAGTGGAGTGCAGCTGGTTTGGGGTTTCAATCAAGTGCCCTCAGACCACACTCTAGCTACAATCTGACTGCTATGAAGAATCACTTTTTGTGGTACAGGACTAAAAGTGAAAAGTCTGGAAACTCATTAAAGGATAAATTTGGTATAGTGTTGTTGTTGTTGTTGTTGTTGTTGTTGTGTTCAACTCTTCGTGACCCCATGGACCAGAGCACGCCCAGCACTCCTGTCTTGGTATAGTATGTTAAGATTAAATAAGTGTGTTTCTTGGCCTCTTGTAGAAAAAGAGTATGAAACGGTTCTTATTTCTTATTACACTAAGGTATCCTCCACAGGCAACAAATAGCCAAGTAATAAGAAACCTTCCACTAAGGATTTAAAACAAAATGTGTTTATTCTCCCTCAACATAGACCATGCAGTAATAGCATATATTGGCCCAGGTTGCAACAGTTCAATCTGCCAGCTCTTATAGAAAAAATGGCATTCCCATTACCAGATTATCACCCACCATATGCTGTATAGATTCTCCAGCACTCTCTGAATGTATGCTTTGTGAGGATCAAAAGGCTCCACATTAAAACAGTAAATAGCAATAAAATAATAGTACTTGATAGTAAAAAAAACAAAAAACCCAAAACCTGGCAGTGCCAACCCCTCTGTCTTTGAACTATATACTACTTCACCATTTTACCCTCTGATGACAGACTACTATATAAACTTCAGAGCCAGCCAAGTGCAGCAGGATCAAGTTTTTAATGGGGGCAAAAAAAGAGAAAAGCACACCTTGATATGTATTGTTGAGCACAGGGCCAAGACTAAGTTCACTTCCATTTGGGTGTATTTTTTCCAGATCACAGGACTATTAATTTAATAAACCAGACATGACAGCCACATGGAACCTATGCGTAGTCCACATGCTCATTTACAGACATCTGTATATGGGAAGGATGACATGGCCAAGCTCTGCCTGCGGTTCTTATAAGGGCATCAGAAGATCCCTGCTCAATTAATCCAAAGACCAACTAGCCCAGCATCCTGTTCTCATAGTGGCCAACCAGGTGACTATGGGAAGCCCACAAGGTAGACATAAGTGCAAGGGTGCTCTCTGTACTTGTGATTCCCAGCAACCAGTCATAGAGGCATATTGTCCCCAACTATGGAGGAAAGACATAGCCTCCTTGTCTAGTAGCCATCGATATCCCTATCCTCCATGGGATCTGTATTCTTTATCAATTTATTGATATTGCAATGGCTGTTTTACATATGTGAGTCATACTTTATCATAGCACTCCTTCATTTGTATGGTGCCTATAATGTCCCAGGCTTTATAAAATAAAATATTAGGAAGTCTCTTTATTGTGTTATATTTGATTGAAATGTAGCTTGATAGGCTGAGGTTACACATTTACAATCAAAACAGACATACCGGTATTTATTTTATTTGCTTACCTAAAAATTTTCTATCTTCGGTCCAGCAGGACTCCCACAAAAGCTTGCGGGGAAAATGTAAAACAAGGAAAAAACCAAAAATCAATAAAACAATATAATACATTCCTCAATGCAGCAAGAAGCATTCTAGCATTAAAACACAACTTTACACTAATAGTCCTGAAAGGGTAAAACACTCCACACTGCATGCTGAAAAGAAATTGGGCTTGGCAGCCAGTAAGTAGGACCGGACTGGACATAACATTAGGCACAAGGCGGGCAATGCCGGGGAGGGGGGAGCTGAGTGGTGGCAACGCATTGGGAAAACAGGGCTATATATGCCATGTAGCTGTCATTTGTCCCCTAAGCTATTCTACTGCCCTCAGGTGGAGGTGCAGCAGACTCACCCCGCTAAATGCCCCCAATTAAATATAGTGGAACCACCACACAGTACACCAATTAAACAAATTTCTACAATTTACCACAAGCTGTCTTGTGGAAGGGAAACTTCAATTCAGGAAGTCTCAGGCAAGATCAAATAAGAAAGGTTTTATTTACAAAAAGAAACCAGGTGAAACTTGGACAAAGCTCTTGGTAGATGGACTGAGGGATACAGACCTTTGAGGGACCAAAGTAGCTCATAGGTCCAGAGCAGTTCTTCAAACATGTCCCATCCAATTCAGCTGGCTTCTAATAGACAAACGGCTAACAGGAGTGAGGGAAGCTGCCAGCCATCCCCACAGCCATCCCATCCATTTTACAATAACAACCTTGTAAAATATATAGTTGTGGGTTCCCCCCACCTTGTTTTCCCTTCTGCACTGGTTCTCTTTCTCTGTTTGCTTGCATCTCACCATATTTGGCGCACATATAGTTATGTACTTTTTTTTTTTTAATTTATTTTTATTAAAGGTTTTCTCATAGTTTGAACTTTCAATATTTTTAAAAAAAATAAAAATCCCTGGGTGGACTTGGCTAACATCCATATGCATTGACCCATTGTGCCACCTGTTGCTGCAGTAGCTCAAATGATACCGTGGCCAGAGTGTGAATATTTGTGACTAAGCTCTCTCTTTCCAAGTGAGACTGCAGGTGGTACACCAGCATTCACTTTGTGCAACTGAAGCCATTTGGGCTGGATCTAACAGAACATCCCTGTTGTGAATATGATCCTTCAGCGGAAGTGCAATGCCATCCAAAACAGACTGAACATCACCTCCCACTGAAGGTATTGAAGTCATCAAGCAATGGACTTGCTCATGTGAATTCACCTTCACTTTGTAAGCCGTTTGGCAGAGTCTAGAATGGCAGTTCACCCCAATGGGCAATTCTATGCTACAATCTCACTGGGGGAAGAACTACCTTCAAAGAAGAAGCACCATGCCCTACAACTGTGTTAGGGAAACCTCACCCTCTTCAGGCCCAGTATGGGTGCCAATTTGGCTTGCAAGGTCATTCCACACAAACCACACCCACCTGGCCTACACCTGATATTATATATCACAGCAGGCGCAGGGCAGGTATACCTTGGAAGGAACATTTGGCAGCCTAAAGTTAACTTGCAAGTGGGGTTCCCTGCCAGTGTCATTCAGGTGATTAGTACTGACAGAGAGCCCTGCTGGGACCAACTACACCAGGGGCTTGCTTTCTTCATTTGTAGGAATTCTAACCACAGGTGTCTGCAGAGGAGGGGGGGGGCTCCATTTAGATGATGTGGTTAGAGAATTTCTTCATTTGGTGAACTACAACTCTCACCATCCCTGGCCATTGGCTACTCCTCTGTAGATGAAAACATATTTATTTGAAGGACAAATATCAAAGTGGATCTGTAAATGGATTTCATAGATGCTCCCTATAACTACTGGTCATGTTACAGCCAGCTAGCACATTCCCGACACCAGGTGATTGGTCCTAAAAGTATATCTTCAAAGGCGGTTGCAGTATCCACTACTGTGTCAATGAACTTCAGTGTCAATTACAGGTGTCATTAAGAGGGCAGATAACCGACAGGTAGGTCCACCTGTCAAAGTTGGCTTGTGGTGGTTCGGGAACCTCTGGCCTGGAGATTTGCTATGATAGCTGCTTATTTTGACTGTCAGACCCCTGGTGTTCCTCCTGCTAGTCCATTTATATTAGCAGTGTTTGTCTACCTTACTATGTTAAAATTTTGATGATTTTAAAAATGTATGGCTGTTTCTTGCTATGCCAAAAGTTGAGTTTCTTGCTATCCCAAAAGGTATATATTCACTTTCTACAAGAGAAGTTGTTTCACTCCATATTTCTTATTCTCCAGGTCCATGCAAAAGAGTTTTGAGCCATATTATTATTATTATTATTATTATTATTATTATTATTATTATTATTATTATTATTATTATTTACTGGAAGTGTTGCTTGTGATTTTATCCAGGTTGATCAATATGCCATTTGCTTTTAACTACTGCTTTCTTCCAGGGAACAAGATGCTGGAAGAGGCAGGTGAGTAAAGTCAAAAAGAATTTAGATAAACAGAGATAGAAAACTACAGAAAGACACAGCAACCAACGGTCCTTCACCAAATGTGCATTCTCCCCCCACCTCAAGTTCCAGGCTACAGCAGGCCTTTGTGTCATAATTCTGTTTACATTTTTGTCTCCTATTGTCTCCCAAAGAGAACTTGTGTGCAGTTCTGTTTGGGCTTAGCTGCAGAATCTCATGCAATGGAAGACTTACTGTATGCGAAAGAGGTGATCCTATTGGGGCATTTCTCACAGCCAAAATAAGAATCATAGAATCGTAGAGTTGGAAGAGACCACAAGGGTCATCCAGTCCAACCCCCTGCCAAGCAGGAAACACCATCAAAGCATTCTTGACATATGCCTGTCAAGCCTCTGCTTAAAGACCTCCAAAGAAGGAGACTCCACCACACTCCTTGGCAGCAAATTCCACTGCCGAACAGCTCTTACTGTCAGGAAGTTCTTCCTAATGTTTAGGTGGAATCTTCTTTCTTGTAGTTTGAATCCATTGCTCTGTGTCCACTTCTCTGGAGCAGCAGAAAACAATCTTTCTCCCTGCTCTATATGACATCCTTTTATATATTTGAACATGGCTATCATATCACCCCTTAACCTTCTCTTCTCCAGGCTAAACATACCCAGCTCCCTAAGCTGTTCCTCATAAGGCATCGTTTCCAGGCCTTTGACCATTTTGGTTGCCCTCTTCTGGACACGTTCCAGCTTCTCAGTATCCTTCTTGAACTGTGGTGCCCAGAACTGGACACTACTCCAGGTGAGGTCTGACCAGAGCAAAATACAGTGGTACTATTACTTCCCTTGATCTAGATGCTATACTCCTATTGAAGAACTTTACCTCAAAGAAAATTTCAGTGAAGCCACAGTGAACAACTCAGTTATTAGATGCATGAGAGCAGTTCCCAACACCAGCTCTAAATGAAGAAATTCTCTTAATTTCCCCCTTACTTTCTTTCAGAGAAATGGGGGAAGATTGGTGCGAACTGTCCTATCATGCACATTTTTGTTTTATATTTATTATTGATTTCCCAACGTAAGTCAACTCATAGCAGTTTCAAGAAGCACATATCCCATTCTGTCTGTCTATTCAATTGCCTTTTTGTGGCCGTATCTGTTGTTGTTGTTTAGTCGTTTAGTCGTGTCCGACTCTTCGTGACCCCATGGACCATAGCACGCCAGGCACTCCTGTCTTGCACTGCTTCCCGCAGTTTGGTCAAACTCATGTTCATAGCTTCGAAAACACTGTCCAACCATCTCGTCCTCTGTCGTCCCCTTCTCCTAGTGCCTTCCATCTTTCCCAACATCAAGGTCTTTTCCAAGGATTCTTCTCTTCTCATGAGGTGGCCAAAGTATTGGAGCCTCAGCTTCACGATCTGTCCTTCCAGGGAGCACTCAGGGCTGATTTCCTTAAGAATGGATAGGCTTGATCTTCTTGCAGTCCATGGGACTCTCAAGAGTCTCCTCCAGCACCATAATTCAAAAGCATCAATTCTTCGGCGATCAGCCTTCTTTATGGTCCAGCTCTCACTTCCATACATCACTACTGGGAAAACCATAGCTTTAACTATACGGACCTTTGTAGGCAAGGTGATTTCTCTGCTTTTTAAGATGCTGTCTAGGTTTGTCATTGCTTTTCTCCCAAGAAGCAGCCGTCTTTTAATTTCGTGACTGCTGTCACCATCTGCAGTGATCAAGGAGCCCAAGAAAGTAAAATCTCTCACTGCCTCCATTTCTTCCCCTTCTATTTGCCAGGAGGTGATGGGACCAGTGGCCATGATCTTGGTTTTTTTGATGTTGAGCTTCAGACCATATTTTGCGCTCTCCTCTTTCACCCTCATTAAAAGGTTCTTTAATTCCTCCTCGCTTTCTGCCATCAAGGTTGTGTCATCTGCATATCTGAGGTTGTTGATATTTCTTCCGGCAATCTTAATTCCTGCATGGGATTCATCTAGTCCAGCCTTTCACATGATGAATTCTGCATATAAGTTAAATAAGCAGGGAGACAATATACAACCTTGTCGTACTCCTTTCCCAATTTTGAACCAATCAGTTGTTCCATATCCAGTTCTAACTGTAGCTTCTTGTCCCACATAGAGATTTCTCAGGAGACAGATGAGGTGATCAGGTACTCCCATTTCTTTAAGAACTTGCCATAGTTTGCTGTGGTCGACACAGTCAAAGGCTTTTGCATAGTCAATGAAGCAGAAGTAGACGTTTTCCTGGAACTCTAGCTTTCTCCATAATCCAGCGCATGTGAAATGTACTCGGGGTCGAGAGTGAATTTCATGCTCTTTATTCAGCTCATAGTCATCAAGGAGAAGAGGAGAAGAAGAATGGCTCTTTTCCCAAAACCATCTGCTTATATACATTATTTACACAATGGGCCTTGCGTGATTGGCTGCTTCAGGGCTACACCTGTGGGCCAATTATATTGTGGATTGACTTCTGCCTGCAGCCTGATTGGCTGCTCCTACAGGCCAATCAGGTAGCAGATTCACTTCTGCCAGCCGCCTGATTGGCTGCTCCAGCAGGCCAATCAGGTTGCGGATTCACTTCCACCTGGAGTTGGATTGGGTAGCTCCCGCTGTTTCTGAATCCTATTGTTCTAGGATTCAGCTCAGTACATAACACCCCTCCCCTCTAAGTTCCAGTCCTGCCCGGGAAGTTGCATTCGTAGTCCCCAAGGTCTGCTGGCCGCCTCCGTGTGCGTTGTGGCCTGGGGTGTTCCTTGGTCAGGGGTTCTGGTTCTGGCTCGTGTTCCGAGGCTGCTGGCTGTGCCGGGGCTGTCTGGTCTGGCGCCACTGAACCACTAGGTTGTGGCTCTGGTTCCGGTGTCCTTCCAGCCTCGGGGCGCCCCTCTGTGCCTACTGCTTCTGCTTCCCCTGCCCACCCCTCTCGCTCTACAGGCCTCACTGCCCTGCTGTCCCCTTGGGACCCCTCTGTCCCGCTCTCCTCCCGGGTTCCTCCTGGGAATCGTCGCCGTAGCTGGTCGCAGTGGCGGCGCCAACATTGCCCCCCTTCCGTTAGTACCTCGTACGACACGGGACCGGTCACCTTGGTGACTGTGGCGGGTACCCATGCTGGGCCTGCCCCAAAATTCTTTGCGTACACTGCGTCCTGGGCCACAAATGTCCGGGGGTTCCTGCCTTTCCCCACCACTACCTCATCCTGAGCTCTGTCGGGGTGAAGTCGGTCCAGTCTAGTTGCAAGGCGCCGGCCCATTAGTAGTTCAGCTGGGCTCCGGCCCGTCGTTGTGCTTGGGGTGCTGTGCTGTGCTAGAAGAAATGCGGCAAGGCGGTATTCCCAGTCCCCTTGTGTCATGCGGCGGAGGCTGTCCTTGGTGGTCCGCACCATGCGCTCCGCTTGGCCATTGGTGGCAGGGTGGAATGGTGCTGAGCGGATGTGGCGGATGGCGTTCTGCGCTGTGAAGGTCTGGAACTCCTCTGACGTGAATGCGGTTCCATTGTCCGAGACGAGGGTGTCAGGGAGCCCGTGGGTTGCAAAAAGCTTACGTAGTACCCGGATGGCTGCCGCCGTAGAAGTGGACGGTACCAGTGCGACCTCCAGCCATTTGGTGTAGGAATCCACCACTATGAAGAATGTTTTTCCCTGGAAGGGGCCAGCGAAGTCCACGTGCAAGCGTGACCATGGATGTCGGGCGGACTCCCAGGGCTGGACTGGGGCCCTTGGGGGATCCGGGCGGGATTCTTGGCAGGTCTGGCAGTGTTGGACCCAGGCCTCTATCTCTCTGTCAATCCCCGGCCACCACACATAACTCCTGGCAAGGGCCTTCATCCTCACTACCCCTGGGTGTGTCTCGTGTAGGGCTGTGAGGACCCTTTTGCGGAGGGGCTGGGGAACAACAACCCTGCTTCCCCATAACAGGCACCCCTTGTGGGCTGACAGTTCATGTTTGCGGTTTGTGTAGCCAGCGAATTCTGGCCCGGGGCTGCTGCTGGGCCATCCTCGCCACACCCAGTCCAGGACCCGGGAGATGACCCTATCTTTTGTGGAATGGTGCGCAACTTCTTGTGCCTGAATGGGTCGGTCGGGAAGCAGCTCCAGGGTCATAACCTCTTGCGCAGGCGCTGGGTCGGGGCCTGTTTCTGGTAGTGGTAGCCTGCTGAGGGCGTCTGCGTGGCCCATCGCCTTCCCAGGGCGGTGGATTAGTGCATACTGGTAGCCAGCAAGGAAAATTGACCACCTGAGGACACGTGGAGACAACACTTGGGGGGTCTGCTTCTCGGGGGCAAACAGGCCAAGCAACGGCTTGTGGTCAGTCACTATGGTAAAGGGCCGCCCGTACAAGAAATCATGGAATTTTTTTACGCCCTTCACGATTGCCAGACCCTCCTTGTCAATCTGTGAGTAGTTTCGTTCGGCTGCAGCAAGCGTCTGGGAGAAGTATGCCACCGGCACCTCTCTTCCATCCGGGAGTTGGTGTCCCAGGACAGCGCCGATGCCATAGGGAGAGGCGTCGCATGCCAGCACCACTGGCAGCCTCTCGTCGAAGTGTGCCAAGACCGAGTTCGAGACGAGCAAGTCCTTGACTGCCTGGAATGCGGCCCTTTGTCGCTGGCCCCACACCCAAGGGGCCCTTTTATCTAGGAGTCTGTGTAGGGGCTCCGCTACCGCTGCCTTATGCGGAAGAAAGGCATGGTAAAAGTTCAATAGTCCCAAGAATGACTGAAGTTCGGGCTTGCTCTTGGGCGCTGGGGCCTCACAAATGGCCCGTACCTTGTCACCGGTTGGATGGACCCCTTCTGCGTCCACCTTAAATCCCAGAAAGTCCACCTGCGGCACTCCCAGTAAACACTTTTCCCGCTTCACCTTGAGGCCCGCCGTCTGGAAACGGTGCAGGACGGAGCGGAGGCGGTCCTCAAATTCCTCTGGTGTGGGCCCGGCGATCAGTACATCATCGAAGAAGGGGGTGACGCCAGGAATCCCTTTAAGGAGAGAGTCCATTAGATTCTGGAATATGCCTGGTGCCACGCTAACGCCAAATTGCAGCCGCTTTACTCTGAATGCCCCTCTGTGCGTCACAATCGTCTGAGCCTCTGCTGTGGCTTCGTCCACAGGCAACTGTTGATACGCTTGGGCCAAGTCCAGTTTGCCAAAGATTTTTGACCCAGCCAGGGTGGCGAGGACATGGCTGACCACTGGCACTGGGTATGCATGGGCCGTGAGAGCCTTGTTTATGGTGCATTTGTAGTCTGCACAGATGCGGACCAAACCGTTAGGCTTGACGGGTGTGACAATTGGAGTTTCCCAGGGGGCGTTGGGCACCGGCTCCAGCACTCCTTGCTCCACGAGTCGGTCCAATTCCTCGTCTATGCGGGGTTTCAGGGCGAACGGGACCCGGCGGGCCTTGTGCCTGATGGGTCGTACAGCGGGGTCTAGCTGTAGGGCAATGGGGGGTCCTGTATATCGTCCCAATGCCCCATCGAAAACCCCTGGAAACTCTTTGCATATGGCGTCCACGTCCACTTGTAAGCTAGTGCGGTTCACCCCGGTAACGGCTAGCCCCAGAGGTCCAAACCATGCCAGTCCCAGTAAGCTAACGTAGGGGCCCTTAACTACCAGCAAGTCCAATTGTTGCTTTCGCCCTCGATATTGCACCCTGAAGGTCCCCACCCCCATTGTAGGGACCTTACGTTTCTGGAAGTCCCGGAGGGTGAATGGGGCCGGCCTTAGTTTGGGACCCCCATTAGGGCACAGTTCCCTTAATGTTCGGGCCGAGATTATGGATAGAGTTGAACCCGTGTCCAGCTCCATGCGGCATGGGGCTCCCTCTATCTGTACCTCTATATAAATTTTCTCTGTGCTGGGATGGGGCAACTGGAATACCTGGTAGTCCGTGATCTCCGTCGAGTTGCCTTGGTGCATGGTGCCGTGTGACCTGGGGCTCCTGGGTCGGTCATCTGATGCTTGTCGATGGGTGAGTCGAGCCCGACACACCCGGGCGATGTGTCCCAATTTTCTGCACTGCCTGCACTCTGCGTTGCGGAAACGACAGGTCCTCCTCTCGTGGTTCTCCCCGCAGCTTGCACAGTTCCCTCCTTCTCGTCGAGGCTGCTGTGGTGTGTGTGCTGCTTGAGTGCGCCGCTGTACTCGGTGTACTTCCTCCCTGTCAGATTCGGATTCGTCGGTGAGGTCTTCGTGGTAGACCCTCGGCTGGGATGGCGGGGCCGGTCGTGCCTCTTGCGTTGACCTCTCGGCGGCTTCGGTTGCCAGGGCTTCCTCCAGAGCAATCTGGAACGTGAGGTCTTTTTTGGCGTAGAGGCGTCGTTGCAACATCTCGTCCCTCAGGCCACCGACGAGGCGGTCACGAAGCATGTTCTCCAACTCTGAGAAGTTGCATAGCCGGGCGGCTTGGCGGAGGGAGGTCACAAACCCAGTTATGGTTTCCCCCGGGGCTTGCCGCTTTGCGTAGAAGGCATTTCGGCAAGCTACCACCGAGGGCTGTGGTGAGAAGTGCTCCTTCAGCCGTTCCATTATTGTTTTGTAAGAGACGGTAGTGACATCTCTAGGTGCAAGGAGAGCCCGGGCGATTTCAAACGTCTCCTCTCCACAGACGCTGAAGAATGTCGCCCTCTTCATGGCATCGTTGGTGACTTCTTTCGCTTGCAGGAGGAAGTTGAAACGGGCGGCGTACCCTTCCCAGTCTCCTGATGCTGGTTTGAATGGCGAGAAGCTGCTGTCGGTTGCCATTCTGGGTTCCTTGGGTCCTGGAGCTGAAGCCTGGATGCACGGTGCGATGCAGCGGTGCCGCAGGTGGCGGTGCTGCGGTGCAGTGCGTGGTGGCGGTCAGCTCAGCAGGATCCCATCCTCGTCGCCAGTGAAATGTACTCGGGGTCGAGAGTGAATTTCATGCTCTTTATTCAGCTCATAGTCATCAAGGAGAAGAGGAGAAGAAGAATGGCTCTTTTCCCAAAACCATCTGCTTATATACATTATTTACACAATGGGCCTTGTGTGATTGGCTGCTTCAGGGCTACACCTGTGGGCCAATTATATTGTGGATTGACTTCTGCCTGCAGCCTGATTGGCTGCTCCTACAGGCCAATCAGGTAGCAGATTCACTTCTGCCAGCCGCCTGATTGGCTGCTCCAGCAGGCCAATCAGGTTGCGGATTCACTTCCACCTGGAGTTGGATTGGGTAGCTCCCGCTGTTTCTGAATCCTATTGTTCTAGGATTCAGCTCAGTACATAACAGCATGTTTGCTATTTGGTCTCTGGTTCCTCTGCCCCTTCGAAAGCCAGCTTGCACTTCTGGGAGTTCTCGGTCCACATACTGCCTAAGCCTGCCTTGTAGAATTTTAAGCATAACCTTGCTAGCGTGTGAAATGAGCGCAATTGTGCGGTAGTTGGAGCATTCTTTGGCACTGCCCTTCTTTGGAATTGGGATGTAGACTGATCTTCTCCAATCCTCTGGCCATTGCTGAGTTTTCCAAACTTGCTGGCATATTGGGTGTAGCACCTTAACAGCACCATCTTTTAAAATTTTAAATAGTTCAGCTGGAATATCATCACTTCCACTGGCCTTGTTATTAGCAATGCTTTCTAAGGCCCATTTGACTTCACTCTCCAAGATGTCTGGCTCAAGGTCAGCAACCACACTGTGGCCGTATCTAACTATGTAATAAAATTGTAAGAGTCATCATGTTGCAGTACACGTGGCTGCCAATAGGAGACCATGTGAACGGCAGTGTGACAACAAAACAGCAGGTGGTGATGGCCAAGGCAGGAGGGCGAACAGGCAGCCCAGACAAGCCACAGACAAATGGGCAGGGCAGGGCAGTCCCACAGCATCTGTCCTGCCCCTGCTACCTTAGCACAGTACAGATACAAAATCTACAACAGGTCTTGTGAAATGTGCATATCTCAATTGAATTCTGTATATTTTCTGGGCAATATATACGTTCTTAAGTCAGTAGGCACAGCCTCCAAGAAACATGCCTTTTTTCTATCTCTATTTTGGAAGTATGCAAATGAACTGTACCCCATGAACTGCTTTTGGCCCACTGTGTAATCTTACATGGCTCACAGCAAGCCCTCCCCATCGATCAGCTGAGCAGCAGGAAGAAAGGGTGGGGCTCAAGAAAAAGATCAATATTTTTCTGCTGTCCTGCCTTCTTTCTCCCACCCTCAGCTGCTTCGCAGTCATCTGAGCATCACAGGGGGGCATTGTAGGGAGAAGGAAACCTTAAACCATCCCTCCCCTTCCACAATCCTGCTGTAATTTCTGCTTCCCCACCCTCCACTTCAAATTTGGTGAAATGGCTTCTGTGGGGTGGCCATTTGGTTCCAGCTCTATGAGATAAGGCCCACAAAGGACCATCATGGCTCTATTTCTCTTGGAGGAGGTGCATCTCAGATTGCTATTACACCATTGAGATGAGGTTTTAGTCCAGCTGGTAAAATTGTATGTCCCAAGGAGGAAAAATAGCTGTTTTCACCAATTGGCATTTAACCCAGATAAGCATCAGACCTGCTGCACACTGATGCAGTTTAGTAGAGCCTACAGATTATTTTCACACGCTTCCGGAGTGTTTTCAAACACAGTAATATCATCCAAATAACACACTGGACTCCATGCTGGTTCTTAAGAATTAGCAACATCATTCTTTGAAAGGCACTGGGTGCTGATACAAGTCCACATGGAACATCTTTAAAATGAAATAGTTCATCAAGTGTAATAAATGCTATGAGGCTTCTGTTGCACTCGTGCAATATAACCTGGTGGTGAGCATGCTACAAATCAAGCACAGAGAACATGTTTGCTTCATATAATATTGTAAATATGTCTGTGGATGGCTGTCAGGTTTATTAAGCTCACTGAAACCCACACAAAGTTCCACAGCCTCATCTTCATATAATGACCACCAACACCATTATAGAGGAAGCCCATTCAGCCAAATCAATCTATTCAGGAATGTTTGTATCTAGTAGATTCTTAAATTCTTCTGATATAGCACCCTCGTCTAAAAATGGTAAATGCCATAACACCTGTCTTACAGATGCCACATCAGAGTTGCTCAACCAAGTTTCTACCCAGAATGATCCTCCATTTCAGCTAAGACTGATGTTTGTACTGCAAGGCTCAAAAAAGTGCAGTGGCTGTTAAATGCAACAAACACCTTGCTGAGCTGAGATGGAGAAAAGCACCATGTTATCTGGTGAGCTTATGCCATCCGATAGTATTTTAAGATGTTACAATGCTCTTTGTTACTACTATTTTAACACCTGCCCCTTTGGAAACTAAAGGACGATGGGGAAGTTTGCAAACACATAACAAGCACTAAAAGTCACATTTACATCCACATACACGAATTTAGTTGTAAGTTGTTATTTCCAAATAGCATGACATGTAGCTTTGCTTCAATCAGTGACACGCTTCTTAAATACTGCAAGTAGACTAGATAGAGTAGTTCAGAAACAGCTGAGCCGGTGTCCAACATTTGTTCAATAGGCTGTAACTTTTTCCTGAAGCTTGGCAAAACACATGAACAGCACACACAATTTGTTGCTCCTGCTATGTATATTTGTGGAGCTAATTTTCTCCCAACTTAAAGCAGTAGCATCTGGCAGCACAACTGCAGGCACTTGCTAGCTGGACTGGCTGCTACAGTATAGCTTAGCCCAATGTTTGCTGTTTGTTTCTGGGACCAATTCAAGACACTCACACTAATGCTCAAAGCCTCAAACAACTTGGTCCCCCAATATCTGAAAGACCACTTCCTTCCCTTTTGTTAATTATAAGAATATCCAGCCTTATTACAGTGATTGCACTGAACCGTCATTACAAGATACCTTATGTAGCTTGCAATAGGCAACATAGGTCCTCAACAAAAGCATGGGGTTTTTTTCTAGATAGACATGCAATCTTTCTTTCTTGGGGGTTCCCTTTGTAAGTATTTGCCTGGGTTGCCATTGGAACTTCTGCAGAGATTCCAGTACTCGCACTGTACCTCCTATATCCAACCTTACTGCTCCCCACTTTCTTTCTTTTTACTTCTGCTCTAGCCACCCCAGTTTGGCTTTGGCTTTTTCCAGTTTGCTTCTGAAGGCGAGCCTTATGTGAGGCATTGTGTTTTCTCAATACGCTGATCTCTAATCATCTCATCTGCCGTATTTCCAAATTCACATGTAACAATTAGTTCCCTCAGAGCAGCAATAGACTGTAATGATGATTCCCTTGGTTTCTGTTCACGCTGGCAAAATTTGTAGCAATTAGCTACCACTTTCACTTTGGGCACCAAAAGAAATATCCTTTAATGTAGTGAGTGCCGACTCATATTAGCGTCCCCAAGAACAGAGGAGAATATACATTGCCCCCTTCTGCTCCAAAGAAGCAGCTAATCAGTACAAGATTTTACTCCATCTCTCTTCTCCCCCCCCCCCTCCTTTAATTCATTCAACTTATTACATTCATATCCCACCTTTTCCTCCAAGGAGCTCAAGGTATCAAACATGATTCTTCCCATGTTATCCTTACAACAGCCCCATGAGTTAGGCTAGACTGAAAGACAGGCAAGTCACAAAGTTCCCCCAGTCAGTTTCATGACTGAGGGAGGATTTGAATCTGGGCCTTCTTAGTCAGATTTAGTGGTGGTGGTGGGGAGCCGGACTACAATTCCCACCATCAACCCTAGCATGCAGGGACAATGCTGAGAGATGATGGGTCTTGTAGTCCAGCAAGACTGGGAGGTCCATAGGTTCTAAGCTCAACACCTGGTGGTTCTTAAGCATCCAAATCCAGACATTGAAAGCAGTCAGAGACTTACCTGAGCCTTGAAAGAAGGCTATGAATGGGTTCAGAGGCAGAGCAGCCACTTTTGCCACCTCAGTGTTGTGACAAGAGGCTGAGGCCCAGTCTATGTTTCAACAAAGCTAATTTATGGCTCCTTAGCGTTTTAGCTCTGCCTAGACTCAAGTAAAGTCTTTGTCCTCTCTGCTTTCTTCTTCCTCTGTTTTCATACTATGCCTTCTGGTAAGCAGAGCAGCCAGCCCTGTTTTTAAGACGATCCGCTCCATCTGTATAGGAACATTAGAAGCTGCCTTATACTGACTCGGACAGTTAGTCAATCTAGCTCAGATGCAGAAAGATCGCTTCAGGTGTGGAGAGATCAATTTAAAGGCCAAAGCCATGTCACGTTAAACGTGTGGCAGAATTTCATGTATCTGGACTGATTGAAAACATATATATAGCTGGAGAGCCCAATGAGGAATGGAACTGTGGCACATGATAAGGGTTTTAAGCTCTTTCCTTGTTCTATAGTCCTAAAGAAAATGCTGTGAGGAGGCACTGGCTGGCTGAGGTGTGCACTTGCTCTGTCCCTTGGCCTGATATATAGGGGTGGGTGCAGCTGCAGGGAAGGCAGATCAAGGTTCAACACACAACTGAGAGCAAGTTTCCCTCGAAGTAGATAAATAGGACCTTAAAGACCAACTAAGTTTTTATTTTGGTATGAGCTTTCGTGTGCATGCACACTTCTTCAGATACAGTGAAATGGGAGTTTCCAGGCACTTATGTAGAGAAGGGGTGGGGAGGGGTGGGGATGGGGAGGGGGGGATCACTCAGAAGGGTGGTGGAAATGGGTGATTGACTGACTGATAGCTGTTGATGACCGGAAACGACTGCAAATGGTTTTGCATGAAAAAGCAAGGGTTGAGATGGCTGAAGATCGCTTATCATGTATAATGAGATAAGAATCCGATATCCCTGTTCAAACCAGGTCCCTCCATGGTTTTGAGCTTGGTGATAAGTTGTAATTCAGCAACTTCTCTTTCCAGTCTATTTCTGAAATTCTTTTGTAGTAAGACAGCTACTTTGAGATCTTGTATAGAATGTCCTGGGAGATTGAAGTGTTCTCCTACTGGTTTTTCTGTCTTCTGGTTCCTGATGTCAGATTTATGTCCATTTATCCTTTGGCGTAGGGTTTGGCCTGTTTGTCCAATATAGAGAGCTGAAGGGCACTGTTGGCATTTGATGGCATACACAATGTTAGAGGATGTCTATATGTCCATCCTGTATTTTTATATGTCCATCCTGTATTTTACACCACTAGTTTTAACTTGGGAGCTGTATGTGATGACTAGTGGTGTAAAATACAGGATTGACATATAAAAATACAGGATGGACATATAGACACCACCTTATACAGAAAACCAACTGACCGACAAACATATCTACATGCTTCTAGCTACCATCCCAAACATACCAAACAATCCATCGTATACAGCCAGGCCTTACGTTACAACCGCATCTGTTCCAACTCTACAGACAGAGAATCTCACCTAAGAGATCTACAGCAAACCTTTTTAGAACTAAAATATCCACCTGATGAAGTTAAACAACAGATCAACAGAGCCAGACAGATACCTAGAGAGAACCTGCTGCAAGACAGACCCAAAAAAGAAAATAACAGAACACCACTAGTCATCACATACAGCTCCCAAGTTAAAACAGTACAACGCATCATCAGAGATCTACAGCCTCTCCTGGACAATGACCGCTCCCTTTCTCAAGCTCTGGGAGGAAGACCTTTCATTGCCTACAGACAGCCACCCAATCTTAAACAACTCCTCACCCACAATAATACAACCACCAGACTTAACATGGACACTGGTACCAGAGCCTGCAATAAACCCAGATGCCAACTTTGCTGCCACATACACCCAGACAACACCATTACTGGCCCCAACAACATCCAACATACCATCTCAGGACTATTTAATTGCTCATCCTCTAACATTGTGTATGCCATCAAATGCCAACAGTGCCCTTCAGCTCTCTATATTGGACAAACAGGCCAAACCCTACGCCAAAGGATAAATGGACATAAATCTGACATCAGGAACCAGAAGACAGAAAAACCAGTAGGAGAACACTTCAATCTCCCAGGACATTCTATACAAGATCTCAAAGTAGCTGTCTTACTACAAAAGAATTTCAGAAATAGACTGGAAAGAGAAGTTGCTGAATTACAACTTATCACCAAGCTCAAAACCATGGAGGGACCTGGTTTGAACAGGGATATCGGATTCTTATCTCATTATACATGATAAGCGATCTTCAGCCATCTCAACCCTTGCTTTTTCATGCAAAACCATTTGCAGTCGTTTCCGGTCATCAACAGCTATCAGTCAGTCAATCACCCATTTCCACCACCCTTCTGAGTGATCCCCCCTCCCCCTCCCCATCCCCACCCCTCCCCACCCCTTCTCTACATAAGTGCCTGGAAACTCCCATTTCACTGTATCTGAAGAAGTGTGCATGCACACGAAAGCTCATACCAAAATAAAAACTTAGTTGGTCTTTAAGGTGCTACTGAAGGAATTTTTTTTATTATTATTTTACTTCGACCCAGACCAACACGGCTACCTACCTGTAACTAGATAAATAGGGGAATGCTGCTGCCATGAAACAACCTTGAAGAGGAACTGATCACAGAGAAGTGAGGAACTTAACTGATAAGCAGAGTGAAGTTAACTCCATAAACAGCGGGCATAACTGTGAAGGTTCTCTAACTAAAAAGCGGCAGGCATATACAATACTTGAGTAAATATAAGTGCCCTGTAGTGAGAAGAGTCCTGTACACAGTACTTTCTCCAGGAGGAATGAAGGGCACACCAGGACCCCTGGGAGGGGAGTGTCAATAATGTTATGTATTAAGTTAACTGCAATATTCCTTCTGGCCACCGTGGCTGCAGTTCTTACCCTGCCCACTGTGGCTGCAGTTCTCACTCAGGTCCACAACATGCAAATGAAGGATTGAGAGTGCTGTTCACGGATTGGGTAGCTAGGGGAAGTTTGTTACTGTTGCAAGTTACTGAGTACTATATAAGCCAGTTGGCTAAGCTGCTGTTCAGTCTGGACTCAGAGAGAGCTAGAATAAAGAGCTGGTTGTTTAGGGAGCTGTGTCTTCATCCTTCTTACCCACTATTCTACAAATAAGCTAACCAAAAGTCTTAAACCAAAGGGAAGGAGACAGTGAGCACTCTCACAGTTGCCTCCCTGAATCTGCTATTTACCATGGGAAGAAAACTACAATTGGTGCCATTTTGGTGGTGGTGGTGGTTGTTCTTGTTGTTAAATTTGTATACCTCCCTATACTCCCTCCCCCTCCCCACCTCTCTGCCTCCACACCCAGCCTTTGTCACACACATCCCACCCAGTGGCTGCTGTAAGAAAACAACAACCCAGATACATTGAGTGCCATCACAAATCTATTGCAACTAGTCAATTGGAAACTTCGGGACAATGCAACAAGTGTTCGCTTGCATTTTGGATCAGGGCAAAGGCGGCTCAGGTGAAACAAACGTTCATTAGTATGACGTTACGTTAGCAAGGGCTGTGATGAGACTTACAGCAAGCCCAAATACTGCAAGATATTTGCTGGGCAGACTTGATTCTACGGCATTTCAGTTGGCAGGTGAGTGACGGGCAGAGTGACAAACAGTCAAAAACTATCACACAACACCACTAACAAAAACAGTGAAGCGGACGCAGGAAGCTAAGAGCATGGTGGATGGCCATCAAGAAGGGATGCTGAACTGTTGATGGAAATCGGAGGGGAGCATATACAAAGGTCTGTGTGAAGTTAAATGCAGGTTATTCATGAATCCAGCAAGCTGCAAAGAGAATATCTGTGCAGGCAGAATGTTTGTTCCTTTTAACTGAAACGGCTTCGCTACAAAGGGCAAGGCAGTGTTAGGTCTGCAAAACTCTTGCGGGGGGGCCTGGATGGATCCAGCTTCTGGAGATAATTAGGAAAAAAAAAACCAAAACGTGGGCTGAAAAGAGCTCTGTATTTTGGTGCAAAATCCTGGCATCAGGATCATTGGGACCAGAGTTCAATAACAGGGCACACAATTTTCACCCACAACTCAAAAGGCCACCACTTGCTGGCACATCCAGTTGAAAGGGCTTCACCAAAGCACTTTCAGAATGTCTTTGCTGAGTCCACCTGCCAAACCAGAAGAAATGGGAGGCACAGCACAGGAACCAAACCCTCTCTAACCCAGCGTTTACTTAGCTAAATTCTGCACACAATATTGATGTTTGATTATCTTAATTTTTACTTGAACATGTAAATCTGAATATTGTTTGCTACTGTGTCAAATGACTGCTTGGCAGACGTGAAAACTAAAACTTACTAAAAATGACAAGGAGAGAACAGAGGGAAGGAACACATGGTGGAGGTGGGGAGATGAAAAACGACCCATTTTAAGGCAAATAGGTGTGAACCCTAGTCAGCTGCTTATATACTGACCTCTGAAGGAGAGGGCCTCCATTATCAGGAGGTATGTTTCACACAGAGATGCTGCAAAGAAAGGGAAGGGACCTGCGTAAGGAACACCCATCCTTTAAAGATGATAATAAAAAAAATGGCTTTAACAACAGCAAATCAAAATTCCAACTAGACATAGTGGAGGGAGATAAGAAACTATTATCAAAAGCATATGATTATATTCTAGAATGGAACACCAAAGATGAGGAGACTAAAGATGCAATGATTAAATGGGCCATGGATGTGGGCCACAATATTGAAATAGACCTATGGTTAAAACTCTGGAACCATAATCTGAAATTCACTGCTTGTACGATGCTTAAGGAGAACATCATGAAGATGATGTATCGTTGGTACTTGACCCCAGTCAATCTGGCAAAAATCTATAAAACAAAAGACAAAAGGTGTTGGAAGTGTAAGGAGGAAATGGGCGATTTCTATCATATGTGGTGGCAATGTAAAAAAGTGAGACCGTACTGGGAATCAATATATAATGAGATCAAAAAAATGTTACAATATACATTCCCTAAAAAGCCAGAACTGTTTCTATTATGTTTAATAGGGAATGAAGTCAAAAAAGAAGATGTAAAAATATTTATGTATGCCACCACTGCGGCTAGAATCCTACTTGCACAAAGGTGGAAAACACCAGAAATACCATCAGTAGAGGAGTGGAGAGGAAAGATGACTGAATATATAGAACTAGCCAGGCTGACTGGAAGGATAAGAGAACAAAAAGATCAAAAGACCTTTAAGGAGTGGAGCAAATTCTGGGAATATCTTAAAAGGCATTGTAATATGGGAAAATCACTTACAGGAACGACATAATATCTACAACTGTTAAAATATGCCCTGATTAAAAGACAGGATCATATATGATGATATAATGTGTAAAAAAGGTAAAAAAGTGGATAATTAAGATTTTGACCAAATAAAACCAAAACGATGTAAAGGGCAAGTCAAGTTCGGCGGAACGGATTTATGGGGAATGTGTAATTAGTTGGTGTATTTATGGGATTGGTTTGTAATTTTGTATTTGTATTGAGTTGACCTATATTGATGTAAGAAGGAAAAAAAACCAATAAAAATCAATTAAAGAAAAAAAAGGAACACCCATCCTACAACAAGCACTTGCTGTCTGTAAATGTCCCCAGAGCATGTCGTATTGTGGCCAGGGGAGTCATGTTCCATCTCAGTGCAAGGTAGATCCTTATATACTCCCACTTCAGTTATTATGGATGGAGTAGCAAAAGCAACCTGAACAGCCTTTTGCGCTTTGTAAATTTCAGCACAATTCAACCGTATTCCTGTTGCAGGGCATCATTTAGTGTTAGCAATTTTTGGATCCACCAGTTGCCACCTTTGTGACTGTTGTATACTTGAGCCCTGCTAAAGAAACTGACTGATGTCAGTGCTCACAATAAAAGCGGCATGCTTACTGCCGGGAGTTCATATTGTGTCCTTTCTACATCTGTCACTGCAAATAGTCTGTGTATCTTTTAAAGAGACAAATAAAGCCGTGTGGCATTACTTCAGTACCATTTTTATTCTAAAGGGAGAGGGTGAAGGTGTCTTTTCTTTATTCTGGGCTGATTTAGAGGAGTGCAGCCACATTCCAAGATATTTTCTGTTCCCATTAAAACTCACAGTGTCACATTAAAATAGTGGTTCAGAAAATAAACTTTAAAAAAAAACGCTCCCTTCCCACATGAGGTGGCCTTGGTTTCTACGTTCTTTCTGTGCTGTAGCTCTTGGGCCAAACTAGCTATGAATTCAGTTTTTTAAAAGAAAAAACCAGTAGCAGGCATGGTAAGGCCCAATTGTCTTCAGGACCTCTGTATGCAGGGCTAACCTTTTCTTCCCCACTGCAGTAGTGTGTGTGACTTTTATCAGGATTGCAGTGAGGTAGGAAAGAGTTAAGCCTCCTTGTGCTTTTCACTATCAAATAAAATCAGCCCTGCTACAATTGCTACCTTTAGTTACTTCCCTGATCACAGAGAGCCGGAGAACATGTTCTTCATTGGCCTTTTCGATCCATCTATCTAAACCATTAAGAACATCTAAAAACATTTAAGGACAGCCATAAACCCTCACAACTAATAATTTCAAGGTTGTCAAGAACAGTCTCTTTCAGCCATCAAATGTCTGGGTCAACAGGAATATATTAAAAATTGTTCCTGAATGTTGTTGATGAGAGAGACGGGCACACCTCACCAGGGATGGCATTGCACGAATAGGGAACCACCACCAAGAAGGCCCTGTATTTGATCAGGGTCACCCTGGCAGCCCCCTATGGTGGCATCAACTTTTCCTGCCTTTATAGCATCCATAGCTTTGCTGAGCAGCCTAATGCTCACACAAAGACTTCCTGCTGGCTCAGAGGAATCAGTTGCCTAGGGAGCAGGCTGGTGCTTCTTCTGCCTTTCCATTTTCCCACTCAGCCTCCAGGCTTCCTGAACTACCTCTGTTCCCCTACTTCTGGGCTTTAGCAAGGTGGAGGCCCCCTCTTAGCCCCCCCTTCCCCAATCTGCACACAATCTCCCTATATTATAACTTTATTTCAAAATAAAATTCCACAGTGTTGTGTGTGTGGTTTTTTTAAAAAAAAATTAAACTTGAAAGAAAACTTATTTTCATATGCTGAATAAAGATATCAACTCAGTGTCTTGGTTTCTTTGGCACAGAGCGATAGTTTAGTTCTTAATTCCCTCTCAAGTGACTTAATGGTACTGTATTGCTTAATTATAGCAGTTGCTAACTCCATCCGCTAAGATGTAACACTGGGACCCAAACATCTGCAAGATTGAGGCAGAAGAGGGATGCTGCATAATAAAATCCCAATTTCTGTATTACTGTATTTTCTTTTTACTCAAGTGTCAACTAGAGCTAGTAGGTTGGTGGAGCAATGCAGCAAGGAACTGTGTGTGTGTGTGTGTGTGTGTGTGTGTGATGTTGTCATGGGTTAAATCAGGCATCCCCAAACTTTGGCCCTCCAGATGTTTTGGACTACAATTCCCATTTTCCCCAACCACTGGTCCTGTTAGCTAGGGATCATGGGAGCTGTAGGCCAAAACATCTGGAGGGCCGCAGTTTGGGGGTGCCTGGGTTAAATGTATTTTATGATGCAAGTGCCCATTCTTGCCTTTTAGACTACGGGGTTCTGGCTTCTGGGAGAGAACATGTCTGACCAAATCCTTCCCACAACCACTGCTGTTGTAGTTAAGGAACAACAGCTTCCAGTTGGGGAATGTATGTAGCTTAAGATAAGACCTGAATAATATTGTGGATTAAAAAAATAAATCTTTTTAGGCCTGAAGTCCCAAAGCTGCTGGAAATCATGTTTTCAGATGGTTTTCTGTCCCATGAAAAGGCAACCACCTAAGACTGATGGTGCTGGTCTCATTTAATCATTACATTTGAATGTGGCCCAGCCATTAAGTTATTGTGTGAGATGGCCTGCCTCAGAAGGGAGATTGGAAGGTATTCTAAAAATGGCAGAAATTACCTTTTAGAACTGTGGACATACGAAGAGCGTTATTACAAAAGGAATACAAATTAATATTTCAACTTAGAACCTTGTATCCTAAGGGTCTTAATACCGAATTTGATTTGGGGTGTTATGTATAAGTTTAATATGTATGTATTCTATTGTTTAGTGGTAACAGAAAAGTGACGCTGTATCTTTAACCATGTAACCATGTAATGATTGATTCCATTCACCTGCAATGTATTTAATGCTTGAAGCAAGTTTGAACATTAGCTGTGCCTGTGAATACTTTCTTATTCTGTGTAAACTGTTTTGCCTGACTGGGTAAGATATAGCATGTTATTTGTGCTTTACAATTTCTTTGTATTAATAGACATTGTAATTTGAGTGTTATTTGTATCATGCAGCCTTTTGAACTGATGAAGCTTGGCAGAACCAGTATTGATCTGCACATGGCATTGTAACATGTTTTTGTTTGTTTGAATGGCCGTTAGTCTATCTTTAGTCCAGTTATTATCCCAGTAAATTCCCTTTTTATATTTATTAGCCAGTTTGTGGTGGTTTGTTTTGGTTTATTGCTATATTATTATCACCACTTTGATACTTTGTTTACATTGTCAGAAATTGTCAGGGACCAGGAGTCAGATTCCGCTTCATCAGGCGGTGGAAGCAAAGACTCCAGACCTGAAGGGAAGGGAATGCAGGAATAGCCCCAGAGGCACCAGGTGAACTTCTGGGGCTAGTATGTCACCCCACGTCTTGGCCCAAGGATATGGTATCACCATCCTTTGACTCCAAGGTCATCAGAAGACCGGAGCTTCAACAACTCAGTGCTGCCTAGGACAAGATGTCCAAAGTACATACAGAAGTCAATTGGACTGGTAGAGGAATCTTACCTCAATATTGGTATAAGGCCAGTATCTTCACTGCACCTGAGGGCAGCCAGCTAGTGTAGCAGGTACAGGGCAGGCCACATGGTATTCACAGCTCTGTCCACTCTCCACAGCTCAGCATCTGCCGCCTGAGGCAGGTGCCTCACTCTGAATCATCGTCAAACCAGCCCTGTCCCAGCTCCATCGTGATGGGAGAGCGATAGAGAAGACTGGGCCCCTTTTCGTAGAGCAGCCTGTTGCAGCAGAGGTGGTGCTAACAATCAGGCTGCTCCTGCTATTACTATTCCTTGTTCCTTGTAGGAGTAACTTGTTGCATCCAGAGCACCTGTTGCGTCCAGCCTGAACCCCGCCGTGTCCGACATCCTGGTAGAGCCTTTCTACACCACAGAGCAGGTCAGAAGTAGTCAATTAATTTCTGTATTGCTATATTTTTGCCATTGGGGTAGGCAGGGTCACTATTTATGCTTGAGGGATGTAGGCACTGCTGTAAATCATCTGTTTGCAACGTCTCCTGATTCAGTCAGGGCATTCGAGATTATTTTTCCTGATCCTCAATGGTTTGTTGAAATCAATGTGTGCACTTAAATCCAAAGACACTGGTTTGACTCCATAGAAATGTGAATAAAACTCTGTTTTGCACTGGGCTTTTCTTCTTCCCATGGCTTCCTACAGGGGCTGCCTCCTCCTCCGTACTTCAGTCACTTACACCTTACTAAAAGGTTGTGGGACCCTCCAGAACTATATGAAATGTGATGTAGGGTCTACACAGGGATGGGGGGGGCGGAGAGATGGCATCAGTAGGAATCACAGGGCCACCTTGTGCAGGCAGAAATGCTTTCCCCTCCTGCTCGAGGGTCTTTGGATGAAAGCCTTTGACTTCGAAAAACCACATGTTGCAAGATATTGTATTCAATCAGCCTGTTAATTAATAACGAGCAAAACAGTGTCCTAAGACTGTCAGTTTTAAGGACAACAATTTGGCATCCAACAG
This sequence comes from Zootoca vivipara, assembly GCF_965207765.1. NCBI lineage: Eukaryota > Metazoa > Chordata > Lepidosauria > Squamata > Lacertidae > Zootoca > Zootoca vivipara. Next base: position 44,679,197 of record NC_142591.1, on the reverse strand, counting down.
CATTAGGTTTCTATAAATGTTAGTAAACAACTACAAATAAAGTTTTATTTATCCTTATATGTAGGAGGTTTTTTTAATGATTCAGAGAAAACTTGTTGCATTTTTAAGTAGTGTTGCTATAGAAACTGTTTCCTGGGCACTAGTGAGTTCAGCCCATTGATAAGCTTTTTTTGTTGGCTATCAAAAGCAGGAGTCACAAGTTTGTATGTGTGTTCATCTGGAGCAAATGGGAGGGGGGAGTAACAATGTGAAAATAACTTCAGTCTCAAGTGTGGGTGTTTTCAAAATATATGGAATATTGCTCTCCAGCTGCAAAAGGAACAAATTGACTTGAAGACACAGTTCCAAATTTAGAAAGACTTTTGGGGAGTATAGTGCATTGACTAGGTGAATGAACTGTGCAGTCCCCAAGTAAGATCTCATCTTGGCAATGAACTCACTCAGTGGCTTTAGGCAACCTTCTATTTTTGTATCCACATCCCCACATATACCGTTTGGGAGTTATACTGATATAACTTTCAGGTTTTTGGACACACAAGAGTGTTAACGGACATATGAGTTGCACAGATCTGATTTTTCTGTGCTGTGCATGTTCAATGCACACTTGAGCAATTCCAACTGAATTCTGTCTCAATGTTTCCCCTCCACACCAGTGGACAAAAGACAACTCTGTGTGCTGTTGCCCCCTCCCCTCATTTGGTAGCTTGTCATCTTCTCTGAGTTTCAGAAAACTGTGGTCCATTGTAGGCAGAGGTCTTTGTTTTCATTTTTAAAATTTATTTTGGTGATCCAAGTTTTTTGATGTTCCAGATTTGCACAGAACAGTGGGTTAAAAAACAATAACAACAACAACAACAAAACAAATATGTGACTCTCACCAAGCCCACCGGCAGCCCACTGAGAAGTGCCTCACCAATGAAGACAGATGGCACCCCTGTCACTACACAAATAAAAATACCACACACACCTTCCCACCACAATAATAATAATAATAATAATAATAATAATAATAATAATAATAATAATTTATTTATACCCCACCCATCTGGTTGGGTTTCCCCAGCCACTCTGGGCGGCTTCCAACAGAAGTATTAAAATACAATAATTTATTAAACATTAAAAGCTTCCCTAAACAGGGCTGCCTTTAGATGTCCTCTAAAAGTCTGGGAGCTGTTTCTCTCTTTGACATCTGGTGGGAGGGCGTTCCACAGGGCGGGTTCCACTACCCAAAAGGCCCTCTGCCTGGTTCCCTGTAACTTGGCTTCTCGCAGCGAGGGAACCGCCAGAAGGCCCTCAGCACTGGACGTCAGTGTCCGGGCAGAACGATGGGGGTGGAGACGCTCCTTCAGGTATACTGGACTGGGGCCGTTTAGGGCTTTAAAGGTTAGCACCATCCATTACAGGATGTCCACAGTTGGGTAATATACAATTTTACGTTGGATTCCCCTACACCTGACTGCATTATTTGCTGATTGGGATTGAGAAAATCTGAATTAAATGGGGATGGGGGGATGCCAGTTGGATGAGGAAAATGTCATGTGGAGAATGCATGTGGATATGGGCTGCATCAAATCCATCTTAAACTGTCCTGTGTACACAGCCTACTGAAATGGCTAAAGTTAAAGGGAAGGACTGTAGCTCATTGGTAAAGCATGTTCTTTGCATGCAAAAGGTCATCCCTGGCATCTCTGAATAGGATTGGTAAAATCTGAAACCCTGGAGAGCTGCTGCCAGTCAATATGGATAGTACTAAGTTAGATGAATGGATGTGTCTGCAGGCAGCTTCCTGTTTTCCTAACAGATTTGAAATGTTTTGAACCCTTGAAAGCATGATAAAAATGCTAAGCAGGAGTAGTGCCTAAATTTTTGGAATAAAAAGGCAAATTGAGGCTCAAGCTTTCTGAGAAACATAGTCCCTACTCAGGACCATATTTAAGGGTAGACAAATGCTCCAGAGTTGGGAGGCCCATGTCATGGGCAGTGGTGCTGTGGTCTAAACCACTGAGCCTCTTGGGCTTGCCAATCAGAAGGTCAGCAGTTTGAATACCTGCGAGAAGGTGACCTCCCGTTTTTCTGTCCCAGCTCCTGTCAACCTAGCAGTTTGAAAGCATGCCAGTGCAAGTAGATAAATAGGTACTGCTGTGGCGGGAAGGTAAAGGGTGTTTCCGTGCGCTCTGGTTTCTGTCCATTGTGCCAGAAGCGGTTTAGTCATGCTGGCCACATGACCCAGAAAGCTGCCTGTGGAAAACGCTGGCTCCCTGAGCCTGAAGCAAGATGAGCACCGCAACCCCATAGTCGCCTTTGACTGGACTTAACCATCCAGGGGTCCTTTACCTTTACTCAACTAGCCACCTAGCTGGTGAAGCAAATAGCATAAGCAGTTCATCTTTACTTGAAAGAAAGAAATACAGACTTGCCTAGTCAACATTACATTAAACTACTTCTATAATTATTAATTGAATAGGAAGGTCTTAACCTTATATAGACAGTCCTTTGGAAACAAGATGCAGCTGATGTTGACCAGTGGGCTGCTAGCAGGGCAATTGGTATGTTAATGCCAGTTATAACTGTGTTTTATTATATTTTAACGAGTTTGTTTTCACTACCTGGTATTTTATAACAGTGCTTTTAAAATGTAAGCTGTCTTGAATCCCTTGGGAGATTCAAGAAACTTGGGATAAAGGCAAGATGTAAATATGTTAAATAAATAATAAAAGAAATGGTTGTTGCTGTTGTTGTTTCTTAGAAATATGTGCAGCTGTGCCTATTAAACAGTGTGTATGTGTAAGAAAGTGTGTGATTGTGAGGGCAATATATATCCATGAGTGCAAATGTGTCATTTTACGTAACAGAATAAATTACACGTGCAAATTGTGCATCAGCGTTGGGAAACAATGTATTAATAAGGTATTTTTAAAAAGTTCCATGAATGGAGGATAGATGCTGAAGATGAGGTCCCATTTGGTCTAGTCATCCCTGACCCCAGCCCAAAATGTGTGGATGTCTACTTTGGTTAGATGAGGCCTGTTCTCCAGGGTTCTTCCAAAACATGCAAGGAGCCTTCATGAGTACAGAAGTCTTTCTTCTTCAGAAGTTCACCATCCATGAGGTGGAGGGTGATGGGAATGGTGCCAGGGGGTGAAGCCAGCTAGCTCCTCCCCACTGCCCCTTCTCCTGTGTTTCCATTACACCTGAAGAGGGGTTTATTTATTTATTTTTTTGCTATTTCCCATGTTCTTGGGTCGAGTCCTTGCCCTGTTCTGGAACTGAGCCCAGCATGCAGTTGTCATGGTTGGGTGAACACTGTGCTTTGTGCATGGCTTAATGCCTTGCTGTTGTTGTTTTAACAATATGAGCTGAAAATCTACAAATTACTTACTCAAGAGTAGTCTTCTGAGACTGTTCATGGAGCTCTCTGGAGCCAAGTGGTTTTAAAAAATGCAGCCAAGGGAGTCGTCGTCCCCCCTCCTTTTCCTTTTTGTTGCCATTGTTACAGTTTAGCAAATAATCCCTAATATGCTGATGGTGGAAACAAAAGCCACTGGAGACTCTCACCCAACTTGGCTTCCCTTCCATTTCCCTTTCAGCAAGAAGTGTGCAATACGTTAAAACCTGTTGACATATAAATTTCTCCCAGGAAGAGCTTGTCTATGCTTAGTTTTCCTCGGGTCCTAAGTGGATGGACAGCTTTGCCAACTACATAAGCCTTAGAGTGTAAGTGCAGCTGGACTCAGGAGAGATCAGCGGATACATATTAAAGAACCCTCTTATTTCCCAGATGAGGGTCAATTCACACTTAAGGCCAAACAAGGCTCTGTACTTAAACACACAGCAGCCTGCTATGGATCTTATTTTCTTTTAACTAATTACGGGGGACGGGGGTTGCTTTCTGCTATAGAATGAGCAGATAGGTGGGGAAGCTTATCTTTTTTCTCTTCCCCCAGTGGCAACCAATAGAGCAGGGAGAGGGAACGTTGACAGAGCAGGTCACGCAAGAAACTGGGGAAAACCACAACTATAGGGCAAAGTTCACTACTACCGGTATTACTGCTGCTGCTGCTGCTACAACTACTAATTTTATTATTGATATGCCACCCATCTGACTGGGTTTCCTGCGCCACTCTGGGCAGCTTCAAACCAAATATTCAAAACCCAATAAAACACCAACCATTAAAAACTTCCCCGAACAGGGATGTCTTCTAAAAGTCAAATAATTGTTTGTCTGTTTGACATCTGATGGGAGGACGTTCCACAGGGTGGGCACCACTACCAAGAAGGCCTCTGCCTGGTTCCCTGTAGCTTCACTTCTTGCAGTGAGGGAAGCACCAAAAGGCCCTCAGAGCTGAACCTCAGTGTGCAGGCTGAAAGATGGGGGGGGAGACATTCCTTCAGGTACAGGGCTGAGGCTGTTTAGGGCTTTAAAGCTGAACACCGACACTTATATAATGTGGAATTGGGGGGGGGGCTTAGATGTTAGAGCGAAGCCATTTTACAGATTTTACACTTACACATAATAAGTTGAGACACAAACTTCTGGTCACTCACTAGCTCACTCTCCCTCATGTACATGCAGACAATAAACATGTACAGATATTCTCCCTATTCCCTTTTTCCTCCCTGCCTCCCATTGGAACTGGTCAGACTGCAGCCGCTGGCTGTTCCCTTGGGCTCTGCCTGAGTCTGCCTGTCCAACACTGCCTCCAGTCAGGCTAGGATTCCAGCCTGAGCCTGAATCCAACCCACTAAGATAACAGAATTCCAACATGCAAACCATATATTAAAAAGTGCAGTGGAGATCTACAAATAATTAATTCCAGGGCAGCACTCATATAAATTTCAACTAGAGGTGCTCAAGTTACTGCTAAAAGCCTTAAGCGACTTAGGCCCCAAATATCTGAAAGAGCACTTCCTTGGCTGTTAAGATCAACAGAGGTAGTTCCACAACCCTCAGAAGTTCAGTGGGTGCCAGCCTGGGAGAGGGCATTTTCTGTGGCAGCCCCTGTTGTGGAATTCCCTTCCCACAGAGGTGTGTCTGGTGGAGGGTGGGCAAAAAATCAAATAAATAATACCTACAAAACTAATATTACTATTTCAAAATGAGTAATTTTTGCATTGTGGACCGGATATTTAGTTTTTTTGGGGAGACCAGTAGGAAGGATCTGGTTCTGTAAGTGCTGGAATGAAGCAGTGGGAATCTAGAGTTGGAAGTGGAGGAAAAGGCCCTTTGTTTGCCAGGCTCTTGTCAGTAGCTTGAGTCGTGGTGAAGAGTAAATGAGAAATCAAAGCACTAAAGCATTTCCCATCTCTTAAATTGCTCCAATATCCCTGTGCTATTTATGATAATTGCCTTTTTAAAAAAGAAAAGTTTTCCACAATGTCTTTTAAAGAAGTAAAACAACTCTAATTTCTAGCACTAAAACTCGCAGCTCCCCCGAACTGAACAGCGAAACATTTCATGATTAATGCAAATGTCAAAGATGCTAGTAAATAAATAAATAAAAGGGGCACACCTATATTCTCTCAAATGCACATAAGGCTTGCTTGTTGTTAGCAGTTCAGTAAAAATGCATGTTATGTTGGGAGCACACAGAGTGTTTCTTCTCCTCCAGTCACCCGTGTTGCCACCTTTGCTCGCTCTTCCAAAGCTTCTGCTATCTTTGAGGCTGCCCCAAGAAATCTCTGTCAAATTTTCAAAGACCAACAAGTGCTAGCTGTGAGTGCAATCGGACAGAAACTGACAGCGCAAGAAGCACGGGCTGAAGAGACAATCTGCTTGTTGGAAAGAGATGGACTTTGTTGGTGGAGGCAGGGAGAGAAAAATGGGACAGACACAAATCAGAACAACACTTCAACTAGGACTTTTCATACATTTTCTATAATATTTGAACAGTTGCAATACGTTCTGTGTAATATTAAATCCCCTTTATGTCTGACATTTGCTTAGATGAGGCAGGGAAACAAATGTGTTAGGATTTTTGCGGAGTGAAGTGAACAATGCAGAGGTTTCTAAAACGATCTTAAGAGAGAAATATTCAGATTGTTGTTACTTGACTGTTCGCATTCTTCGAATATGGCTGTGGCGTGGATAGTCCAAACGCTCTCCAAATAGCTAGCACCGTAGTTTGATATGCTACTGTCAAAATAGGAATGCTGGCGCCTCTTATTGTGTCAGCTTGGGTTGGGAGTTAAAGAAAAAGAGGTGGGGCGGCATGCAAAATGTCAACAGGATGCCTCTTGGAAAACATGGAAAGGGGCCTGCTGGATGAGGTAAAAAGTTCATATGGTCCAGTAGCATCAACAGTGGCCAGTCAGATGTTTCCAGAAGCCCACAAGCAGTGTATGTACACAACAGGTCATCCTCAAGATTTGACTCTCAACAACTCCTGTTCAGTTCAGAATTACATGTGTCTAGTTCAGAAAAGCTGTTAATGGTATGGTCAATATGATAATGGAACCAGCTCCAGGGAGAGGAAGGGGCTGCTGTCAGTGGCTGGAGAGCTAGGCAAAGGCAAGAGAGCTATCAGCTGAGGATGCTCTAGCTCTGGTTTGGGAGGAAGCTAGACCAGGGGGCAGAAGATGGAGCTTGTACTCAGTTATCATTGCTAATAGCCATGTTGTTGTTGTTGTTGTTTAGTAGTTTAGTCGTGTCTGACTCTTCATGACCCCATGGACCAGAGCACGCCAGGCACTCCTGTCTTCCACTGCCTCCCACAGTTTGGTCAGACTCATGTTGGTAGCTTCGAGAACACTGCCCAACCATCTCATCCTCTGTCGTCACCTTCTCCTTATGCCCTCCATCTTTCCCAGCATCAGGGTCTTTTCCAGGGAGTCTTCTCTTCTCATGAGGTGGCCAAAGTATTGGAGCCTCAGCTTCAGGATCTGTCCTTCCAGTGAGCACTCAGGGCTGATTTCCTTCAGAATGGATCAGTTTGATCTTCTTAATCTCCATGAAATTGTCTATTTCAGGTTGGAGAATATATTTCAGTCCGAGCTATGCATTCCCTTCTGGATAACTTTCCAGGGAGCATGTCCTGGAGTGTGGTGGCTGCGGAATGGGTGTGGCCTCGGAAGAGTCCATGGGCCAGATCAAGATGCCTGGGTGAGGGCTGGATTTGGCCCCTGGACCTGAGATTCCTAGTCCTTGGTCTATTTGATGCTCCTTACTTTGGCAGTTATCAGCAGTGAATTCCATAATTATTATGTGAATATTTGAAGAGCTATTGCCAATCCATTTTAGTGGGTGACCCCAAGTATTTAGTGTTATGAGCAAGAGTGGGGGGATCTTTCTTTCTTTCTCCACTTTTCCATTTCCATTCATTATTTGAGAAATATTTATTATCTCCCATGTTAGTTTTCTTTAGAATGAACATTTGAACATTCCTTCACCAGTAGGGATTTATATTTTTTTAAAAAGCTAATGTCTGTCTCCTTATCTGGAGCCAATACAGCAAAAACTATTTATCCCAAATTCTGAAATATGTAGAACCCACAGTAGCACAAGTAGCTTTTACTGTATTGTCAGGATATTAAGATCTGCTGATAGCACAAAGGGGATGGAGAACTTGTGGTCTTCCAGGTGTTGTTGGACTCCAGTGCCAATCAGCCCCTGCCAGAAGGGCCAATAGCTGGATGTTATAGGAACTGAAGTAAAGCAGCATTTGTGGGGCCACAGATTTCTCATTCCTTGTCTGGACAAGGAGTACAGTTCCTCTCCTGTGCTGCCATGCCTTGGTCACAACTCTGCCCCATTTCACACACAGAGTGATTCACCGGCATACTGGTGGATTTCTGCTGACACATCTGTCTCACGGTGGCAGCACATTTCGTGGTCTGCTATGCTGCAAAGCATCTGACGAGTGGATCTTCAGTACAGGATTGTGCCCGCAATTATCCACAACAATGCAAAAAAAGGGATAAGCATTTAAAATCCCTAACGTTGCTTTTCTGTAGAAAACCATTATTGTAGATTGTCAGTTTGTCCTGTTTGTTTACTCTTTCCTTTCCTAAACATCAATTTTTTCTTTCACAAGCTTTTTATTTTCATTTTCCGCAAGGCTTGATATAATTCTTGGAAGCTCCTTCTACCGCTTCTTAGACCTTAGCTTCTTAACTGAAGCCATTTATTGATAAACAGCATCTCATAGTGAAGTGGTACATCAATAAATTAAAGATTAGCTCAACGTGTCAGGTTTCCCAATGCATTGGGCAGGGTCGGGGGAGGGAATGCTTCTTTAGATAAGTCTGGAGGCGGTGAAATAGCTTCACACAGAAAGAAAACTCTGAAAAGACACACACACACACACACACACACACACACACACACACACCCCTTAAAATGATTCCTCCTGGTCTATACTTTTGAAAGTCATGTTTTAAGAACAATGGCTACAGTCCTGTATATTTTCTATAGTAGGCTGAGATCTGAGGAAAAAAATTGCTGCATGCATTGGGCGTTTTCAATTGAGAGCTTAATTTGCATGGCGGTTGAAGAGATATTGCAAATGGGTTGTTGACAACAGCCTTTTCTTTTCTTTTTTACTTACTGGATTTTCCCTGGGAAGGGTTATCTAGATCGAACGGAAAAGAAATATGGCCTGTCATTTTGATGCCAGTGACATGTAGTTGTTGCGCACACACACACACACACACACACACACACACCCCACAACAAACACCCATCTTGAAGAATCTCTCTCCCCCAAAGAATCCTGGGAACAGTAGTTTGCAAAGGATGCTGGGAATTAAAGCTCTGTGAGATGTAAACTATAGTTCCCGGGATTATTTGGGGGAAGTCATGTGCTTTAATTGCATGATAGGTATGCAGCCCCAATAGCAAGTGGGGCTTCGTGCATTTCCCCCAGCTCTGACTTGGAAACTGTATTCTTTTTATTACTGAACTTGAAATAGCATACATTGACAGGCTCCCTTTTCACACAGAGCCTTCTCAGCATCCATGACATTTACCCTCAAAAGTAGAAAACAAGCCACAGTATCTAGTGTTTTAAAGCATTATATACACCCACTAATGGCTGTGTGACAGGTGCATATTCAACAGATACAGGGACAAACTGTCATCTTTGGCAGCCCTGAACAAATGCTTGGCCATCTCCCACCTTTTCCCTTCCTTCCCTGTTAGGAAGCTTAGATTGGGCTCCTATTCCTCCCCCGAAGTGAATGATGCCCACATTTTGGGCACACATGCCTGCAGGCATTAGCCCACTGCTTCTCATGCGTTCCTCTAAATATCTGGGTTCCAATCAATAGCCAACGAACACAGAATCAGTTTTATCCATTAGGAAGGTGGCTGCCCTACCTTGTTTGTTCTGAAATTTTGCAGTGTGTGTGCTTAAGTAAGTGTCACTTTCTCAAACATCTGTCCACTTTCATTGATTTTAGCAATTTTTTGAAGGCTTATAATGAGATCCCGCAACCATCTAAATATCTCATTCAGTATCGTTTGGTTGCTTCAGCAAACTGCTGTAAATATTAAAAGTACTGTTAAGAGGTCTTTTTGCGGGGAGGGGTGCCAGACCCGTCTAATCCCGGGATCCAGCAAGTGTTAAAATCTAATGGAGCCTTCTAATTCCAGGAACTAGGTAAACTACCAGTAGCTTCCTGGTGAGGCGATGAGAGATTAAGCTGCTTGGTGCAAGACAGCAAATGGGTGGGGAACCCTCCCACAACAGAAAAAAGAAGAGCTGAGAACAGACTTTGGCAGTGATGTGAGCCAGAGGAAACGGCAAGTTGGAGAGAGTCAGAGCCATGTTTGATTTCTGTTTGAATCCAAGGCTGCAGCTATGGGAGAAACAATACCCTTTTTGGGTGTTACTGCTGTGAACCCCTCCACTGTAGGTTCAAGTTATTTGAGCTGAACTTACAGTACCCAGACTTCAGTTTACTTGAAAAGAAGGTCAGCCCCTAAGTTGTGGAACTTCCTCCCCACAGAGGCATGTCTGACACTTTCACTGTGCAGTTTTTGGTGGATGCTGAAGACACTTCGACACAAAAGATGTGTGCTTTTTGGACCACTACTTTTGTCACTGTAATTTGCTTTAAACTGTTTTAATTAATGTTGTATTTTGTAATTCTGTAACGTGCCCATGGACCTTACAGTTAAGGTGATGATGGCAATAAATTAAAAGGATGAGACTAAGTATTCCACTTACAAAGAAGATGTGACTTTCCTTTTGAATATTTGCTGATACGTAGTTGGTTCTGTGGACTCTTAATTGACATCTTCATTTATTTGTTTTTAATAGACACTGTTTGACTTTCAATTACCATGCAATTAACAATTCTAGAAATGCTTTTAATTGCATGGCCAATAATTTCCCCACGTGCTTTCAATTTACCAACATAGTGTGTCCTCCGCTGAATCTGGATTAGACTCCCGTATTCTCCCTCCCCTGCCCCCACAACAATGTGATTGTCTTTCAAAAGGTGCAGGTAGGAAGGCAAAAAGCCTGTAACATGGTATGGAAGCATTCCCAACCGCACCACTCCATCAACTCTCTCATAGCTTTTACAATGTGGTGAATAGCTTGTGATGAGCCATCGCTCCCCTCGCTTTTCTTTAATGGCAACTTTCATGTCCTTTACTAAATTACTTCTAATTATTTGAAATGAAGCACTAATGTGCTTGGCAGCAGCCAAGGAGACATGCTCTTTCCTCTAATTTACAGCCGGATTCTAGACTCCTAACTCATGTTAAATAGTGTCTTAATCTTTACGTGCATTCGTTGGGATGGGTTTAGTATATCTTGGCTGCAGGTCAGAAATCTGTCAATAATGGATCCTAAAGGCAGGTCCACACCATCCAATTTTGCATTGTGAATTCTAGTGTACTTTGCTGTGTCTACACACAGCTAACCAGTTTACTTCTCTGTGAACAGGAGTGTGATGGCAAAGAACATATTCCCTTCTTAAATACAAATGGGGGGGGGAAGTATCCTCTCCCAAATGACCTGTTCATACTCCTGTACAGAATCAGTGCATTGAGGAAGACTTGGGATGGTGCTGACCACACTGAAGGTGCTGAAGGTTTCTGAGGGCCATCAGCTGAGAGCAGGCAGGCCCTCTCACTGGCTTTCCCTAATAATCTCACTAACTTAATTTAGATATCTCTGGAAGTACGAGGTTTTGGAATTGCAGCTTCAGGCTGCAATCCTCTTCGCATTCATCTGGGAATAATCTGAGTAGACATTCATTGGGTTGTACAGGAAGTGAGCTAACTTTGCTAATAGCAGTTGCTCTAGCAGCAACTCCTAATATTTAGAACCAGAGCTGAATCGTAGTCAGTCTTGTGGTGGGAGCGGAGAGTGGAAATAACAAAATTTTATTATCAGAAATTCATTCATCACAAAATTGCTTTTTGTCATCTGGTTACCTTGCATGATTGTTTCATTGCTTCATCTGGTGTAATGGCCCTTGTTAGACAGAAGGGTGCTGTTCTTGGAGAGAATTTCAAAAAGTCCATAAAGTGTCTGTCTGCTGGAAGAATTACAAAACAGAAGCATCTGCCACAGATGGAGCAGGCTGCCAGCTGAGTAAAACAGCAGGGGGACCCGCTGTTGGCCAGATTTGACTATATCAGTGCAGGTGTCACTGCAGTTAATAAGAATTACTATTTTGGCTTGTTTTTAGCAATTTTGGAGGCATGGGGATAATATAGAGGGAACCTTTAAAAGTCACAAATATAAAGGAAAGGAGGGAATCTTTGTAAACCCTAAAGTGAAAAGTAGGCCTCTCTCTCCCCCCCTCTCTCTCACACACACCACTCACATTCTATTGTCATATGCTTATTCTTCAGTATTTCAGAATCATAAACGCTGCAGTGGAACAATGGACTGGGCTTGTAATACATTTTGATTAATATTTCTTTTCTCATCCAGTATGGAAGAAATCACAAGCAAATATAAATAAAGACAAGCCTTGTTTGAGGGTGAGGAAGGAGCTTAAATTTGCTGGTTTTTGGCTAGGCAGACCTTATTATCTACAGTAAGCTCTAGAGTATGTCAAAGAGCCCTAGGAATATATTGTGAGTTAATGCAAATCTCTGTGTCCAATCTCCATATAAGATCCACCCTGCAGTATACAGTGCTGATCTGAGACGTTTCCGAAATCTCAAATCATATGGCATTTTTTTGGCCATTATTAGTCTGGGCTGCATCACCATTTTGTAACAAGAACTAGAGTTTGAGTTCATCTCCTTCTCCTAATCCCTTGTTTTTGAGAAACTCATGCTGGGTCTTATTAATCACAGCATCCTTTTCTAAGTGCTCGCAGACTGATGGATTAATTCATTGGAAGAACAGTGGTATAGGAGCAGGATATGTATCTTCATGCTCCCGAGTTTTTTAAATTCATTTCCAATTAATGTCCACTAAAGTTCCCCTTGCTTTCTTTTAGAAAACTATACAAAGCTTCCCCCACCCAGCCAGCCAGCTCGATAGCTATTCTTTGTTGTTTGGCTCTTTAATATTGAATTTCTATAGGGTGTCCATGGACTGTTCCTGTTGTTTTTAAAAAATACAAAACTTATATTTAGAATTTTAGTTACATTGCACATCTGCCTTAAGGAAATTTGTTGTTGTATCATTTGAAGAATGGGGAAGCATAGTTCATTGGCTTTTACAAAACACACTTCTTATTTTGACAGTGTTGAGTAATCTTGAGAATTACAAATGAATGAAGAACCCTTAAGGACACCGTATGTGTGTATGTTTGTTTTCATTTCTGGGAAATGAATGATGAGACCCTTGATACCACTAGTAGAAATAGTTACCACTTTATGCAAAAAGGCTAATTTCACTTATGCTAGCTGAGTTTTGCTTGTCCAAGTGTCTTATTCAATTTGGCATTTTTATTACGCATTCTTGGTTTTGTCTTTCTTTCCAGCAGCAGGAATTGTAGTCATAAATTCCGAACCACTCCCATTTCTTCTCTTTTGCAAAGTTAGAAAGAGGTTAGAATAGAAATGGGGAGCCTGTAGCCACCCAGGTGTTATTGGGCTTCAGTGCCCAGTGGGCCCAGCCAGCAATGCCAATGATCAGGAATGATGAGAGTCCAGAAATGTCTGCAGCACATTGTGTTGGCCACCCCTGCCACAGCCCTTATACCAGAACATGCAAATCGAGTCATATGTAGAATATCTTGAGACCTAAGAGATTAGTGAAGGCTTTTTGTGGACACTGTAACTGGAAAAAATTCATGTTGTTGTTTAGTCGTTTAGTCGTGTCCGATTCTTCGTGACCCCATGGACCATAGCACGCCAGGCACTCCTGTCTTCCACTGCCTCCCGTAGTTTGGTCAAACTCATGTTCGTAGCTTCGAGAACACTGTCCAACCATCTTGTCCTCTGTCGTCCCCTTCTCCTAGTGCCCTCAATCTTTCCCAACATCAGGGTCTTTTCCAAGGATTCTTCTCTTCTCATGAGGTGGCCAAAGTATTGGAGCCTCAGCTTCACGATCTGTCCTTCCAGGGAGCACTCAGGGCTGATTTCCTTAAGAATGGATAGGTTTGATCTTCTAGCAGTCCATGGGACTCTCAAGAGTCTCCTCCAGCACCATAATTCAAAAGCATCAATTCTTCGGCGATCATCCTTCTTTATGGTCCAGCTCTCACTTCCATACATCACTACTGGGAAAACCATAGCTTTAACTATACGGACCTTTGTCGGCAAGGTGATGTCTCTGCTTTTTAAGATGCTGTCTAGGTTTGTCATTGCTTTTCTCCCAAGAAGCAGGCGTCTTTTAATTTCGTGACTGCTGTCACCATCTGCAGTGATCAAGGAGCCCAAGAAAGTAAAATCTCTCACTGCCTCCATTTCTTCCCCTTCTATTTGCCAGGAGGTGATGGGACCAGTGGCCATGATCTTGGTTTTTTTGATGTTGAGCTTCAGACCATATTTTGCGCTCTCCTCTTTCACCCTCATTAAAAGGTTCTTTAATTCCTCCTCACTTTCTGCCATCAAGGTTGTGTCATCTGCATATCTGAGGTTGTTGATATTTCTTCCGGCAATCTTAATTCCTGCTTGGGATTCATCTAGTCCAGCCTTTCGCATGATGAATTCTGCATATAAGTTAAATAAGCAGGGAGACAATATACAACCTTGTCGTACTCCTTTCCCAATTTTGAACCAATCAGTTGTTCCATATCCAGTTCTAACTGTAGCTTCTTGTCCCACATAGAGATTTCTCAGGAGACAGATGAGGTGATCAGGCACTCCCATTTCTTTAAGAACTTGCCATAGTTTGCTGTGGTCGACACAGTCAAAGGCTTTTGCATAGTCAATGAAGCAGAAGTAGACGTTTTTCTGGAACTCTCTAGCTTTCTCCATAATCCAGCGCATGTTTGCTATTTGGTCTCTGGTTCCTCTGCCCTTTCGAAATCCAGCTTGCACTTCTGGGAGTTCTCGGTCCACATACTGCCTAAGCCTGCCTTGTAGAATTTTAAGCATAACCTTGCTAGCGTGTGAAATGAGGGCAATTGTGCGGTAGTTGGAGCATTCTTTGGCACTGCCCTTCTTTGGAATTGGGATGTAGACTGATCTTCTCCAATCCTCTGGCCATTGCTGAGTTTTCCAAACTTGCTGGCATATTGGGTGTAGCACCTTAACAGCATCATCTTTTAAAATTTTAAATAGTTCAGCTGGAATATCATCACTTCCACTGGCTTTGTTATTAGCAGTGCTTTCTAAGGCCCATTTGACTTCACTCTCCAAGATGTCTGGCTCAAGGTCAGCAACCACACTACCTGGGGTGTACGAGACCTCCATATCTTTCTGGTATAATTCCTCTGTGTATTCTTGCCACCTCTTCTTGATGTCTTCTGCTTCTGTTAGGTCCTTACCACTTTTGTCCTTGATTATGGTAATCTTTGTACGAAATGTTCCTTTCATATCTCCAATTTTCTTGAACAGATCTCTGGTTTTCCCCATTTTATTGTTTTCCTCTATTTCTTTGCATTGCTCATTTAAGAAGACCCTCTTATCTCTCCTTGCTGTTTTTTGGAAATCTGCATTCAGTTTCCTGTATCTTTCCCTATCTCCCTTGCATTTTGCTTGCCTCCTCTCCTCCGCTATTCGTAAGGCCTCGTTGGACAGCCATTTTGCCTTCTTGCATTTCCTTTTCCTTGGGATGGTTTTCGTTGCTGCCTCCTGTATAATGTTACGAGCCTCCATCCATAGTTCTTCAGGCACTCTGTCCACCAAATCTAAATCCTATATGAAAAAATTCATATATAAGCAAAATGTAGCTGGCTACTAAGTTAGCAGAAAACTCTCTCTCTCTCCTTTTCCATGTCATTCAGATTCCAGGGTGGCCAAAAATAGTAGACAGCTCTCCTACCTTTAATCATTCTGCACAAGAGGCAGTTTTAGTAGCCAAAGCTTTTCTCAGTTGAGCACGATGAGATGCAGTGGCTGAAATTCCCTCTTCTGTGCAACTCTAAAAGGAAAAGTAGGCCCCTTTACACTAGGGGACTCATGCTTACCAGTGAAGGCAATCCATAAGGCATTTGCTGACTGGCAAGTGACTGAGTGTTAAGCTCCAAGCACCTTTGCCTTTTAAGGCTCTCCATTCTCCAGGAAGAGACAGCCTGGGAAGTGTAGCTTGACCCAAGAAGGGGTCTTGCCAGACCAAGTGTCTGCTTTGAGCTATCCAAGGTGCTGAAACTCCATCCTAACCCTTAATGATAGTTTTCTGACAGAGCTGCCCTCAGGTATGCATCATACCCCTTGGAGTCCTGCTTGTGGTCAGCATAGAACAGGATGCATCTCTCAAGTAAGCACATTTAAATGGAGCACATCTAAATGAAGCACATTTGCACAAATGAGAACCACTCTGAATGACCAGCAGGGAATTATATGCTTCTTAATCTGAGCAGCTCGTACTGGTGTTTTCCAGGCAATGAAGGGCACAGTACAGAGCTGGGTGAGGGGAGAAGAACAGATCTGAAGGAGGTAAATAGAGGCACCCATATCTACATGAGAGAAAATGTTCCTATCCTATGTTTCTATGCCGGAAGTAGGTGTTAGAAAGATGTGGGGTGGATACTTGTAGAGAAATGGTCCCATGGCAAACACTAGCTGCACCTCAAATCTCAGTGATGATAAATGATCCTTTAAAGGTATTAATTCTGTGATCGTTGCCAGACTTGTAGATTAAAGATTGATTGACTGGGAATTCTTGGATCACACCCGCAACATAGATTTAGCCACTTTGTTCTGTAATGTCTGGAGTTTCTCCAGTAGCTAAGCCCTTGTATTAGAAGCATAGCCAATTCATTGATGGATTGATTGATCAAAGCTATGCAGGCTGTGAATTCTACTGCTATGGGAGTTCCTTGAAAGGAAGAGAAATGTAGTTAAATTACTGCTGAATTTTTGGCAGATGGCTACATATTGAAAATACTGTAGGCCTTGTTGTGCCCTTTCATTAGAGAGGTTACAGTGTTTCCAAGAGAAAAGAAGAAGAAAAGAAAAAAACTAAGGCTGCATTCCTAAATATATGTCCCAGAGAGAAATTATCATTGAACACAGTGGGACTTACTTCAAAGTCAGCATGCATAGGATTGCATTGTAACACCATGTACAGGAATCACATTCAACAAAATAGAAATGCTGTTTTAGTAGCAGAAGCTTCAGACTAGATATATGGTTATTAATATAAATTCTATCAGAGTAACAAATATGATATACTTCAGTTTTGCTCTTCTGAACTTTTTCCCAAGAAATAAGAAATATAAAGCCAGTGCATGTAATATCAGTGTGACTCTTTAACATGTTAAATTCCCAACTTTGTTTGGTTCAGATCTCTTTTTAAATATAACTTTCCTTAAAAGCTAGTTTGCTGCTGTCTTTTTAAGTTTACAAAATGTAATTCCTTAATTATAGGATATAATTATAATATATAATTACTGGATTTAATCACAGATCAAATCAATATATTTCACATTATTCATGATGCAACAAAGAGGTGGAGAGCCTTAGGCTTGGGGGGGGGAAATGAGGCCCTATAGGTCTCTTTAGCTGTTCCTCGGGACTCTCCACAGGCCACATCTCACTGGCCATGCTCCACATTCTGCGTAATTTTGTCTGGCTCAGTTGTGTTCTTGAACTGTGACAATGCCTCATGCTCACCTGGGTGGAAAATAGAGAGGGGTGTGTAAAGACTTGTGAGCTTTACATGTCCTCCTGTACAAATCTAAGAATTGTAGCTCATGTTGCTCCACTCATTTTTGGACTCTGGTCCTGCCCACCACTGACTAGTTGCTCCGCAAGGAAATATGGCCAGTCAGGGTAAAACAATAAAATAAAAATCATATCCCTAATCTAGCATTCTCCTTTCCCCCATTTCATCTGGAAATTCTGGTTCTCGATAGTCATTCTATCACAGGCATCCCCAAACTGCGGCCCTCCAGATGTTTTGGCCTACAACTCCCATGATCCCTAGCTAACAGGACCAGTGGTCAGGGATGATGGGAACTGTAGTCCAAAACATCTGGAGGGCTGAAGTTTGGGGATGCCTGTTCTATCATATGCATTTCAAACTGCTTGCTTAAAAATCTGGATACAATCCTCTCCATCTCCTTGAAGAATATGTATCATGGTTAAATCCATATGCTTCTTCACCGTTTCTTGTTTAGTATATTACACATTTTATAGGAGATGAAAGAGACATTAGGCTATCATTCAAGAAGCTGCAGAAATAGTTTTCTCCTGACGCTGTGAGCATAGCACCTCCACTTCTAGTTATGTCAATGGCTTCATCACTCACAGAAAATATTATCGAAGCAATACAATAATGGTTCAGCTAGTTGCTAGCATATATACTAAAAGGTGAAATTTGAGCACAAAACTAGTTGTAATCTATTTTCACCCCAGAAACTCATCATTGTCAAACTGACAAAATATGTCATAAGTAGTGTGGTAGGGATTGCTGCTGACTCACTAGGATAAAGACTAAATGTTTATATATCAAAAATGTCAAATTCAAAGAAAGGTCCAAGGAGCTTATTTCATGTCATTTCTGCAGGGGAAAAGAAGTGTGCATTTCACAATATTTCACTAGAACTCTTAACTTCACTGAACCCACATCATGGAAATTTCACAACCAGTCTGTGCCTCTCCTTCGAGCTGTCATTGTCTTTTCAGATAACAGAGCTGAAACAACATTTCAGAAAAAGTTGATCTCAAGATTGGACATCTGAATTTCAAAAATGAAAATTGACAAATTCAGCAATTTAACTGAATGAATACAGTTAATATAAAACTTACTAAATGATATAAGATATTAATTGCTACTACAAATTCACTGCCATGTTGTGAAATGTTGACTGCTTCATGCTAGGCACTTACCATGCTAGGTACTTATTGGTTGTTGTTGTTTAGTCGTCTTAGTTGTGTTTGACTCGCCGTGACCCCATGAACCAGAGCATGCCTTGGAAACTCTCAGTTTCTTCTCAAAGCTTCTCCTTTTTTATGTCCATGGAGTTTTCTTAGCAAAATACTGGAGTGGTTTGCCAGTTCCTTCTCCAGGTGGATCACATTTAGTCTAAACTCTCCACTATGACCTGTCCATCTTGGGTGGCCCTGCACGGCATAGCTCATAGCTTCTTGGAGTTATTCAAGCCCCTTCGCCACGACAAGGCAGTGATCCATGAAGGGGACTTACTGGTTAGGTACTGCCAAATGAACTCTTGCTGCAGAATCTTTAGGTGTCAAAGGACAATAAATATTGAATATTCAGAGAAAACATGCTGAATAACGGCAGTTGCCTCGCCTTCTCCTTCTAGGCAGCAGATTGAGCCCAGAGGGATAGATGATGTTTGCCATCAAAATTTACAGTTGAGGGTTTAAAAAATGAAACAGAAAATTGGGAAGCAAGTTCACGCCAAGCAGTATATCAGCACAGATCTGAAATACCACACGTATAGTGAACTTAAGGGATAACCACCTGCCTGAGGTCACCAGGGCTGCTTAGTTGTGTTGGCTTTACTGATTATCATGCTAGTGCTTCTGCCACAATTTCTAATGTTCCTAATACAGCACTGCTTGTTGCATTATGAATCTGTGGTTTTTGGATCATATACTTCCATGTCATGCTAAAATTTAAATGGCAGGAAAGACCTGTATGCCAGGATACCTCTCCCAATTTTATCACATGAGCGGTGTTTGTGTGATCATGAAAATTGTGAGAAAATCACAGTATGAAAATCCTACGATTTTCTGAGTGTTTTTTTTTTAATTTTAAAAACCATCTTTATTTCAGTCATTTAAAATACAATACACAGAAAAACAAACAAAACAAGAAGTAATAATAATCATGATAGTAGTAATAACGAACTCACAATTATACATCTAATAATAAAACGAAAAGGAAAAAAAAGAAAAGAAAAAAGAAAAAAAAAATTTACTTCCAAATCACAACACATCGCTTAACTTTTCTGAGTTATGAGGGTTGCAAATGTATTATTTTCTGGGGCAACGACAGAAATGGAAAAAATGGAAAATGAAATGATAATTTAAAAAAAATCAGAAATGGAAAAAGGAAAAAATTTAAGACAGAAATGAGTCCTGCTACATTTCCAGGAGTGGGTTTTACATCATGTGAAAGATCACAAAAATTGATATAAGAAAATTCCAGGCAGATGGAATAAAGGGCCATCTGAATGCAGGCCTTGTGAGTTCGTGACTATGGTGAGATTTGAATTAGGGGCTTCCTTGTCTTCCTAGTCAAAACACAACATGAGCTCTCTAGTTGATTTCCCTGTGGCCTACCTATAGCCTGGGTGCAAAGGGCTAGGCACACACCCCGGGTTTTCTAGTGTCCTGCTGTTCAGATATAAAATAATTAGCAACATAATTACAAGTAATGGCTTCTTCCCACCTCACACTTTTATACGTTTCAGTTTTTCATCAGAAACATTGTCTGAAAGGGCATGCCCTAAGCCTAAGATCCTCTCTCTCGCTTACAGAATGCTCCAAATTGACTCCTCTGCTTTGCCTGCTGCTGCAAATTGCTTCCGAGGACACAAAATGTGTCAGGGCTGTCTATTCTCTTTCTGTTTTCACCAGCCTCCACTGGGCATATTGAAGAATAATAGGATGAAATTGAGCAAAGAAAAATTTGAACTGAACATCAGGAAAAAAATTTCTGAACAGTGTGATCTATTAGAATGGGGAATAGATTCCCAGGAAGTGAGGAAGAGAACCCCATTGCTTGAATCATAAAACAGGATGGAGGGTGAAGTGTGCTTAGAAACATGAAAACAATTGTACCTCCATCTCTAATTTCTGTTCTGAAAGCACTAGCATCACAATCCTAACTATGTCTACTCAGAAGAAAGTCCTATTGAATTCAGTGGGACTTATGGCCAGGTAAGTAAGGTTAAGATTACAGCCTAACGCAAAGTCAGTGACACTTTAGCTTGGGAATTCTGGGCATTTGCATTTTCTCCAATGTTGTTGTTGTTTAGTCGTTTAGTCGTGTCCGACTCTTCGTGACCCCATGGACCATAGCACGCCAGGCACTCCTGTCTTCCACTGCCTCCCGTAGTTTGGTCAAACTCATGTTCGTAGCTTCGAGAACACTGTCCAACCATCTTGTCCTCTGTCGTCCCCTTCTCCTAGTGCCCTCAATCTTTCCCAACATCAGGGTCTTTTCCAAGGATTCTTCTCTTCTCATGAGGTGGCCAAAGTATTGGAGCCTCAGCTTCACGATCTGTCCTTCCAGGGAGCACTCAGGGCTGATTTCCTTAAGAATGGATAGGTTTGATCTTCTAGCAGTCCATGGGACTCTCAAGAGTCTCCTCCAGCACCATAATTCAAAAGCATCAATTCTTCGGCGATCAGCCTTCTTTATGGTCCAGCTCTCACTTCCATACATCACTACTGGGAAAACCATAGCTTTAACTATACGGACCTTTGTAGGCAAGGTGATGTCTCTGCTTTTTAAGATGCTGTCTAGGTTTGTCATTGCTTTTCTCCCAAGAAGCAGGCGTCTTTTAATTTCGTGACTGCTGTCACCATCTGCAGTGATCAAGGAGCCCAAGAAAGTAAAATCTCTCACTGCCTCCATTTCTTCCCCTTCTATTTGCCAGGAGGTGATGGGACCAGTGGCCATGATCTTGGTTTTTTTGATGTTGAGCTTCAGACCATATTTTGCGCTCTCCTCTTTCACCCTCATTAAAAGGTTCTTTAATTCCTCCTCACTTTCTGCCATCAAGGTTGTGTCATCTGCATATCTGAGGTTGTTGATATTTCTTCCGGCAATCTTAATTCCTGCTTGGGATTCATCTAGTCCAGCCTTTCGCATGATGAATTCTGCATATAAGTTAAATAAGCAGGGAGACAATATACAACCTTGTCGTACTCCTTTCCCAATTTTGAACCAATCAGTTGTTCCATATCCAGTTCTAACTGTAGCTTCTTGTCCCACATAGAGATTTCTCAGGAGACAGATGAGGTGATCAGGCACTCCCATTTCTTTAAGAACTTGCCATAGTTTGCTGTGGTCGACACAGTCAAAGGCTTTTGCATAGTCAATGAAGCAGAAGTAGACGTTTTTCTGGAACTCTCTAGCTTTCTCCATAATCCAGCGCATGTTTGCTATTTGGTCTCTGGTTCCTCTGCCCTTTCGAAATCCAGCTTGCACTTCTGGGAGTTCTCGGTCCACATACTGCCTAAGCCTGCCTTGTAGAATTTTAAGCATAACCTTGCTAGCGTGTGAAATGAGGGCAATTGTGCGGTAGTTGGAGCATTCTTTGGCACTGCCCTTCTTTGGAATTGGGATGTAGACTGATCTTCTCCAATCCTCTGGCCATTGCTGAGTTTTCCAAACTTGCTGGCATATTGGGTGTAGCACCTTAACAGCATCATCTTTTAAAATTTTAAATAGTTCAGCTGGAATATCATCACTTCCACTGGCCTTGTTATTAGCAGTGCTTTCTAAGGCCCATTTGACTTCACTCTCCAAGATTTCTCCAATGTTGCCCTTCCTCAAAAATTTACCTCATGGTTCCTGTTTGTGAGAGGGTCTACAGCTTTCTCTGGTGTGCAAGAACAAACCTCAGCATTGTGTTGCTTTTCTTTTTGATACACATAGTGGCAAAAATGCTTCTCCAAGCAGAGGCCGCCATGCAATGTGCACGAAAATTGCCGCCCTAAAGCTACTGTTTGCCCCAGGAGAGGAAGCTGTTTGGAGCCAATAACAGATTACCACCCAGGGGAGATTTTCATTGGGACTGTTCCACAGGAGGGAAGGTTAACCTCCCCTTGACCTGCACCACAGACTCAGTCATGGCTGTTTTTTTACAAATACACTTACACAACACAACTTTGGTTTCAAATGGAAAAAACAACAGTAAAGTAACTTTAACTGTAGTAGAAACAATATTTAAAAGGGCTATTTCTGTTCAAAAGCATTTAAATACTCTGAAGGCCAAGTTGTGTTGGAAATTTCGTTGAATCTTAATGTGACTGAATCTTAATATCCCTGTTACTTTTTCTGGCACCACCTTAACTTAGTCACTATCATTCGATCAGTGCTTTTTTCTGGTGGTAATCAACGGTACACAGTACAGACACCTCCCCCCCCCAAAAAAATATTGTGATAAGGTAAATGGAGGGTAGAAAGAGCAAGCAACTGTGGCTAAAAGCTTCCTGCAAAAAGCAAGAGGCTGAGGCAGTGGTGGCAAGGAAAAGGAGGCCCTTATTTGGGGTTGTAGCTGGCACTCTCAGTCAACAGGCTACACTGTTCCCCCTCAGCTGCCCCTCATTGCTCACTCTCCCCCTGGACGTGTTGCTATGCCACTGCCTTGCTGCACTGCGAGTGGCCAGACAAGCGCAAGTGCCACTTCTCTTTCATCTCTGCTCGCTCTTTCCATGTCTGTGGGGCAGGGGGGGGAGAGAGAGAACTGGAAGGAGGCAGCAGCCTCTGTCCTCCATTCTGTGGCTGGGGAAAGCTGTACAGGTGAGCACAGACAGACAGTGTGGCTGGTGGCTGGGAGGAGAGGAGAAGGGATAGGCGAGGATGCTGGGTGGGTGAGAAGAGCAAATAGGGAGAGGCTGAAGAAGGGAGAGGGGGTGCGCAAAGTGTGGCTTTAATTGAGGGGAGACAAGAGAATGTGTGTGAGAGAGAGACAGAAGGGGGGAAGAGGATCACGGTGAGTACTGGAACCCCTTTTTCTGGGGGGGGGGGAGCACTGCTTTCAATATGGATTGCCATTTTTGTCCTGTACCTAAGCAGAGACAGAGCTAGTTTTTATCCTTCCAACTACTTTTTATGCAACTATTTTTTAACCTTCCTCAACCTGCTGATGGGGCTGTTGTCCAAAACATCTTGAGGGCACCAGCTTGGTGAACGAGGCTGACATAGTGCTAGGAATAGAAAAAGGACAAAAGGTAAACAGAGATGAGGGCCGTGAATCCCTGTCTTCTTCTTCTCAGTTCAGTCTGGTGTATCCGGTTTATTTTGTGATGTTCTCTTAATTATCCACAGAAACATACATAATGTGCTGAAATCATGCATGAAAGACCACGGCTCAGGGAGACAACTCTGGTAATGAGTCCCTGATTGATGCATGATACATGTAAATACCTTTTTATTCAGAGAAAGGGGGCATTTGTTACCACAAGTGTTTCACCTTCAACACAAATATATGTTACCCTTACATTTACTCAGGGATTATTGCAGCGCTACAACTAATTACTTCCCAGCATCTATTGGCCTCAGGTTAGAGACAAGCCATTTCTGGCAATAGGCAGAATGAGTTCATGTAAAAAGGGGGCTTTGGATTATCTTTGTCTGGGTAGATAACATTACCTGGGTGAAATACCTAGGGTATAGAGCAAATAATTTCATGCATGTAGGAATGTGGATCCTCCAACTGCAGCAATTGAAATAGCCACAATTTGATACCGGTATTCTATCTTCACTTAAATCAAGTCAGTTTGACAGGTAGCGTGATTTCCTTCTCTCCTTCCTTCCATCCTTCCTTCCTTCCTTCCTTCCTTCCTTCCTTCCTTCCTTCCTTCCTTCCTTCCTTCCTTCCTTCCTATAATTGCCATTTAATTCTTCACGTTTCTAAGTGGTGTACATAAAAACAATCCACAGAAAATGGGTTAATAAACAATTAGAATTCATCATGAAACCACACACTACCTTAAAATGTCCGCCAGAACAAAACAAAAAAGTCTTAGTCCAGCAAGGACAACGTTTGTCTAATCTCATTGGGATGGAGCTCCACAGGCTTTCACCCAATATACACTGCATGCATATGTTCTGAAAAGGCGCGAAACCAAAAGAGGTGTGAGGATGAGGGTGGCTCATATAGATGCCTTTAAAAAAATTCTTGTGGTGGCTTATGGGGTGGGACAGGCCCACACTATTTTGTGATCCTATCTCTTTTTCTGCTCTTTTACAAGTGACAGCCATTTTACATTATGTAGGGTTTAAAATATGGACAGAAAAGTTGTTGAGCTTGAGGGTTTGGGGCAAAATCGCAAAAATAAATAATTGCCGTTTTTGAGCTATTTCTCTGGGGAAATGGCGAAAATGGCACTACCAACATGGGCTGCCATACATCCGGATTTCCCCTGACAATTTTCCCGATTTCTACCCGGACACTGCTACTGACTGCACTGTTCTGGGTATGTCCAGGAAAATCTGGACCTATGGCAACCCTATGTGCTACACACCCCTCCAGCACCCAATTCCAGATGTGCCCACTGACCCAAAAACAGGTTCACTAGTCTTGAGCTAGAGCACAGAGCTAACAGAAGGGAGATTTGGGCTTGAATCCCTACGTAGTCATAAAGCCTAGTGGATGGACTAGGACCAGTCACCCCCTCAGAGCCTAATGTACCTAACACAGTTGTTGGTGAAAGAAAAATAGTGATGGGGAACTGCCCAGAACTCTTCCAAGGAAGGATATCCTGCAAATGCAATAAATAAACAGGCACAGAAACTATAAATAATAAATGGGAGAGGAGGAATATATATATGAAGGGTGATTTCTATGCCCATACATAATTTTTAGCAATTGGCCTATTGGATTATATGGTGGGCTTGATTTTTAGAACTCGAGCAGAGTTTTCACACATGCCAATTTGGAAGTAACTTAAGCTCTAGGCATTCTTAGATGTTACCTGGGGAGGAGGTACATAAGCATGTGCTCCAGCCCCACCTTCTTCAACCTTTACGTATTGAGTGGGGAAGTCCGAAGGTGGATG
The DNA here is from genome assembly GCF_965207765.1 of Zootoca vivipara. NCBI lineage: Eukaryota > Metazoa > Chordata > Lepidosauria > Squamata > Lacertidae > Zootoca > Zootoca vivipara. Next base: position 44,653,963 of record NC_142591.1, on the reverse strand, counting down.
TTAAGTAGGAATGTCTGAGAATTCTGGACTGGGATTCACTGCCCTTGTTGCTTTCTGTCCACAAAGAAAAAGTAATTGATTACATTCACTCCATCCCCATTTTTTTACTGTGTTTCCTTTGCATTGAAGTGAATGGGGTGGAATAGCGTAATGACAATGTAACGTGTAAATTATGTGAGTTACATAATTATGTAATTCATGTGAGTTAAGCAATAATACCACAGCAGGCAGTGAGATGAATACTGTAAGCTTTTAGCAGAAGGTGAACTGCATGTGATGAGTATAGGAGGGAATGGAAAATTATGCCTCCTTACATCCCGAGCTTTAAGTGCATTTGGCTGAACACAGTTAATATCCACCTGCAGTTGGGAACCCTAAGCACACAGAAAGGGGTACAAGTGTGTTTATCCAGGTTTACATTTCCCTTCAGACTTTCTTAGTCAACACAGAAAGACCAGTGGGTGGAGGTTGGGGGTGGCATATGCCCTGCACTTCCTCTATGGATCAGATTTAAGAACACCTGATTAGTGTTCTAGAATAAATTTCAACTGATGAGAGCTGTAACAAAATTGATCAAAGGATGTCCTTTGGACCTGGCCCTAAGAAAGTCTATTACTGTACACATGAAGCGTTATCTGAATCTTGCAGTCCACTGGAAAAATCTGTTTTCTGCAAAAGTGATCCTTTACCAAAGGTCATGTAAGTATATAATAGAAACCTCTGTCACCTTCAATGTGTTTCTGCTGTAAAGACCACTTGCTTACTTCTAGTATTCCCCCCCCCCGAGCAACAACTGCAGAAGTATAATGACAACACCATTCATTACCAATAGGACACAAAGGTCAACTAATACAAGCTCTCTTTGGAGGTATTGGTTTGTGCCTTTTTCAAACATGTAAGGCACAGACTACATGGCCAATAAATAAGAAGAGAACTCTGTAGGCAATTTGTCTTGCTTTGAAATAATCCATCTTGCACGAAGTGGTGTTTTTGCTAAAACTGAACTGTTGTGCATGCACAGAACATACAGCAAGGGTTATGTGTTGTTTATGTATTTGGACAACAAGTACAAATACAAATGAATATGGAGACAGTGACATTCAATATCTTGAGAAATATCCATATGCATAGCAAACAGACCAACAACTTTCCAACATACGTAGCAGATTATAAATATCTGTATAAACACCACCAGAGACTGGTATTTAATGCTTCAGGGAATTTTGGTTAAAGCCTTTGATAGCTTTTAGTACAGCACTCCCTCTGGACCGTAATTCGTGTCTTATAATTTGCTTAGCTGTTTGACACACGGAACATGCACATCTTGACGCAGAAGTAGAAATTCATGAAAATTTAGGACCTTTCAAATTCTATCACAGCTGTTGTGTGCTCCAGAGGAGCAGGGCCAGCCCTACCATTAGGTAGACTGAGATGCCTATCTAACACAGCAGTGGGTGGGGAGCAACAGTGAGGTTGTTGGAGGCTAGAGCTGTGTCTGCCCTGTGTGCCCCCTAAGCTGACAGCCTTCCTCAGATAAGAGGCTACTGTCTACCCAGTCAGCTTTTGTACATGGCAAGGAAGGTGGGGTCCCATCTTGCCCCTTGTCTCAGGCAGCAAAATGTCTTGGGTTGGCTCTACAGAGCTGATTAAATATGTCATTTAAATGGAGCAGAAGTCATAAGGCTTCCGAATAACTCGATTTGCTATCTTCTAAGCACATTTTAGCTTAGCTCACTATTCCCCCCCCCCGCTAATTTGTTTTGTGTCAGGCAAATGGTATGTTAAACAGAGATATTGTCATGGGTGTCATGCACAAACTTGACTTGCTGTTGCTGCCATGACACTTGTTTGTAATGGAATACACAACTGTGCTGCTTGTTTCAGTGGAGGCTCCCCATGGCCCTCAGAGAGCGCCTTAACCTCTCCTATACTTATGATGCATGCGGCCACAGTTTAATGGCTGAAATGGCTCTGAGGCTTTCCCAGTAGAGCCAATTTTCACCCTCTGCAAATAGAATCCTCAGCCTCTCAGCAAAGAGCATGGTTTGGTGATGAGTTAACATGTGAGGCCAGCATGAGAATAAATTTGTGACTCTTTGCCCCCGATGGCAAGGTTTTTTCACATTGTGATGAGTGGATATGCGACACCGGGCTTCCTTGGAACATGCCAGACTAATATAGGCTGATGGGATATTTTGTCAGTGAGAAAAGCTGTTGTGACTCACAGCTTGTCAGTCTGCAGCTGTCTTCTCAGGCATTTGCGGAGAAAAGTATTTAGGACAATCAGAGCCATTATGTTCCCAGGCCTCCGCTGATAAAGATGTCCTGGTGAACTATGGGGCACAGACAGATATTAATGTCACTGCTTGGATCTCATGCAGAAAGCGTTTTCATAGAGCTGGCCAAATAGTGCTACACACAAAGGTGGGAAAACTTCCTTGGAACCAAAACAACATAATAGTTTTTTGTGGGATATGGAAAGCAGCAAACCTAACCTGAAGCAACACAGTACCATTGCACCAGACCAGGGGGTTTCTCTCACCAACTATCTCTATTTAGCATATATCTAAGCATACATAAGCATAGGAAATGAATAGATTATCTCTAGGGCATTTCTGTCCATGGAGTTTTCTTGGCAGGGATACTGGAGTGGCTTGCCAGTTCCTTCTCCAGGTGGATCACGTTTAGTCAAAACTCTCCACTATGACCTGTCCATCTTGGGTGGCCCTGCATGGCATAGCTCATAGCTTCTCTGAGTTATTCAAGCCCCTTCGCCACGACAAGGCATTGATCCATGAAGGGGAGAAGGGGACGACAGAGGACAAGATGGTTGGACAGTGTTCTCGAAGCTACGAACATGAGTTTGACCAAACTGCGGGAGGCAGTGCAAGACAGGAGTGCCTGGCGTGCTATGGTCCATGGGGTCACGAAGAGTCGGACACGACTAAACGACTAAACAACAAGGGCATTTCTATGTGGCTCAACATTGTGTACAAGGTAGCCAGACAGAAAAGAAGGCAGGGTTCCTGCACTACACTTTAGTTGTGTAAAAGAGGAAATTGATTGCAAAGCTACACCAGCTAAATTCCATCTGGCCACTGCAATTGCATAACAACTCTTAAAAACCATCTTATTATGCCATGTTGATGGTACAATGGTATATTTGTATGAATCCTGTGATCTCTGTACTCGGGACTTGGAATTAATCTAGGTTTTGTATGGCAAAGGAACCCAGGACCTATAAAGGGAGAGTTTTCCCACGGCAAAACACCTTTGCTAGCATGGGCTTCTCGCTTTCACGAGAGGATGCCTACACAGTTATGAATGGGATAGGAATAAATGGGAGGGAGAGGAAATGCTAGACATCAGCAAATGGCCGCATGCAGCATAATCGGGAAACTGACCTGCTTGCTGATGTTCCAGTAGCACTGTATAAATAATTAAGAGCAGCTGACAAGGTAACATATATAACACCAGTCAGTTCTTTACTTCTTGTTTTCCGTCACAGGCCTGGATCTTTTCCTTTCCATTAGCCATGGCAGAAAGAAAAAGGGGAAGGGGGGGCTTTGTTGCTTGATAGCAAGGCCCCTTGTTTGGGAGGCTGTTCTTTCCAAAAGGTTCATGACCAGGATTATAATATCCCTCTGATTCAGAGCATCAACAGAATGAACACATAAAGAGCTAGGTCTAACTTGACCAGGATAGGTATTTAATGCTGCTCTCCTGCCCTTATGAAGGGAACAATCCTAAACATGGGAAGCTGGTGTAATTTGCACTGTCTTAAATTAAGCCAGCGTAAAGTACCTCAGGTTCAAACACCATTCAGGAGCTACTGTTGGCTGAGATGGGGCTGAAGCCTGGCAGATGGGCAACAAGCTTTGAAAACTGAGATTGGCTTACACCACCTTTTCCACTGGTGTAAATTCCACTGGGTTGTTAGGTGACATGGCCAAGTTTAATGGAGTTAGTACCCAGTGTAAGTCCTCTTCCCCTGCCTGGTCCTGCCCCACCACACCCTCAGAAAGTCCATTTTCAGGGCTTATATCTGCCAGTCTTAGCCCAGCCAGTTTGAGGGAGTTATGCCAACGTATTTACACTGGCCTAGCCTGGCTGAGCTGGGAACCTGCCAGCTGAGACAGAGCTCTGCCACACCCTCACTCACTCACTCACTCACTCACTCATCCCAGCAGATCTGGGTTAGGACTGCACCTTTAGTCAATGGCAAAACTCCTACTGATTTTAATGGAGTACCATTATAGTCTTACTTTATTCTACTTACAGGTAGGTAGCCATGTTGGTCTGCCGCAGTCGAAACAAAATAAAAAAATATCCTTTCAGTAGCACCTTAGAGACCAACTAAGCATGTCATTGGTATGAGCTTTCGTGTGCATGCATGGTATCTGAAGAAGTGTGCATGCACACCAAAGCTCATACCAATGACAAACTTAGTCTTACTTAAGAGACTGGACTGTGGGTGGGATATGGCTGAAAGGGCCAGCAGTTGCATGACCTCTTAAACTTGGAGTATCAGGAGAAGGGGCAGCCCAGGTGTCAACTAGCAGAGCTCTGAACAGGAGAAATGCAGGCATACGGGGTCCAAAGCCTTAATGGTTGTTAGCATAGGTCAAGACAATGTTTGATCCAAGGTTCCTTTGAAATCTCTGGAAATTAACTGGCAAAGGAGGAGGATTTTTATCTTGTGGGTTGGCAATAAGAAGATGAAATTATTCTGGCAGCGATGAACCTTCCTTGTTACACATGCATTTCTACTCCATAAGCCCTCTGCTCTTGACGAAGCCGCTTGAAAGAAATAGGAGTGGTCCCGGGGTAAATTCCCTGGGAAGGATTAGTATGGATTCTCTGAACTTTCCCTAGCAGGTTTCTTCCCTGTTTCCTCGTCATCAAAAGCAAAGAAAACCGAGCACTCAAGGCATGCTGTGCTGAATCTTCCTTCTGCAGCTTGAGTCACTGTGCCCCTGGTAATGGTCTGCCATCCAGACTGCTATCATGTGCGCGTGTTTCTTTTTTGAAAGATGACAGTTCCCAAGCGAAAGGACACTTCAACTCTAATAAAAAAACTTTCCTTCTATTGTCTGAGTTTTGTTTGTTTTCTGGCAAACCCCTCACCGCCTGTGTACTGTGTGCAGTTGTACACATTTCCCACTTCTGTGCGCAGAGGCCAAATGGAGTCTTCGGAGGATTCTCCGTAGTATTGCCTGAAGCAAATACCACAGCTCAATAGCAATTTAATATTGTAATCAGGGAGCAAACTGTGCCGTTTTGGCACATGGTGATAATTATTAACTAGCTCTATTAGTGTTCGGATTCTAGTAACTAATATTTACAAAAGGTTCCCTGTGAAGGGGAGACCTTGCTTAGGCACAAGTGCTTGACATATTCCTGAATGATTGTCAGTGGACCTTTGAGCCGCATTCGGGCTCGCTGTTTAAAGATGAAACATCAATACTCCAAAATCGCACTTCAAAAGACCTATTTCATGAATAATGAATTCTCAAGATGTAAAACTATACCAAGCGTCAGAACATTTTGTGAATTTATGAGCAACCTACCTGTGGAAAAAGAAAGTATGGGGAAGATCAGCTTTGCAAGAGAGAGAGAGATATATAAACAGCAATGCCATTTAAATGCTCGTCTGCTATTTGCACATTTTCTTCATGCTTCTGATTTGCACATAATCGTGATCTCTTAATTTCATAGCTCAGAGATCACAGGCAAAAAAGAGACAATGTGACCAAAGAGGTAGCTCTCCAATTGAAATATTTTTTAAAAAAACCATGGTTGTTCTCTAGGTAGATTAGGAGATGTTGTTATAGACCAGGTTTCCTCAACCTCAGTCCTCCAGGTGTTTTTGGCCTACAACTCCCATGATCCCTAGCTAGCAGGACCAGTGGTCAGGGATGATGGGAATTGTAGTCTCAAAACATCTGGAGGGTCAAGGTTGAGGAAACCTGCTATAGACTTTCCTGTATTTGCTAAAACACACAAATATTCATCCCAGAACACCGTGAAGGTAATCAGAGCTCTCTAACATATTCAAAGAAACCAATGCAAAGCAAGGTTTGATTTATTATATGTCACATGTATGTTTACAGTCGCATGTTTGACTCAGTAAGTAGCCAGGAAAAGGAAACTTCTGTAAGCTGGAAGGGGCAGGGCAATCTGTATTAGAAGTTTTTTCTCATTACCGCAGAATCTGAGTCATGCTTGCCTCACATAACACATGTGCAAACCTGTACCCCCCCCCACAACACCTTGATTCCTGCCTCTATATTACTGTTCTTTCCTGTTATGTGATGGGTTTTTTTGTTTATTGCATTGAAGTTTTAGTGTGTGTTAGGTAAAGGTAAAGGGACCCCTGACCATTAGGTCCAGTCATGGACAACTCGGGTTGCGGCGCTCATCTCACTTTACTGACTGAGGGAGCCGGCGAACAGCTTCCGGGTCATGTGGCCAGCATGACAAAGCCGCTTCTGCGAACCAGAGCAGCGCACAGAAATGCCGTTTACCTTCCCGCTGTAGCGGCACCTATTTATCTACTTGCACTTTGACGTGCTTTCAAACTGCTGGGTGGGCAGGAGTAGGGACTGAGCAATGGGAGCTCACCCCGTCGTGGGGATTCGAACCGCCGACCTTCTGATCGGCAAGCCCTAGGCTCTGTGGTTTAACCCACAGCGCCACCCACGTCCCTCAGTGTGTGTTAGTGACACATTATTATAACTCCTATCACTGGGAGTAGCTTTAACTTGTATGGCCCGTTTGGTAACTTTCAACACAACTTTCACCTTTGGTGCGAGGGAAGGGGCTCTGAGGGCAGGGTGTACCGCAGTTGTCCTAACTTTTCACTTCCATTCCGACATTTCATGACCCTTTGGGGATCAAGTCAACGATGGCGCAGCAACATTGCAGCACTTTAAAAGTATTGCATTGTTGCACATTAGGAGGGGGTGTCCAGTTCCTTCCAAGATGCACCCCTGCACTACTGTGCATTTGATTTCTGCCAAATGATAGAAAGTTGCAAAGGCTTTGGAGTCCCTCACTAGGGAATTATGGCCACCAACTTGAAGAGCTTTAAAAGATCAGACATATTCATGGAGGACAAGGCTATCAGTGGGTACTAGCTTTGATGGCAATGTTCTCCCTCCACTGTCAGAGGGAATCACAAATGTGGAGAGCGCTGTTGCACTCATGTCCTGCTTGCAGGCTTCCCACAGGCATCTGGCTAGCCTCTGTGAGAACAGGATGCCAGACTAGATGGGCCTTTGGACTCTGATCCAGCATGGCTCTTCTGAAGTTCTTACGGATGTTTATGGTGAACAAAAGATTGAGGTGCAGCTCTGTGCTAGTTATTGCGGCAGGAAGTGGTGAAAACAGATTGAATAATGCACACTTATTTTTCACAGAATATAGATTTGGCTGATGTGAGAGAAAGTTTGCTGCTGGGTTGTCTGATTTCTTGGTATTTTGATGTTTTGTTTTGATATTTGTTTTGATATTTTTGGTTTTCATGGTTCCTATATGGATTTGTTTATTTTAATATACAGTGGCACCTTGGTTCTCGAACGTAATCCGTTCCCAAAGTCCATTCGACTTCCAAAACGTTCGAAAACCAAGGCACGGCTTCCAATTGGCTGCAGAAGCTTCCTGCACTCAAGCAGAAGCCATGTCCCATGTTCGGCTTATGAAAAACATTCAAAAACCGGAACACTTACTTCCGGGTTTTTGGCGTTTGGGAGCCGATTTATTCGTCAACTAAACAGTTCAAGAACCAAGGTTCCACTGTATTGTTATATACCACCTCAGGAGGGTTGAAGGGCAGGATACAAATTTTGTGATGAGGATAATAACCAATAAATTGATAATAATTTTATTCCAAATAAATATAAAACACCACAAAGTTCGTGTTTTTCATTGCTCAGTATTCTGCATACATTCAAGAAAGTACTCTTACCAAGCTGTACTACTACTTGCTGCTTTTAAGGTTCTCATTCCATTACTCAAATAAAGTGAGAAGAATTATAGGTTTAAATCAGGGGTGGGGAAACCTGTCGCCCTCCAGGTGCTGATGGATCCCCAACTCCCATTTATCTGAATAGTATTTGTAGAGCCACAGGCTCCCTACTCCTGGCTTAAAGGAATAGTCCTGCATTGGCCAGTCCAGAGTGCCAGGTTAAAGCAGATATTTGCTGGCTGTTAATTTATTGAATAATGGAAGAAGAAGTAAATAGAATTCATGTAGACTTGGGTAGATTAGATGTGAGGCTACATTTAAAGCTAATCATGTTTAATCACTTGAGCTGAAGCCTAAGACATTAATTTTTTCCCTCCTAGTGTCAAATGCAGCCTCTGAACAGACAATTAGCAATAATTAGTAATTAATTATAATTATTATCGACTCAATTAAATGGGACTTGCACATACACCCTTGCTTTCTGGGAGATGCTCCCTATCCCACAGTCGAGCACATGTGCAAAGAAGGATGTCTATAAATGCTGCTTTTTCGCTTGTGTTGGAGAACATGCACTGTGCCCAAGCCTTCAGTGTGTTTGGGAATTTTTCCGAGAGACAATGGAATGCACCTCGGGGGGTGAAGTCAAACCACTGTGTTAGCAGCACCAAAGTGAACTTCCTGGGGCACAAGCTTGGGGTTCTGTGTATGGAGGTTCTGAGCTGCCCAGACAACAAGACCCCACACTCCGCCTCACTGATGTGCTCTAAAGGAAAGGAGAACAGGACCAGAAGGAGGTGTACAAGATGCCACCCAACCATCTTAGGGCCCCCTCTCCATATTTGTGTAGGGCTTACTCCTTAGCATAATGTTTGTGGTATAAAATAATAATAATTACAAGGATTCAGCAGGAAGTTACCAGATATGCACTGATTGGAAATGAGGCAGTGTGACCACTCCAAAACTTTTACAAGTGGAACCGGTACTGAAAGTGGTGTATAACCACCCTGCCGGCATGTCATGAGCACATTCATCATGAATGTACAAGAAAAAGTATTTTGGAGGGACCTGGTTATTGCAGGCCCGCTACTGCTCTGATTCTGAATAGAGCTTTTGAGACTACTCAGAGCAGTCTCAAAACTAGCATTCCAGGAAAAGGAAGCATTTAGTAAAGTGTAGTACATAGGAGCTCCCATTGCTCGGTCCCAGCTCCTGCCAACCTAGGAGTTCGAAAGCACATCAAAGTGCAAGTAGATAAATAGGTACCACTCCGGCGGGAAGGTAAACGGCATTTCCGTGCCCTGCTCTGGTTCGCCAGAAGCGGCTTAGTCATGCTGGCCACATGACCCAGAAGCTGTACGCCGGCTCCCTCGGCCAGTAAAGCAAGATGAGTGCCACAACCCTAGAGTCGTCCGCAACTGGACCTTACCATCAGGGGTCCCTTTACCTTTTTACATAGGAATATAGGAAGCTGCCTTAAACTGAGTTGGACCATTGTTCCATCTTTGTTGTTGTTTAGTCGTTTAGTCGTGTCCGACTCTTCGTGACCCCATGAACCATAGCACGCCAGGCACTCCTGTCTTCCACTGCCTCCCGCAGTTTGGTCAAACTCATGTTCGTAGCTTCGAGAACACTGTCCAACCATCTTGTCCTCTGTCGTCCCCTTCTCCTAGTGCCCTCAATCTTTCCCAACATCAGGGTCTTTCCCAAGGATTCTTCTCTTCTCATGAGGTGGCCAAAGTATTGGAGCCTCAGCTTCACGATCTGTCCTTCCAGGGAGCACTCAGGGCTGATTTCCTTAAGAATGGATAGGTTTGATATTCTAGCAGTCCATGGGACTCTCAAGAGTCTCCTCCAGCACCATAATTCAAAAGCATCAATTCTTCGGCGATCAGCCTTCTTTATGGTCCAGCTCTCACTTCCATACATCACTACTGGGAAAACCATAGCTTTAACTATACGGACCTTTGTCGGCAAGGTGATGTCTCTGCTTTTTAAGATGCTGTCTAGGTTTGTCATTGCTTTTCTCCCAAGAAGCAGGCGTCTTTTAATTTCGTGACTGCTGTCACCATCTGCAGTGATCAAGGAGCCCAAGAAAGTAAAATCTCTCACTGCCTCCATTTCTTCCCCTTCTATTTGCCAGGAGGTGATGGGACCGGTGGCCATGATCTTGGTTTTTTTGATGTTGAGCTTCAGACCATATTTTGCGCTCTCCTCTTTCACCCTCATTAAAAGGTTCTTTAATTCCTCCTCGCTTTCTGCCATCAAGGTTGTGTCATCTGCATATCTGAGGTTGTTGATATTTCTTCCGGCAATCTTAATTCCGGCTTGGGATTCATCTAGTCCAGCCTTTCGCATGATGAATTCTGCATATAAGTTAAATAAGCAGGGAGACAATATACAACCTTGTCGTACTCCTTTCCCAATTTTGAACCAATCAGTTGTTCCATATCCAGTTCTAACTGTAGCTTCTTGTCCCACATAGATATTTCTCAGGAGACAGATGAGGTGATCAGGCACTCCCATTTCTTTAAGAACTTGCCATAGTTTGCTGTGGTCGACACAGTCAAAGGCTTTTGCATAGTCAATGAAGCAGAAGTAGACGTTTTTCTGGAACTCTCTAGCTTTCTCCATAATCCAGCGCATGTTTGCTATTTGGTCTCTGGTTCCTCTGCCCTTTCGAAATCCAGCTTGCACTTCTGGGAGTTCTCGGTCCACATACTGCCTAAGCCTGCCTTGTAGAATTTTAAGCATAACCTTGCTAGCGTGTGAAATGAGGGCAATTGTGCGGTAGTTGGAGCATTCTTTGGCACTGCCCTTCTTTGGAATTGGGATGTAGACTGATCTTCTCCAATCCTCTGGCCATTGCTGAGTTTTCCAAACTTGCTGGCATATTGGGTGTAGCACCTTAACAGCATCATCTTTTAAAATTTTAAATAGTTCAGCTGGAATATCATCACTTCCACTGGCCTTGTTATTAGCAGTGCTTTCTAAGGCCCATTTGACTTCACTCTCCAAGATGTCTGGCTCAAGGTCAGCAACCACACTACCTGGGGTGTACGAGACCTCCATATCTTTCTGGTATAATTCCTCTGTGTATTCTTGCCACCTCTTCTTGATGTCTTCTGCTTCTGTTAGGTCCTTACCACTTTTTGTCCTTGATTATGGTAATCTTTGTACGAAATGTTCCTTTCATATCTCCAATTTTCTTGAACAGATCTCTGGTTTTCCCCATTCTATTGTTTTCCTCTATTTCTTTGCATTGCTCATTTAAGAAGACCCTCTTGTCTCTCCTTGCTGCTTTTTGGAAATCTGCATTCAGTTTCCTGTATCTTTCCCTATCTCCCTTGCATTTTGCTTGCCTCCTCTCCTCCGCTATTTGTAAGGCCTCGTTGGACAGCCATTTTGCTTTGTTGGACGCCTTCCGACCTGAGGGGCTCATCTTCCAGCGTCATAACTTTTATATGCCTGTTCTCTTTGTCCATGGAGTTTTCTTGGCAGGGATACTGGAGTGGCTTGCCAGTTCCTTCTCCAGGTGGATCACGTTTAGTCAAAACTCTCCACTATGACCTGTCCATCTTGGGTGGCCCTGCATGGCATAGCTCATAGCTTCTCCGAGTTATTCAAGCCCCTTCGCCACGACAAGGCATTGATCCATGAAGGGGATTGTTCCATCTACCTCAGTATTATCAACACTGTCTGGCAGTGGAACTTCAGGGGTTGTGACAGGGTTGTTCCCAAGCCCTATCTAGAGATGATGGGGCTCAGACCTGGGAACACACGCATGCAGAAACTGTGTACGATCAAGCATCTTGAAGTGGTTTGGTAACCCGGCCCTCCTTTCTCAATGTTACTTTAACCAAAACCCTCTCTATTTTTTTTAGAAGTTTGCTTAAAAAATAAAATAAAAAATGATTGTGGCCATGTTGGACTTTCTGAACAACTTTCCCCACACATCCCTGTTTAATTTGATAACACTGTGACCTCTCTTGCTGATTGGAGTGGCAACATTAGCATTTAGTACAAACCCTGAGCACCACTTACAGTTACATCTAAGTCCTTCCTTCCTTCCTTCCTTCCTTCCTTCCTTCCTTCCTTCCTTCCTTCCTTCCTTCCTTCCTTCCTTCTCTTGTCAGTTTCATGAATAAATGTTCTTTCTCAAGACAGTTATTTATTGTGTACCTACAAAAGTTGCCTCTTTGACACCACCCCCAAACATGCATGAACCCAGTGTGAAGGTAGTTGCAATCCCCTATTTTTAAAACACTTTCTTCTTGGGTTGCTTTCCTGATTTCTATCTCCAACTCAGGATCACCCTCCTCAGAGTTTTGGTCAGAGTGTTTTATCACTATGTTCTGAGTAGTAAATTACTTTTTAGGCCTAGTGTTTTCACCCACAGAGATTCTCTGGAGTTTTTGCCTCTGAAGTTTTGTAGTTTATTGGACTACATTTGTCCTTTGACAAATAGAGCCACACACCCCTAATAAGCCCTTTCCTGTCCTTTCTATAGGTTTTATATCCAGGGATTATCCAATCCTAGTGTTTTTCTCCCTTCCACTAGTTTTCTGATATGCCAACTATACTGAGGTTTTAATTTAGCACCAAGCACTCCAGCTAGCCCATCTTGGTTCAGGTCCTTGATTAAGATCAAGGGCAAACAAGTTCAGAACTGGGGAATCAGAGGATTAAGTGAAGCAAAAAGAGACTCCAGACTGGATTTCTCCAAAGAAATTACTTCAGGGAAACAAGCAGGTAAGACCTCACAGTTCTGGAATAGAGTGTATTGATAGAAAGCTGAGTAAGAGACAGGATACCTAATAACATCTCAGACAATCAAAAAAGTTATTGATATTGCAAAACATTTACTTTTTGCCTAACAGGCTTAGCATATAAAGATAAAGTTTGCTTGCTGGGGGAAAGCAATAGGGGCAGCTTCTCTGATTAAATATATCTCAAAGTCAATCTCACCCACTTGCTCTTGCTTTCGCCTGAGGCATTGGTGTGTGTGTGTTTTTCCCTCTGCCAAGACCAGCTGTTTCCTAGCTGGCTACGCTGCTCCTCAGTGCCCTTGGGCTGCTTCTGAGATGACAGGGGAGCAACTTCCTTGGAGGCTAGTGGAGGGCAGCTGTGCCTCCCCAGGCTGGGTTAGGTAGCTAGTGTTGCCTCGTGTAGCCAACAGGCCTGGCGAGCGAGGCAGACTACTCTTTTGACTTCCTTTTCTTTCCCCTCATTTCCATGCTAATAATGACCTACATCACCTTGCCTGAATGTATATTGGTTTCTACTGGGACATATTGAAGTAAGTTGTAATAAGATGTTCTGCCCAACATTGGATTCTCCTGTTTTTATCATTATTTAGCCTCACAACCAGCCCTCTGTGCAGGACTGCAAGCTTTCAAGGTTGTGCTGAAAGCTACAGAGGAGGTCAGGAGTTGGTGCCGAGACCAAAGTGCTCTGTGTGGATGACCCCCCCCCCATCCTCTAACGAACAGCAATTGTCCATGGATTCTAGGGAAAGATATTTCTGTCAGCCATGCAAAGGCAGAGACTCAACATCCCAGTTAATGCCACAAGCATAGCTTTAAAGAATACAGAAAATATTATTTAAGCCAATGTCTATTTCTTCTTACAAAACAATCAGCTCGGGGAGGGAAAGAGGACTTGAATGATCTGGTCAGACATGTGCTCAACAAGGACACATGGAAAGTGCTATCCATAGAATTGAATAAACAAGTGGTGTGAATATAAGGGTGACTTTTAATATTTCCACAAGACCTAAAACAGAAAATTGAGTCAGTCACTTATTCTGTAAAGTGCAAAATGTCTGATAGCATTTTAATCTTGCCAAACAACACGACAAGAACCAGGAAATGTGACTTCCAGAAGATTCATAGGGAAACAAGGAAACTATAATACAAAAGCTTTTCCTACGTAAATTAAAAAAATTAAAAAAATAGGTGGTGAAGAAAGCCTACATGTTCATATCTGCTGGTTCTGTGACTTGGACAGCATTACTCAAAAAACCTACAATGCACATGGAAAAGTTGTACACCAACGTTTTAAGCCAGAGGCAACATGAGGGATGGGTGTTAGCCAATCTAGAATTTTCTTTTCAATGGCCATCTTGACTGTTGTTGGGTAATTGGCTACAGTGATCGATGAGAACCAATGGCTGTAATTTCACATGATAATGTAATTAAGTTAGAATGGCATCTTTCATGTGAATAATATGGTTACTTCAGAATAATTGTTTTAGAATTGGGTTTCTATCCACATTGGAACAGGGACATGGAGGAACAAATATAAAGTCATCCTTCACTGTTCTGTTTTATTCTGTTCATTGAGCCAACTGTTCTCTTTTTATGACATTGTGTAAACAATGATCACAACCTTATGGATGTGTATAATAGTTAGATCTGGATTTCTATACAGATCTAGGTTTGAGTAACAGAACTTTACTTTGCTGAAGCCACGAATGTGAATAATTTTGAGCTGTACATAAGTCCAACAACTGTAATACAGTCCCAGCTCTGGATAAATTCAGTACTTCTGGATAGTGTAGCTTTGTACTCATAGTACTTTCTAGGTTCATGTTGTTGACATTTCTTCATGGAAATGTGCCTATAGCCTATCCGCAACATATGAAGTCTGGCTCCAGCATTAACAAATCAAGTTCCTTTGAGGTGGGACGTAACAGGAAGTAGAAGATTGCTACTACAGTGGTACCTCTACTTACGAATAACTCTACTTATGAATGTTTCTACTTACGAATAGAGCTCTGTCCGCCATCTTGGATGCGGTTTAGATAGGATTTTTTCTACTTACGAATTTTTAGATAGGGTTGCTTCTACTTACGAATTTTTTCTCCCAATGCATTCCTATGGGATTCGACTTACAAATTTTTTCTACTTACAAATGTGCGTTCGGAACGCATTAAATTCATAAGTAGAGGTACCATTGTACTCGATTATTCTTTGTAGCAAGGATTAAAGGAGATTCAGGTAGTCATTCAGGTGACATAGCTGATGTGTATACAGAGGGTATCACACTGCTCTCCAACAGTAGTTGCCATGGTGACAGAGGCAGGTTTGGAGTAGCAGTGGGAGAGCTACCCTAAAAGTGAAAAGTATTGATTAAATGTACATTTTTAAATAAAAAACACACCATTGGGTTTGAAAGGGACAGTGAGGCCCACAGCAAGGAGTGTGTGTGGTGGAGGCTATTGAGTAATTCTAAAAGACCTCTTCAAACTCCCTGGATGTCCATCTACAATTTTTTCTCCAGATTTTCTGCCTGAACTCTTGTATCCCCCTCTCCTCATGCTGTACCCACATGCATTCTTAATGAAGGGCATTGTTTGATATCAAAGTATTGCAGGCTGGAGTGCTTCACCAATATTCAAAATTCCAGCTGAATTAATCTGCCTTTTTTGTCACTTCCCTTTGGTGTGATCACTTGCTGAATGGATAAATGCTGTGTCTTGTTCACCTGTTTTCCTGGAAAGATAATGGAGGAGGCTCCTTTCCCAGATTATCCACAATGACTTTCATTTTCTGTGGTCTGTTCAGTTCAAACCACAGGGATTCATTGGTGGGTTGGTATGAAGAGGTTCTTTTTTGAGGAATGGTTGCTGTAATATTCATTATTCCAAGTCTGACCTCAGATGAGGATGCAGTGACCTGCCTATAATAATGGATACCCATCACTCCCAAGCCTTGTGACCTTTTCTTTTTCTTTTTGGTCCTCTTGCCTTCCTCCCCAGCAAAAAAGGAAAGGAAAGGAAAAGGAAAGGCAGCACAATACAATGCAGTTCTCTGCCAGCAGATTTGTTTCAAAAGGAACTCATGCATCTTGCATCTTGAAGATGCATTATTAATGCCTGGACAAATCACATCAGGTGGAACTCAGCAAGTCCCTGGCACTGAAAAAAGGAACAAAGGCTGGTTCTACAAGAGAGTGAAGGATGAGACAAATTATAACAGCTGGATGTTCCTTGTAAGTAAGATGGCATAAAAACAGGAAGGCTCAAATTGTTTGCACATACTCTAAGTCTCTCTCTCTCTTTCCACCTCCGTCTAAAATGGGGAAGTGAATTACTCATTGCACTATTGATGAAATATTTCAATTATATGATGCTAATAAACATCAGTTGTTGGGCTTGTTCAGATTACATGACAAACTGAGCTGGCTTGCTGGCATCCAAATTGCTCCCAAAACGAGCACGGCAGTCTAATTTAGAGAGTGGTTGGATTCACTGGCAGATAACTCGTGACTATTCCCATTGTGTTGGATGGCTTGTAGGATCCCTGTTTTTGTGCAGAAGTGAATAAGGTGTGAAACAGAGCCAGGCTCAGCAAATGGCTTAAACAATCAAGAGCCTTGTGCTGCCTTAAAGACCTGCACTTTGATAGCAGCATATGGTCACCCAAGTGAAAAGGCAGGTATATATTGGTTGATTTAGATAGTTCATATACTGTACTGCCCTTTGTGTATGCTGCAAGGCAGTTTACAACAAAATCAGAAAAATAAAAATAATCCATAAAGTTCTTAAAGTAAAACAATCCTTACAAATAACAACACAGCAACTTGTAACAAATCCCTAAATAGCAACTATTACTCTATGCCCTGGGTACAAAAATAATGGCTTAATTACTACTCTGATTGTCTAAAAGACCAGGGATTGAAGGCCTGCCGTGTAATTGCAACAGCACAGAATTCTACCATCCTTTCTGCTTTTAAGATATAGAAGGACTTTGCATTCTTTGCCGATTCTGGTGCAAAGCTCTTGTTTAAACATAGTGGAATCACAGCCGCATATTGATGTCAGTCGGCACAGCTGTCTATGCCTGTATTGCCAGAGGTGGACGATCAGATATTATATGAAAAGGTTGCTTAAAGTTGGGTTTCTACAGCTGGGCAGCCATTCACAGGATGTATGGGATCAAGAGGAGGCCATTCAACAATTCTATAAAGGGCTTGGTATGTGATGTCATTGCTTTACTTCGTATTAAGGAATGAGCAACTACAGTGGTTCCCAAATTCCCCTACTACCACCATTCACTTGAAAATTGCTGAGGTTCTTGGTGGACCATTTAATGATCTTCTGCCCATTACAGCAGTTGTAATGCATTGTACTAGATAGAGCACAGCTTTTAACTGCATTTTTACAGACAGCATCTGAATGAAGCAGATCACAGTTTGGGAATTCCTGATCTAGTGCTTGAAGATCTCCAGTGGTCCCAATATCCCCTAAGTGAGAGATGGGGAACTTGTGGCCCTCCTGATGTTTCTGGACCATTGGCCTTGCAAACCGGGTGTGATAGGAGTTGAGGTTTAACCACATCTGAACTTCATCAGTCCAATAAAATAAAATCCCACCGTGAGCAGTCAAAATATATATGGGCCACTCAACCACCCAAAAAAAGTGTGAGTGAAAAAAGAAGGACCAATCAGTGCCATGGCCGAGGTCATAGAATTAAATAATTGTAGAACTGGAAGGGACCCCCAAGGGTCATCTAGCCCAACCCCCTGCAATGCAGGAATTTCAGCTGAAGCATCCATGACATATGGCCATCCAACCTTTGCTTAAAAACCTCCAGGGAAGGAGACAGTTCCACTACTGAACAGCTCTTACTGTCAGAATTTTTTCCCTGATGTTTAGTTGGAATCTCCTTTCTTGGAGCTTGAAGCCATTGGTTCGAGTTCTACCTTCCTGAGCAGGAGAAAACGAGCTTGCTCCATCGTCCGTGTGACAGCCCTTTAGATATTTGAAGATGGCTATCACATCTCCTATCAGTCTCCTCTTTTCCAGGCTAAACATACCCAGCTCCTTCAACCGTTCCTCATAAGGCTTGGCTACAAGATCCAAATGACTGCAAGCAGTTAAGAAACCATGTACGGTAGGGTAGGTCCATGTGTGGATGCACAGTCAGAAGCACAATGAAGCAGGGGCATAGTGAGGTGCCGCGACACCCAGGGTGGCAAATTGCCATGCACCCGGGGGCGCGGTGTTGCTACGTAACGACGCATGCGTGTTATGTAACGACGCATGCGTCGTTACGTAGCGCCTGATCCAGCGTCACCGTGAACCTGTGCTGACTGTGCACGCACTGGATCCGGCGCTTGCACAGTCCGATCGGGGTGCCGCTGGCCTGCGGCCGCTCCACAGAGTGACGCACGCGCACGACGACCTGTTAAGGGGTGCCACGAGAGAGCGGCACCCTGTAAGGGCCACCGAGTGCATGCGGAACACCATGGAGCGGCACCCCGAACGGACTGCGCATTTGCGCGCAGAGGCGAGGGGTGGGCCAGGGAGGCCATGTGTCTGTCACCCCCCAGGGCGTCACTTGGGGCGGACCGCCCCCTGCTTGCTCTGCCCCTGCAATGAAGTGAACCATATGTGAGGCACTATAACAAGTAGCTGCCAAAAATAATCTGGAAGAGTTTATGCACGCACAATGCTATTTTGGGACCTATCTTCACTATGCATTTATAGTTGTACCATACCACTTTAAAAAGTGATGGCTTCCCTGAAAGAACCATGGGAAGTATAGTTTGTTTTCCCAATCATGGGAAGTATAGTTTGTTAATGGTGCTGAGAGTTGTTAGAAGACCTCTATTCCCCTCTCAGAATTCGCAGAGTGGTTTTACAATCAATTCCTCTTCTAGGGGAACTCTGAGAATTATAGCTCTATTATTTTTGGTAGCATAATGATTTTTACCAAGTGCATCGAAAGGATACAAGGTACAATAAATACAAAATAAAACAATGAATATCCATCTGTTAACAAAGATCTACTCAGTTTAGAGATAAAAGGCATGTACAGTATAATATTGCTAAAGGAAATGAAGGTTAGCATGCAAGTTAAACAGTAAGGTGTAAGCACACAGGGCTATAGCAAACTAATTCTTACTCAGAGTAGATTCCCTGAAATCAACAGACTTCTGTCACTTAAGTCCATTGATGTCAATGGGTGTAATAAGACTTACCTTGTATATTGCCCATAAAATATATTTAGACAAATGTGCCTTTCATAATGACTTATGGGCTAAGGGGTGGAGCTAGGAAAAGATGGGTCATGACTGATTATAAAGGGATACCAATCCTCTTCTAGAATGTTCTTTGCCAGTCTGGTCCCCTCCACATTGCCTCTTGGGTGACAATTCCTACCAGCTGCAGCCAGCACAGCCATGTTAAAACAGTGGAAACCCAAGCAAAGAGCTTTTATGTTGTCCTCAGAAAAATGCTTTGTTTCTTCTGAGCCTATTTAAGGAGTTGTTTTTGATTGTTTAAGCCCTCAATAGTTTGGGACCAGGTTATCAGCAAGATCAGCTTCTGGGGAATCTGCTTTTTGTCCTGTCAATAAAAAAATGTTAGACTGATGGGTACCAAGGACAGCACCTTTGAGGAAGGTGGTCCTCTATCTGCAGAATTGCCATCTCAAGCAGATGGTGTCATCTTTGGCTGTTTTAAAGAAAAAACTTGAGACATTTAATGTGAGCCCACATTTTATTAATTTCTGTGCTGCGATACAATTATTATCGTGCATTTCAAAAGGGTAATGTGGTTTTCATTTGATGCTTTTAATATATTATGATGATTTTGTTGAAGAGTTTTGTAAAGCGCCTTATGAGAGCAATGCGCCCTGAAATGCAGTTTAGAAATATTTTAATAATATAAAAGTAAAATTTAAGAATCCAGCAAATGGATTCCCTCCCCTCTTTCAAAGCACAATGGTGATTTCCAACACATTTAAAAGAGGCATTTTCCCAAAGTCACTACAGAATGAGCCACATAATCAGTACTTGTTTAAATAAATGAGTGGTTTGAGATTCTTCTGGAATCTTAAAGGAAATGGCATCATCTGCTGATTCACTTGTAAAGGAAGCCAGCAGCGTGTGTGCACCCATGTGCTATTTCATGTGTTAGTACATTCTTTGCAGCTCTTGGGTAACGTTAGATGTAGTTTTCTTTTCTGAGAATCACTTTTCCCTGTGCATTCATCAACCAACATGAAACCACCTAATTATACTTTCATAATCGTGATTTAAAACCATCTAAATTATCCTGCTTGATGTACTCAAATAGTTAGCTGATTGCTTTTTCAATGGACAGCCACTTCAAATGGGTTGCTCCACACTGAACTTTTAAAAACAAACAAACAAACAAACCCGTATTGTACATATATTGGAAGTATAAAAAAATACATATATAATTTACAAGCTGCTAATTAGACTGCATCACAACCAGTTCTATTACCGTCCAATAACTACCAAAAGCCGCTCACCTCTTAAAGTACATTAATTTCCACTTTATGGTTTTCTTTTTCCAATTATCAATTTCAATTTATTCAGACGCAGTTCTGGGGTCTGGAACCTCAATGTCTCCATTCCCCCCCCCCACCACCACATCCAGGGACATCTTAGGTTTTAAACCATGAAATACAATAAAGTTTTATTATGGCAAAGATATCTAATGGGCATTTTTAAAATAATAAAAACAAAACCTATCCTTCAGCATAATGGGTCACAAACATGCTGGTTTTTATATTGACACCAAGAACCAAGTTCTGTTTCCATGCCATAAGGCTCCATTCAAGTCAGCGTTGCTCCTCCACAGTTTAAAATAAACTACTCTGAAATTGCCACCTTTTTACTACTGGAGTTTTATTTCAGGGATCAAATTCTAGCTTTTAATGCATGTTGAAGCACAGGAGGCAAACTCTGGTGAAAGTTTGTTACTGCACTAATGGACGAAACCATTTTTTAAAAAGGATGCATGCATCACAGGTAAACAAATATCTGTGCCTGTATGCCTGCAATGAATTTCAGGTTTCTGGAAACTCCAGAGCAGGGATCAGCAACCTTTTTCAGCTGTGGGCCGGTCCACCATCCCTCAGTCCATGTGGTGGGCCGGACTATTTTGGGGGGGGGGACGGACGGATGAACCAATTCCTATGCCCCACAAATAACCCAGGGATGCATTTTAAATAAAATGACACATTCTACTCATGTAAAAACACACTGATTCCCGGACTGTCCGTGGGCCGGATTGAGAAGGCGATTGGGCCGCATCTGGCCCACGGGCCTTAGGTTTCCTACCCCTGCTCCAGAGGCTGGGGAAGTAGTAAAAGAGGGAGGAGGACAACTGCACCCAGCATCAATACATCTGCTCAAGCACTACTGTGGGAAGGAAGCACTGCAAGAGATTTAAATTGAAAGGGCTCTCGTGTGAATGAATACACATGGAAAAAATGGATCTGTGTGACCCAGGTGCACATTGACACCCTGATTTGCACACAGTCTAATATTTTAAAATATCAAATGGCTTCTTTATTGATAGTTGGTGTTGTGCAGAATTCGTAGAATGGCTTCATATTTACCTCTCTTGTACTTTACTACAGCATAGCTGGGTGGCACAGAAGGGTGTCCATGGCTCCCTAAAATAGGTATTGATATGATACATTCACTTTCAGGAGCATTTGCATTTCCTTAATTCTTAACTTGGGATTTGGGAGAGACGAGCATGTCTGCTTTATGTATTTGTTTCCATTCTAACTTTCCGTAAATGTTTAATGGGCCGTTTTCAATTACTGGACCAAATGTTATTGGACAAGAATGCACCCTTCTGTAATATTAGCACTTAGGTGGGAATGTGCTCTTTGCACCACACTTATTATCCACAAATGTTGTGATGATATTTGTGAATGTAATTTCTGGTTGGTTTTAATGACTCCATTACAAAGTCTTTGTCGAAGAATTTTTTCCTACCTTACCCACTTCACCCACCGCACACATGAGGGTCAGAAAGACTCATCATTTGCCTGGAACAAGCGTTCATCTAGGCACACCCACAGGCAAGCCTTCCTCTTCTCCTCCAATATGTCAGCAAAGCGGGAAGAATGGTAGGGGACATTTTGCTTGAACAAAATTTGCACAGAGGTTATATGATGTTTGCTTGCTAGGGGACATTTGTTCTGGTTTTTTTTTTGTGGGGAGGTTATACAGTGGAACCTCAGTTTATGAACACCTCGGTTTACGAATTTTCAGTTTACGAACGCCGTGGACCCATCTGGAACGGATTAATTCACTTTCCATTACTTTCAATGGGAAAGTTCGCTTCAGTTTATGAATGCTTCAGTTTATGAACAGACTTCCAGAACCAATTACACCCATGCTTCAGGTTAAGTACGCTTCAGGTTGAGTACTCCACGGACCCGTCTGGAACGGATTAATCCACTTTCCATTACTTACAATGGGAAAGTTCACTTCAGTTTATGAATGCTTCAGTTTAAGTACTCCGCGGACCGTCTGGAACGGATTAATTCACTTTCCATTACTTTCAATGGGAAAGTTTGCTTCAGTATATGAACACTTTAGTTTATGAACAGACGTCCGGAACCAATTGTGTTCATAAACCGAGGTATCACTGTACAACCATGAGCACCCATCCTGATTTGTTTGCAGGAAGGTTACAGGACTTCCTGTTCTGCTGTGTGCACACTATACTTCTAAAGCACATTCTAAATACATCTTTTCCATCAAAAATTCTGGGCACTGTAGTTTGTTAAGGGTTACTAGGAATTATGGACGCGGATGAGCCTCTTGGGCTTGCTGATCAGAAGGTTGGCAGTTCGAATCTACATGATGGGTAGAGCTCCTATTGCTCTGCCCCGGCTCCTGCCAACCTAGCAGTTTGAAAGCACACCAGTTCAAGTAGATAAATAGGTACCGCTCCAGCGGGAAGGTAAACTGTGTTTCCATGCGCTCTGGTTTCCGTCACGGTGTTCCGCTGCACCAGGAGTGGTTTAGTCATGGCCACATGACCCAGAAAGCTGTCTGTGGACAAATGCCAGCTCCCTTGGCCTGAAAGCGAGATGAGCACTGCAACCCCATGGTCGCCTTTGACTGGACTTCTGTCCAGGGGTCCTTTACCTTTATATTACTCTGTGAGGGGTAAATTACCATTTCCAGAATTCTATGAGAGAAAGGAGGTGCTTTGAATGTGTTTTACAGGTATATTGTGTAAACAGCCTTAATCTGTCATTTATCCCACACTTTTTCCTTATTGCAATAAGTCCAATTGAATCCCTCCTGCAAAATTGTAACTGGAGGTAACCCCAGCCTGCTCTGAGCTCTGGCAGCACCTGAAAAATGGGGTATAAAAGAATAATTACTGTTACTACTAATGCTATGCTCATGTGGCTTCTAGCTATTAGTACTGTGTTTGTGTAGTGAGGTTTAACAAGAGAAATATGCAAAATTGTCTAAACATTATGTTTTTAAATGGCATGAAAGTCGTGAAATGTGGGGTTCTTTCACTGGCATGTATAACAATAATTTAAGATAAAGCTGATGATCAAGCAGTGTAAGCAGGCAGTATGAAGATTCAAAATCACAAATTATAATATTTGTTCCTTAATTAGTATTTCCTTCAATGGAATAATTTTGTACAATGTAATCTGTGTAGTATCTTTTCCTGCAGTAGGCAACGTAGTTGTTCAGACCTCTTTCCACACATTCCTATTGCACACAGGGGCTTCTCATTCCCTTTACCTTTTATGTTATAAGCCTGAGGTGAGGAACTATCTTAGTCTATGGATATAAGCCATTCTTTAAGCCCCTTTCAGCTGAATAATAGAATTCAAGAAAACTTTAAATAAATGCAATAAAATAAATAGGAGAGAATGGGACCATAGTCTCCCATTGTATAGTCCTGTGTAAGTATGAGCTGTATACACTTGTCAAGAGCTAACCCACTGCTGAGAAACAATATATCAATGTCTGTCTTGCTCAAAACAAAGTTTACCCTTATAATATGAAAGCCCAGACTCAGAAGATCAGAGCCAAATTGTAGCAGAAAATCCTAAAATTGCAATCACTGTGGATTTAGATTGACCCTAATAATGGCTTTTATTATTTGAATGTAATAAAAATTCAAATGAATGGGGTAATTAGTAAAATCTCTAGTTTAGTGAGAGATTGAAGGGTTTTAGGCTATGTTGTGTGAATGCCAATTGAGACAATAGTGTATTGATAAATGCACATTTTAGCATTTGCCAAAAGGCATTAACGGTAGGTGTATCACCCTCTTCTGCCAGCTGTGACTACATAAGATCATTCACAAATTATGTATTTAGGTTTGGGGGATTTGAGATATTTTAAATAATGCTACTTACACTATGACTTATGAGATCTTACATTGGAACAGGCCTCCACAACTGTGCAGTCTACCAGTCATCTACAGCAGTGGTCCTCAACCTTGGGCCTCCAGATGTTTTTGGCCTACAACTCCCATGATCCCTAGCTAGCAGGACCAGTGGTCAGGGATGATGGGAATTGTAGTCTCAAAACATCTGGAGGCCCAAGGTTGAGGACCACTGATCTACAGTAGCCAATTAAGGACTGGATCAACCTTCTCTTTCCCCCTGTCTACCTGGAATTGGAAAAACAAGATGATTGTCAAACATTTTGCAGGACAAAGTATGTGGCTCTGCTCAGTTTGGTAGATTCTAAGTTGTACAGGCTTACATTAGAACCACACATTAGCTGTGGATCAGAGGAATGGAAGAGAATAACAGTGCAATCTGAACCATGTTTACTCAGAAGTAAGTTTATACCTAAGTAAGTGAAGTTGGGATTGCAGCCTAAACCAGAAGATGTCTCTTGAGTGCCTCCAGGTTACCATCTATGTAGTATTTTAAAAAGCTGTTCAGTTTAAGAGAAGGGTTTACAGCTCCCTAATGCAGGAATTATTTTCTTGGTTTAGGGAGGGTCATAAAGACAGTTAGAGCATGCCTGCATTCAGGGTTAATTTCCAAAAGCACTTAGGTTCAATTGGCAGCCTATTGTAGCGAAAAAGGGATCGCTGACTTCACTGGGCTTTAAGCAAAGCACTGCGAAGAGTTTTCAAATCCCTTTGGATGACTTTAAAAAATCCAACCATAGTAAATAGTTGTAATTTTTTTAAAAACTTCACTTCATGAGCTGTCATTTTTCTGAAGTACTGTTGGCCATTCTTTGACATAGCATTCAAGGACTTTTATTTCAGACATTAAGTACTAAATCACTAGTATGGAAATGTCATTTCCAGCTATGCTGCCTGCACATCAGGCTCACGCTCGGTAATGGAATAAGATATTAATCAGAATCAATGAAAAAAATAGATTTACTTGAAATCGCAAGGAAAATATATGATAGGATATGTCAATCTAACAAAAACAAAAAACAAACCCACGGGTCCATATTTTGCTTGTAGTTAATAAAATTACCACGGGTGAAATGCTCTCACTTACCAACTTCATGCAGGTTAGTTGATCAATCAAAAAAGGAGTAGAGATTGTTATATAAGACTTTAGTAAGAATTTTCTCATTTTTATTATAGGTTGGGTCGTAGCCAACTCTGTCAAGCTCAAGAGTGAGTCCACTGAAATAAATGGACAAGTTATAATCACATTAATTTCAGTGTGTTTCCTCTGAGTATGACCAAAGTTAGATATCGCCCAATGAAGTGTTATCACAGAAAGAAAGAGACACTAATGAAAATCTGGTAGAAAGTTTTGTACATGAACATGAAATGTATACATTAGCCCAATCTCTAATTCTGCTTGGGATGCAGTGATGTGGCACATCTCTTATTCCTTCCCACCATGGAGAAATGACACCATATAACTTTGGTGAAGGCCTTTAAAACATAGAAGTGAAATATTCTAAGTGAGAAATTAGTTTTATATCAGGAATATTTCTGAAAGACAGGAGAACAAAGTAACTATCTGGATGTTTCAGCAAAAGGGCACAAAATCAAATGAATTTGGAAAGACAGAAAACAGATACTGGTAGTTTGAACTAAATTATTCTTTGGCTGGTTTCCCATAGCAAATGCTGTATTTTAAATGAGAGCAAGCCTCTTCTCTCCTCCCAGTGGCAAACGGTGCTGCTTGGCTGCCCAGGGTGGCACCCTCTGGGGGCAGGGCGTCGCTCTGCAGTGTGCATGCATCATGACACATGCATCGTGATGTCATGACGCATGGCGCGCAAGCCAGGACAAACTGTGCATGTCGGCACATGCACAGTTCGTCCGGGTTGGCACTGCTGCTCTGCTCGGCTGGCCCGCTCTGAAGCAGAGCGTGCTACAGAGTGATTTGCCGCCGCCGCCCGGCAACCTGCTCCGTAGCACGCTCTACTTCTTCCTGCTCAGTGGAGGAGGCAAGGGGCAGGCCTTCCCTTGCTACATGCCTGTCTCCTCCAACCAGCTCATAGTACCCTCCATATGTTGCGGAGCCCCAGCCAGCATGGTTGATGGTCAGGTATGATGGGAGATATTGTCCAACAATGTGTTGAGAGCACCACATCTACTGCTGCTGGTTGAGTAGTTTCTCTTTGTTTTCCCATTATTTGCCCATGGTGGCATAGGAGATGGTGGGGAAATTACCACATTCAAGGGAAACTCCATGTTCTTTCAACTTTCTCTTACTACCCCTGCCACTTGTGTTTGGCAACACCCAATATGGAGAGTGAGAGAGCAGCCCAGTCTACTCATGTATCAGAATAATTAGACTTAGGTTTGTTCACTTTCCCCTTTTTTCCCTGCCTTAACCTGCTTCAAATCCAAGTGCTCTACTTCAACTGCTTGTGAAAGCAGCCAACATTATCCAATAGAATTAATTAGTCCTAAGGTCTCTGAAAATGTGGTTCTGTAGATATTACACACACACACACACACACACACACACACACACACTGATATAATTTGGGTGGTGGTGGTGGGGTTAGCTATCAACTTATTTTGAGTCAGGTAAGCCTGTGAGACAAAGAGCACCTGCTAGGTGATCCCTCTCACAAGGATGAGCTTGAGGGGCTCAAGGCTGAAAGAGGAGGACATGTTTGCAGGTGCAACAGCAGAGCTGTCTGGGGAGAAACACGCAACACCTGCTCAAACAATACCTGATTCAAAGCAAATGTGGGCAATTAGGCCCTCATTTGAATGAGCTCCAAAATCAATCACTTTTTAAAAATAGCACCTCCTTATGGGTTCAGCCTTTTGTGATGCTGAACACCCAACTCTCCAGTTTTACTGATGAGAACTAAAGGTATTCAATATCTCAAAGAGAGGAACCGCATACTCCAAAAACAAATCTCTAGATATTTTGAGCAATTACTAAGATGTATTCCTAACAGTTCAGAATAGTTCATCTCATGATGCGGGGATGAGCTTGATTCTCTCTAGAGGAACATTTTGTGCTGATCCCCCAATAATAATCATTTCAACTCTTGTTTTTTTTATCATTCTGTTTCATTCATATTCCCAGAAATATGCTTGTTTTTAAAACAAGACTCATCCCACATTTGACTACTGTATATTGTTTCCTTTCATTTTCTGTCCTTCTGCCATTTTCTTTCTTTCTTTCTTTCTTTCTTTCTTTCTTTCTTTCTTTCTTTCTTTCTTTCTTTCTTTCTTTCTTTCTTTCCTTCTTTTCCTTCCGAGACCTTTCCACATTTCCCTTGTTTTTGATCAGGTTTATATTTTTCACCTGAGATCCTAAACCTTGAAGGCAGAAATGTGTCACTTCTGTCATGCAAAGTTTTGTGCAATATTCCCATGCAATGTTTGGAGTCTCATCTAACCTATAGATTCAGGTGATGAGTGGTCCTACTACACAAGTTCTTGTGAAATTAAAAGCTAAATAAGCTATATTTAAGCTTCTCCCAAAGAAGGACGTGAAATAGCTATTTCCTATCCTTTCCCCACTCACAGTTTATCATGGGGACTAGTGACAAATCATCTCACATGAACTGTGAACTGGTCTGGAAATGACATTAATCATGAGGTTTGTCACCCCCCTTCTGCCAAGCATCTCTTCCATTAAAACTTGTTACATGAGTCAGGGCCATCACGTAAGTGAGTTTCCCTGCCTCCATGTCAGGGGCTGTTGCTGGCAGTACAGGGAAATTCACTAAGTGATGGTCCTATCGTGACTGATTTATGCAGTGAGTTCCAACAGACAGTATGCCTTTTAGGAAATTGTGGTCAGTAGGGAAGAAAACTGAGGGGGAATGTCATGTGTATGCTGATCCTTTGGTGAAGTGAGCATTTAAAGCAGCTCTAAACCACATAGGTTTAACACGGAACTGCTACTTGAAGCACACAAGCCTTACTGTGCTTAGAGACTTGCCCATTGGGTAATTCTCACTTATATCAAACAAGGCAAGTAAGTGTGGATCCCTGGCATGTCTCCTCCCATTCCCATAGGCCTCCTGGTCACTATCCCTCACCCTCCATCCCATTAATGTCAATGAGCAGGACCTCCTCATATTCAGTGGAGAAGGTAAGAAGAGAATGTGTTGACCCCAGTGCAAAGAGAGGACGTGGAATTAGCAGGCAGCTGAGGTGGTTGGGGCAGTGAGGAGGATGAAGTGGTGGTGTTGGGACCTCAGCCTCTGCCCAGCCATATCTCTGGGCCTGTACCAAACATAAATATGTAAAAAATAAATACTTTGGATAGTCAAAATGGCATTAAGGATTTAGAAGGGTAGAAAGGTTTTCATTTTAAGAACGAAAAGTTCCTTTCTGTGTGCACATGAGAGTGTGTGTGAGAGAGAATGAGAGAGAATGAGTAATATTTCTTCTGGAAAAAACTTGTCTATTTTCAGAAAGCATTTTTTGTCATTTTGCCATATTTCATTGATTCCCACGATATACTAGCCCGTCCCAGGTGTTACAAAACTCAACAGGTTAAGGAGGACTGGGGTTATTTCATGGATGCTTTAGCTGAGATTTCTGCATTGCAAGGGATTGTACTAGATGACCCTCAGGGTCCCTTCCTTCCAACTCTACAATTCTATGATCCATCCCCCCAACAACTGCTACCAACTCAATCCCTACTCTTCCTGACTCGACTGGGGAGTTCTGAACACAGATGCTAAAGCACTGAGTTGAACACACTTGGAAGACTTCCCACAATTGTGTAGGATTACCAATCATGGGAAAACTTCTAAGC
Source organism: Zootoca vivipara (assembly GCF_965207765.1). Lineage (NCBI taxonomy): Eukaryota > Metazoa > Chordata > Lepidosauria > Squamata > Lacertidae > Zootoca > Zootoca vivipara. Next base: position 44,625,001 of record NC_142591.1, on the reverse strand, counting down.
ACATACAGCTCAATGTAAGAAGGCTGAGGGGAGAGGCAGATGGAATTTGGGGTTACACTGCCACATATGTCACTCCTCTGCCTCTCTGTGTTAAATTTCACAATGCCTGAATTCAGCAATGCCATTCCCAGCATACAGGTAGATATATTTTTCTATGTTGTTCTCTTTTGCCCCCCTATAAAAATAATTTGAAAATGTTCATAGTCTCAAAGAGAGGGAGAGAGAGAAAAAGAGAAATTGCTACTTATAAAAAATATCTTGTTCTTCTGCTAATGCAAAGGCTTTCAATTCCGATGATGTAGCAAGGATAAACATTTGTCTGATGGGCTACAGCACTCCAATATTAAAGAAATCCTGCAAATTAACATTCCATCAGCTATAAATTTAATAACATTATGCAAAGCTTTTAAGGGTGCATTCTGTGGTCAGAGGATTCCCTGTTGGGTTGCAACCAAAAGTGATTAAACACAACAGAAGTGAGGTTTGCTACATGTGAATTCTTGTAAATTTGTTTGCAAATCTTTTATTATGATAGTCAATGAATTGACAGTTCCTTGGAAGATTTAGACAGGGCACATATTTATTTATTTGTTTGTTTGTTTGTTTGTTTGTTTGTTTCTTTACTTCATTAAGGATACAATCCTATGCACACTTACTTAGACGTAAGCTCCACTGAACTCACAGGGACTTACTTCTGAGTAAACATGTATAGGATCACACTCACAAGCACTCACAAACAGCCCTTCAACATGAAAACCCCCAAAGCAGCTTACAAGCATACCTGAGCAACAAAATTCACCAAAGCAGCTGTGAGATATCAAAGAAGACCAGTGTGACAATTCCAAAGTCTGCCCTAAAAAAGATTATCTTGGCTTATTGGACTCACTTAGGTTGGAATTTTTAGTCCCATTGCCGCATCCACCTGAACTAGGGCTAGGCGAGATGTGGATGACTTTGTTGGATACAACCCTAAGTTTCTGTAGTACTCATAGCTGCCAAGTTTTCGCTTTTCTCGCGAGGAAGCCTATTCAGCATAAGGGAAAATCCCTGTAAAAAAGGGATAACTTGGCAGCTATGGTAGTACTGGTGATTTTGTTGCTGTTTAAAAGGGGAAGTGCCTGGTATTCTGCTGTGGAAGGAAATTTGGAAAGAAATACCAGTAATTGTGCATGTGCTAAAACTGTCCTTTCCGCACATGTGCAAGTATTTCTCTTTGCTGAGAACATGCTTGTGCATAAGCAGAAAACAACAACCATGCATGTGCAATTTAGCAAATCTCACCATCATGAAGTCTATTGATGAGAGTGAAAGGAGTGTCATTTAAGAATATCTGCTGGAAATGATGAAGGCTGCATAGTGTGGCTTGGGTGTTGATTGGGTACATGTGCACTGGGGGCCAGAACTAGATGTCTCTTGGCCCTCACTTGCCCTCATCCCTACCTAGCAGGATGACGGGAATTGTAGTCCAAAAACAGATGGAGACCCAATTTTGAGAAACCCTAATGTAGATGGTAAGGAGGGTGGATGGAGCCAGCAGGTTTTCCATGTCACTGTAATCATATGGACTGAATTCCCAAATAGGGGTATAGAAGGACTCCACTCCACTGCATAGTCCTACTCATTGTCGTAGCTAAGTGGTAGAGCATCTGCTTTGATTCCCAGCATCCCCAGGTAGAGATGGGAGACACCCTGGTCTGAAATCCTGGAGAGTTGCTACAAGTCTGTGTGTAGACGGTGCTGAGCTTGATGGACCAATGATCCAGTAAATCTAGACAGCATCCTATGATCCATCTCTTCAGCTGCACGCTTCCTACTCTGGGTATCATTTCTCAATGTGAAGTTAGAACTAGGTGGGTGGTAGGAACTGGGAGCTGGCTTTTATATGTACACGTGCTTGTCTTAAAAATTAAAAGTGCTTCCTTCCTTGTGTGTTGCCGTTATTATCCACATTTTGAATCGATTCCGCTGACATCTTCAGCTAAGCTCCACTTACAGCAATTCTCCCTCAATCAGATAACCAAGTGAGGTGACCCTTAGTTTGCTCATGGGTTGCTTAACAGCGTCTTTCCATCAGAGACGTTGTGTAGGCAACCTTCACCAGGCAGCGGCTCAGCAGGCCCTCTTCTCAGCAGGCTGCAACTAGCAGGGAGCTTCCAGCAGGCAGCGAGTTCTCTGCAGGCGGCTTCTTAGAGAGCACCTCAAAGTATTGCACTGACATTTCATGTTGTTTCTGGGAAACTGGTTCTGGGTTTCTCTTAGCTACTGTATCTTACTCGTCATATTGCTATACTGTTTAAGATGGTTCTGCACTTCTGCCTGTTTTGATATATAGCAAAATGTTCCACCTCCCACCCACCCCATTTCCTATGATATTGATAATATGCAAAGCAAATAGGGTCTCATAACAAAAAGCTGTGGGCCTTCAAAGCTCTCCTTTCTCAGGCAGGAGGTAACTCAGAGCAAGTGACTGAATGGGCAGGTGCCAATTGGTAAGAGAATGGGGGAGATATTCAATTACTTGAATGCATGAAGATTAGCATTCATGTAAGGGGGCTCTCCCCGCCTCTCCCCCGACCCTCCATGTTATCCCCCTCAGCAAATGGGTATTTTCATATTTACAACCACCAAGGTAGCATGTTTTGGGAGACTGGGTGACTTTTGCAGGGAAGAACTGGCAAATGGTTAAAGTGTTTAACTGTTCTCAAATCTACTTATTTTCCTTTAGGTCAGGGGTGGGGAACCTTAGGCTCTCCAGATGTTGCTGAACTACAAGTGTCATCAGCCCCAGGCAGCATGGTCAATAGTCAAGGCTGATGGGAGATGTCCAAAATCTGGAAGGCCAAAGGTTTCCCACCTCTACTTTAGGGGCACCTTCCCAGGCTGTTTCCTTCATAGAAGCTCACTTTCAGACTCTTTCTGGTGTGTGTGTGTGTGTGTGTGTTGTGTGTGAAGCATCAATATAAACAGTCCAGGGAATGGGGGGTTTTCAGATGCAAGAATTCTGCTCCTACCCATTACTTTCCCTACAAATTCCCCATGATCTTATATTTACAATGTGAGGCAGATATGGAATAGGGAATCTTGTGTTTGCCTCATGTAGCATAGTTCTGCCTTACCTTTGCCCTTATCAGGTTACATTACACCAGAGTCTGTACTTTTAATATGGATGAAATCTAAAGCTCTTTCAATGCTCTGCCTAGTGCACTTACTGGTAGATTGTCACAAGTCTTTCTCTACTATGTTAAAGTGATCTTTGTGTGGAGAAAGAGGTCCTGGCAGCAGGCCGTGAGACGCTAACACAGGAACACATAAGGGTGAAATGATTGCATTCTAGAATATTCCTTGATTCCACTGAGTGCACCTTCAGTGCATCAGCCACTACAAAGTGGGAATAAATATATACATTTTATGCCTATTATTTATTGTACCATAAAACCCTTGGTAGTTGACTAGCATGCACAACTTCCACTTATGCCTTGTTTGTGCTTCCAGGAGGACCGTGTGACGCTCATTACTGTCAACGGTGTTGTTTGCCCTTGTGGTTTTTCCATTAGCTACTTGTTCTTAGAGACTTTGGTTCCCTGATTCTGTAATCATGATTTAAAAGTTATTCAGAAAAGGACAGAAGCGAGAGCAGGGGACACAGGCGGTTGTCAGCTTCATTTGTATTCCATGTGTTCCCAAGCTAGAGGAAGCTTGCTAGATCTCTTGTGTGAGTCATTCTGGAGGCCACCTCCAGGCTATTCAGAATTATGTTCTGCCTTTATCTACCCCGGAGAATCTCAGCCAAAATTGGGCATTGTTCCAACCACATACCCTTTAAATCTTCCCCAGACATTCCTATACCATCTTGTTTCGCGTGCCAGGAAAGGAAATTGGAAATAACATTGCTACTCTTACTGTATGCCACCTGACAAATCTCATATGTAGTAGATGTCCACCAGAGGGTGTGAGTACCTGATTTATGAGCCCTTCAGACTATGCTCCCAGTAAAGAAGTACAGTGGTGCCATTTCTGGATTCTGAGCAGTCGAGGCTTTGTGTTTGTTTTTTCAAGTTGTTTCACCACCTTACCCTTCTTCTTCTTCAGAAAAAGAACAGTTGAACATAATGCATGCTCCATAATGCCTTTTTTATTTAAGTGCCGCTAACCTTCCATGTGTCTCTATTTTCCAGGGACAGTCCTGAACTTACAAAAGCTATCCCAGTTTCTGATTTGATCCCATAATGTCCCACTTTTCCTTAGGATGTCCAATTTTCATTGGAAAAATGTTGGAGGGTATGGAGTTATGTGACCTCTGGGCTAAGGAGATAAGTAACCATACAACCTTTAGATAACACCTGAAGGGAGCTGTGTATAGGGATTTTTTAAAAAATGTTTAATTATGCTTTTATATATGTTGGAAGCTATCCAGAGTGGCTGGGGCAACCCAGTCAGATGGACAGGGTATAAATGTTGTTGTTGAATAGGACATCCCTATTTTCATCAGAGGAATGTTGGAGGATATGGTGCCATGCTGTGTGGAGCTCTATGGCCTACAAGGCATTTTTCACATCTGCTAGGATGTCTACTGTTAGACTTGGGAGATGCACAACACTTTGTGGAAACAAACTCTTAACTCTCAAGCAATTAAAATAATCAGGTAAGAAGACTTAGCTGCTGAAAGTAGACAGAAGGACTTTTAGAATAAAAGAATTTGGGAAGTGTGACGCAGAATCATCAGCAAAATGAATATTAGTGGCTGGTGTTAAGGTTCTAGTTTAGTTCCTTGAAAGTTTTTGCAAAGCAATCCTCAGTATACTGACCAAGAGTAAATAAATCAAATAGACTTTTAGAGACTTTGTTATGGCAAATTTGAACCCACTGCGATTCAAATACCCATCACTAATATCAGAATAATGTGTTAAGGAAAGAGGTTGCAACCATGTGCAGTGCAGGTGTGCTTCTGCCTGATTTTTGAGCAAGTGGCATGTTTTCAGTAGTTGTTCAACAGCTTTGCTGTGAAATAGGATACCTATTTCCTGGTGGATGTGCAGTGAGCTCAGATGACAGCTTCTCCATGGATGGAAGATTCACCCTATGCCCCCAGGGCAGGATGAAGCCTTCTGGAAGCAGAGTTTTGGAAGGAGATTTGCCCATTTTTTAAATTTCTAAATGAATCCCACTTTTATTTGTTTCTTGGAAAGCATGTCAAGTCAGCTCCAGAGGTCTGTCCTCCAGTTCATTTCTCAGTCAAATGCCAGCTGATTTGAATAGGATTTTGCCTGGTTAGAAAACATAAAGGAAACACAGTTGGCGGGGCTCTTTACTTGGTCCTTCCTACAGACATGCCTTGTCAGCACCGACTTCCCAAGGAGGACGGTAGCCAGAGCAGCTGTCAGACTCAGTAGTGTAAAGGTTAGGAGATTATCTACTTCTTTTTCCCTACCTTGCACTGGTCCACAAAATCTTGCACAGCATTTTGTTGTTCCAGGAGCTGCTCAACCATGTAATAAGTCGAGTTCCAATGAATTGGAACCTCCTGTTTTAGGTGATGTTTCAGCAAGTTGTTTTGTTGTTGTTTTTCCCTGTGATAGCTAGGTCAGGAGATTTTCTCCCCCGCTCTCTCTCTCTCCCTTTCTTTTCTAAAGCATTTGACAGAGCGGCTGAATTGTTCAGCTTCTCTGTGTCATTCCCCATGATATTTGCAAGGCGTTGTATTATGAGGCAGAAAGTCAGTGATGAACAAGTTTAAGGAGTACGTGAAGCGTAGAACAAAATCATCATCTGTTACAGCAGATACAAAACGTTGCCGAGGAGGAAAAGGGGGGAGCAAAGATCTTGAAGGGAAAGAGATAACATTTCACCTGTTTCACCAACCCACAATCTAAGGAGGTGAAAAGCCAAAAAGGGCATTAAAGCAATATGGCTGTACATTCCTAAGAGGGCTCTGCAGGCCATCAAAGAAGAAGCTTTGAAGAAGAAGCTGGTGTGTAGAGCAGGAATGGGGAAACCTTTTCACCCGGAGGGCCACACTTCCTTCTGGGCCACTTTCTGAGGGCCAAATGGCAGGGGTAAGAGGCAAAAACAGGCAGAAAAACAAGTGTAAATTTTACCTTTGTACAATAGGTTAGTTTATGCACACAGTGACACACTCCTCCATCCACCATCCAGACAAACAAGGGTCATTATTTTTGTTCAAGACACATTCCAGCCAGGAGTATGAAAAAGGTGTGGTCTGGGGGGAGATCTGAGGGCCATATCAACAAGTCTGAAGGGCCACATTTGTTCCCTATCTCGATGTACAGATAATAGATTTTTAAAGCCGTCTGCGTGCCCTACCTCATGCTGGTTCATAATTCAATCACACACAAAACAAACAGAACGGTGTCACAGATGGAGTTAGAGAAGACCTCCTGAACATGCAAGTTGAGATTTTTGAAAGAATTAAAAGAGCCAAAGGAGAAACGCTTATTCCGTAGTAGCAAGAAGACTGTTCCCTGTGACTGAGGGGGCACTGACGCAAGACCCATGAGGTCATTTGGGCAACAGGAAAACTTCCTTCTCCCCAACCCCCTGTGACCTTCCCTGAATCTGGGAGACTGGTAAGCTGTTGCCTACTGAGAGTCTCCTGCTGAGCCCCTCCTGTGGAGCTGTCTGTTTATAGCTGCCTTCGGATTACGCTGCTTGCCGAGAAGCAGCCCACAGGTATCTTGCCTGTGAAAAGGCAGAGAGAGCTGTGAGCTGAAAGTTGCTTGCAGCTCAAAGTCTATTGAAGGGTCTTCTCACCCAATCTTCCTTAACCTAAGCAAAGTGTGTTAGGCTAGCTTTGAAGGCTTTGCTATGAACTTCTGTGGCAAAACGTTTACATCTTGATACTGTTTCTGAAAAGTAATTAGCATTTTTTTTAAAGAAACAACCCGCAAACATATGTTCTGTTAATTTTAATAATGATTGCAGACAGAATTTTACAAAAAAAAATACAATAATAAAACTTTCGGTTTACATCTTTCTCCACTCGTTTCCCTAATGAAGCATACCTTATTTCTTAAGGTCCTCACAACAGTGTATCAGGCCCTGACATAAAGACACCAGAGGATTATTTGATTACAGTTTTCTGTTCACATTAGTTAGGCCGCATTCACATAGCAGTTTATTCTGTTTCCCCGATGCTTCCCTAACTGTTAATTTCTGCATTGTGTTTGAACTTTCGCACAACATAGAAGCCACTTACAGAAAATTAATGGAACATATTTAGGGCTCGTTCCCATGTTATCTGATTTCAGGGGAGAAAAGTCGTCTGCAGCCGCCTTAACTCGGAAAATCACAGGGACAAAGTGATAAAGTTTGGGGTAGCATACAGTTCTCTCCTGCTGTATTCATTGAGGAATCATAGGGGAACATTTGCTGGGTGGGTGAAGGAGTAGCAACATTGTTCAGTGGCATTCCTTGGTGTGCTACACCACAGCTACTGGCGTGAATGAAATTTAGCAACATGCCAGTACAGTATAGCAGTCAAAAAGCCACAGAACCACAACACAACAGGTCCTGCAGTGTAAAGGGAACATTCAAAAAACAGGAAAGAAGTGCTACTGTAGCATTATAATAACGAATGCAACATTCCCCATGTCTGAATGCACCCTTAGAAAAGAGAAGCTGAGCTGCACACTGTTTATGCTGTATAAGAACCTACAGCTACTGCTTTAACATTTAAATGAGCGTCGGTGTGCTATTTTTTTTAAGATTAATATTCTGCTAAATTTTGGTAAAAAAGCATACTTGGGGAAATAACCAGATTTTTTTTAAAGCAACAAGCAAACTTTTTTATACTCATGTACTGAAAACTCTGGCATTATTATCCCAGTTTCACTAAAATAAAAATAAAAAATTGATCATCCAAAGAAGAAAAATCTCATAGGTGTAACAAGCTTGTCATCCTCTGGCGTTCTGGCTGCGATCCATGGCTTGCTGTGTCAAAAGAATAGTTGTAGCAGTGATGGTACTTGTCACTAGAGCATCTGTGTCCTAGCTAAGGGTGTTAATAAACATGGAATCGTTACAGCTAATGACTGTGCCCGGCATCTCCTTCCATGGCTATTGGGAAAAGCAGGATCAGTGCCACGGCATAGCTAGTTAGTGGGCTAGAAAGGAGAGCTGCCCGTGACATTTGGTTAGTGATGCCAGCAGCATTTCCATGAGCAGTTGGGCAGTGGTGGGTGCAGCACGGCCCTCGGTGGTTGTGCATTGGAGGGAGCCACTTTGCCTCTGGCCAGGATGAGAATGGTGGAAATGCGTCCAATTGTATCTTGGCTCTAGAGCCTGGAGCTGAGGTGGCAGCAGCTCTCCCTGTAAGCATTTGGTCTATGGACCGTGGCCCTCTGCTCAGCATGCAGCTTTAATTTTAAAGAGTAGCAACAGGATGGCTGCAGCTCCAAAGAGCTTCAGGCCTCACAAAACAGCCATATCTGGTCAGCTTCAGGGGCACTTTCTGTTCATTTTTGGAGAGCAATTTCACTCTCATTTTTCAATCTGACCTCTTCAATTTTGCTTCCTTTGTCGCTTTTCTGAGTTCTGAATGCAGCACCAGGAATGAAAGAATTCCATATTTTCTTTGCAAGACGGGGAGCTTTGTTTTTCAACATTATGGAAATTATAGAGCAGGACAATAGAAAGAGATTTGTGTTCTTGGGACCCACTCCAATGATTATGATTATTTTAATAATGACCGCATTGTACACCAGAATGTTGCAAGGGGTACATATGTGCTGAGGACTCTGCAATGTTTTATTTCTAGTAAAGATTTCCAAATCTTAACTCTGCAGGAACGTATACACAGAGCATGTGTTCTGTTTTATTATTTTATTGTAATGGTAATGGCCAAATGAATATTGAATGGTAAGCAAGCCCCATAAGGAGCCAAATATTTCAGATTTGTTTGGTTGCAATTTCCCCCCCCCCCAAAAAAACACCAAAAACATTTGTAGCAGCCAATTCTAAACTCCTTTTCAGTTATTTTTGTGCTGCCGACATTTTTGAGATCAGGAGCCTGGGCAAGTCCATCTTGCTTTGGATCGGATCTGAAAACCAAGGGCTGATAGTTCAGTCGGTAGAGCATGAGACTCTTAATCTCAGGGTTGTTGGTTCGAGACCCACATTGGGCAAAAAGATTCCTGCATTGCATGGGGTGGGACTAGATGACCCTCTGGTCCCTTCCAACTCTAACCATTCTATAATTCTATGAACCAGACACCTCTAAAACAGACGTAATAGTTTTAGAACATAGGAAGCTGTCTTCTGTAGTATCATCTCCTGCAGGTTTCCCAAACTTGGGTCTCCAATTGTTTTAGGACTACAATTCCCATCATCTCTGACCACTGGTACTAGCAGCTGCTTTTCACTTCAGATTTTCCCAAGAGGCTACATATTGCATGAGCTGTTATTTGTCCCAGTTCTTCTATCTTGCATATCCTGTATTGGAAGGGACGGCTGCTTGAATATATACTGCACTCCATCCCATCATATCTAGTTATTAACATAACAATGGGGCTGATGGAAAGAGATGGATAAAGAGATACCTAGGGCTAGACTATTGCCAATCTGGATTTCACCGGCGCCACCACTTGCTGAGGTAAAGTTGTAACGGTGTTTGTTTACCAGCGTAAACCATACTTTTATCACTTAAAAGCAGAATGTCATGTCACTGAGGCGCGTTGTCATGGTAACTTTGCCAGCTCCCCCAAGTCGCAACACCAGCATCCCAGAGGGACATAATTCCATTTCATGCATATACATGAGAGTTGCAGGTGCTCTGGCACTTCCTTCCTTTCTCTCTCTCTCTCTCTTTTTTAATGGTAAGTGCAAAAATGATTTTTAAAAAGCAGAGCCAGAAAAAGAAGCAGACCTCGGAAGCAAAATAAATTTGAATGGACGTAACTTCTGAGTAGCACTCTCTGCTGTTTTAGATTTATCAATATCCAATGACAACCAGTAAGACCTCAGAAAAAGGTACTTTTAAGCAACTATTTACAGTACTTATTTTTAAAGTCAAGCTTTTGAAATATGTTTTCCCCTTAGGTAAGTTAATTATATTATGAAAAAATAGAGTGACACAAAATGATAATGTAATTAGAAGAAGTTCTAAGGGTTATCAAATATAACGTGTTAACATTATGGAAGGATATTCTGTATTGCAAACGAACGCGGGTGGCGCTGTGGTCTAAACCACTGAGCCTAGGGCTTGCCGATCAGAAGGTCAGCGGTTCGAATCCCTGCAACGGGGTGAGCTCCCATTGTTTGGTCCCAGCTCTTGCCCACCTAGCAGTTTGAAAGCACACAAAAAAGAACAAGTAGATAAATAGGTACCGCTCCAGCGGGAAGGTAAACAGCGTTTCCATGCGCTGCTCTGGTTCGCCAGAAGTGGCTTAGTCATGCTGTCTGTGGACAAACGCTGGCTCCCTCGGTCTATAGAGCGAGATGAGCACCGCAACCCCAGAGTCGTCCACAACTGGACCTAACGGTCAGGGGTACCTTTACCTTTATCTATTCTGTATTGCAGATGGAGAGAAAGTACCCTAGGATTTATTAGATGTTCTCTGGGCAATTTGCAATAGATCAGCCATGTTTTCAGACTTCCAACTGTTTAACAATATCAGCGACAAAGCGCCTTTTTGCAGCTACTGCATTTATTTATTTAAAAACCTTTCTAGACAGCTTTTTTTTGGGGGGGGGGATCCCAAAGCATCGATGGATTGATGCAACCATGATAAAACATTGTTGCCATCTGTCTGTCTTGAGAGACAATAGCGTGTGCCTCTGGGGTTGAAGGCAAACTGCTGTGTTAGCAGCACCGAGGGGACCTCCTCCCCTCCTCCAGGCAGAAGCCCGGGTGGTCCTGAGATTAAAAAAAAAAGTAAAAAGTCCTGCGATACCCAGACAGCTGATATGGTCCAAAGGAAATCAGAACCATGTTTGGCGCCTGCTTGGTGGCAGGAGTTGCTGGAAGGAGGCGTACAAGGCCCCATCCAACCATCTTGGGGACTCTACTTGTGTCACGTTTACTCCTTAGCCCATTGGCAGAGAAAAGGAGGGGTGGAAGGAGCGGCTGCACAGAGAGAGGGGTGCCCCCGTGCTGGACTGCCTTTCCTTCGCCCCTCCCTCGCCTTCCCTCTCCGGCCGTGGGAGAGTGTGCGCCCATGCCGCCGCCCCCTGAACCCACCGAGGCTCAGGCCACCACTAGAGCCACCACCAGAGGGCAGAGGCAGGCGAGAGGCAGCCGCCCCACTGGCCCTTGGGAGCTGCGCAGAGCCACTTCCCTCTTGGCTGCAATGCACTCCTAAGCACCTACACTTAGGTATTCATGGGATCATTTTCCTGAGTAATGGGCTGTGTTTTTGTGAACTCTTTCCTCTCTCTCTCCTGCCCCCAGAGGTGGAGCTAGCTGCTCCTGCACCCAGAGCGGTTCACATGCTGTGCACCTGAAGGCAGGGTTGGCCGCCCGTGGGACGGGGCTAGCCATCTGCGGGGGCGCCACCCACGGCAAGCAGCAAGCCTCTGGGGGGGGGCGATGTCACCCCACTCAGGGATGATACCCGGGGTGGACTGCATCCACCGCACCCCCTTTCTCTTCCTACCCCCTCCCACTTTTCCGCACCTCCCCGCTCAACTCTTTCCTGCCTCACTTTAAATCCTTTCCCACGTGGAAAGACACTTTCCCCCTTCTTTGGGGAAGGCTCCCTGATGAGCATCATCTAGTCCAAGCTCCTGCAATGCAAGAATATGCAGGTGTCCCATTTCTTCTCAGCCTTCGTTTGCCCCCTCCTGCTATGTAAAGCTACACCACACACACACACACACACACACACACACATATGGTTGCCTCCAATGCTAGTCCTACTCAGAGTAGACTCACTGAAATGAATTAAAAATCCAAGCATTAATTTCAAAGGGTCTGCACTAAGTAGGATTTATTTGGATGTAGCCTGTTATTATAACCAAAGTATCTTACCCCAAAAGATCTGCACAAACCAGTTTATCTGAGTGCATTATTTTCAGGGGGAGGGGGACTCGTTTATTTATAATTGCCTAATCATATGGAACTAAATTGCATCATGCTGTAAGGGCCTTTCGTAAAATCTTAGAATTGTAGAGTTGGAACTTCCCCTGACGGAATAAAATAAAAAATTCCTTCCAGTAGCACCTTAGAGACCAACTAAGTTTGTCATTGGTATGAGCTTTCGTGTGCATGCACACTTCTTCAGATACACTGAAACAAAAGTTACCAGATTCCCACATATAGTGAAGGGGGGCATCACTCAGAAGGGTGGTGGGAAACGGGACTGTTTATGACTGCATTTGGTCTTACAGGAAGAATGTACAACTGTTTACGACTGCAATTTGTCCCACAGGAAAAGTGAGGGGTGAGATGGCTAAAGATAGCTTTATCATGTATAATGAGATAAGAATCCAATGTCTTTATTCAGACCAGGTTTCTCCGTGGTTTTAAGCTTGGTAATGAGTTGCAATTCAGCAACTTCTCTTTCCAGTCTATTTCTGAAATTCTTTTGTAATAAGACAGCCACTTTGAGATCTTGTATAGAATGTCCTGGGAGACTGAAGTGTTCTCCTACTGGTTTCTCTGTCTTGTGATTCCTGATGTCCATTTATCCTTTGGCATAGGGTTTGGCCTGTTTGTCCAATATAGAGAGCTGAAGGGCACTGTTGGCATTTGATGGCATATACAATGTTAGAAGATGAGAAATTAAATAGTCCTGAGATGGTATGTTTGATGTTGTTGGGGCCATTAATGGTGTTGTCCGAGTGTATGTGGCAGCAAAGTTGGCATTTGGGTTTATTGCAGGCTCTGGTACCAGTGTCCATGTTAAGTCTGGTGGCTTTATTATTGTGAGTGAGGAGTTGTTTAAGATTGGGTGGCTGTCTGTAGGCAATGAAAGGTCTTCCTCCCAGAGTTTGAGAGAGAGAACTGTCATTGTCTAGGAGAGGTTATAGATCTCTGATGGTGCGTTGTACTGTTTTAACTTGGGAGCTGGAGGAATAGACACTCAGCTCAGATTCATCACTGCCATTGAAAGCACAACTGACATCATAGAATCAGAGTTGTGGAGTTGGAAGGGACCCCAAAGGTCATCTAGTCCAACCCACTGCAATGCAGCAATCTCAACTAAAGTATCCAGGACAGATGACCATCCAACCTCTACTGCAATCCTCCAAGGAAGGAGAGTTCAGAACCTCCCACACGAGTCTATTCCACTGTCAAAGGGCTCTTACTGTCAGAAAGTTTTTCATGATGTTTAGTCAGAATCTCCTTTCATGTAACTTGAAGCCATTGGTTTGTGTCCTACCTTCCAGAGCGGGAGAAAACAAGCTTGTTCCATCTTCCATGTGACAGCCCTTCAGATATTTGAAGATGGCTATCATATCTCCTCTCAGTCTCCTCTTTTCCAGGCTAAACATACCCAGCTCCTTCAAACACTCCTTGTAAGGCTTAGTTTTCAGACCCTTGATCATCTTGTTCACCCTCCTCTGTACACGTTCCAGCTTGTCAACATCCATTATAATTTGTGGCGCCCAGAACTGGATACAGTATTCCAGTTGTGGTCTGACCAAGACAGAATAGAGTGATACTTGATCTAGACACTAGGCTTCTGTTGATGCAGCCTGGAATAGCATTAGCGTTTCTTGCTGCAGCATCACATTGTTGACACATATTGTGGTCTACTAAGACTCCTAGATCCTTTTACAATTTACTGCTGGAAAGCCAAGTGTCCCCCATCTTATATCGGTGCAGCTGGTTATTCCTGCCTAAACATAGAACCTGTCAGGCTAGTGGGACCTAGAAGAACAGAAAGAAAAATCTCTTCTGATAAAAAAATATTCAGACAGAAGCCTGGCAAGCCAAAGGCCTACACTGTATAAAAGACTTCTACAAAACAACAAACCCATACCAACACAAAAAATACAAGACAAACTATGGGGCACCCAAATAACTTGGCTAATATGCCATCAACTACATGCCTTCTTAAACAATCCAGCAATAAAATCAGCAGCCCTTGACCACCTTCGAAAACCTTCTCCTGACAGCAGAGGGACACAGCAAAGGGATGGTATCCACAATATACAAAATACTGCTCCAAAATCCCACAAACCCCCTTGATGTAATCAAAGAACAATGGGAGCACGTCATAGGCTATGAAATTAACATAGCTGCCAAGTTTTCCCTTTTCTCGCGAGGAAGCCTATTCAGCATAAGGGAAAATCCCTTAAAAAAAGGGATAACTTGGCAGCTATGAATTTACCTCACCAATGTGGTCTAAAGCTCCCTTTAAGTCCATATCAGCCAAAAGAAGGGAACTCACTCGGAAACTCACCTACAGGTGGTACTTAACACCACGGAACCTCGTGCTGATATGCCCAGGAACCTCACCAAGATGTTGGAGAGGCTGCACCTCCACAGGCACATACGTCTGCATGTAGTGGGAATGCCCTAAAATCTAACTCTTCTGGACAGCAGTCCTACAAGAGATATGCAAAATAACTCAACCGGTATTAGAACTCACCCCAGAACTGGCCGTACTGAGCATCTTCCAAGATCATAATGACCACTCACATTATACAGAGCTTATAACCCACCTACTCTCAGCAGCCAGAAGCCTCATAGTCAGACACTGGAGAGACCTGCCAGGAGTAAACATGGACCTGACATTTGGTTGGGACTCTATACTGGTTCTTGGAGTTGTAGGTTTGTTTGTTTGTTTGTTTGTTTGTTTGTTGTTTTTTAAGCAGGGACATAAATGGTGATGGGGAAGAAGGTGACAGGTTTACATGCCTGAGGCAAGAAGCTTCCCAAGCACTTTGTACAGTGATTCCCAAGAGCACGCACAATTCTGGGCACCGCCAATTGGTAGTGCCTACACAGCCCCTTTCAGTCAAGCTCCACCTTTACCTGCTCCACACCTGATGTCATATATCCTGCCAGGTATAGGGCAGGTGGGCAAGGCTTACCTGAAAGGACCTCCTGGGTAAGCTGTACAGTAATTTGTACACCCCATACATCCTGCCTATGGCCCGAGCCAATCATAGAGCTTTAAATGTGAGCACTCGTCTTCAGCTTGTTTATGATAAGTAGGGAGTAGGAAGGAAATTGAAGAGAGAGATAATGTGAGATAATGGTGAAAGAGAAATATGGGTTCCTTGAATGTGTTTGGAATTAGTCTAGAGGCAAAATATGGCAGGTGAGAGGGTCAGGAATGAGGAGGTTATAATAGCTATTTGCATATAGATACTGTACTGTTCAGGCTCCATTTTTATTTTATTTGGGTTTTAAAAATCTCTGTGCCCATGCACCAGAGATTTCTTCTTTTGTACTATTTGTGGACAGCCTCACTATTTATGCTTTGAGCTCCACTGGGCATATCAAAGTGAAATTACAGGAAATCCCCTATTTTTTATGAGGAGGCTTTTAAAGCCGCTGGTATCAGGGATCCAGTTGCAGAAGACTGGAATTGCTTCAACGGTGGCCATTGGTTTCATCTGTTCTGACCTTTCCACCACTTAAAAGTGCACTCTGATGTGGCTAGAAAGGAAAACTTAGTGGAATTTTAAATGCATAAATGCACAACAGACATTCCACTCACTAGCTTAGACCACAGAGTACATTTTGGCTGAGATGTAGGTTTTATGGCATTTGGTCAGAAAGAATATCTCTTTCTAAGAGGAAGCAAAGAGTACATTTCCTTCAAGTCCAACCTTTTTAGCACTGCTGCCTTGAGCTACTTTCAGCCCATGGAAAGTGAGGCTCTAATGATTTTACAGGGTGTACCAAAAGCTGATTAAATACTTAGATATGTTTATATGCAGTAGAGTTTCTCTTTAAATTGATCTATCCTATTTACTGTGGATTGAGATAGAGCAGTATCTGTGATCATAGAAGGAACCCCAGGGCAGTACAGTAATATCTTCTAACTCCAATACTTGTAGCACAGTAACAAAATAAAATGTATAGTCACATTTAATAAAGTGGAGTAATTAGTCAATGGAAATGCAACACAAAGTGACAGTTTGAGACAAACAAAATTTCTCTATTTTAAAAAAGACGAGACATTTTGCAAGAAGTTAATATCCATTTCTTCATCAAACTTGATTTTTCTTTTTTCTAAAGTTTTTTTCACATTTCAATTTTATTACAAAATGAAGGAATAAAATAAAGGGGGCTTTTGCCTGATTTTTTTTTTAAAAAAAAATCCTGGCAATATCCTTACTCCTTACTTGTTCATTTCTTTCTTTCATAAAATGTATACAGTCATACCTTGGGTTAAGTACGCTTCAGGTTGAGTACTTTCAATTTAAGTACCCCGCGGACCCGTCTGGAACGGATTAATCCACTTTCCATTACTTTCAAAGGGAAAGTTCACTCCAGGTTAAGTACGCTTCAGGTTAAGTACGGACTTCCAGAACCAATTAAGTACTTAACCTGGGGTACCACTGTATAGTGCTTGATTGTAGAAGACTTTGGCCTGTAACATCTACACATGATCCCAAAGGACAAAGTGAATTTGAAATCTACTGCAGCTAATTTGGGGTAAATGCTATGGAATGCACATTCCACAGTGGATTAAATCATCGTGAATTAAGACTTGTTCACAAGAGGACCTCTCATGTGTTGATGGGGTGATGTTACCAAGAAGCCTGGTGCAGCTGGAACTTTGTAAGTGTCCTGGAACTATGTAATTTGGCTGTGCTCTGGACAAATATACAAGTACTGTTGTGGTAAATCAGAGAAAACAGGTAGAGCATATTATGCTACTAGCATAAACCAACACTGATCTTGGGAAGACAATGGCAAGTATTGGACATCCCAAACCACAAATATGTGTAAACCTAATTAATCCAGGGACCCAGGTGGCACTGTGGGCTAAACCACAGAGTCTAGGGCTTGCTGATCAGAAGGTCAGCGGTTCTAATCCCTGTGACGGGGTGAGCTCCCGTTGCTTGGTCCCAGCTTCTGCCAACCTAGCAGTTCGAAAGCACATCAAAATGCAAGTAGATAAATAGGAACCACTATAGCGGGAAGGTAAACGGCGTTTCCATGTGCTGCTCTGGTTTGCCAGAAGCGGCTTTCTTTGTCATGCTGGCCACATGACCTGGAAGCTATACACCGGCTCCCTCGGCCAATAATGCGAGATGAGCGCGCAACCCCAGAGTCGGTCACAACTGGACCTAATGGTCAGGGGTCCCTTGCAAAGAGTGGCTTCCTTCCAGCAAGTTTATTCTGCCCTGCTGTGAATTAACAGTTCTGAGTTTTATATATGTTTAAAAGTGTGTTGATAATTATTAGGTATGTCTTATTTTTTATATCCATTTTGTGTTTTTATATTAAATTGTTCATTGTCCTGGGCTCTTTGGGGAGAAAGGGCAATTCAGAAATGCAACAAACAAAGTTCAAGCCTCGTCACGAGCAAATCAAGGAATGTTGGCACTAATATGTTGTTGCTAAACTGTTCAGGAACAAGCAGGAGAATACAATGGTACCTCTGGTTAAGAACTTAACTCGTTCCGGAGGTCTGTTCTTAACCTGAAACTGTTCTTAACCTGAGGTACCACTTTTAGCTAATGGGGCCTTCTGTAACCTGAAGCGTCTGTAACCTGAAGCATCTGAAACCCGAGGTACCACTGTATTGGGATATTCCCTGCCCAGAATCACGAAATATAGCAATACTCTGTATTGGGTTAAAAGGGGGGGGACTGGTGTCACTCAATGAGCTAAGGGTGGAACTACACATTATCTTGGCAACCAGTAGGAACCCAAACTCACTTTCACTTTTGGACAAATTGGTGTTCAGAATGGAGAATATAACCTTTCACACTAAATGTAAGTTTTCTTTTGGCTTTTGACTTAGATGCTCAACTAACAGAAAGGCGAGGGGGGGTTATATATTTCTTTTGCCACAGTGCTTTCCTAGATCTAGATCTATGTCTACACATCCCCCCCCTCCCCAGATGGAGAGGGGAAATTGAAGCATGTGCCATTTTAGGTGGTATTCCTCTAACATCCCAACTCTTGTAAATCCATGCTGTTTGTTTCCAAATTTAGAGCAGCACTCAAGACTCAAAGAAAGCCTATGGCTCTGGCCATTGAAATCAATCAGATTTCTTTCCAAGTAATAATGTACTTAATATCTGGCTGCCAATTTACGAGGCCTGTTCTTCATAAATAATATAAATCAAAGTTACTTTGAGTCTAATTTCAGCAAAACATTTAAGTGTGAAGGAAGTGTGTGGCTCTCGGCAGGTGAACGTTCCCAGGCTTCTTCTCTCACATCTGACCCGAGATGAAACTCACCATATCCAAACATAAAACTCAAATCCCAATCCGGCTAAAGTTAGTTACGTATGAAAGTTAGCCATGACGAGGGATCCTTGAGGAATTTGATTTTTCTAAATATATGATGCAAACTGACCTGATCAATACCCGCCCCAATCCCACCCAATCCAGATCCCAAGAAGATTTCTTCGGAGAAGATCTTCTGGACTGCGGCGCAAAAGTTGTGACCCACTCATCTTTGTTCTTGCTGTATTCATAACCAGATATAATTTGCCAGCTCGCTACAGAAGTGAGATAAATGTGCTTGTGATGGAGACATCTTAATCATAGTTTAGATTTGCATCTCCCCTACCCCACCCCCCTGGATTTCAGTTGGTTACCAGTCCACTTACTCATTTCGGTAAATTGCCTTGACATTAACGGAGTGGGGGGGGGGGAGGGAGCCCGAGAAACTGGAGCCTGTTTTCACCTTAAGCAATCAAGCAGTTAAAGCGCTGCCATGTAAACAGCTCTGTTGCACCTCTGCCATGTTATGAGGTCCAAGGGGATTCTGCTTTAATCTTGAGAGGGAATGTGAGGGGTTTGTTTTTCACAGGGGTTTTAGCCTACAGTTAAGTGCATACACCTGCTGAAGTACTGGTAATTAGTAGGTAATTAGTAGCTAATGTTCTTAGAATTTAAAAAGAAAAGCTTACATAAGTAATTACTTACTATTTCTTATAATGTGCTGCTTTTCCTGAGATTTCATATCCCCAGAACATTTGCCAAGTTCCTAGGTTTCTCAACATACTAAATTGTTTATTAATTACACACATATATTGCTTGTAGGAAAGGGGTGGGGAGAGAAAAGAGCACAGTGCATTAAAACACAGCAAACAGGAATGAGTTATCTTTTAAATTAAAGCAGAGAATGAATTTAAAACGACAGGGTTTCTAGTTGGTATCTGTTCAAAGAGGCATGCATTGTTGGTGTGTTGTTGGGTAGCCTAAGGATTTGCGAAAATTTGTAAATTAATTGATGGTAGTGGAAGGGAAAAACAACCTAAAACTATATTATTTAACCAGATATTTAAAACTGGGGTAAATGCTATAGGAGACCCCACATCATTTTAGTGACACTAAGGATGTAGGAGATCTAGAAAAAGTTTTTCACAGTGGCCACTTAGGAAATTTAAATATCTGCAACTACCGTAGGAAAAGCTTTGTGGTTCTAACCTGGTTTCTAAATACCTGTTGGGTTGTGGTTATAATTAGTTAGGCTGCATAACACCTAGAAGGAACATTTTTCCAGTTCAGAACCTTGACACTTCTTGCCAGACTCAATAGAGGACAGGACTTCTGTGCCTTTAATTGCCCTGCTCTCTTTTGAGTCTGGAAACCTTAAAGAGAAACCAGCAGGCCCTTTGTTTAATTTCCAAGTAAAAGGTCTGCTGGTTTCTCTTTAAGGTTTCCAGACTCAAAAGAGAGAAGGGCAATTAAAGGCACAGAAGTCCTGTCCCCTATTGAGTCTGGCAACCCTACACTTCTTAGTTGCAATTTCTGGATGGGTTCAAAACATAGAAACACTATACTGAGTCATATGGTATCTTAATGAAATGGACAGTCTAATTCTAAACAAAATGAAAAAAAATCCTTCCAGTAGCACCTCTAAGGTGCTACTGGAAGGATTTTTTTATTTTGTTTTGACTGCGTCAGACCAACATGGCTACCTACCTGTAACTAGTCTAATTCTAGTTAAACATCATGTGAGCATCACAGCAGACAGTTTTTTCGAAAACACCTTTCTTTTTCAAAATGAAATTTCTGCAGCCCGGATTTTAGCATTGGAGGGGGAGGGCAACCCTGTTTTGCTGCACTTGAAACGGTCGCAGAGGTCAACAAAGGGTAGGTGGAATCACAAGCCCCAAACTGCAGAATTTTGCATGCAACGGTAATCTTCATGGAAGACTCTGCAGAGGTGATGCAGCAAGCTGACTATCAGCACTGTCAGATTTAATGGTTGATGCTGTCACTTTGAAATAAAATCTACTCCTTTCCACACTGATCAGCACAGTCAAAGGACCAGACTATATTTATTAAAAAAACACTTATTACTGCTCCTCATTGCAAAAGCAATCCCAGAGTGAGTAATATTAACACACCAGTTCCCAAGTTGTTTATGGCTTTAGAATTCAGCAAACGCATGGTTCAGTAGCAACATGGAAGCCCTTGCAACCCTATCAGAACGGGGGCAATGTGTTTCTGGTGGACTGAAACATATAACCCCCCTCGCTACTGCATTTTCATAAGTTGCCCCTTCAGAACCATATCTAAAAGCCAGTCCCAAATACAACATGAGAGGTTATTGGGGCAGGGAGAATGGGAAGTAAGCACTTTAAGGATCAAATATTTCACTGTATGTCAAACCCATTTTCTTTATGGAGCGAGAGGGGTGGGAACGGACCATATTTGTAGGACTGCACGTTGATTTTTGTCTAGTTTGGACGACACCTGCAAGAATGATATAGAAAAGCTACAGCCAACAAATATTTTCAATTACTAGGCTAGATCTATACTACAAACATAAGCTGTCTTGAAATTGCTTTTTAAACTGCCCTGGCTTTTCTTCAAAGCAACCTGGGAGCTGGTGGTGACAACTATTTGTCGGAGATCACAGAACTACAGTTCCCAAGGTTGCTTGGTTCAGACACACAGAGGTTCCAGAGACCGCTGGCTTTTGACTCTTCTGATAAAGTACACTGTTGTTACTATATAAATCCTGAAGGCAGTTGTCCTTGTAGCAGCACAAATCAGGGGAGCGTAGAGTGGCGTTGTGTCAATTTAATGAGAGATGTAGAGGCTTAGCTTAAAGTAGCAGAAAGCCTCACACACACAAAAATCATAATAATTGAGGCCCCTGCAAAATATTTCAATTTTTTATTGATTGTAGGCAATTATCCTTTAATTGCATATTTAAATGAGATATTAGGTGGTTTAACTAAGCCTTGCCTCTTAATTGCTGCTGCACACTAGGTGTCACAGATTGTGTTTATTTCATATGTTAATTAAAGAGAATGGGGTATTTTATTTTATTGACTAGCAGTCTCTCAAAGGCTGTATTGTTTAGGACAGTGGATGGCTCAGTTGTCTAGAGCACACATTGGGTGTTAATCTGTTCTGTAGAGTAGTTGGTGGTTTAAAATAGAAGGTGCACTCTGATTTTTATGTTCATGGCAAGTATACTTAGTTCAGACAACAGACTGCCACGTATCCAGATCTTAGGGGCCAAGCCATTCAGCGGGGTACAAATATTATTATTATTATTATTATTATTATTATTATTATTATTATTATTATTTGCAGTTGCTTATTTCTCTCCCCTGAGGGTTTTCCTTCTTTCTTTTAAGATGAAAAGCAGCCTCAGAGGTGGCATGGTGAGGGAATGGTTAACAATTTCCCTTCCTGCCATTTGCCTGCTCAAAATTGCTTCCCTCTAGTCTGCTTCCCCACATGTGAATCAAAAGGTTTTCCACAGGGAAAGCAGCTGGAGGAATGATTTAGACTGGGAAAATTGCAGGAAGGGAAAGGGTCAAGCAACATCCCTCCTTATCACTCTTTCATTCCCAACTTCAAAGCTGTTATTGAAAGAGGGATGTTTAAAAAAGAAGGGAAAAACAAATATGCAACAACATGTGACCATAGCTGCCAAGTTTTCCCTTTTCTCGCAAGGAAGCCTATTCAGCATAAGAGAAAATCCCTTAAAATAAGGGATAACTTGGCAGCTATGCATGTGACATATAGTTTAATCTAGGCCATTCTCAGTTCTGCTAATCTGCATCTTCTCCCTCTCTAGTACTCTGTCACAGACCATGTGCCTTCCAACAGAAATAGGTAAGAAATGTAAGGGCACGGATTTAGGTTGGAAGAACTGATTTGACACAACATGGTAAGGTGTTCAGCAGACATGCTTTATTTCTGTGTTGCAAGAAAAATCTGTACCATGTTTTGTTTCAATGGATTTAGAAGATGCTGTTTAGGGAGGGATCCTAAAAAAACACCAGAGCACAGTTTCACAGAGAAGCTCTCCTTGCACCCTTCCAAGAGCTCGGATTTGCTTTCTACTCCGGATTTGTATGAATCCACTTGACATCCGATAGCACGACACATTGCCCATCAAGGCAACCCTCCTCATCAATAAGCAAAGTAGGGTCTTCCTGCTTTGAAGTCCTGTATGGGTCTTAGATGCACTTTGCCTCTCTTGCATGAGCGTTCAACTAATTTGTCACTCTCGCTGCATGTACAAGAGGGTTCAATGGAGGTAGAGAGTTTGTTTTGTAGTTGTAAATAAGGATGATTCCCACCCTTAGCTAGATATCTACAGGCACAATGACCCACAGAACCCAGTCCCTGATCCAGAACCTCCCTTCATTCTTCGTTCTCCACCACCACCTTCCATTTGGAACATCTTGATACGTTCCTCTAAGTCAGTGGAAGGAGAAAATTCAGTGGAAAACAACACTCCTGTCTTGTTTATTTTAAGAAAAAACTGGACTAGTAAAATTCATTGTACTTTGAAGGATAGTTCCAATTTACAGACTCATGAGCTTATGAGTGGAATAAGCCTCCATCCTTATCTTTATGTTACAGCAATGGCACCCACATATGATAAGTCTTTGCTGGCAGAATTCAGAAAAAGTCATTCCAGTGCAGTGAATATAAAATAAATGCTATCAAGGAATTTTTTATTTTTTTTTCTCCCCTGGAATAGAAAATATTATTGAAACTGTTGGATGTCTCAGAGGTCTATTCACGCTAAAATCTATTTTTGCAGTCAAAATATATTTTGCTAATTTCTTTTTTAATGTGACAGAGATTTCTAACCATAAAGAAAGTCATTTTATCCAGGCAAGAACTGGCATGTGGGCTGGTTTGAGGTGAGCACAGATTTCTCGCCTGAAAATTACAGTAATTATGGGTATTTGTAAACAGCCATTTTTGCACTTTAAAGGACTAATCGCATGGTCAACAGCTGGAAGTTACTCTATGCAGATTTGTACCTAAAACATAATAGAAGTCACCCTTTGCTGCATTTGCACAAAGAAATAATTACAAAATCAAAGAGACCTGCCAAATGCAATCTTTCATCCTCTTCTGCTCCTTAAAGTATAAACATGAATATTTTGAGGGGGGTTTAGAAAGAGGGATAAATAGGAGGACAATTATGTATGTAGATCTAAAGAAATGCTAACATGTATCTCTTTCAAAGATTTTTAATGTAGATATACAGCAAGTATGTTTCCTTGCACTACATGTATTTTGAATTCAATCAGAGTGAATGCTTCTTCTTCCATTATTTGCTTTAGATCTTATTTTATGCCTTTAAGATAATTAATAAATGCTGCTACAGCTTCACAACCATCTTAAAAGCCCAGTCAATATATCATCAGTTTGCAGAATTGCCTGGGTAATACAGACTTTGAAGGGGAAAAAATCATGATATTCAAACTGTAGGCTTTATTGCCAACAAAGTACTGCCCCATCCAGTCTGCAAATATGGTGGCATCTGAACTTACTAATCACCTTGATATTTCAAGGATATTTCAGTCTCAGATCTCTCTTCTGTAATATGCTTTCCCAATGCTTGGGGGGTTTATGGGCCTAATCCTATCACTCAGATATTGTTCCTTTCTGAGGGTTAGACTTTCCTTTCCTTCAATTTGTTAAACCTTTTCTAATACTGTGTTTTACTGTTGTAACCCTCCCTGAAACCTTAGCGTGGTGGGCAACAAGCAACTATCGAATAATATGCATAGGATTTGCACATTATTGTTTTTACTGTCCTCGGGTTTTGAATTGTAAAGTCTTCTTTCAGACTCCACCCTTACCCAGTATTATGGGTTGTATCCAATGCTAGTCCTGAAGCTGAGGCTCCAATACTTTGGCCACCTCATGAGAAGAGAAGACTCCCTGGAAAAGACCCTGATGCTGGGAAAGATGGAGGGCACTAGGAGAAGGGGATGACAGAGGATGAGATGGTTGGACAGTGTTCTCAAAGCTACTAACATGAGTTTGACCAAACTGCGGGAGGCAGTGGAAGACAGGGGTGCCTGGCGTGCTCTGGTCCATGGGGTCACGAAGAGTCAGACACGACTAAACAACAACAACAAAAGTCCTAACCATTGAAATTAGCTTAGGTCCAATCATTGTAATAGATAAAACTAGGGGAAGGGCCATAGTTTAGTGGGAGGAAATTTGTTTTGGATGCAGAAGGTCCCAGTTTCAGTCTCCAGATAGAACTGGGAATGCCCCCTGCCTGAAATCCTGGAGAGCAACCGCTGGTCCGTGTGGACAATGCTAAGTTTGATGGGCTAACAGTAAAGCCCACACTGTCTAAGGCAGCTTGCTAATTTCCTAGTTGCATACAATCCCATTTAGTATTGCTAATATTCAGTACCTACTGCTTTACTAATAGTCTTCCATTCCCATCTATTGTTATGAAAACCACATTATGGGTTGTTAGGTGCCTCCAACTGTCATTATCAGTAGGGGCCCCTTCTCCCTCTCCCTACTGTTTCCTGCCGTTTTCTCTTGCTCCCTTTCTGTATTTCACCACAGCTCACACTATCAAATTGCTACCATGCTGTGTTCAGCCACGCCTCCAGTTCTTGCCAGTCCATGTCTTCCAACCTAGTTAAGCTCTCTATTCTTAGGTGTGTGTGTGTGTGTTTAGTAGCCTCCTTTATGAATCCTAAGATCTTTGATGATGGGCTCGCTTTCCCCCTGCTGCGGTTCTTAACTCCAATGTGCCACCCCTTTGCTCTCCTAGCTCCAGAAGGCAATCACATTGCACTCCACTGCCTCCCTCATTAGCTCTCCCAGAGTCGTCTGTTCAGTGCTCTTCTGGCCTTACCTTTACTCAAGGTATCTTTCTGCTTCGCTATCACGGCCACAACGACTGAAGCGGGAGAAATGAAAGGAAAGGCATTCTGTGTTCCATCTTGAATGGTGTTCTGGATTCTGTAGCACACTGCTCTTGAATTTATTTCAGATTCAAACAATTCAGTCACCAAATTCCCAGACCCTCCAAGTGTCCCTATTTTCCAGGGACATCCCTGCTTTAGAGAAACCTTCCTGGTTTCTGATTTGATCCCAGAATGCCCCCCTTTTCCTTAGGATGACCCTATTTTCGTCAGAGAAACATTGGCGGTTATGGTAGGGTGTCCCTATTTTCATTGAAGGGTATGGAGTTATGGGCACACACCCCGAGCCAAGGAGATAAGATACAACCTATGGAAAACATCTGAAGGCAGCCCTGTATAGGGAAGTTTTTTTTAATGTTTAACGTTCTATGTTTTTATATATGTTGGAAGCCACCCAGAGTGCCTGGGACAACCCAGTCAAATGGGCAGGGTATAAATCAAAAGCTCCTAGGTTTCCTATCCCTTTTCTGTTATTTTCACACCATTTTTGCAGTTCCCCTGCTCTTTTCAGCCTCTTTTTACCCTTTGCATGCTTTTTTGCTGTTTAAGTCGATTTATTTAATTGTTTCCCAGTGCCGCACGTATACAAGGTCCACGCAAGTCAAACATGCATAAGTGGGGAGACGTCTGCATGTGCTTGCAGCTTCTTTGCAATTTTATATCACTCCCATTTCCTTTGCTGTAGGTAAGAGCCACAGATGAAGTTGTTCCAGCTCTCGCCTCCCATTTTTTTCCACCAGTCCAAGGGGTGCCACTACCTGTGGCAGCTTCTACGGTACCTCTTTAGTCTCTGTGTTGCCCTTGTGGAACTCGGCAGGGGAAAAGATGGGGACAAAATGAGAATGAGTTGGCTCTGCTTGTCATTGCCTCTGACTTCACTTGCTGTTAGTTTCTTGTCCCTTCCACCCTACCAGTCCCATTGGGGGCACCAGCCACCACTGCTTTTATGCCAGGTGAAACTTCCACCGCAGATAAAGCCTTTAGTTTCCTATCTTCATCTAAAGCTACTGCTGTTCATGTTTCTTCTTTTTCATCCACTATAGATGTGGCAGTGTATGATATAAATGCTTCAGAGGAAGAAAATGTCTTCAAGAATTGCTTCTTGGTTTTAATGGAGCTACATTTTGCTAGCGTGGCTTTGATGATCTACAATAGATTTCCGAGTCCTTGCTGCTTCTACAATTGGAAAGGCACATCATGACTTAGACTGTGCAACTTTACAATCTTTCCCATGCCATTCGGATGCATCCTATAACCTTCAGTCTACTGGATCATCTTGTCTTTCCCACTGAGGAGCTTTTTGTGCAAATGGAGTAAAGCACTGTATTCATTACTCGGCGAAAGTGAGGATTTGTCCACAGAATCTGGACAAGTAGAAAGGACTACCTCACCTTGATGGATTATGCGCTATTGATCCTCCATGGAAGGAGCAATTATCTCAGACACTCTTCCTGCTGATATGAAAGCCACCAGGAATGCTACTCCAATAAAGAGGATGAAAGGCATTTCTCGGAGGAGTTTAAATGATTTTATCACCAGAGTCTGGAGCATGGAATTTAGACTCTTGGTGGGGGGAAAATTGAGCCCTGCTAACAAACATCTAATTGCAGTGGCATTCACAATAGTTTACCAGGGATTAATGTAACTTCATGTAGATATTTTTGCAAATTGGTACGTGTTTGTGAGTGAGAGGGAGGGAGGGAGAGAAACCATGTGTGGTTTCTTACACTAGGTAGAAATTTATCAGGGCAAATATGACATTTGTCTTCATCTATTTAATTGTTTGAAACAGACCAAATAGGTATGAGAGGGAGCATTTTTGGGTAAGTATTGCTCTGCTGGAAGGAGAACTCTGCCTTGAACAACAGAAGTATTCCTTGAATATGAGTGCACTGGAAGCCTTTTTTTTTATATTTTACATATGCTAACAGCTTCATCTGGTAGGTCTACCTTGCACGGAAACAGATTTCCAGTGGGGAGAACTGAGCACACAATGAGTTCTAATAAGACTGGTGTACAGAAAACCCATTTGGCACATGTTTTGTTCACATATCCTAGTCCACCAGTGTTTATGATCACACTGGTACTTATTTAATTTCCCATTAGGTATTCTCTACTTCACCCTTTTTGGAAAACTTTGTACATGTATTAATTGAAAAGTGATGACTTCTATCAATCATTCACTACCAGCAATTTATTAAAATATGAAAGTGTATATCAAACTTAATGCAAGTTTCCATGTATGTGTGCAGGCACACACACATCATGGATACACACAAACACATCATCAGAACTGAAAACCTTTAGGGCAACTTGTCCTAAACACCCTTGAATATTTCTTCTCTAATAACTTCTCACCTAATCTCTTCTCAGATCATCCTGATAGAATCCCCCCAGTGACTTTTTCAACTACTGCACTGTTTAATATGCTACCCCCACTTAAGCAT
The DNA here is from genome assembly GCF_965207765.1 of Zootoca vivipara. Taxonomy (NCBI): domain Eukaryota; kingdom Metazoa; phylum Chordata; class Lepidosauria; order Squamata; family Lacertidae; genus Zootoca; species Zootoca vivipara. The sequence continues at coordinate 44,597,279 of NC_142591.1, read as the reverse complement.
TCGTGGTCTTTCACAGTCTGTTAACTGCAGTTCTCTTCATATCATTGACATAATCATCTCAGACAACTTTTCTTCACTCTTGTCTTATCCTCTCATTCCATCATTGGCTTTTGTCTTATGTTCTATTCTACAGCACTCCCTCCCTGGAGGTTGGTCAGCAGCACCCGTCAGTGTGTTAAGTAGGATATCCGTGTGGGTCGTCAGGAACCTTATGCTAGGACAGGTAGGGATGCGGGTGGCACTGTGATCTAAACCACTGAGCCTCTTGGGCTTGCTGATCAGAAGGTCAGCGGTTCGAATCCCCACCATGGGGTGAGCTCCTGTTGCTCGGTCCCAGCTCCTGCCAACCTAGCACAGCCATTGGCAACTGCACCGTTTATCCGGCCAATGAGCCACCCAGTCACTGAGCGCAGCACGGTGCAGGGACTCGCCGAGTGGTGCCGAAAATGGCACCTGCACATGCGCAGATGCCAGAAACCGCGTCTGCGCATGCCCAGACACCCGAAATCGCTTCTGTGCAGGTGCGGCCCACGGACAATTGTCCGTGGGAATGATCTGGCCCACGGCTGGAAAACGTTGCCGATGCCTGACCTAGCAGTTCAAAAGCACGCCAGTGCAAGTAGATACTGTAAATAGGTACTGCTACGGCAGGAAGGTAAACGGTGTTTCCATGTGCTCTGGTTTCCATCATGGTGTTCCATTGTGCCAGAGGCGGTTTAGTCATGCTGGCCACATGATCCGGAAAGCTGTCTGTGGACAAACGCCAGCTCCCACAGCCTGAAAGCGAGTTGAATGCTGCAACCTCATAGTCGCCTTTGACTGGACCTAACCGTACAGCGGTCCTTTTTACCTTTTATGTTAGGTCAATATCCATATTCTGATAGGATAGTTTACTTTTTAAAAATGTTGCCTGCCTGCTCTCCAGGAAGGCCATAGCATCAGCCCTTGGCATTCTTGGGCAGCTGCCAGAGCCCCAGCATGCACTGCTGTTGGTTGCCCTGGAGCCTACTTAAGAATATATCTGTCCCAGAACTCCAAGCAACTTAAGGAGGCTAGGTCTAGGCCACCCTTTTAATTTCCTCAGTGCCCTGGCATGGCATAATTCTGAGCAGTTACACACAGCTTCACTGGTATCTGAAGAAGTGTGCATGCACACGAAAGCTCATACAGTGGAACCTCGGTTTATGAACACCTCGGTTTACGAATTTTCAGTTTACGAACGCCGCGGACCCATCTGGAACGGATTAATTCACTTTCCATTACTTTTAATGGGAAAGTTCGCTTCAGTTTATGAACGCTTCAGTTAGTGAACAGACTTCTGGGACCAATTACACCCATACTTCGGGTTAAGTACGCTTCAGGTTGAGTACTCCGTGGACCCGTCTGGAACGGATTAATCCACTTTCCATTACTTTCAATGGGAAAGTTCGCTTCAATTTATGAACGCTTCAGTTTGTGAACAGACTTCTGGGACCAATTACACCCATACTTCGGGTTAAGTACGCTTCAGGTTGAGTACTCCGCGGACCCGTCTGGAACGGATTAATCCACTTTCTATTACTTTCAATGGGAAAGTTCACTTCAGCTTATGAACGCTTCAGTTTAAGTACTCCGTGGACCGTCTGGAACAGATTAATCCACTTTCCATTACTTTCAATGGGAAAGTTCGCTTCAGTTTATGACCGCTTCAGTTTATGAACAGACTTCTGGAACCAATTGTGTTCATAAACCAAGGTACCACTGTACTTAGTTGGTCTCTAAGGTGCTACTGGAAGGAACTTTTTTTATTTTGTTACGGCTTCACCGTGAGTCTTGGGACTGCCCCAGGCCACACCCTTCAGTGGTTCCAAGAGTTTTTGCCAGGCAAAAATGTGTCCTTGAACTCTTACAATGACTCTTGCTCATCTGGATGAAGAATATATGAGTATTCGTAGAAAGTAGCCTATTGTAAAAAAAAAAACAAAAAAAAAACAAGCAAATCTGCATCTGTTGCTCTGCCTGCTCTTGTCTCTGGTCCCATTTGCTATTGGCATGTGGCCCTAGGAAGGCTGCCCAGAAGGGAATGAAGCCCTTTGGCTGAAAAAGATTCCCCACACCTGCTTCAAGGGCTTAAGGATCACCTGAGGCTACAGCAGCAGCTTCCTCTTGCACATGGTCCCAAAACCATGTTTCTTACTGTAACAGTAAGGTGCAAATGCTCCTGTGCTTCTTAATTATTTTGCTCAGGGCTTTGGACTTAAGCCTCTGATATATACCCCAAGACTATATTCAACACAATTTAAAAGGAAACAAAGAAAGAATAGGTACTTATTTTACAATAATCTGCATTGTGTGCTAGCAAGGATCGGGTCTCAGAGATGAGATTTAGCAGCCCACAGAGATTGCTGACGTTTGACTAGAAATACCAAGTATTCAGGGAGGGGCCTTGCTCAGTGGAAGAACACTTGATTTGAATGCAGAAGGTCCTGAGCTCAATCACAGGCATCTCTATCTAGGCAGGGCTAACCTAGGAAATTAACTAGACAGATTAATGGTCAGGCTTGGTATAGGGCATTGCTATGTTCTGGATTCAGTTTAGAGTGCAAAGAATGCTATAGGTATGTTGCCATATAAATACAATCATACCTATGGATATTTTAGCTAGGGGCTATTTTAATGTGCGTGTTAAGTTGGACAGTTAATGTGCACAATAACTGGCCATTGTGCACATGCAGCAGGTCTCATGGAGAATGTGCATATAATCCTTCCATGAAGAAGGAATTATGTATATTGACTGGGTAATGTTCACATTACTTAACAGCCCTTGGTGAGTGTGTGTATCTCGACTGAATTTTCTTCCTTCTCCAGCCATTTATATTTTACCTTACCTAGGAAGTGCATACATAAATATCACAAAATGCATATTCTAAAAGGGATATTGTAAATAGGAATAGGGAAACCATGGCCCTCCAGTTGTTGTTGGACTCTAACTCCCATGATCCCTGACTACTAGCTAGGTGGCCTGGGGCTAGTAGTCAGGAATCCATCAACAGCTAGAGAACCACAGGTTCCCATGCCTGGTATAGATTTGCAGAAATATTTCATTTGAGGAATCATTGCTTTTGCAAGTCACAGGTCTGAATGCAGGCAGGATTCCTTCCGAATCCTTTACGAGAAAAGCCAAGTTTTACCAAACAATTATTCTGACCACCACCTCTCCAGCTGGCATGAACTCCTTGTGCTCTTTTTGGATGTTTTTGCATAAGGCTAGTTGGATTAGTGTAGAAAGCCAAGCTCTGTGGGTCCTGCTGAGCTGGTCCAAGCACAGCAGCACAGGCAACATTTTGACAGCCACTTTTATTGCTGCATCAGTTCAACATGTGAGCCAGTGAGAAAATTCTCTTTCGGTCTGGCAATTCTTTTCAACTTTCCCTGACCCTGTCAATGCAAATTGGAGGTCAAAGGTATGGCTCCAGTCCAGGAAAGCACTTACCCAGGCAGAACCACTCGAAAGAATTGAAGCATCCAATTGGCTCCCATTGGCTTCCTTTCTGGCCAGAGAATGAGGCTAATTTTCTTTATCATCCAGAAATCAAATTGATGCTTTGGTTGTGCATGTACATATTGCAGAGACACTGGAGTCAACCGGCCATTGGTTGGAGGCCCTATGAGTTCACATTTTCTTCCTGGAATCCATATCCTGTTTAGATCTCCTCCTTCTTCTTTATCAACTGGCCCTTTGGTCACACAAGCACCTGAACACCGACACACAAAATTGAAAGAAATGTGATTTTTATATTTCACTATTCATTTATGTGCTGTTGCTATGTAGCCAAAATGGCACTTCTCATACACAGTAAGAAAGTAGCAGCAGGTTGAGGGGACATTAGGTTTTTCAGAATTTTAAAAAAGCCAGGAGGGGAAACCTCAGGTATACAGCATCTGCAAAAGACCAATGTGAACTGAGCATGCTCAGTGGTCACATGATGTTGCCTGAGGAGGTAGAGTAACTGGAATTCAGAAGAGTAGCAAAGAAAATCTAGAATTTGGGGGGGGGTCTAGGGCCCATAGCTGCCAAGTTATCCCTTTTTTAAAGGGATTTTCCCTTATGCTGAATAGGCTTCCTCGCGAGAAAAGGGAAAACTTGGCAGCTATGGTCTAGGGTAGTTCCCTTCTTCTTAACGTCCTTGTTTTTTTAAATGCAGGGAGTTTTGTTTTTAAATGGGGAACAAACCATATATGCCAGGCTTCCTCATCTTTGGCCCTCCAGATGTTTTGAGACAACAATTCCCATCATCCCTGACCACTGGTCCTGCTAGCTAGGAATCATGGGAGTTGTAGGCCAAAAACATCTGGAGGGCAGAGTTTGAGGAAGCCTGATATATGCAGTTCCCTCACCTGCATGCCAAAGTGGTGCTGTATGTTGCTTCTGAATTTTTGAATCAGAACATCCCTTTGATTTCAAATTAGGTTGAAAAGCAACTCTCAGCTATAATAAGTGATGCTCAGAGTGGAATTATAGTCATCATACCTCGGTTTAAGGAAGCTTCGGTTTGAGTACTTTCAGTTTAAGTACTCTGCAGACCCATCTGGAATGGATTAATCCACTTTCCATTACTTTCAATGGGAAGGTTCGCTTCAGGTTAAGTATGCTTCAGGTTAAGTACTGCACAGACTTCTGGAACCAATTGTGTACTTAAACCGAGGTACCACTGTACAGTACTATTTGCCGTATGCTACTTAAAAAGTGATTCCCATGTGGTCATTTGTAGGCTCCAGCCAGAAGGGGAGCTAAGGATTCTTAGGGAGGTTTAATGTGCAGGATTTCGAGGAAAATGCCAGGAGTGGCAGCTGGGAGGAAGGGTGGTTATTATCAGGATTGCAACAGGCAAGGAGGGCAAATTCAACTCACCCTTCGCTGTGGTTGTGAGAAATGTCTCTCCTCTGAAGCTAGCACGGAGGGGGTGGGATCCCCAAAATGGTGCCAAAAAGGTATTTCCCTTGCTGATAATTAACCAATCCCTAGCTGATGCTATTTGCATTTTTTAAAAAGCTGTACCTTAAATGCAAAAGATGCATTTAATGTCATGTGTGTTTTGGCCCCCATTCTGCTACACACAATTGCTCTTAAGTCCAGTGAAGCAGGGCAAGTAATGCTTGCTTCACTTCAAACAGCTACTCCATGGGAAATCGGTTTTAATGTAGCTATAATGTAAGTCCACTCTGGGAGTCCTTGTTTTTCTTCTGGGCTCTAACATTATTCTTGCAGTTTGGAACTTGTGAATATGTGGTTTGCAACTTTAAAATGACCAGAGGAATGTGTGCTGCTGGAATTCTGTAGACACAAGACAAATGATGTATAAAATTAACTCATTTAAAAGTACTTTCTAGAGCAAATTTGCTCAATGCAGGTAAGTATCTTTGAAATTTTGAAGTTACAGTATGTACCTTTAGAACTACCTTTAGAACTACAATTGGGCAAAGTTTGCAGCACATCTAACAAGTGTTTGGCTTGAAATAAAGAGTAGCTTTGAATTTTCCTAGATCCCAGTCCTTTTGACCCCAAGTCCCACAAAAGGTAAAAAATTCATTCCAACTCTTAAATATAATTTAGAGTTTGTGTTATAGTGCTGTACTGAGTACATCTAATTTAACTGGTCAGCAGTTCTTCAATAGGTCATTTATATATATTTTAAAACTGGGTGTTTAATCACCATTTTATAGTAAGTGTGGAGGTTGGTGGGTTTTTTACATAAAAACTCCTTGCTATTTTATTTTTCTGTGCATGTCTAGAACAAATGAAAATGACTTTAGACTATAAAAGAATCAATTAATGTTTCACTATCTTAAATACATTCTGAGTGAATAACTTTACTTCAGTACGTAGATTTGTTCACTTCCTGCTGACTATAGAACATATTTCATTTCACCACCTGTTTATTTAACTCTCCTTTTTACAGTTTATTATAATGGTAGGCAATTATGAAAATTTGCTTTTTACTATCAAGCGTTCTGGGAGTCACAAGGGCTCTGTTCCATACAAGAAATTTGTTACCTCCAAGAACTTTGAAAAACCACATATATTGTAGAAGCAACACAGCTCATCTGATAAATTTAATTCAATGCATAGGCAGAGTTTAGCAATAGTGTTGACACAACCACTTGAAGACTGGGGGCCAAAATACACTTCCATAGGAGATCCATGAATGGTTTCTCTTCCACATGTTTCACTTTTCTAAAACACAGCTGTATTGGGCTGCCAATTTGTTTGCAGCAATGGCGGTGTAAATCTAAATAATCTTTTCCCCCAGAGCTATGGTTCTACTTGTGGGTACCTGTACATTTTTCACCTAGCACAGGGAAACCAGCACACACAGGGAAGGGTTAAAAACTCCCACTGCTGCTGCTCCAATAAGTGTTGGAGTGCCTAGCAACTACACTCAAGTATAAATCAAAATATGAAGGGATCCAGTCATGGATTTCCTATGGAAAGTGTAATTTGGACCTGAAGGGATTTGGTCACCACAGGCATTTTTGGGGGGTGGGGCTCTAACAGCAGGTGCCCTAATTGGGAAATCTTTTCCGAAAATCCCAAATACTTTTTAATGTACTTAGGCCTTTATACAGTGCATTGTGTGTCGAAAGCTCATACCAATGACAAACTTAGTTGGTCTCTAAGATGCTACTGGAAGGATTTTTTTTATTTTGTTTTGACTATGTCAGACCAACACGGCTACCTACCTGTATCTAGTTTTCTAGTTGCAGTTATCTAGCTTATGCACTTTCTGACTAACCATCTGAGAAGGAACTTGCCCAAAATTCCAATATTTAAGACCACAGATAAGAACACAATGTTTTTCATTGTTGTCTTGTGGCTCCGGGCTTTCTTTTCTGGGTTAAAAAATAACTTCTAGTTTTCACAAACATATATATTTATGTATATAGCAAACTTTTCTGTGTGTTCATTTAGTGCTCCTTCCTAATCTGTGCTGCATAGGGATGAATGGGTGAGGACAAAAGCCCTTGCGTTTGATTGGGGGTCAGTGGTCAGCTAAATAAGCTCATAAGACTTTTGGCCCTGAATAATAATAATAATAATAATAATAATAATAATAATAATACCCCACCCATCTGGCTGGGTTTCTCCAGCCACTCTGGACTGCTGATTGTTAGGGGTTGGATTGAAGATTATGGACTGTATGTCAATAGCACTTTAGGTTTGAAGAGGTCATGCTTAGCCAATCCCATAGCAGCATGCTGCACACTTCCTTTAACCCTCCTATGGACTCGCATTCAGTGAGTGACAGCTTCCTGTTACTTGCCAAAACGTCATCTCTGACACCCTTCCCCAATGGAACTGTGCACTGACAATGCGCCATTACTTTTAGAGGGTTTTAGGGTGAGTGGTGTTGATTTGTTTGATGCATTCCTTTTTCTGTGAGGGTGTAAGATTTCAACCATTAGTAGGGACCTTCTCTTGTCCTGTTCTAGCCACAATTTGCATCCTTAAGTCATTTGCACATGGACAAAGTTTGCAAATGGGATATAGGTCTAACTATTTTAATGGGCTTCTAGTGCACCACTGAAAGAGCTTTTGCATATGCAATGAGGGATCAAAGGACTTAATGCAAGCGCAGGCTGCTTTTTTCTTCTATGCTCTGAGGAAGGCAGCAGTTCCTTGGTGATGTTTACTAGCTTTCATTATCTCAGCCCAAGGCTCTCAGGGGCGCACTCTGGTCTCTCAATGTGTCCTCGTTTAACTGCACTCCTTACCTTTTGCTGTCTGCGCTCAGCTAACCAAGTGATGGCAGAGATGTGTATAACCAGCCTTAAATCATTCTGTTTTTCCCAAGTTCCTCTGCAGTTTTTTTGATGGAACATATGGCAATGTTATGTCTATTTGAAAAAGCCTTTGCATCATATGTTTATACAACTGCTCAATATCCCCAGACAAAAATTCCTTTCTTGTTATTGCCCATTTGCTGACTAAAGGAATTATCTTCTTCATGTATTCTGGTACTTTACCTTCATACCTTACATGTTTAATTATGTAGCCCTCAGTCCATAACCCATATGATTAATTCACTACGTTGTGTTATACTATTTGTAATTTTTAACCTCTTTCTTTCTCCATACGTTATTTGTCCATTCTCATGTTTACCCGAGGCTCATGAATGAACCTGTCAAGCCCAACATACATAGATCATAACATTCATGATATTTTCCCTGTTTGTTTTAATTAGTTATCCTGCCACAACCTCCCTTCAGCACTCCTTTCTGTTACCCTTTATTGCAACCCCAAATCTATTATTGTTCTTAATAATTGTGCTTCTTATTCTGTGCAGGACCTATTTAAATAAAGGAACATACTTTCTAGGATGTGAAACACAGATAGGTGCCCATTTTTCATACTGTACAGGGAGCTTGTCTCCCCCTAATTTTGCTCTTCAAATGAGGCACATATTTGCCTCCAAATCCAAAATTAATTTTCTTTTCACTCTCTCCCACTGTGCCATGCTGTCTTCCTTTTTGCCTCCAAGAACCTGCGGGTTTATCCAGTGAATTGTTGTATTGCACCTCCCGGGCATGTGGATAGAATGAGGGGGCTTGGGATCCTGAAGATTCACTATCTTCCCTAATACACCCATAAGGCACCTTCTTTCTAGCTCTGCTACCAGTGAAGCTCCACTGGTGGCCCAATAGTGGCCGTGGAGCTTTCCTTTGCCACAGGGAGAACTCCCTCTTTCCACTTGTGGACACTCCCCCCCCCAACTTTCAGGAGTGGAGAAAGGGAGGTCCACAACATCTTATGGCCCTTTGGCTGCCTTCCTTCATGAATGGAAGCCATCTCTTGTCCTTTCCTACAAAAGGCAGGGGGAAAAAAGATCTCTTGCATCTTGTTGTCCTCGGTGGAGCTCTGTGGAAATCATGCCTTTTCACTTCTAGCTTTCTTGTTGTCTAATTTTCCATGTGTTTTGGGGATAATGAGATCCAAGGAGATTTGCCTCTACCTTCTGGAATGTGAAACCTCACTTGGAAATGAACTTTTGACTGCATAAGCTTATAATATAAACAAGCTTTTTGCACTGTTCTTACTATCATAGAGCAGACGAAGTAGCACAGAACTGCTTTATATTCCTTTCTAATGTACATTTTTTTCCTGATACCCTCCCCAAATTACTTTTCTTTCGAGTGTCATGTGCAGTGCTATTTCTCTAGAAAGAGAGGTGCCAGAACTCACCACGACCGCCTCCCTTGTTCTCTTAGAATGGCAATGGCACCTTCCTGAGAGGTGCTGGAACTGAGTTCTGGCAAGTTAAGGTTGCCATACGTCTAGATTCTCCCAGAGAAATATGGAGAATCTGCAGTTGGCAGCAGTGTCTGGGCAGAAATCGGGGAGATGTCTGGGAAAATCCAATTATAGGTAGGTAGCCGTGTTGGTTTGATGTAGTCGAAAGAAAGAAAAAAATTCTTCCAGTAGCACCTTAGAGACCAACTAAGTTTGTCATTGGTATGAGCTTTCGTGTGCAAGCACACTTCTTCAGATACCAAACGTACTGCATCTCAACAACTTTTCTGTCTGGAATTTCATTGTTTGAAATATGGCAACCCTAGGCTCCCCCCTCCTGCAGTTTCCAACAAGTGAGCATATAGAATATGTTGATACTTCTTTCTATGTACTTTGCATTTAGTAATAACAGCCTAGTTTTAGCTTACATCAGCTGTAAACATATGCTCCCAGTATTTAGCACTTTTGAGCACTATCCATTCATACATGGTAAATTGTATCCTATGCTTGCTTGCTTTGAATATGTCTGTTCCATGGGGTAGGATGTGAATCGCAGAAGAACAGAAAACCTTGCCCTGATGTGTTTCAGTCACACGTCTGACTTTCAAGCTGCTTGTGTATAAAGGACTGCCAGCCTTTAACATATCTAGGGAGGCCGGAAGGGCTGAACATTCCTGGAATGACACAATTACAGGAGCTTGAGTGGTGGAAACTGGGACATATTAGGAGGATGAGGCATCACAGAGAAAAACAACAAGGGGAAAATAAACACATAGGCAATGTGTGGGGGAACTTAGGCAGGTTTTGAGTTATTAATTAAAATGTTCATAGAAGCCCTTTCTTATTTATTTATTTATTTGAAAAATATTTATATACTGCTATGCAATTAAAATATATCACAACAGTTTACAATGATACAAAAACATAAAGCCGAACAATATCATAAAAAGTGAAAAACAAGTTAAAAGAAAAAAGAAATGGAAAATACACATAAAATATAAATCAATACTATCAAAACAATAAACTACTAAAAAGCAAACAGAAAACAAATACCACAGATATCCATAATTATGTATGTATTTATTTAAGAAATATATATGCTGCCATATGCAGGCCACAGAGTTTTACCAACATAGTGGTGTAATAAACAACGTAATGTACATTCATTATAACCGCAAAATACAAAACAAATTGTACAAGCACAATTAAAAATAAGCAATTCACAAAAAGTAGCAATGACAAATTATTCATAATATTAGCCCAGCAATAAACTCCACTATTCAGCCCCTGCGAAATACAAGAAACTAATAATGCAAGTTATTATCTACTCATCTCAGGTGCAACTAGAAAACATAATACATATTTAACATTAGCAGTAGTGGCAGGAATAAGATTAAGAAAGAGTATACAAGATACAGATAGTTCTCTCTGCACAAAACTAACTCTTAATACCACCCACCAATGGCCAACCCCAATACAGAACAACAAGCTCCCTCTGGTCTCTTCTGGAAGCTTTCCTTTTCTTCTCCCAGTATCTCACCCCAAGAGATCTCCAGTTCCTGCCTCTCACTCGGGGTCATTCCACCAACTGCCTGCCACTTTCAGTGGGGTAGTGACCCAAAGTCCCCCCGCAGCTTTCTTGGCTTTGCATGTTTAGACCTTTAAACCTCCCCTTAAATAAATTCACGCAAGACTCAAATTTTTGGTTTGGTTTTTGGCAGAATTTAGGCCACAACTTTATTGATTACAGCAAGTGAGTGGTTGCATAGGCTCTGGTTCGACTAGCTCCCTGCACCGTTGCAGGTAGCACTGACCCAGAGCTCTATCGTAGGTCAGCCAAGGGTGAAGACCTGGAATGGTGGAAAGTCGGGGACATGCTATGTCCACCACCCAGATGTCCCCCTGGACTCAGGCATGGGCACAACCCCTCACAGGGTTGACCAAACCATTGAGTCCCTGGATGCCTTTAACGGAATACCCCTTCACATAGGGATGGCATCGCCGCTGGGCCCCAGCTCCTCGATCCGGCGCTCTGTGCGGTGTTGCTGGGCGCCGACCCGGCAGGCCGCCTCCTCGATCTGGCGTGCAGCTGCTCTTTTGCCACTTCCCACCCAACGATGGGACTCTGGGCACTGGAAGATCCTCCTCTGATGACTGGATGTGAAATACCTCCCTTGAAGGACCTGGGCGTACCACTATTATCTGAAGGGCCACGAGCCTCAAAAACAGTAGAAGAAGTGGAAGGGCCAGGCTGAGAAACAGGCTGCCTTGCACAGTGCTGAGCAAGGGACTCCATTTCCGTATTAAATCTGGACAGGGCCGCAGGATCTGATCCCAGGTCAGCCACTATTGAACACAAGTGATCCAGCATACGCTGGGGCAAAGCTGGAGAAGGCGCTGAGCGCAAGGCCTGAGACGGGCCTCCGATTACCCTTTTGCAAGGAAGTGCCGGACTTGCATTGCGTTTAACAGGCATCACAATTCAAAAGTAATTATAATTGGCAAGACTGCAAAGTAAGATTCAATTGCACTGCACAGCTAAAATGGTGCTCCCGCCAAAACAAGATGGCAGCCGTGCCAAATCAAGATGGCGCTCCCGCCAAAATGTGACCAGCGACGTCCCCTAGAAGAAGAGGTACAATGGTGGTCTTGTTATAACCAATCAGGGGGAGGGAGGTATCCCCAAGGCTGCCAGAATCCCCCCACAGACCCCTGAAACCAAATTAAAAGCAGCCAATACGATGGGAACTCTCTGCTGTTTAAAAGCTGGCTTGTCTCAAAGCCCCGACGCTGCAACCGCAGGTGGGGAAAGGGAGCTACTGTGCGCAGCCTTCCGGCTAGTAGCTGCAGCAATGAGCTCCGGAGCTCAAGGGGGCGAAGCCTCTCGAAGGTAGTGGGGAGGGGGGAAGGCGGGAGGGGGATCGACGGGACGAGGAACTAAAGAAATAAAAGGGGAAATGGGGAAGGTTGAGAAATAACGAAAACAGGTCACTGTAATTGTAAAAGGTAAATTGGTCTCTCTTTAGGCTCGCAGCGGACACGATGCTGGTGTTCCGATGCACTGACCAAGAGAAAAAGCTCAGGGTCACATGCATTGGCATATATAGGTCCCTTGATCCATTTGGCTACCATCCCATTGGTCAGATTAAACCCAACACCAATCGGGTGTTGTGGCTATCCAATTGTACCCACCCACAACACAAGGGTCTGGTTGCCAGGTCTCACCACAACATGTGGCCTCTTTGAGGGAAGACACAATTTATCTCTCTCAATCATGGAACATACCCTTGTGATGGGTAGTTAGCAAAGCAGTGACTAATTCTCCTTGAACAGGTAGCAGCATTGGAACTAAAAAAAAGTACTCAGGAATATCCTTGTGAATTGGTATGGTTTAACCAACCAGCGGCATACATGACTGTAGGTGTCTGCTGTATTTCTAGGTAAAGATTATTCCAGAGCATGGTGGCCACTTTAGGAAAGGTCCTCCCTTGAGTCACCACCATTTGAATTTCTGACAGGTTGTACATTAAAAAAAAAAACACTCCCTATTGTCTGTCCCTAGCTTGCCTGCTTCTAGCACATATAATTTCTTCATCACTTTTCAAAACTACACTTTCTACTCTGGCTGCTGTGTGGCTCAGAGTGAACTTAGCTCTATTTTTGCCTTATTTTCAGTGCAACCGGATTTTGATATTGTGCTTTAATCCTATGAATCACGGCTGATAGTTACTTATATAAGACTTTATGAGGCTCCCTACCAAAGTGTCTTTAAATGTTTTATAAAACGTATGGCTTAATCATCTAACCCTGGAAACCTCTTGGAACAAGTTGTATTACATTAGCTAATGCATTGCAAAAGTCTTATTGGAGCTGGGCAAAACATTTTATATGGAAAGCAGAGCTGTCAACCTGTGGGTTCTGCTAACTTTGCAAAAAAAGAAATAATAAAAACCACATTCTTTATTCCAGCATGAAGCTAGCTGAAGCTACAAATTTGATGCTTTGGCCTTTGGTGAAAAACCTTTATTGGAATTTATCGTTATAACTATACTAGCATTAGCCTAAAACAGTAAGACCACTTCTAACATTGCTCTTTTCTCTTACGGATGTGTAATCTGTAGTTCACCTTCCTAATTAAAATCTATAATTATATTTATGACATGTCTTGAACATGGGGACTCCAAAACAGATTGCCATTCCGGAACTCTCCCACCCAAATGCACCTGCTTGCAGATGGCTCTTCTTTAGTTCCAGTTTTCCAGTAAAAGTCCACTGCTTCCCAAGAGAGATTGGCCCATTTTGTCCTGGATAAGTTAGAATAGTTCCTTGCATGAAGCACAGCTTATTTTTTTGTCCTACATGTTTCTCTTCCTCTCTTGCTGAGGAGTAGACCTTTAGCTGTAGGCTTATCTACACTGGAGTTTACTGTGTGTTCTGCAGCTCTTTGCATTCCCATTTAATTTGCAAGACCTCGTAACATTACCTTCAAGCAACACCAATCTTGATGCTTTCCCTTGTAAAATTGGGTTTACCCAATGTGGTCATAATCCAGTGAATTGGATGAAATCAGGCTCCAAACCACTTAATTTGGGGTCACAAATGATTTGTTTTGGTGTTTTAGAATAGGATGATCAATCGCTACTTTCTGCTGCTTTCTGTGTCCACTACTGTACTTCCTTCAATGCTTTCATTTCGTTTATGGCTATGCTCATAACTATTTCCAGTGCACTCCTGAGCAGAGGAATACATATTCTTCTTTCGATCTCTCAGATTGCCACAAAAAGTCAGTTTCCTAAAATTAGAAATGTACTTACTGCTGTACATACTTCATTTTTTTAAATAAAAAAAAACCACCCATGTTTTTCTATAACCGAAGAAACAAAACACAGGTTTGCATCCAATGCAGTGATAAGTAAGCATCTTGCAACCACAAAGATTCCAGCTTGTGCAACAGGACTTCCCCCTCTCCGTCTCCTGTGTGCCTCATAAATCTGTTCTGGGGTTTTCCCCAACCTCCCAGAGGTGATTTGGGGAGATCACAGCCAAGTTCCAAAACCAGGTAGAAAACAAAACTCAAATGGACCAAGATAATCATTCTTATCCAAGAACAAGTCTTACTCAATACTGGTCTAAAGTTTTTCAGATTTGCTCAGAGAAATAGGATCTTCTTTAGGAAAGGTTTCACCATGGCCTTCTTTTTCATCTGAACTTGCTGTCATACCACTTTTATGTCTGTCTTCAACCCAACAATTCTCAGGGTTCTTTGTGTGAGTGAATAGCTAAGCATCCTTGAAAGCAACTTAATATTGAGTTAGACAGCTGTCCCACCCAGAATGTGGAATACCATGAATGTATTCTGGCAGAAGGGGAGGGCTGATGTGGATCTACTATCAATGAGCTGAAAACACCATATGAATTTCCTAACGCCTTATGTTTGATTATCCCAAGAAGTGGATAGATAAAGTTGTGCTGCTCTTGAATATTGTCCCAGGTAATGATGTGATGAAGAACTGTGCCAATGTGGAACAATTCCTACAGAAACTTAGCTTATCAGTTCCCTGAATCCCATTGGAGAAGATGCTGTATACACAGTGATAGCAAAAACAATTGTTTTCACATTATTTAGCATTCATTTTGAGGTTTTATACAGAACGCCTGTGATGAGGAGTCTTGGGACTACCCTTTCCCTTTTGTTTATTTCTGTTGTTATTAGGCACAATGTGCTTTTCTTTTCTTTCTTTTTTGCCTCCACTTTCCTCCCTACCAAATGCTGCTCTCTTAAGTTTTATTAATAGTTAGTAATACGCAGACAAGGGATATACTCAAAACATTTCCCTGGGTGCAAAGAATTCTCCCTCGTAAATGCACACATATATTTTCCTGTAGTGTATCTCTTGTGTTCTACTCAACTTCTGCTCCGGAAGCCACAGAAATACCTACATGCAAGAAGAAAAGGAGTGTGGGTTGCACTTGTGTAAATAAGTGGCACTGATTGTCAAGGCAAACACTGTGTTTATGGACGCTCAGTAGCACAGGTTGCTAGTTAGTGCCTCGTTGAAACTTAAGGCAAGTAGGTAAGTAAAGCCGACTGCTTGGATGATCACTTTCAAGTAGTAAAGGGGGCGTATGTTTACTTCTGAGCAAGAAGAGACACACAAATTGGTTGCTGTGCCTTTCTGAGGAGTTCATTTTCTCCACTCAACAAGTACAGAGGTAGCTGTGGTTGGCGTGGCAAACCCCTCCTGTTCTATCCGTGGCCCACTAGGTGTCACTGTTTTTCCACACCTGCATGTCAGTCATTAGGTCCCTCCAAAGAAAGAGCTCTGGGTGGGTTTTTCCTAGAAGGGCACACATTTGTTGACCAGAATTGCTTAATTTTTCACTTAGACAAAAGTCCTAACAAAAGTCCAGCTTATAAGGAACATTTTCAGCTCCTCTCCATGTTCATATAATCAGCAATTGCTGCCAAAGAGATTGGATAGAGATTCATAGAATCCTAGAATTGTACAGTTGGAAGGGACCACAAGGGTCATCTAGTCCAGCCCCTTGCAATGCAGGAATATTTTGCCTAATATAGGGCTCTAACCCACGACGCTAAGTGGAAAGACTTGCATGTTCTACCGACTGAGCTATCCCAGAAGGATTATAGATGGATAGGGTCAGGCAGTATATATAGGGGGCATTTGGAGAGGCTAAGTGCACACCGATGGACTGAAGTGCCTGTCTTTGAAAGATGATCAGAATTCACTTTTTTCTGGAGGGCACCAGGTTGGCAAAGGTTGCTCTAAGGGAAAGGACAAAGACCCAGTGGCACTCTAGATGTTGCTGGGATACAGCTCTCATCATTCTGCTCAGCTTGCTTCACCTATGCCTCAGTCCATCTTGCCTTAAATTATGGTAACTGGGCCCACGCCTGACAGGCTTGCTGTTCGCATGCATCCTTAGATGACAACTAGGCGCCAGTGCTTTTGAAAAGCATACTTCAGAAGAGCGTACTTCTATACGGAAGTGGGGCAGAGAGACTTTGCGGGCTTCCTGGCCACCAGTGGGTCACTAAAAAAGGTCTAGAGAGGTGGAGAGGATGTCAAAGGGTGCAGGTTCTTATATGTAAGCCACTCCGGGAGTCCTTTTGGCTGAAGAGTGAGACAACTGGTTTTAAAAGATCAAGAGTGTTTTCAGGGGGAAACACCTCACTGTGCTTTCACCGACTGAACCAAGACTCCCTGTTTCACTCGGCTGGGGTCTATCAGCGAACCCATCACATTTCCAGGGCTCTTGGTTTGGATGCAGAGGGGAAAGCATATCTAAGCATGAATTCTGTCCATACTCAAAGTAATGATCTCAAAGGGGTGTGCAGTTGAATGTGAAAAAAACTTAATTCTCTCACAATTAACGGTAGAAATTGAGGTGAAGCGTTTTTCTGCTTTTCTGAGATCTCATGCGTATATTTGATTTCTGCCTGTACAGAAGCTCAAGCGATAAAGATACTACTCCAAAACCCCATGAACCACTTAGACGCAATCAAAAAACAATGGGAGGACGACATAGGCTATGAGATTAACCCCCCTCAGTGGACCAGAATATGGTCTAAACCCCCCTTTAAATCCATATCAATGAAAAGGAAAGAACTCACTCTGAAACACACCCACAGGTGGTACCTAACACCAAAAAAAAAACTAGTGTTAATGCGCCCAGGAACCTCACCAAAATGCTGGAGAGGGTGCACCTCCACAGGCACATACCTTGACATGTGGTGGGAATGCCCCAAAATCCAACTATTCTGGACAACAGCCATACAAGAAATATGTAAAATAACTAAGCAAGTACTAGAAATCACCCCAGCATTGGCCCTACTAAACATCTTCCAAGACAATAATGCTCATTTACATCACAGATAACTCATAACCCACATACTTTCAGCAGCCAGAAACATCATAACCAGACACTGGAGAGACCTGTCAGGAGTAAGCATGGACCAATGGTGCCAAATAGTATGGGAAACAGCCCTACTAGAAAAATTAACCAATAAACTGAAACTGACGCGGGGACAAATGGAAGATGCCTTCACCCCGGTATGGCTCCCTTTATCACATACACTAGTGGATTTGCTACTGCCTTAGTTGCAATAGTGCTACCAGCCACTGCTGCACTTGGAGGAAGTGGATCCAAACAAGCCAACTTCCCCTACTTCTTGCTCCCACTTACCTGTGATCCTCCAAACACACACACACACACACACACACACACAAACACACATGCTGGTATTAGTAGTGGTGGCAGAAACAGGATCTTCCACCTTCTGCTCCAGACCTCGGCACACTGTTAAACTGCAGTGCTACACAGCAAACCAGTCATAGGTAGATCTAGGAAATATAATTTGCTCAGAGAAAATTGCTGCAATTGCTAGTAGCCCTTAGGGAAATTATATTTCCCAAGTATACTTGGGAGTTTCAGAGAGGTGAGAGACTTGCTGCCACCAGAGCCATCAGCCAGGTAAAATGATGACAAGAGGGGGCTTTGAGAGCTGTGGAGGAAGAGGAGCAGGAAACATCTAAAGATGGCTGGATAGGGAGCAAGGAGTTAAATTATCCTCCAACTAAGATAAATATTACAGGGTCATAACATTCACCTTGTATTTCAAGGGAGCATTACCAAGCCCCCAAGGTTCGTATTTACAACCTAGAAAAAATGGATTTTGTCCAACATCATTAATAAAAATCTGTATTTTTCTCCCCTTCAAAACTGCCATGCAGATACCTGCTAACAAGTCTTGGCTGAGTCTGTATTAATGAAACACACGTTGTAGAGTACTTATTGGTTCTGACCATGTTGCTCCATCATATAAATCAATAATTTACCATATACTTTTTTTTTAAGCAGATGGATCATTTTCAAACAACTGCTCTGAGCATTCATCCTGATATATTTGCATGGAGATTGGACGATGCTGGTTATTTTTTGAGCATCCATTGTCCTTTCTTTGTGGGAAACCTAGGCAATGTTGCATCAAGCAAACATTGTCCCACACTTTCCGGTGCATTTCCCTGTCATTTTCCTTGTTGTTGTTGTTGTTTAGTCATTTAGTCGTGTCCAACTCTTTGTGACCCCATGGACCAGAGCACGCCAGGCACTCCTGTCTTGCACTGCCTCCTGCAGTTTGGTCAAACTCATGTTCGTAGCTTCGAGAACACTGTCCAACCATCTCGTCCTCTGTCATCCCGTTCTCCATTTTCCTTACTGCCAATGAAAACCCCACCCGCCTTGGGTTTGTTGCGCAAAAGATCCAAATCCATTTTATTTGCACAACGTGAATTTCGGATGAGGTAATCCCACCCCAATACAGGGACCGTCCAGAAATGCTCATGGTCTTTTAGACAGAAGGTATCCCAGATGGGGATAGTAAAATGATTAAAACGGTACAGTTTAAGAAAAATTCTCAAACATGGAAACTATATTCTCCCTCGTGCCTTGCGGCACCCCTGAGAGCAGCAAGAAAAACTCACACCTTTGCACCTTTCAGGCCTTTCCTGCCAACACCCTGAATAATATGAGGGCCTTCTGAACCAGCTCTCAGCTATGCCTGTTCAGCATTGCCTATGGGCTCAGCTAGCATCCATCACAACACTGGGGGGGGGGGAATCTTGGTGGGAAGTACAGATCATTCATATCAAAATTAATGAGATTTTCTGTCTCTCAAATGTGATGACTGAACTGCGTGCTGACTATAAGAGAAAACCTTCTATGGTTATCAAGATTTGCTTCTCTCCCCCCTCCCTTTCTCCCTTTCTCTTTTAAGAATGATTGTATAATTGATTAGTCTGTTTGGATATGTTTTTGGATGTGGTGTTCATTTTAATAGTGATTTCTGCTTATTAAACATTCTTGCCTCCCTCCCACTGCTACATCTGAAGATAAAAATCACAGGCGCACCAAACAAACAGAGCTAATTTCACTGTTAACTTTCTCTCTGACACCCTTCTCGTTTTCAAAGCAAATAAATGTGTTATTACAAGGCTGCACTTTTTCTTCCAGACAGAAGGGTAAGAGAGCTATTTTTTGAAGCTCCTTCAATCAGAAGCCCTGGCTCTTTACTAAAGCCATCCCCACAGGAGATCAGAACTGTGTTTGAAAACATGTGTGATAGAGGGGGGGGGAATCAAACCATAAAATGAACTGAGATCACCTTGTAATTGGGCAGAGATGACTTCCTGCTGCGGTTTGTATTTTTTGCTAAATGCCAGCACTTCTGCATTTCTCACCTTTTGCTGGAAGAAATTGTATACAAAGTCTCTTCAATAGCCAAGGAAATCACAGGCAAGCAGAAGACTCTTGGAAAGCAACCACTTCCTGCAGCATTTTGGTGTACTGATCCTCCTTGCTAGAGAGGAGACTCTTCAGTGCAAGGCAGATGAGGAAGAGGAAGGCACATAATGGAAGTAGGTTTTCCACCTGGCCCTGCCATCTGTGCCTTCAACAGCAGCCTGACATGACAGGCAGGGACCAGGTGAAGCCTTTCCGGTTGCTGTTCCTCCACAATGGGAAAATCTTCGCCCTTCTCAGTTCCCAGGCGCAGGTCTAGTTAAAGAGTTGGGGAAACCCTAAATGTAATCTTTTCATTTCCAATATAGAAAAGCAAACACAAAATTTAATAACAGGTGCTCCAAGCAAATGAAAAGCAATAGAGAGAGAGAGACTGCAGACGGCAGTAGATTATGGTTGTTATTACATAAAGCTGGGAGAGTCAAAACCAGAGAAAGATCAAGCTCTTTCTAACTCTCCTGATGCAGCAGGGCTATAATAGTAGCCTCCTCTCCATCATCTACACCTTTGCTTATAAGCATGGCAGCCTTATTATTATGCCATCAGTATACATCGGGGTGGAGAATGTGTATCCTTCCAGGTACCATTGCATTACAACTCCTATGAGCCCCAGCCAGCAAGACCAATGGCCAGAGAAGATGGAAGTTGCTGTTCAACAATATGCAGAGGAACATGGGTCTGGGTGGAGTTCTGGACAAAGCCCCAGCTCAGCCTTAGTGACAGTGGGTGACTGGCCTCAGCTACAGTTTTTCTGATTTAGTTCACTGAAGTAAACTCAATTAGTGCCAGCGCCTTCTGTCAAGAGTTTGGGTGTAACCTTCGACGCCTCCCTTTTCAAGGAGGCGTAGGTTGCAGCCACAGCAAAGGTGGCATTTTTCTGTATCAAGCAGTTGGTCTCTTACCTCTCTTGCCCTGATCTGGCCACAGTGATCCATGCGACGGTCACCTCCAGGCTTGATTATTGTAACTCGCTCTACGCGGGGCTGCCCTTGAAGCTGACCCAGAAACTCCAGCAGGTGCAGAATGCCGCGGCGAGGCTTTTTACAGAGTCCTGGCCGTGGGATCACATTCATCCAGTGCTTTACCAGCTGCACTGGCTCCCAGTGGAGTACAGGATCAGGTTTAAGGTGCTGGTTTTGACCTTTAAAGCCCTATGCGGCTTGGGACCCTCATACCTACGGGACCGCCTCTCCTGGTATGCCCCGCGGAGGACCTTAAGGTCCACAAACAACAATATTCTGGAGGTCCCAAGCCATAAGGTGGCTAGATTGGCCTCTACTAGGGCCAGGGCCTTTTTCAGTATTGGCCCCAACTTGGTGGAACACTATTTCACAGAAGACCAGGGCCCTGTGGGATTTGTCATCTTTCCGCAGGGCCTGCAAGACAGAGCTGTTCCGCCTGGCCTTTGGGTTGGACTTAGTCTGACCCCTGTGTTTTCCTCCCTCGTGGCTTGGATTTATGGACTACTTAAAATCAGGCTGCATTTTAAATTTTAATACTGTGTTTTAATCTGTATTTTAATCAATTGCTTTTTATGTTTTATTGTAATTTTATTGGTGTGAGCCGCCCTGAGCCCGATTTTGACTGGGGAGGGCGGGGTATAAATAAAAATTTAATATTATTATTATAATTATTTTTATTAAGTTGGTCCAATTTTTTCTAGCATCAATACTTCTTTACAAATGACTCCTGTCATATGTAAATCTATGAAGCATGAAATACGTTTAATTCTGCAACACCTCCAGCCCACCTTCTTATTTTTTCATAAGGCAGACTATTCAATCACGTCAGGCCCCTCCTTCAGTCTAGCATTGTACAGTCCAGAAGCAGATCTAAGCATCTCATCAACTGTTTGTTTTGCAACTAACTATGGCTAGATTGTGTACGATATCTTCAGAATCATGGTGCCCGCCTCATTAATGCCTAAGACCAATGAGGGTTTTTCTGCTGGAATGGCATTCCAGCACCTCTCAGGTGGCCCCGGAAGTGGGGAGAGAGACCTGACCAGCCTCAGCAAAGCCCCACTGTGCCTACAGCTTATGAGGAGACCCTCCCCGGAGCCCAAAGGGGACGTCCTCTGCAGGAAAGCAATGTCTCAGCTGCTCCAACTCATGCAAGCCAAGAGGTTGGGGAGGGGGAGGTCTCCTTAAGGTGCTCAGCTGATGTGCGGAAGGCTCCCCTGGCCTTAGCTGAGCACCCTCAACAAGCCTCTGGCTCATGAGGAGACTCTCTCTCCCCAGCCGAAAGAGATCTTCCTAGGGAACTGACAGAAGTGTGTTCTGGCACCTTTTTAAGGCTGTAGAGTACCACTAAACTCAGTGGGCAAGACTTCTGAATAGACATGCAGTAAGGATGTAGAAGTGCAAGTGTTTCATTTCGTTTCGTTTTGGTACAAGAGATAAGGTGGTGTTGCTTCATAAATATGCTTACCGAATGTACAGGTAAGTCCTACACCTATACATTGAGAGAGAGAGAGAGAGAGAGAGAGAGAGAGAGAGAGAGAGAGAGAGAGAGAACCAGTAACAAAGACTGTGTGTTAATTAATATATCTTTTCATTTAAATAGCTTTGCTCATGATCTCTCTTTTTTAAAATCTGCCACTGTATTTTCAATGAATTGCTGGAGGAATCAATAGTTCATTTTTCTAAGAATGAGCAAGAAAGGAATGGGGAAGCAGGTGGACATATTGTTTGCAATGAAAGAACCTGAAATGTCAACCGTTCATTGTCATAGTCATCCATTTCTGCAGATGCACCTATCAAAACCATGGTTTTGTTTGTTTGTTTGTTTGTTTTTTAATAGGGTTTTAAAGGTGTGGACTGGATAGGCATCAGTATTATCAAAAAGATAACTTTCCACTTCCAGGAAAAAATATGGTGTATAGAAATTGCAGACTATCAGTGGGTGGAAAAGCTTTACTGCTCTTTTGAGCACCTGGAGAAAATTAGCTAAGCTTACTCTTTCTCTTATTCTTATATTTATATCCCACCTTTTTCCCTGACAGGGACTCAGCAGCTTACAGATAAAATAGAAACAGCTAAAAACACTGGAGGGGCAGCGGGAACAATCATTAAACAACAATTAAACATCAATAGAATTGAAGCAATATATACATACACATGTATAGCTACAAACATGAGTTTGACCAAACTGCGGGAGGAAGTGCAAGACAGGAGTGCCTGGCGTGCTATGGTCCATGGGGTCACGAAGAGTCGAACACGACTAAACGACTAAAGATACATACACACCAACTCATATTGGCATGATCCTTCAGGTGCCCAGGCTCCACACCATATAGGCCTGAAGCTAACAATCCATATTTCAGATTGTCCTAGAAACAGTTCCGTGCATATACGTACTCACAACCATCTTCATGGGCAGTCCCACATAAAGCAAATTACAATGCTCTTAATATTAGTATTTTGTTTCATTATATGGTCCTCACACTGGATGGGACTATGCGAGCTCATAGGTGTTTATTTTGTTTGGCTAGTTGGGGATCATCCATGTGGGGGAAAATGTCATATTTTTACAGGTATAAACCACGTCCCCAGTAAAGCCTCGTGCTCCTTAATGGAGCTGTCTAGGAGAGAACGAATAGATTCATAGGTGATTGGGAATTCGGGGTGTGCGTGAGAGAGCTGTCTTTTGCTCTGTGCTGTTAGTGCCCCTGTTTGCTCTCTGAACTTTGCACATTCTAGAAATTCTTCGGGGCGAGTTAGCAGCCATGGACATAAATGGCAAGGGAGGGTACGAACACACACACACACACACACTGAGAGCACTCTGATATGCTTCAATTACTACAGTGCAGTTCTTGGAAGCATTGACTCAGATGCTAAATGCTGGATCCAAATCTGCAGCCAAGGAGAGAAACAAAGAAATTCTGAATAGGCCCATGTTGTTTACAATGACTTCAGGACCGCATGTTGCCACCTACCTCAGCCTCAGCAGCGCAGCGTGCCGGCTGCTTTTCTATTGAGCAGCTGAAAGCCGTTGAGGGAAAGGTGAGCAAGGACGCTGAGGGGGAGCACAGATCTTTAGGTTGCATGTTGGTGAACTTAATGAATAGTTAGCAGGCAAGGACTTGAAGGCCAAAACCTGTCAGGCTGTCAGGCACTGCCTGCCATTTCGATAAAGGGCGCTATGGAAGTGCGAGTGATTGAGAGATTGATTGATTTGTTTTGCCGAGTCTCTTTTGTGGCCTCCTGGGTAAATTTCTGGCCACACCTCTCTGCCTCAAAGCACTTGCTCTGCCTGCTGTTGCTATTCCTCCCCCCTCCTTTTCTTTCTCCCTTTTTTATTTGTGCGTAATGAAAATTTGTTATAAGCCTTCCCTTTCATCTGTACATGGCAGGCTGTCACGCAGAAACAAGCCATTCTGGAACCTTGCTTCCTTCCAAATTGCTAAATATTTTTCTTCGAATGGCTTCCCTAATGGGCTAGTATAATAAGAGTGCCATGCTCTCTGCCCACGCCGAAGATGCCAGAGCATTTGTCCAGTGCACATGTGTGCCGGGCGCAATAAACTCAGTGCCTGGACTGGCCGACACTGCAGCGCTGCTGCCCATCAACAACAACAACAACAGGAAACAACGGCATTGCACATTCTGCGTGCACGACATGTACACGTTTCCCTTTCTCAGCTGTTTTTTTTTGGGGGGGGGATGTAGCTCAAAGAGAAGAACGGGGGCCATGCAATCTGCTCTTGGGAAGGCAGCGCACTTGTTTCCATTCCATAAGGTGAGACCTGATGGCAGTACCAGGAGGGTTGTGCTAAGCGCAAAACAAGCCATGCGAAGAGTGACAGAACTGGGCTTGCTAATGGCCTGGCCTGCCCAGGCCAGATTTTTATTGACTCCAGTTGCTGCTTTTCGGAGGGGCAGATACCAGTGCTCCCCACGGCCAGCCGATCCATGTGCTATATGCTAAACTGTTGCTGACCCACTGCTTTATGAGCCTAAGTGGTTATGCAGGAACAGAAGTGAATAGGTTGTGCGCGATAAGAAAATAATTTGCCAAAAACTGCAACAATAAAGAGGGCCTGATGGGATCTCTTATGGCATGAATAGCCTGGAGCAGCTGCAGATTTCTCTCTGCTTTCACAATTATTTTCATTTTTATAACAGCTAAAAGCGAAATAGTGTCCAGGAGCTTCCACAAATGCAGCATTTCCATAGATTTTGTGCGTGTGTTAAAAGGAAAGAAGGAAAGAAAGAAAGAAAGAAAGAAAGAAAGAAAGAAAGAAAGAAAGAAAGAGGGAGCAAAAAAAGTTTCTGGATTAAAACAATCCCTTGGTATGTCAGCCAAGGGCAGGTTCCTTTTGCAGGCATCCTGCTGGATTTATTCAGTGTCAAGACAGTACCCAAAAGCTCCCACTGCACCTCTTGTATTTTTCTAGACTGCCTAGATATGCAGAGGTGCCTGATCTTTATCAGTAAAGGCACTTTTCAAACCACCATTTCAGTACAGGTGTAGTAACGACACCTTCAAACCTGTATCTCTCTCACACACTCATTTGCCATTGCACCCCTCAATTCTTCATCACCTCTAACTCCTCCACCCAGCCCTACTAGACTACCTGCCTTCAGATGTTTCCAGAGGGTCATATAATTTTTTATTTCTTTGACACCTGATGGGAGGTCGTTCCACAGGGCAGGCAACCACTAACAAGAAGGCCCTCTGCTGGGTTCCCTGTAACCTCGCTTCTCTCAAGCCCTCTTTATCACTCTTGCACAATATTAAGGTGGTGGAGAGTAGTGAAGGAATGATTGAAGGAAAGAGAGTGGGAAAATGACTCCAGATACATTTTGTCAAGTTCTGCCTTCTGATGTGGACAGAAGCAGTAGTATAGTATTGAATACCCATACTGATAACATGATACATTCAGAAGTGCAGGTGGTGCTGTGGTCTAAACCACTGAGCCTCTTGGGCTTGCTGATCAGAAGGTTGGCGGTTCGAATCCCCGCCACGGGGTGAGCTCCCGTTCCTCAGTCCCAGCTCCTGCCAACCTAGCAGTTTGAAAGCACGTCAAAGTGCAAGTAGATATATAGGTACCGCTCCAAGCGGGAAGGTAAACGGCGTTTCTGTGCGCTCTGGTTTCCGTCATGGTGTTCTATTGCACCAGAAGCTGTTTAGTCATGCTGGCCACATGATCCGGAAGGCTGTCTGTGGACAAACACCGGCTCCCTTGGCCTGAAAGCAAGATGAGCGCCGCAACCCCATAGTTGCCTTTGACTGGACTTAACCATCCAGGGGTCCTTTGCCTTAAAAAACAAACAAACATGCCACACATAGAAAAATATCAAGTTTTAACACTGCATTTGTGATACAAGGCCCCTGTCTGGAAGCACCTTAAGGCAGGCACCCCCAAACTGCGGCCCTCCAGATGTTTTGGCCTCCAACTCCCATGTTCCCTAGCTAAGAGGACCAGTAGTCAGGGATAATGGGAATTGTAGTCTAAAACATCTGGAGTGCCAAAGTTTGGGGATGCCTGCCTTAAGGTAATGCCCACATTGAATTATTTTGCTGCAGGTCCCACTGGTTATGAAGGAAAGGTATGGTCTATTCAGAACCCCTGCTCTGAATTTCTTTGCTCTTCCAATTGTTATGATCCATTTATTAAAGAAAAGGTCCAGATGGTTATTCAACTTTCTGTTGAACAAGCACAAAATGGAGGTCACTCATGGTTTGTGGGGTGCAGTAAATAATGATGAGTGCCTCCACCCCTCAAGCTACCATTTTGTGTCTGCTTCTGTCGTCCAAGTTGCCATGTTATGAGAGCCTACTAATGAGCCAAGAATCTTGGTTAAAAAAACAGAAGAACCTGCAAGCCTGAAGCATGCCCATTTCTGGTCTAGAGTGGCTCACTGTGGACACCAGGACATTGTTCCCAAACTCATGCCCTTATGGGACTCCACCCCCCCATCAGTCCCAGCCAATGTTCAGCAATGGTGGGACAGGCATTCCAAAAACATCTGGAGAGCACCAGACTGGAGAAGGGGGAGACCAGGAGAATTCTGCTTCAATCCCTGGATTATCCTAACAGATCCTTCTTCACTACCCCTACCAAAGCCAGACGGAGAGGACATATCAGTATCAAGTCAGGTACAGACAGGAAAAGTCACAAGATGTTATAGCAGGGTTTAGAGGCTTTCTAGATACAAATACAGAAAACTATTCAATCTTGCTGGAATAATAGATGTTGACATGGGATGTGGCCCTTGACTTCAGAAAGACCTGTGAGGGGTTTTGTTCTTGGTTGTCCAAGCCATGATTTATTTCACTGGAATAATACCAATCCTAGATAACTATTCAGACCTTCCAAGTGTCCCTATTTTCCAGGGACAGTCCTGGATTTACAGAAGCTGTCTGTATTTGATCCCAGAATGTCCCGATTTTTGCTAGGATGTCTCTATTTTCATTGGGGAAATGTTGGGATGTTCCTATTTTCATCAGAGAAATGTTGGAGAGTATGAACTATCCTTACAACAAAAAGTGTAAAATATTCTGAATCCATGGTGCATTATAGCCTATATATCCAAATTACCAGATCTGGACTGCCTGGATGAAGTTGTGGGTGACTGGTGGGGAGTCGACACTCTTAAAGTATAGAATATAAATGTATGCTGACAGACCCAGTTGTGTCTGACTACACACATTAAATTTCAAGAGACAGACACAAGAATGACTTGCAGGATTGCTCCCATGTTGTTAGATTGCATTATAAGAAGTGACCCTCTGCATAGTAAGATCTGCTAGATTCGATAGTTTGCAGCCAAGGTAGCCTTGCTTCTGAAACACATTATAAACTTGGGTAACTAAAATACACAGGTTAAAACTTGAGCTTTGAACTGACCCATATTTCCTCAACAGCCTTTGGATCTTTTTAATGACACAACTTAGCAAGGCAGATTTGAGCTTCATCTCTGCAGAACCCAAATCCACTTGTTTAAGTGGAATATTTTTCTGTTTATGCTGCAGGCTAAACAAGGAGGTTTACCTAGGGTCTCTTGTTAAAATGAGCCATCTGTGGCAGCTGTGGGTAATTATACCAAGCCCACTGTACCTTTCAAGCACAGCTCTTAAGTTTGGGTTGAAACTTTGAAAAACAAGTGGAACAACTGCTCAGAGGGCAGGGTGATAGCAAGGTGCTGCATATTTTTTAAATGTCCATTCTGCGCTGAGAGCATCATGAGTCATTCTGAAATTAAGCTACAGTAATTGTATATGTTCAGAGAGCAAACGTCATAAAAACATTAGGATGGAACTTGCTCAGCACAAATCCATGGGTTGGCAGTACATTAAATATGTGCCAGTAGGCAACTTACCTGTGTACACACAGCTGTTTGGGTCCCTGGGGTACAAAATTCAAATAATTTAATGGAGGCACGGTTTGCAAAATGAAGTTCCAAAATTCCTACTGTAAAGTTTTTACTAAAGTTGTAATGCAGGGGTGGTGAACCTGTGGCCCTCTGGTCATTGTTGGATTCCAGCGCCCATCAGCCCCAGCCAGCATGGTCAGTTGTCATGGATACTGGGAGTTGTAGTTCAGCATCACATGAAGCTCCACCGTTTCTCCATCCTTGCTATAATGAGCTACATTGGTGTAATTTAGGTTTGCCTTTTATTTATAGCCCTGGTCATAGAAAGCAGTTTAAGACGGACGAGCAACTAACCACATGATTTCCTACCATGGCTTTGTTTGGGTGTTTATGTTAAATAAAATGTGCTGGAACTAAAAGTAAATGGGATAAAAATAGAGTCTTGCTCCAGCTTGTAAAATAAGAGTGTTTAGAAGCATACTGCCTCCCAACAGTGAGGCTAGAGCACAGCCATGATGGCCAGTAGCCATTGGTATCCTTTTCCTTCATGAATTTGTCTAATCCTCTTTTTAAGCCATCTAAGTTGCTATCCACCACTACAACTTAGATGGCTTTCAGAGGGCAGTAGCAAAATACTAAGTTGCCGTTTCCCTTAGTGTATGCAAACTGATGTCTACTTACACCTGATCCTGTTTCTCACAAGCTCTGAGGGTTTTTTATCAAGAAATTGCTGCCTCTATCCTTCCACAGGAAGAATTTCCCACTTAACTGATCTTTGGTCTCTGTTAGACCATAAGCTAATGGCCATCTATAATCTATTCTTGGGCTTTCTGATATTCTCTGGAGGTCTGGAAGCGCAGGTTTAAGCTTCTCACCAAGCAGAAAGATTTAAGCCATTTTAAAAATGTTTATGCCCTTTCCACAAAAAGCAATTAAAACTGGAAAAGGAAAGTGATTAATTACCAACTCTGGTTCTCTGCTTTGACCCTTCAGTTCTTAACACCAAACCAGCACCAGGCTAGTCCTTCACCTGTTTAAACACACAAAAAAATAGGCGCTAAAGCTTAAATCTGTCTGGAAGCTGCACAATTTGAGTTAGGCAGCAATCCTTCACCTATTTATCTGAACTCAATGGGACTTACATCTGAGTAGACAAGTATAGGATTACACTGTTCGAAGCCCTGCCTGCTGTGCTTTTTTTTTTAAGGCTGTCACACAGTTAATGAAATCTTAATCAATTTTATGAGTTTTGGTCAACAAAACAATCAATTAATCAAATCTACACAAATTTCCATGCGAGAAAGAACTAAAAACATAGATTTTCTTTGTTTTTAAGTGATGTGTGCATCATCAAGAATCATTTTAAAAGGGTGGGGTTATTGAATTGTTAGTTATGATATTATATGTTTTTATATTGTGATCCTTGGATGAAGGGCAGTATACAAATTTATAATTAAAATAAAAAGAGGCATTCCCCACCTGCTCTCATTCGGTATGGAATGCCTCTGCTAAGATGGGGCTTGCCACCCACAGTTTTTATGAGTACTTATGCTGAAAATAATTTTAGATTGCTTTGAAGGAATAATTAGGGGCAGCACTACTGTATCCAAATATTTTATATCAGTTAACCTAGCCTCTTCATCAACTGAATGTTTCATCCTTAGCTTTTTATTGGAATGGAGTTCATCCCCCCCACCCCGAGCACAAGACGTTACAACTACGGCATAGTGAATTGAGCAGAACGGAAGGTGAGAGGGAGGCTCCAAATTTTGCACAGTGTGCCGCTGAAAGAACAAAGTCCACGCCTCCCCCCCCCTTTCAAATGGACATTACCTTGTGTGGGGGGATGCTCTAAACATGCTTAGAAACATCTCTCCAGGATCAGCCCACATTGCACTGAGGAACTTTGAAAAGCAAAAGGACACAGATTTAGACTCACCCTGGTCCAGGACTGAACTCTTCGCTATTTGGTTGTGTTCGCAAATTCTAATTTTCAGTAACATAGCAGCGACCTCTTGCAAATCTTCCTTTTTTACTTTAATTTCCACTTGTTGGATGAAAGGAGTTCCCCTTCCATGTGCTTTCATCTAGCAACATCAGCTCTTCTAAAGCTTACCTTAATTGCCAGTAACTTGCTAATTATCTCAAATGCTAATAACCTCAAATGAAGTTGTAGCACCAACCCTCTGGAATACTTTCCCCAAAGAATTTGGGAAGCTCCATCTGTTGGATTCTTCAAACGCCTCCTAAAAATCTCTGCTGTTTACCCAGGCCTGTTTGAATGCTTTGAAAGTGTTATCCTGTTCAGTTGCTGACTTGCTGTTTTAAATGATGGGTTTTAAATGTATTTATTGTATTCTGATCTTTTATTTGTATTTTATCATGCTTATTGTATTTTGGTTTTATAATTTCTGGAAACTGCTGAGGGATTTCTGCCCGTAATAAGAAGCTTTCTATACATTTTCTAAATAATTGAATTGAAATGAAGAAATTAACATTCTGTAGCACTGTTTGGTGAGTAGAACACAATAAATATCATGGTCGAAGTAGATCTTATTAAAGAATGAAAGAGATTAGTCTTACATAACACCCTATATCCTTTTAAGGTACATTCCAACTTCAAAGAATCTGTGTGCCCAGACACAAAGAGTATGTGCCTTACAGTGCAATTTGATACAGGTCCTTCAGAAGTAAGCAACATTGTGTTCAGTGGGACTTAGTCTCAGGTAAGTGTTCATTCATGTAAGAGGACTGAAGATTCAGAATTTGGGCCCTTAATTCATACCCTCCAACGTTTCTCCACTGAAAACAGGGATGTTCTATTCAATAAGAAGAAGGACAACAAGAAGAATATTATTATTTATACCCTACCCATCTGACTGGGTTGCCCCAGCCATTCTGGGTAGCTTCCAACACCTATAAAAGCATAATTAAACATTACAAAACTTCCCTATACAAGGCTGCCTTCGGATGTCTTCTAAAGGTTGTATAGTTACTTATCTCCTTGGCTTGGGGGTTGCATAACTCAGTTCCCTCCAACATTTCTCCGATGAAAATAGGGACGACTTAAGGAAAAGCGGGACATTTCGGGATCACATCAGAAACTGGGACAGCTTCTGTAAACGTGGGACTGTCGCTCGAAAATACGGACATTTGTTAGGTCTGTTAACTTAGTTGTTCACATTTCTCTCTCTAGATATTAAAGGCTATGGTGATAATGCCACTCAACGACACAACAATAAAATTAGTGGGATCTATCCAAATAGTGGGCTGCTACCTAAGTTCTTGGGCTCCTTGATCACTGCAGATGGTGACAGCAGCCACGAAATTAAAAGACGCCTGCTTCTTGGGAGAAAAGCAATGACAACCTAGACAGCATCTTAAAAAGCAGAGACATCACCTTGCCGACAAAGGTCCGTATAGTTAAAGCTATGGTTTTCCCAGTAGTGATGTATGGAAGTGAGAGCTGGACCATCAAGAAGGCTGATCGCCGAAGAATTGATGCTTTTGAATTATGGTGCTGGAGGAGACTCTTGAGAGTCCCATGGACTGCAAGAAGATCAAACCTATCCATTCTTAAGGAAATCAGCCCTGAGTGCTCCCTGGAAGGACAGATCGTGAAGCTGAGGCTCCAATACTTTGGCCACCTCATGAGAAGAGAAGACTCCGTGGAAAAGACCCTGATGTTGGGAAAGATGGAGGGCACAAGGAGAAGGGGACGACAGAGGACAAGATGGTTGGACAGTGTTCTCGAAGCTACGAACATGAGTTTGACCAAACTGCAGGAGGCAGTGGAAGACAGGAGTGCCTGGCATGCTATGGTCCATGGGGTCACGAAGAGTCGGACACGACTAAACAACTAAACAACAACCTAAGTTCTTACCATTAAATAAGTTGATGACAGTTACTCTTCTGGCAAGTGTGCTGTTTCTTCTATACTTCGACTTCAGAATCATGAAAGCACTGAAATATTCTGCAGGAAATGAGAGAGAAGAGGGAAACTTTTTTGAATGGGAGACAAAAAGCTGATTTTCTTGGTTGACTTTAACTGTCAAATGCAGTCACCCAGGTCCAGTGAGAATGATAGACATAACATTGCTTGATGCAGTTGCAGAACTGGAGGCAAATCTACATTGTGATGCTTTTCTCTGCCTTAATGACCCACCTCAATTTGATATGGAGGAACATTCACACCCAGAGCCACCCCTTTGTACAGGTGACCACTACTGCAGCATCTATAAACACTGTCTGAAATCTTTCAGGAGCTTCCATTGTATAAAACAGTGATAATACTTCATGTATTTTCCCTCCAACAATGCTGTGGATAAAAACAGATGTTGAGCCAGATTTTACTCGCCCATCACTGTGAAACTAAAGAGGGCTGACATTGAACAAAATTTAACTCCGAAGTGCAACAGGGCCGTAGCTCAGCCATGCATTGCAAGCAGAAGGTCCCATGTTCCGTTCCTGGCATCTCCAGCTAGGGCTGCCTGGAAGCTTACAGAGATGCTGCCAAGTTAAGTGTAGACAGAAGTGAGCGAGATGCACCTAGGATCTGACTCAGTGTAAGGCAACTTCCTATGTTGCTATGGCCTGCTCCAATATTTCCTTCATCCTGCTGCAGAAGAACGGCAATGAGGCTGTGGCAATTCCTCCTATCCGTGTCTGTCAGACATTATAGAGACGCCTAACCACAGAGAGCCAGCAAGGCAGAGACAGGGAGACAGACAAGATTATTTCCCTTTTCAGGGACTCTTAGTCTGCTGTGGTACCTTCCTTATTCATAGGACTCTTTTTCCCTAGATGGTCACCCAGAACCACTCAATTACATTTATTATTCTGTCAAATACAATGTGCAATAAAGAGCTAGTCCCCAAATGATGGGTACCTGTGTTCATAGCTCAACGGAGAAAACCCATAAATCACATATGGAGGGCAATGCATATGTGCGCTCTCTTTCTTGCTTCACCTTTTATTATCTTAGGACTGAAAAGTTAATAACCCAGTGGGTAATCACGCCATTATCAGTTTACATTGTAGTAAAGCCCATTCAAATGATGATTACATATGTTAATGAGCATCGTTATAATACACTACACAGTACATTACCTTCAGTAAATATAATTGTTTATGCACTTTAATGAGGGATATAATGCCCCAAAACTAATGGCATTGACTGAATTGTGATTTATTGCTGGGGGGGGGGGAGAGAGAGACTTTGCCATTAGGAAAGGAAATCTGACAGGCCCTTTTTATGTTTACCTAACTTCCACCACCCCACCCCACCCGCCTTCTCTAAAAGCTGCCACTCATCCCTCCCTCCCTCTGCTTGCAAGAAGAAAACAGCACAAGCTGCGCTAAGAGTGTTCCTTGTCAAAGGCTTCCTCCACCTGAAGAAGCAGGAGGTGGGTTCATTGAGAGGGTTTAATGAAGATCATTATGTTTACCCCTTAGTAAGGCTTAATGCAGTATCTGGCAACCAAACTGATGCCACGTCAGAATTTTGGCTGCAAATCAAACAACAGGGGATCCAAATGTTAAACGGTGGGCTTGGGAAAAGAAGAAAAGAAAAGAAAAAGATGACATTTTGGCCAAGGGTCCTCCATCAAGCAACTAAACAAGGGAAATAGTTTAGCTTTCTGAGTAGATGAAATGGTAGAGGAAACTCCACATGGTAAGTTCACTCCCTAGGAGTTTTTATTCTTGGTAGGCTGGGAAACAGATGTCATTTTTGCCTTACTCCCTGAACAAAGAAGGGAGGGCGGTATTCAAGTTGACAACACAATCACAATTGATTTTGGATACACTGTGCTGATTAATTTATTTATTGTTTGCTTGCTTGCTTTGTTGGTGTACTTTTACTGCTGTGACTTTTCCACTGGAAAAGCAAGCTGCGTTCGCCATGCTTTTAGCAGCTACGGTATTAATTCCCTCCCCCCAATTTCATTCATTGCCAAAAGTTGCATTGTCTTCCTCGGTTATATAACTCTAGTTCAGGTATCTGGCTTGTCTTTGCAGAGAATTTACACCCAAATCCTTCTTTTCTTCCTCCAGCAAGGCTATATCTAATAAATACATGTTTTCCTCAAGTCTTGACATTGTGTCTGAAACACAAAGTCATACCAAAGCTTCACATTGACATTTGCCAGGTTCAACAGCAAGCAGCAATAAAACTAGAGAAGTATTTAATGAATCAGGATGAATAACAGATAAACACACCAAACACCAATGCTCCGCAACCACTGCCTGTAATTCACTTCTCAAAACATCTCAAAAATGGATGCTAAGAAGCTGAAGAAACTCAGTACAGTATATGAGGATGTACCCAGTGTTAGTCATATTCAGAACAGACCCAATGAAATGGATGGACATGACTAAATAAGGTCCATTTGTTCCAATGGGTCTACCTTGAGTAAAACTTGGTTTGATATATAACCCAGGGCCTTCTGGCAGTTCCCTCGTTGAGAGAAGCCAAGTTGCAGGGAACCAGGCAGAGGGCCTTCTCGGTGGTGGCGCCCGCCCTGTGGAACGCCCTCCCATCAGATGTCAAAGAGAAAAACAGCTACCAGATTTTTAGAAGACATCTGAAGGCAGCCCCAGGTGGCGCTGTGGGTTAAACCACTGAGCCAAGGGCTTGCTGATCAGAAGGTCGGCGGTTCGAATCCCTGTGACAGGGTGAGCTCCTGTTGCTTGGTCCCAGCTCCTGCCAACCTAGCAGTTCGAAAGCACATCAAAGTGCAAGTAGATGAATAGGAACCGCTACAGCGGGAAGGTAAACGGCGTTTCCGTGTGCTGCTCTGGTTCGCCAGAAGCGGCTTTGTCATGCTGGCCACATGACTTGGAAGCTATACGCTGGCTCCCTCGGCCAATAATGCAAGATGAGCGCGCAACCCCAGAGTCGGTCACAACTGGACCTAATGGTCAGGGGTCCCTTTACCTTTACCTTACCTTAATGTTTAATAGATTATTTTATTTCATTTTTCTGTTGGAAGCCGCCCAGAGTGGCTGGGGAAACCAGAGTGGCGGGGTATTAATAATAAATTATTATTATTATTATTATTATTATTATTATTATTATTATTAGGGACCCAGGTGGTGCTGTGGGTTAAACCACTGAGCCTAGGGCTTGCTGATCAGAAGGTCAGCGGTTCGAATCCCTGTGACAGGGTGAGCTCCCGTTGCTCGGTCCCAGCTCCTACCAACCTAGCAGTTCGAAAGCACGTCAAAATGCAAGTAGATAAATAGGAACCGCTACAGCGGGAAGGTAAACGGCCACATGACCTGGAAGCTATACGCCGGCTCTCTCGGCCAATAATGCGAGATGAGTGCGCAACCCCAGAGTCGGTCACGACTGGACCTAATGGTCAGGGGTCCATTTACCTTTACCTTTTACCATTATTATTATTATTATTATTATTATTATTATTATACCCATTGTACTTTTCAGCCTTCAATGTCTTTATATTAAGAAACTCGGCACACGGTAGATTCTACAGTGGAGAATCAAGTGCAGATTCAACAGCCTTAAAAGGGAGGAATCTATGAGAAGCCACTGCCACATAACCTCAATTAGTTTCAGTTTGGTGATCTTAGGGTCAATGTGTCTTGCTGTTAACCAGAAAGTTGGTGGTTTGAGCCCATCCAGGGATGGCTGTGGGCAGGATGCCTGCATTGCATGGGGTTGGACTAGATGACCCTTGAGATTCCTTCCAACAATACAATTCTATGATTCTATGACATTGTTATAGCATCAGGACTGCTACTAGAGACAGGCTGTGAATGTTTCCTGCCGATATGACAATGTGGGTGGGTTTTACACAGATGCCCTGTCTGACTGCTGGTCACCATATCCATCATCAGGAAAGACTTAAGTGAACTGAAGACATTCAGGAGGAGTTCCCCATCCTTCCTTCTAATTTGTAGTTTGGCTCACTTATATGATCCAGACGTGTTTTTATTTATTTTTATTTTAAATGGACAGGTTGCCTCTTCATGAGTTCAAGGAAGATGCAAGTCCACAATAAAGCAGTCCAATAATACAAGACACTGAAATGGGTATACTAAAACAAGCCACAGGCTAAGACCACATGGAACACTATGGCACCTTGAGAACCAACAAATTTAAGTTTTTGTGGGACAGAACCCACTTCATCAGATGCAATGAAGTCTCATCCTCACTCTTCTGTTCTTTTAGCTGAACAGACGAAGGCTATGTACACATTATTCCTTGAGAGCACATTTCTCTCAAAGCATTCTGGGCACCATGGCTTACCCCTCACAGAGTTACAATTCCCAAACATCCTTAAGAAACTACAGTACCTAGAATTCCTTGAGGGTCAGGGGAATGTGCTTCAAATGTATAGCTTTAAAAGTATATTGGGTATGCAGTCTATCACAGCTATTCTCAAGACCAGCAAAAGTGGCTTATCTGCCTAGCTTGTGAAAGCCATCCTGAGTGTGCTTTACCTATGTTTTCCCTTGAAGGTAATAATTGCCTTCCCAAAGACATTTGCTCCATATTGCAATCTGCTTGCTGCCTTTAGTACCATATAGTACAGGCTACAAAGGTTGATTTTTTGAGAGGTTTTGGCAATTGATAGGGTGATATTTGCGCAGAAGGCTGAATCAGATACCATGTGGCTGCTTCTGACTATAATTTTGTGAGCCATGATCTTAAACACATTTACTTGGAAGTAAATTCCACTGAAGTCAATGAAGATGTCATTTTCATGCAAATGAGCTTAGGAATGGACTCTTAAGTGGAACTCCTTAAAGTTGCATACTCAAGGATGTGTGACGATGATGATGAAAATGTGCAAAACTTTTCACAGTTTGCGATTGTATTTCAACTAGTTTGAAAGTCAGTAGTCTTACCAAAAAAAAAGCATCCCCCGAAACCCACTGACATTGAGCTGCAATTTGTGGTAGGATCTAATTAATTTTTTTGCTCCTAAGAATAATTTATTATTTACACTTCTTATTATATATGTATTTTAGCTTCATTAGTCTGCAATGCTGGAAAAAATTATACCTTCAAGTCCTATTTATCAAATTAATGGTGCAATTTCATAGTGACACATTCCACATTCATTAAACCAAGTACAGTAAAAATACATTTAAATTAGATTAGTGTGATGTAATAAAGATCCCAGAGTATGGGATAATATTCTGGCCATAAAGGCACGCCCAGACTCAGTTGAAAGCAACTTTGAGATAATTTTTAAAAATTGATTTTGTCAGTGGTGTAAGGGCAAGAATCAGGCATAATGCTTTCCCCCCTAGTTCTGTATCTGCTGGGTGAATATGATAAAGCAGCACTAAAATGGGGAGGGGAATGAATGTTATTCTATACATAGCTGTTCTAGAAGCTCATTGCAAAATGAGCCAGCAAACGTTTACAGATTAAAGTACCACAAGGACTGAACCAACAAATCTGTAAATTAACTACAACATATCTACAGTCACTTTTGTACTGAACCAGTCTTGCGATCACCTTCAGGACTAGTAACTTGATATTTATATATATGGATGCTAAGACTGTAGCATAATTTTCTTGGTGCAAGATTTGGGTGACAATATTGCATTGCATTTGTTTGTTAGCACAGGTTGTACAATAATACTGCATCGAAGATTGCTCTATAAGGTGCCTTATGATCATAAGGCACCTCACAGAGCAATGTTCGACATAGTGTGCCTCATCATTTAAATTATTTGGCATGTGACTCCATGAGAATGGTTCAATCCAGCCTGCAGATCAATATATTATTTATAGAACCGCCTACTGTATTATATTATATCAATACTACTACCAAGAGTAACAACCTTCGGTAAATCCTATTATTTCCACAACTATACTAATAACACGAGGAAGTACAGATAAAATAAAAGTTTATGTCCATAGTTGCTTTGCAGACACCTCCTCTGGTATGGTATAAATATAATATATGAGGCTTGGCGGTGTAATACAGTTTTTATTTCAGTTTTTTAGGGATGGCCATGCACATCCATAACTCATGAAAATAAAAAGTGTATTACACTGCCAACTGTTACATATTCTCTAGTAAAGCAAAAACGGCAAGATAAATTTATTTTAGGGCTGCTTCTTTTTTTGCCTACCCCCCACCCACTGCGTGCTTAACTGATACGGTCATGATGAAGTGTTGGGAATGAATATTATTTACTGAGCTTCTTTTCTATGGCAAAACCACAGCCGGTGCTGTCTAGCTGTCCATCACGTCTGCCCGCCAGATCTTGCACACATTTCCATTTCCAGGTCCTTGCCTGTTGTTGGTTTTGATTTGATGCTGCTCTGTTTTCTACTGTTCCCTGGGAGCGAACGGAAGAAAGATGGCTTCTCCATTCTCCTGGTTCCTAGGCTTGCTGAGGTACATGCCCCCTCATGTCTTAAGAGCCCAAACATCTGTGCAACACATGTGCCATAGGCAGCACTTCTCGAACGTATGCATAATAGAGCCAGTGAAGAAGTATCCCAGCTGCACAGTGTATATAAAAGTGAACAGGAGGAAAGGAATTTATTTAATTTATAGACAGAATGGTAAACATGGTAGATTACTTAGCTACAAACAGGCTAATGGGGGCGGAGAGGAAGCAGTAGGGAGAGATGCACAGAAAATCCCTTACTTGCTTTTCAAAAGCACAGTTCCTTTCTACTAAGACTGAGCTCACAAGGACAGAAAATATCTCCACATGGTTCCAGCTCCATCATGAGCCTGTCCACTTTGTCATCCTGCCATTTCCCCTGGTTGACCCCCCTAGTCACCACCTTCTCCCTGCTTATGCGAACCCTGTGGGAAATCTTACAAAATTATGCAAATTCTATAGGAAGGGCCGTAACAAAGTGGTTGAACATCTGCTTTGCATGCAGAAAGTTTAATCCCAAGCATCTTTAGTTAGGGTTGGAAAAGAGAGTCCTGTCCGAAACCCTGGAGGATCGCTGGCAGACAGTATAGATTGACCAAGTCTGTATACAGCAGATTCCCATGTTCCCATTTTGTGAAAAAGCACATCTTCACTTAAGCGACAGCTAAAATGAATCCACACATAACATATACACCCCAAACTTTCTTCAGAATTCTCCTTTGAGAATTTTGATAGTGAAAGTTCTCCAAATAGTCTCCAAATAGTCAAATATCCAGCAAATCTCTGGCAGTTCACAATGTATTTGACAACCCATGTGGTTTCTAGTAATTTTTCTAAGCTATGGCTAGGGACATGCCACAGGTATGACAGACTTATCTAAACAAGTTTTTAAAAAAACTGCAGAAAAGGCACCAAGTATATTTGTGATTTGTGAAGGCTGCTTCCATGGTTCAGAATGGCTGGCAACACAGAGAAAGTATTCCACTTTCTTTCTACCTAGCATGTAGTTCGGAGTAATGATTTGGCCATTGCCTATATACTAAGATTGTATCCTTTACCCTCTAGGTAGTGGACTCCACTAGTCATTGTAGCTGTTCTCTTATCATAAAACAAAATAATAGTGGTTTATATTTTAATATTGGTAGAAATTATTACGGTAAATTTACATATTTGGCCAGGTTAAGAAGCAGAATATCTGCTACAGAAACTCTCAGAGACAGTATGGGATGGGTATTCATCTCTTGCATATGCCTGTTTAGACGCATTTGCATTTGGATATTAGCAAACAGGAAAGCAACCTTTGCGAGTGCAAAGTGCACACACAGAATCTGTGAACCATAGCCTTTAAACATGCCTCAGATGATGCAGCCTTGATCTGACTCGAAACTCCCAGACAAGCAAAGACACTTGGCAGAGAAACAAAACACTGACCTCACTGTTAGTGTGGTTGGTGCAATCTCGATATATGCAGAGGCGTATGTAGGGCCCCCTGTGCCTTGGCAAGGAGCTGTATTGGTGCCCTCCCCACACAAAAAAATGGATGGAAGAAGACGGGAGCTTGCCATGTCCTTTTCTGGTCCCTGGGAGTTATCTTCTGCTCCCATCTTGCCTACGCTTACAGTTCTGCCTCTGCTACTCTGCTTCCCTTCCCCAAGGAAGTGAAAGTGAATCATTGGGATGTGCAGAGGTGCCGTAAAATTTGCAGCCATGCAGTGGTCCATGCCACATTCAGGCTGAATCCCAGCACCCAAGTTCCATATGAGCACATCTCATTTAGAATGCTGGGATATCTGCATGTGCAACTGAGCACAGGATTCCATCCGTATGTGCTCTGTCAAGGATAAATAACCATAAGCGGTGTTTGTTCATCATTATCTTGCCGCATCAACTGGGTCTCCCACACTGAAGTTAATTGCATTATTTTAATATTAATGATTATTAATTGTTGTCACTTTGTATTACTAGCACAGGGGCAGCTGGTACTCACGGTGGTTTTGCCTAGAAGTATCCCTCACTTTAGCACTCATTATTTTCTACAGGAGCTTTGTGTAATTAAGTTTGAAAAGGTTCTGACAAATAAGGGGTGTGTGATAAATAATGGAGTGGAAAACAGAAAAGCAGAAGCGAAATGGGCGCTGCTCTTCCCACTCCGATTGTTCCTATCACAGCTGTATACAAGGGGCCCTGTGACCCCTGGTACATTCAGCTAGATTTCCCAAATCAGTGTCAGATTTTTTCCATTCTATCCTTAGACTTCATTCTGGAATTGATCTATAATCAGACTCTAGAATTTATCTCTTATCTGCCTCTGCTGATAGAGTGTCTCATCCTACTTAGTTTCCAAACATTGTGTGTGTGTGTGTGTGGTGGTAGTAGTAGCCAAGGAGGAATTATATTTTGATTTTTGATATATGTAATTTCTCCAGAGTTGTGGGAGGTTACTCTGTACACTGAACTGGATAGTCATGTGACCACCTTGAGCTCTTTGGAGGAAAAGGTGGTATATAAATCAATGTAATAATGATAACAAATAGATAAGAACCATTGAGTCCCACTTAGAGTTCAAAGAAAATATACTTGTTGTTCTTACCAGTGATAAAATGACATAAACGAGTAAAAGGACTATGTGGCTTGAACTGCCAGAAGGTTACCAAAGAGGAAAATGGTTAGTGCAAAGAAGCCAGCTCCAAGGGGAGCTAAAATATTTGAGGGGACTGCCCCCAAAAGTTGATGGGCATTGCCATTCA
Source organism: Zootoca vivipara (assembly GCF_965207765.1). Taxonomy (NCBI): domain Eukaryota; kingdom Metazoa; phylum Chordata; class Lepidosauria; order Squamata; family Lacertidae; genus Zootoca; species Zootoca vivipara. The sequence continues at coordinate 44,556,240 of NC_142591.1, read as the reverse complement.
AATGGTATAGGTGCACCCAGTCATGTGATCAGTTATGCAGGGCGTAGTTTACCTTGGCCCACCCACCCCAATATTTTATTCAAGCTGCCACCCCTGGCCACCTGTATGGCAAAGCTGCAGGAGGCAAGGTGTTTCAGGGCATGCACAAAGTACCCACTGAACCCAGCATCTCAGTAACACTATTGCCTGATACTGTTGGTAGTGGGGATAGATTCTAGGGTCCGTCTAATTGGATCTGGCCTTCCAGATGCCAACTTTCTGCCTGCTATCTGCCTAGGTCTGATCCCATAAGGCTTCTTACACCCCGACTTCTTTAGTAAAGAAATGGAAGAGTATTTAGCCATCACAAAACTACTTTGCCCTCATCTCTTCTCTGAGGCATACAGCTAAGGAAGGATTTTTGAAACTAAGAACAAAATACCTGTACTATAGCTTTTTAGCCAGCAGTGTTGTTCACAGCATAACACTTCATTTCTGATTGGGGTTGCAAAGGTCAGGCGATAGCAGAGTGAACTGCTGTTTTAATGCTGAGCAGTACATTTTGTGATCTTTGTTAGGTAGCCCATATGGAACAGCGTAGCACCCTAGCAAGAGGGAGGGTAATTCTTCTGGAATGAGTGAAGTGGTATGACTAGCAAGGGGCAGAGAGAAACATTTGATACTGATGGCTGGTGCCAAGATGAAGGCTGTTACCTACTGTGCTACAATTGCCTTGTATCAGCTTTTAGCAAAAATGAAATCAGCAGTGCAAGATATGGCAGGATATATAACTTCCACAAAGACAGCCAAGTTTATTTCTCCCATCGTTTACACCTTGTGTCAATCAGGGATAGATCCATGAAAGGCCCTGGAGTTACAAGAGGCATGGGGAAAATTGGGGGGGGGATGCTGATAGAAAAATGCTTTACTTTTTCAGTGGTAGCAAAACTTTGAAATAAGAAGCTAACAGATGGAATCTGATCTTTGTTTGGTGCTCATCTGTAGATTATTCCCCCCCCCCTTTAGGCACTCTCATATTGTAATGCAGTCTTCGCCAACATGGTGCCCTCCATATGCTTTGGGAAATGAGATGTGGAGAGAACAGAGATTGGCAAATTCGCTCATTCCTAGTTGCAGATGCCATGTTTATTGAGCACCTATCCTGATTTGTTAGCACAATGTTTGCAAGGGCAGGAGGTGGCCAACTGCCGAGGGTGAGCCCCGGAGCTGCCGCCTCTTCCTCGCTGCCAGGAGCATGCGCCTGTCCTGAGTGCAGCAGCAGCACCAAGGAAGGGACACATGGCGCGGGCTCCTCCTGGGCACCGCCCATGGCCGCTCCTCCTCACGCTGCTCTTCCATGCACTCTCCGTCGGTTTTGAGGTCCGTGAGCAGAAGCAGAAGCCACCGGGCCCCAGAAGCGCAGCCGCCGTGCCCGCAATGGGGAAGCCGCACGCTTAAGAACTGCCCAGCCCCATGGCGGCCGTGGCTCTTTCCTGAAGGCCTCGCCCCCCAGCTTCTTCGTCCCCACCAGCCCTTCCACTTTTTAAAAAGAGGACTCTCTCTCTCTGCTGCCCGCCCAGAGAGAAACGTGGGGGGGGGGTGCAGCAAGGGTCCTTGCGCCAAGGCGCCAGATAAGCTTAGGACAGCCCTGGCATGGAGTAAGGGAGTAGAGATCTTCTCCTTCACTTCAAGCTGCAAAATACTTTGAGCCCTCGCTATTGCTTTGAGAGCCAGTGTGGTGTAGTGGTTAGAGTGCTGGACTATCAACTAGGAGACCAAGGTTCTAGCCCCCCTTCAATCTTGAAGTTCACAGGGCGACCTCTGGCCGCTCACTGTCTCACCGTATAATCTATTTCACATAATGTTGTGAAGATAAGATGGGGAGAGCAAAAAGCCACATATGCCACCCTTGAGCTCCTTGGAGAAAAGTTTGGGGATAAATGTAATTGATTAATTAAACCATTGATTGAAAGGTGATACATGAATCTTCAAAAATTAAAAAAAACAAAGCCACAGTACACCAAATAACCCACCAGGTAATGAATCTGACATGTCACTGCACTGACCAGCTGCTTTGAGTGCCACAGAGTTTGTTTTTACATTGCCAACGGTCAAGCTGCTGAATGCTGAACATAGTTTTAACAATATTGATCTGACAAGTTCTGTTATTCTACCTAGCAGGAAGAAAATTGTTGTGCTGCTGTTGCTGCTGTACATGTGTGAGCACAGCTACGTGAAGGCAAAAAAAAAAAAAAGGTACAGCACAGCCTACTGTAATCTCAATTAAGTGCAAATAAAAGTGCAGGCTTTGACCAGCACAATTCTCATGAGTGCAAGTTTTTGTTCTTTTAAAGTAGAGTGCAGGTAGAGATAATACAAATTTCTTGAGATCTTAACTTTGCATACAACCTACCAGGCACTACGGTTCCAAAATCTTCCTTCAGTGGAGTCTAACCAGAATCCTCCCTAGGGCTCCCACTGAAATGTAACTGTATCTGGCAAATTGCATCAAAGGTGGTATTCAGCTAAGCTTCACTTGGAGGGTATGTTTATGTTGAATTATATGGGATGGTGAGCTGGAGTTCTTGGTTGTGTATCCCCCAGACTTTGCCACTGGCCATCTCTACATTCCCATGCTATGCAGGCTTCAGCTTTCAATCCTATTCTGATATAGTAAACAATGAATAGATACCATGATATGGTAATTATCTGACATAACAGAAAGCAATGATGCATGATAAAATACTTAGGGTTGCAAACGTTAATCACTTTAATTAGTAGATTAATCAAGCTTTAGTTGATTAATTGGGCAAATTTGAATTGGTGGGTCTGGGGCTAAAGAGCACATTTTAAAAGCTCTTTTAGCTTCAGTGTGTTATTACAAAATACAAACAAAAATATGAGAGGGAAATATTAGGTGGCATTTTCTTATAAGCAATGCCTGCTAAATGGTAGGTTGCCATAATTTACCTTAGTGTCCTCAAAAGGAAACCTATACAGATTCGATAAGAAACAAATTTATCTGAAAATGATTGAATAATGAATTAAAATTGTATGTTTAATCAAATAAAATCTTTAATTAGTGAACTGCATTTGTTTGTTTGTTTGTTTGTTTGTTTGTTTGTTTCAGTGGATTTCTGCCTCATCTTTTCTCCCAAAGGCAGCTCAGGGTGGTTAACAAATATATAACTATAACAATATAAAATACATTAATGACCAAAAAAATCCCAATTGAAATCCCAATAAATACATATTTTAAAAACCCAGCAGTAAGGTAAGTAGAAATATTCTTACACCTCTTGTTTTATCAGTATTCACCTCATTTGATTGGCCTTCATCCAGCCCATCACTGATTCTAGATTCCAGCCTCTCTTGATTCTGATGAAATGGAGAGGTAAAGCTGGACAGCATCCACATACTGTATTGATACCACCACACTTCAGATCTTCTTATGATTTCCCCCCAAGTGGCTTCATGTAGATTTTAAACAGCCTTAACTTACAACTTATGGTACATCAGTTTGGGTTGTTAGGTGATAACTGCAGCTATACAAAAATAGTAAGTGCAACCATTATAAATATATCCCCTATATTTCAATATATACTGTAATCCCATTTGCACAGTCCTTGCGTAAAGGTGGCATCACATAATTATAAAGTAGAGCTGCATTTCTGGCCCCAGTATTGAGTATGTTGCCTATAGATATCCATGAACTGGAACAGCTCAGGCATCCTATACACAAGGAACAGCTCAGGCGTAGGCTTTACCCCTGCAGATGATCGTGCTAATATTGACGTCTACAAACAAGACCAGGCAATGTACTCCATGGGATTCCTGGTGAGGGCCAGGACCACAGCTGAGTAATTACATGGTGACCCCTTCAGGTGAGTAACGTATGAAGGGGGCTTTTCCCTTTGAAAGTCCACAGGAGAAAAGTGCTTTCCTTTGGCACAATTGTCTTAAATCTGAACAATAATGTCCCAGTGAAGACAATATATTTCATCAAACCATAGATGTCTCCCTGAAAATACAAAAGAAAAAAGGGGGGTAGGGAAACTAGCTTTGAAATCGAGGGCTTTCCTTGCAAAATAAAATGTGGCCCCTTGTTATTTTTGTCTTTTGTCAACCTCTCAAATAGATGGCAGTCACGTTTACAAGCCTGTCTCTACTGAGAACGAAGATGCTCGTGATTTATAGCAAGTCATGTGGTTTGAAGGTTTAAGAAACTCTAAATTCATAAGATTCACCATAAAAGTGCCAAGAGTTGGAAATGAGTTGTTAATATCAAGAGCACTGTTAGCACATGGTACTGTTACTTCAAATATTTCGCTATGGGGGGGGAGGTTTTTTTAGTTCCTGCTCCTCTTGTTATTTCTTGTTCCAGTTTCTTGCTTACCACCTACCATTTGCTATAACTCCTGTTTGGCCTTATTTCCATCTGCCTTGCTGCTTTGCCTAGTCGCTGCCCAGGGTTGGGTATACAGTCGAGATTGGAAGGTGGTCTCATTTGAACACCAAAAGGAGCACAACAGTGAGGTGAGATAAACCTTCCCACCAACTGAAAGTATTGTGGTGTAGACAGAACACAGCAGGATGAACATACAGGGAAAGGGCAATATCCCCAAGCGGGCGAAAAGTTGCAATTCTGCTTGTAGTTTACAGTGGGAAAGCAATGATTTATTAGTACAAGGAGCCACCCAGGTAAGAAACAGCCCATAACTCCAAGCCGCTCCAGAAAATGCAAGTAGTCTACAAACTAGGGATACAGTAGTACCTCTACTTACGAATAACTCTACTTACGAATGTTTCTACTTATGAACGCCATCTTGGATGCGGTTTAGATAGGATTTTTTCTACTTACGAATTTTTAGATAGGGTTGCTTCAACTTACAAATTTTTTCTTCCAATGCATTTCTATGGGATTTGATTTACAATTTTTTTCGACTTACGAATGTGCGTTCCGAACGCATTAAATTCGTAAGTAGAGGTACCACTGTAGTTAGAAGTAGCCTAGCAGCCCTCAAAGTCCAGATAAATTGTCGGCTGTTTTGTTATCAAGTATGTTCAGCTGTTGATAGCCAACTTATCTACTCCCAAGATGCCTAGCACAATTACAGGGTTTCCCTGCTCATCTGCTGTTGTTTTCAAACAAGCCGTGCCCCTCAATTGTTCCATCCTCCCTCTGTTCATAGAAGATAAGGACATAGTAGCAGTATATATACAAATACAAATGCCACCTAGTGGTGCCCCTTTGGATTTGAAGCTGGTCTAGCCTAGGTATCACCATACCAAGACTTCCAGCCACATTTCAACCGGTCACCAAATAGGAACATAATAAAACATGTTTTTTTGACTACCAGTCGTTTTGACTACTAGGGTTGTTGTTGTTTTTTAATTATTAAATCCACTTCCAGATTTTTTCAATCTTAATTATTTGAACAAATGTAAGATGATGAAGTATGGTACAGTGGTGCCACGCAAGACGAATTTAATTCGTTCCGCGAGTCAATTCGTTTTGCGAAAAATTCGTCTTGCGAATCGGGGTTTCCCATAGGAATGCATTGAATTTTTTTTTTTGCCCATAGGAACGCATTAATTAAATTTCAATGCATTCCTATGGGAAACCGCGATTCGCAAGATGAATTTTTCGCAAAACAAATTTGTCTTGCGAGTCATCATCAGATCGCAAGACACATTCGTCTTGCGAAAAATTCGTCTTGCAGGGCATTCGTCTTGCGAGGTATCACTGTATTATGAAAGCTGAATTGCTTTTAAAGGTTTTTATGTTGTTGCACACTGCCCTGGTGTTTTGTGAGGGGTTGGTATATACTCTTATGAATAAAATATAAATACAATAAATGTAATAAAATACTATCCATCCTGAAAACCGATGCATACTGGCAGGAAATTGCCTAATAACTGTAGGATATGCTGGTCTGGGCAGCTAGAGAAAATTGCCCTCACACCTTCAGCTACAATCCTATGCATAGGATTCTGCCTGGAAACTGAGGTCCAGCACCGAGGGCCTTCTGGCGGTTCCCTCGTTGCGAGATGCCAAGTTGCAGGGAACTAGGCAGAGGGCCTTCTCGGTGGTGGCGCCTGCCCTGTGGAACGCCCTCCCAACAGATGCCAAAGAGGAAAACAACTACCAGACTTTTAGAAGACATCTGAAGGCAGCCCTGTTCAGGGAGGCTTTTAATGTTTAATAGATTATTGTGTTTTATTTTTCTGTTGGAAGCCGCCCAGAGTGGCTGGGGAAACCCAGCCAGATGGGCGGGGTATAAATAATAAATTATTATTATTATTATTATTATTATTATTATTATTATTATTATTATTATCCTGCTTGAAAATGTTCACTATTCGTTTAAAGCAGTATCATAGCATTTCAAACAGTCATAGCTTCCTCCAAAGGATCCTGGGAACTGCAGTTTGCTCGAGGTGTTGAGAGTTTTTAAGAAACCTCTATTTGCCTCACAGGGCTAGTTTCCAGAGTTTCCCAGGAAGAGAGATTGACTATTAAACCACTCTGAGAACTGTAACTCTACAAGAAGCCATGCAGGAAACAGATACCCAGTTCTGCCCTCCTTGCCTTATACATGCCCATAGCTGCCAAGTTTTCCCTTTTCTCGCGAGGAAGCCTATTCAGCATAATGGGAAATCCCTTTAAAAAAGGGATAACTTGGCAGCTATGCATGCCATTTCTTCCACTATGCACTCAGATTCGCCCCAATGATACTATGAACAGGTACTATGATAGCTTCTGGTTCCAGCACAACAGGTACAGAATACGACACAGCTTCATCAATGTGAGCTGTATTTCACTGTCAGTATGCCTAAAAGGCATGTCTAGTATAATTTCCCATATATAATTAAGAGAATGCTTCCTAATATTGTTTGCAGCCTGATTTTAGATCCCTTTCCCAGTCAGCAAGTCACAGTTTCATTTCACATAGTCTATAAAATGTCAAGCAGCATGTAAATTTTTACTCTGTAAACACGGACACTTCATGGATTGCTTTATAAAACACAAGGAGGTAAATTTAGCCAACCAATGTCAGAAACTTTACAAAAACAAACACTGAAGCTAAGGCGTAAGAAAGTAAGGAAATGACAACTTAATGGCAAAAGCCATGTCTTCGAACAGCTAGGCACCATGGTGTGACCTTTATTTACTTTTTATAATGCCCCCCAGTGTGCCTAAGTGTTGGTGGACATATGTCATGTTTCATCCTCAAGGGCCTAAGTGTGAATTTCCTGTTATTTTTCACCCCAACTTTAAAAATTGTTTCAATGCAGTGTTTGTTGGAGGGACTTCATGCATTTTATATACTGTCAGCGACTAGCCATGAGAAATCACAGCTGCAGAGAAAAATAATGAGGAAATGTACACAGAAGGAGAGGAAAAGGAAGGCTTTGGAGCCGAACTTTCAGCCCAGGCCCTTTGTGTGCATTTCCTCCTGAGGGCCAGTTTTACATTTGCATCCAGGTTGCTGCTATTCTGGTCTCCAGGCACTCGGACCCACAAACTTTGAGGCTTCTTCACTGCTGCCCCAGTCCATTGTTGGCCCCTATCTGTCAATGAACAAGAACCAGAGCAGCAGGACCCATCACCAGAGCCAGAAGAGCCTCTGTCTCCACAAATACAGGCTCTGAGGTGTTGGGAGCAGTGGGAGGAACACTCTAGAAGGCTGAGGGAGGCAAAGGCCAGGTGGGGCTCGCTAGCTCTGAGAGGATGCATATGATTCCTCAGCCAGAGTAGGCTTGGAACAGGTGAGGGTCACATGCTTTGTCAAGCCCAGATGCTGCAATCAGCATGCAAAGCACAGAAGGGAAGCAGAGCTGAGGTGCCGTCTGTTCAGCTGCTTGTGTTGGTGGACTTCCGCTTGGTTGCTCCTGGTCCTCTGCAGGACTGTGCTTTGGACATGTGGCTTGACCCTGGACTGGGAACTTGACATACTGACTTGCTGCCAGGTAGGCCAGGACTTCAGGATACTGGAGGAATATATAGCCAGCATGCCCAGTATATGTTGATAGCTTTATTCTCTGTGAATTCTTCCAATCCCTTCTAAAAGCTGCCATAGTGGGGCAGTCAACAGTACATCTTGGCATATCAAATTCCATAGTTTAACCATGTTCATGGCAAATTTTCCTTTTGTCTCTCTTGAACCTCCTACCATTCAATTTTATTGAATGGATCACTCCTCCTTCCCTTTCCCTACAACTTTACCCTCAAGCAGCAGCACCACTCTCAATGATTTCATCCTATAAAGCCACGTCACTCTACCCAATATGAGGATAATCTGATAAACTGGGGGGAACTGATCTCAAAACCTCTCCACTCAGGGTAGAAGACAATTTGATTCTGTGTTTTTCAGTGGGTCAGTCAGTTGGCACTTTCTGCCACTCCTTTTCCATGCCCACCGCTACTTCACTGCTTTCATCTCTTTTTCAGCCATGCTCATAACTATTCCTGGTCTTTTAAAATGATCATTTAAAATGGCATGTTATGTATGAATCGAAAATACCAAAGTTGCTCCTCATAGGCAAATTCAAATTTGAGGGGGGTGGGGAGAGAGGATTAACAACGATACAATGCCCAAATAGGGGCAAACCCTTATTTGGTGATGACAACACCAAGTTGCTGTGGAACCTCCAGGTCCTGGGTACAGCTATAGTAGCATCCCACACACAAGGATTTATGGGGAAATTATGGAGTTAGAATGAACTCCATGCCTCCTCCTCCAGTTTTTCTTCTCTTGATTTGGATTTATCCACAAGACTCAGTGAGTTGGACTCACTGGGAGTTCGACTCAGAGTTGCTCTCAGCTAGGTTTCCGCTTCCCCCTGTACTCCCCTTAAAATATGCTCTAGAAGGTTCAGAAGCTTTCCAGAAAAATGGGGGAGGGGTGTAGCATGGAAGGCCAAAGGGAGAATTGACAAAAATTGCCTCCCACATCCTTCCATTCTCAGAAGCTCGACCTGGATTCACGCTCCTTCCTCAGACAGGAGGATTGTTTCCATTGATGGAAGATCTCCTTTGGAGCTCATCCTGGGAAATCATGATAAATGGATTTGATCAAAAGAAAAAAGCCCTTTTAATAGTGCTGCATATGTTACATTATAGTGTTGGTGGAACTGATTTCATTGAGGCCTGCAATTCAGTTATTCTTGCTCTCTTACATTCTCTTCACCATTTGGCTTAAAGGTAGGAACAACAAATGTGGCTGAGAATGTGAATAAGGCGCACTGAATTCAATGGGATTCCAGTGGCATGCCTAGGATTTCACTGTTGCTCTTTCCCCCTGGAGTAGGCTGGTTCTTGCAGGTGCTAGGAAGATGTTCCTCCCAATTTGCAACACTGCATGACAGATAAGCCTGTGACTAACGATTATTGCTTCTTTTGACATTTCTGCCATTCTTAATTTTATGAGGCTCTCTCGGGTCATTTTGCTGATCCTCAGGAGATTCTTCACGGTGTATGAGGGAAGTGACTGGACTCACTTGGACCCAATGCTGTAACTCTTTTATGTCTAATGGATAGAGAAAGTGGGTTGTATCACTCCATGCATACACATCTGGTATCCCTTGGTTGTGAATGTGACTCCAGATGGTGATCAAGAAGGTGGTTTTATAACCCACTTTAAGACAACTGTCTGCTGACAAGATATGTGTTTTCTTCCCCCGAGAGCATGCTGCTCAGATGGATAAGTGCGAGTGGTTGAAATTTGGTTGTTAACTCTGAATAATAATAATGCTTTGCATATCCACAGCATCTTTTATTCAAGGATCTCAATGCACTTAAAAAAAATGCTAGCCATTAATTGGATCACATCATAACTAACTAAAGGCCGGTAGCTAATGTCATAATGTTCCAGTTTACCAGATAAGGAATCTTGGCACTGAGTAGATGATATAGAGTTGCCTATAATCATATACCCCAAACAGTTTTATTTCTGATGATTCCTTCACCAGGGCCTAATTTGGACCATAATCAACAGGAACTACCGTATTGAGCAGGTTGACAAGCATCCCTGCAATTTAGTTGTGGGTTGTTGTTTTTCTAAAAAAAGAAATACCTGTCCGTATTCTCCAAGGACTACTGGTATATAGGCAAGATTTTGGCTTGGGGCTTCAGTGAATGGCTATGGCTAGTTCTTCGTGTGACAAAGGGAGAGGGCAGCCTCATTTCAGTGTCAAGGGTGGGTTGTCTATTGTCTGCATTGTTCTGTATTTAATTCTCTCTTCCCTCCCTCAAGTAGTACAGTCTTAAAGATTGTTTTGTGGCAGAGAAAACACCTGGGTGGTTTTGGGGTTTTTACACGCAGTTTGCCCCCTTGAGTGTTCAGCACTTTCCCCATCTCTTAGCAGCGTGGTAACTGCAGTTTATAACTTCAGAATACATATTGTGCAAATGAGAAAAGCGGGGGGGGGGAGGCAGTGAGGGGGGGCAAAGTGAGATTATTATTTTTTTACTCCTTGACTAATACTGACGACTAGGGGGGAGGGGTTTCCCCTCCCGAGCTCAGAATGCAGCTCTGAATTATACAAATGTTACTGTGAAAAGAATAGAAGACATGTTCTCCTAATCCCTTCGAGAGGGTGAAGTAATGGCAAGGGAGACAAAGAATGAAGTGTGGGTGGGCAATATTGCCTGTTCATTTCCTCTGCTTAGCTCCTGATTGTCACTCCTGTGCCTCTGAGCTGCCCATAAGCTTCCACAGCACTAAAGGTACAGTGGCTTAATTATGTAGCCTGCTATTTGCTAAGGTCTGAGCCGCATCCCACATCTGAGGCAGATTGGATTATTACGCCAATTTATTGACACATTTCCCCCCCTTTAGCTGCTCATCCTTCGCTTCAGAAGCATAAGAATAGGTATTTGAAACACTGCAGTGTTATGACACAATTTATATTTTAAAAAGCAATAATACGTGTAACATTATTCTTTTCCTTTTTAAAAAACGAAAAGATCCAGCCAACAACAACAACAACAAAATCCCTTGAATTTAAAATAATGGATACCTGTAAGTAGGAACTCACTTGAGAGATTTTGCTCAAGTAACATATAACTATCAGTGGATCATCCCAAGGGAATTGATGCTGTATCTGGCAGAAGCTGTTTGCAGCGGAATAAACAGACAAGTGCTCCATATATCATCTTAAGTAAGACAAATAAAGTTGCGTTTCCGCCTTACAACGATGTCATTGTCAGTTATATAAGAATAATTCGGTATGACTTTTTATGAATCTTTCCCCTGTGCAGAAGTACAATGGCCTAATTTTCTACCCTGCATATTATAAATAATTGTCCTCCTTCAGCAGTCTAATGCCAAACCAAAACTACTCTCCTGCTGAGTAGAGAGGTTTGGTACGTACACATTGCTACGGGTGAGTTATTCGCCCTTCAGCAAAAATGGTAGCCTATCCCTGCGCCCTTTGCGCTGGCTGTGCAGGTCACTAAAAAGGGGTGATGAAAAGGGAGGCTTTAAAACAAGTCTCCCCAGCTGTTTTTGGACCTTTTCACAGTATTCACCTCACATTTTTTTAGACAACACCTAAAAGTATTAAGCGGGACACGGGTGGTGCTGTGGGTTAAACCACAGAGCCTAGGGCTTGCCGATCAGAAGATCGGCGGTTCGAATCCCCGTGACGGGCTGAGCTCCCGTTGCTCGGTCCCAGTTCCTGCCAACCTAGCCGTTTAAAAGCACGTCAAAGTGCAAGTAGATAGATAGGTACTGCTCCGGCGGGAAGGTAAATGGGGTTTTCATGTGCTGCTCTGGTTCGCAGAAGCAGCTTAGTCATGCTGGTCACATGACCCAGAAGCTGTACGCTGGCTCCTTCGGCCAATAAAGCGAGATGAGCACCACAACCCCAGAGTCGTCCACAACTGGACCTAATGGTCAAGGGTCCCTTTACCCTTTACCTTTAAAAGCAGGCTTCCTCAAACTCAGCCCTCAAAGCCATTTTTGGACTACAATTCCCACCATCCCTGACCACTGGTCCTGCTAGCTAGGGATCATGGGAGTTGTAGGCCAAAAACATCTGGAGGGCTGAGTCTGAAGAAGCCTGGTATTAAGGGTAAAAGTGGCAAGCAAGTGTTTGAAAACAGACAGGTGCACTTTTCGGAGACCCGGGATTTTCTGCAGCTCCCTGTTGCATGTAGAATGTGTGGCAAATTCAGGTTTGCTGCTGGGTAATATGTGAAACAACATTGAGATGTTGCCACTGCATTTATGAGGCAAATCTCATAGGTAAGAACATAAACAGAAACCTGATGGATCAGACCAAAGGCCTAACTAAACCATCATCCTAGTTCCTACAGTGAGCAACTAGATCCCTTTTGAAAGCTCAGACCAGGACATGGGTGCAATTGCCTTCTGCTGATGCTGTTCCTCAGTGGCTCCTTATTCAGAGCTGTACTGCTTCTGATCCTGGAATGCAAGCCATGATAACTGATGGTCTTCTTCTCCATGAATTTGCCCAATCCCATTTTAGTGCTGTCTACATTGATGTCCATCACCACATCTTGTGGCAGTGAATTTCATTGTTTAATTCTGTGTAGTACTTCCTTTTAACCAAAAATAAAATAAAAATCCCCACCTCCCGACTAATCATTAGGAAGAACTTTTTGACAGTAAGAGGAGGTTGACAGTGAAATGGACTCCCTCAGAAGGTGGCGGACTCTCCTTCCTTGGAGGTTTTTAAGCAGAGGTTGAATAAGCATCTTGTCAGGGATGCTTTAGTTGAGATTCCTGCATTGCAGGGGGTTTGACTAGATGACCCTCAGGGTCCATTCCAGCTCTACAATCCTATGATTCTAAGGAATTTCTCACCATATATACAGTGGTACCTCGACTTACGAACGACTCGACAACCGAATTTTTCGACTTATGAATGGGGCAAATGGCCGCACGCTTACGAATTTCTCAACATCCGAACGGAAACCGCGGCAGTTTTAGATAGGTTTTTTTTCGACTTACGGATTTTTAGATAGGGTTGCTTCAACTTACGAATTTTTCCGTTTCCAATGCATTCCTATGGGAAATCGCGTTTCCAATGGCGCTTTTCGACTTACGAATTTTTTGACCTACGAAGGTGCCTTCGGAACGGATTAAATTCGAACGTCGAGGCATCACTCTATTTGTTTCCACATACTCAGGCATATGCACACACATCTATTTAGCTATATATGATACTTGACTGATTTGAATATGCATGTATCAACCTACGCTCTTGCCATACACATGGGATTAAGCGTGCCTTCAATTACATTTATAGTGCACCTTTATCCGATTCCCTTGCACCCTACTAATTAATCTTTTTTTCTGCAAGGACTACTTATTATACTCATTATAACACTTCTGAGCAGTTCAAAAGCCTTCAATGCTTTAAAAAAATAATGCTGTGAGAATTCTTTTTCTTTTCTGTTTCTCATTTCTCAGTCTCTGTCTCCAGTGAAAAACATAGGCTTGGGCCCCTTGTAGACCTCTGTCCACTGCACCTTCCAGGAGGAACGTTTAGCAGTGTACTCTCAAAGAAAGTGTGTTATTTTTACCATTGCAAACGTGGAAAGCCCTGTCCAAGGGGCTTATCAACAGCATCCTATGGCATGTGCCATATTCTTTTGCTCTACCCACCCCACCCTCTTCATTCTCGGGTCCCTTTGTCAGAAGGAATCTGAAAAATAAAAAATATCAAGAAATCGGGGAACTTCAGAGTTCACCTTTCTAGCCATGCCGGGTTCCCTCAGTATCCAGCTACTGTTTTCTCTAAACCACAAGTGCATTTTAATTTCTTTGCTTACAGTAGGGATAGTAGGGTAACCTTTCTTTCCCATCAACTCTTTCCACCAGTGCTGCATGATTAGGCTCTATTGGGATTTTTCCGTAGCTCATCAAGTCCTGCCGAAGTCTTTCAGTGTTCTTCTCATCCCCCTGCGGGACCAGTTGGATGAGTTTTATTTCTAGTTGTTCACCGGGGTGATCAAATTTCCTGATTATCCATAAGCAAATTGATCATGCTGCATGCTACAAGCACCAGTTTGGGCTGCATATTTTCCAGCGCAAAGCTGCAGTTATTTTGTGCAAACACAGCAAGGCTCTGTTTTACTGCTCTCCAATGGAAGCATTCAAAGTGTCAGTTCATGAGAGAGAAAAGGTATCAATTTATATTTTCTCAGATAAGGTCGCTTTTAATTATATTTGCTTACCTGGGAAAAAAATTCCTTTGGGCAACCTTGTGTAAAGACGAGTTGTAAAGATACATGGTCAGTTCTTGGCGCAATTTGTCTAAAAGCATCATCCAGCGTAACATGAAGCAGTTTTACAATTAGAAACCAGCTTGTCCGTATCTCCATAACAAAAGACTGGAATTTCAGTTTGAGTTTTTGCTCTGTCAAATTTGGACGGACGAGGTTGAGACATTTGGATGGTTATAACTTCAAATAAAGGAAGGAAATGGCAAGCACATTCTAGGATTTGGCATGGGGCACATATAAGCAAGGGCATGCTTTCTCTCAGTGGACGCATTTCAAGCCTGGAATTCACCATGAGAGGAACAGGGTCCATAGAGTTACTGCACCTCTTTTTTTTCCCTTCTCCTGTTAATATGCACACAGCCCTTTAAACTTGAACTCCCTGGTGGAGAGAGGAAATGGGCCAATTACGCAATTGTCCCAATTATCAAAGTCTGCAAGGAATAGATGTTATGGGTAGGTAGTCACTTTTATGTCACAGTCTGTAAAAACAAGCATGGTGGAAAACATGAACAGAAATTATAAACTAAAGGCATGAAATAGAGGAGATAAAGGGGCAGGAAGAACAGCAACCTGTACCTTCAGCTGCCACCTTATTAGTCCTGTTCAACTATGTCATTACAGAGTTTTCTCAACATAATTTGCCAGATATGGTTACTGAATAACATTCGTTTGTTCCGTTACTGTTTTCTGTTACTATTAATACTTCCCCCCCCCCCCGTTCCCTTCCTCCACCACTACTACTTCTATTTACTATTTCTCTGATGTGCCAGCTCCTTTGCAGAACAAAGGAGTGATGCATAGCCATTGTTGTCACACTGGAGTTTGAGGAAGAAAACTTCAGAACTCATAAGTTTCCATTTTCTTCCTAGCATTAACAGAGTAACCTCATGTTTTCCTTAAGTTATGACGGTAAAAGCTTTGACTTTGCCAGAAAAACTTCTTTAGTTCTGGTAGCTTCTTACCCTCCAGAACCTGGTCCATAGTTCCTCTTCCAGGTTATTGCTTGAGTTCAGGTGGCCATATATTCTACTTCACAGGCCGCACAGTCCTCTGCTTGAAAGGCTGTCGGAGGACAGCCTGCTCTCTGAAGGCATCTTCCATCTCAGGAGCAGGTGAGGAACATCTTTCAGCGTGTGTGAATTTCTTCATGGGCAAACATCCAGGGACCACCTACCAGTGCTGGCTGGGGATGGTTTAGGGTGCATTTCAGCCACATAAAAGTCAGATGTGTCTACACATGCACACATCTCTCTTCATCCTCCACCCAGACGACTAAGAGGTATTAGTAATGACACATTCCAGTCAGGGAAAAGCACTGGAGGAGGGCATGGAGCAGGGGGATTGGCAAGAGGTGTGGCCTGGGGGAGTCAAGAGAAGAAATAGAGAGGCATGAAGGGTTGTATTAAGCTTCTAAGTATTGAATTCCTCGCCAGTGCTCTGTCTGAAAGACTGCCTGGTTTACATCTGGTTAAAAGATAAATAATCTAAAATGAAGAGGAGGAGACCTGGATGGCTTTAAAAAGGGATTGGACAAATTCATGGAGGAGAGGGCTCTCAAAGTCTGTTAGCTATGATAACTGTGCCCTGTGCTCTGGCTTTCGTCATGGTGTTCTGTTGCACCAGAAGCCGTTTAGTCATGCTGGCCACATGATCCGGTAAGCTGTCTGTGGACAAATGCTGGCTCCCTCGGCCTGAAAGCGGAGATGAGCGCCACACTCCATAGTTGCCTTTGACTGGACTTAACTGTCCAGGGGTCCTTTACCTTTACCTGCATCCACAGTTGGAGGTAGTAATGCATCTGAGTACAAGTTGCTGGAATCCACAGCAGCAGGGAGTGTGCTGGTGCTCAGATCCTGCTTGCAGGTATCTGGTTGAGAACAGGATGCTGGACTATATGGGCCATTGTCCCAAACCAGCTGGCTTTTCTTGTGTCCTTATGGCTGAGCAGGCTCACAGGTCACCTGGTCAAAAAAATTCTCAGTCTGCTTCTCAGTCTGAACACTCAGTGAGGACACTGCCAAAGTAGATGATCCCTTTTCCTCATTGATGCCCTGTATCTTTACCTCTGCCTACTTCTGACTAGAAGCGAAAGGAAAGTCCGATGCTGTAAAGAAAAATATTGCATAGGAACCTGGAATGTAAGAACCATGAGTGGAGGTAAGCTGGATGTGGTCAAAAATGAGATGACAAGAATAAATATCGACATCCTGGGCATCAGTGAACTAAAATGGAAGGGAATGGGCGAATTCAGTTCGGGTGACTATCATATCTACTACTGTGGGCAAGAATCCTGTAGCAGAAATGGAGTGGCCCTCATAGTCAACAAAAGAGTGGCAAAAGCTGTAATGGGATGCAATCTCAAAAATGACAGAATGATCTCGATACGAATCCAAGGCAGACCTTTTAACATCACAGTAATCCAAGTTTATGCACCAACTACCGGTGCTGAAGAAAGTGAAATTGACCAATTCTATGAAGACCTACAACAACTTCTAGAAATGACACCAAAGAAGGATGTTCTTCTCATTACAGGGGATTGGAATGCTAAAGTAGGGAATCAAGAGATAAAAGGAACAACTGGCAAGTTTGGCCTTGGAGTTCAAAATGAAGCAGGGCAAAGGCTAATAGAGTTCTGTCAAGAGAACAAGCTGGTCATCACAAACACTCTCTTCCAACAACACAAGAGACGACTCTACACATGGATATCACCAAATGGGCAGCATCGAAATCAGATTGATTATATTCTCTGCAGCCAAAGATGGAGAAGCTCTATACAGTCAGCAAAAACAAGACCTGGAGCTGACTGTAACTCAGATCATCAGCTTCTTATAGCAAAATTCCAGCTTAAACTGAAGAAAGTAGGAAAAACCACTGGGCCAGTAAGATACAATCTGAATCAAATCCCTTATGAATACACAGTGGAAGTGAGGAACAGGTTTAAGGATTTAGATTTGGTGGACAGAGTGCCTGAAGAACTATGGATGGAGGCTCGTAACATTATACAGGAGGCAGCAACGAAAACCATCCCAAGGAAAAGGAAATGCAAGAAAGCAAAATGGCTATCCAACGAGGCCTTACAAATAGCGGAGGAGAGGAGGCAAGCAAAATGCAAGGGAGATAGGGAAAGATACAGGAAACTGAATGCAGATTTCCAAAAAACAGCAAGGAGAGACAAGAGGGTCTTCTTAAATGAGCAATGCAAAGAAATAGAGGAAAACAATAGAATGGGGAAAACCAGAGATCTGTTCAAGAAAATTGGAGATATGAAAGGAACATTTCGTACAAAGATTACCATAATCAAGGACAAAAGTGGTAAGGACCTAACAGAAGCAGAAGACATCAAGAAGAGGTGGCAGGAATACACAGAGGAATTATACCAGAAAGATATGGAGGTCTCGTACACCCCAGGTAGTGTGGTTGCTGACCTTGAGCCAGACATCTTGGAGAGTGAAGTCAAATGGGCCTTAGAAAGCACTGCTAATAACAAGGCCAGTGGAAGTGATGATATTCCAGCTGAACTATTTAAAATTTTAAAAGATGATGCTGTTAAGGTGCTACACCCAATATGCCAGCAAGTTTGGAAAACTCAGCAATGGTCAGAGGATTGGAGAAGATCAGTCTACATCCCAATTCCAAAGAAGGGCAGTGCCAAAGAATGCTCCAACTACCGCACAATTGCGCTCATTTCACACGCTAGCAAGGTTATGCTTAAAATTCTACAAGGCAGGCTTAGGCAGTATGTGGACCGAGAACTCCCAGAAGTGCAAGCTGGATTTCGAAAGGGCAGAGGAACCAGAGACCAAATAGCAAACATGCGCTGGATTATGGAGAAAGCTAGAGAGTTCCAGAAAAACGTCTACTTCTGCTTCATTGACTATGCAAAAGCCTTTGACTGTGTCGACCACAGCAAACTATGGCAAGTTCTTAAAGAAATGGGAGTGCCTGATCACCTCATCTGTCTCCTGAGAAATCTCTATGTGGGACAAGAAGCTACAGTTAGAACTGGATATGGAACAACTGATTGGTTCAAAATTGGGAAAGGAGTACGACAAGGTTGTATATTGTCTCCCTGCTTATTTAACTTATATGCAGAATTCATCATGCGAAAGGCTGGACTAGATGAATCCCAAGCCGGAATTAAGATTGCTGGAAGAAATATCAACAACCTCAGATATGCAGATGACACAACCTTGATGGCAGAAAGCGAGGAGGAATTAAAGAACCTTTTAATGAGGGTGAAAGAGGAGAGCGCAAAATATGGTCTGAAGCTCAACATCAAAAAAACCAAGATCATGGCCACTGGTCCCATCACCTCCTGGCAAATAGAAGGGGAAGAAATGGAGGCAGTGAGAGATTTTACTTTCTTGGGCTCCTTGATCACTGCAGATGGTGACAGCAGTCACGAAATTAAAAGACGCCTGCTTCTTGGGAGAAAAGCAATGACAAACCTAGACAGCATCTTAAAAAGCAGAGACATCACTTTGCCGACAAAGGTCCGTATAGTTAAAGCTATGGTTTTCCCAGTAGTGATGTATGGAAGTGAGAGCTGGACCATAAAGAAGGCTGATCGTAGAAGAATTGATGCTTTTGAATTATGGTGCTGGAGGAGACTCTTGAGAGTCCCATGGACTGCTAGAAGATCAAACCTATCCATTCTTAAGGAAATCAGCCCTGAGTGCTCCCTGGAAGGACAGATCGTGAAGCTGAGGCTCCAATACTTTGGCCACCTCATGAGAAGAGAAGAATCCTTGGAAAAGACCCTGATGTTGGGAAAGATGGAGGGCACTAGGAGAAGGGGACGACAGAGGACGAGATGGTTGGACAGTGTTCTCGAAGCTACGAACATGAGTTTGACCAAACTGCGGGAGGCAGTGCAAGACAGGAGTGCCTGGCGTGCTATGGTCCATGGGGTCACGAAGAGTCGGACACGACTAAACGACTAAACAACAACAACTTCTGACTAGACCGCTGCTTCCAACTTCTTTAATCCTTGTTGGCTGCTCTGCTCAAAAGCCCAGCCCATGACACATAACTCAGGGGACAAATCCATATGGCCCAGAATTGGAGGGCACTAAATGGAGCTGTAGCACAGTAGAAGAGGTCCCACCTTAGGAGGCACAGGAAGAGATTTTGCAAGAATGTTTTGTGAGACACAGTCTCACGCTCCTTGGAAACGAAGAGTGAAAATCCCCGATTCTCTTTCTGAACCACTGGCTGGCTGGACAGAGTGATCAGAGAACCTAATGAATATTGCATCACCACGACTTTGTTTGGGAGACATGTTTGGAGACTAGTTGGGCAACTGTCTGCAGTATGCATTATCTTGGTAATGAAACAGCGCCACTGAGGAAAAAGAGATGTAAGAAGAAAAGTTTGAAACTGGGAGGAGAGGAGAGAGGGGAAAGAAGGAGGGTTCTTTTTAATGAACTGGAGAGCTGCAAGGATGGGGGGGGGGAGTGACCTGGTAATGGTTGTAAAGTTTAGGGGCTACTGTATTAGGGAGGTGATGTTTCTGTGCCAAGCTTTTTATTCGACACGCTTGTTGTAGCCGTGGGGCATGTCACACACTTGTGAGAACTTTACTGGAGTGTTGATGCAATATTGTGTCAGTAACTGAGTGATTTGTTTTTCCTCCGGACATTGATTGAAGAAATTCTTATTACATTTTATAGCTTGCTTGGCCTTACTACAAGAGTCAAGACATAAATTGGACCATAAATTGGCTTGTGTCGGAATCTACATTGAAATGACACCAAATACATGTCATCCTGCCTTTGTTTCAAGGAGCAGCAGGGATCTGCCACCGCTTGTCATCTTGATCAAATGCTAGTCCCCTCACAGCTTCACCATGTGCCACTCCTTTGAACAGCATGTACGCCTCAATATAAACAATCGCTTCTTTTGACAGTCCCTGTAATACCACTGGTAGGTCACTGGTGTCATTAATTCCGGTCAGGATTGCTTACTTGGCAAAAACGCTGTGGCAATAATTAGCAGCTGTAATAACTACTTGGGGCTTCCGATACTTGACCAAGTGCCAATTCGGTTGTAATTTTTCTTCTTCATTGGTCATACATACAGTTTTCAGAGGATTATATCAGGGGAGTAACATTACTACCAGTGGTACAGCACAGTGATAATGAGAAGCACTGCTGGAATGTTCCACTTTGCCAATATTAATGTCATATAACCAGTGGAGCACCAGTAGTACTCATTATCTAGATTATGCAGGTATAACTGGCATAACACCATACATCACAGTAGTTGTAAGCCGATAACTACTAATGTGTGTTTGTATACAAAGGTATGACAGGAATTAACCACCCCACTGTGGAATATGATCAAAGATATAACTCCTTTCAAAGATGGACATGTGCTGAAGGGCAATGATACATGAGAGAGCTTACCTATATGAGGGGATAAGGGAAATGTCACCAGTGATAGGCGTGTGTACGGGATCAAGATAAGCAATTCACAAGAACTTGATTGCTATTTGAAATTTGCTCATGTGGCAATTTCTCTCTCTTTTAGTTTGTATAATGCTTAATACTTCAGATAAGCCTCTAAGTAGTTCACAACATTTTAAAAACTTTAAATAGATATAAAATCTCCACATTTTAAAATAGCACAGAACCATTGGATAAGAGCCTCTCGGTTGTCTGCTTCCAATGAGCCTTCAGAAGTACCTACATACAGAATAAGACCATTTTTACATCCAGTGCAGTCATTCATCTGAGGTAGATTTGTTTCTGGTGGGTTACTAACGGGTTCTCCACATGGGGTTTGCCACATGGGTAAATTTGAATGGGGCGGTTCCCACAATCCTTTGCTAATAATGCTGTTAAATCAGCACAATACTTTCTCATTCTTCTAATTTCCCCCTACATAAGCTTAGGCCCCTTACACTGTCTGTCTGCCATTCTCCAAGGCAACAACGGCTAACCTTTGGCCCTCCAGATCTTTTTAGATTACTTCTCCCATCATCCCTGAAAGTTGGAGTCCAACAACTGGGGGGGCCTCAAGTTCTTCACTCCTGCTTTAGGGATTCAGACTGGAAAAGCTTCCTGCTGGTATAGCAGAGGCTTTTTTCAGGTTCAGAGTGCTCTGTTTCTAAGTTGCAACTGCCTGCAATAGTAATATGCTTTAAATCAAGTTTGTATGACAGTAGAAGAGCTGTAGTCCCCAACACAGACACATATTGCATTAGTACCGCTGTGCTGCCCCCCCCTCCCCAACATGACCACCAGAGGTCAAACATCTCATTTTAGGAAACCTGGAATTAATAGTATTAATTTATGTAACTCCAGAGCAGTTGTTGCCACCTGCAAAAGGTACTCTGTGCATGTTTCTACGCCCTACAAGGAAAACAAATACCCCATCTGCAGAATTTGGTTGTGTATATGAGTCTATTGCAAAAGACTATAGAGACACGTTGTCATTGGCAGAACTGTAGTGTGTTGCAGTCAGTAAATAAATTGCAACTGTGGATTAAATTGATTTGCGTCACATAGTTGCAAAGTTAATAGTCTCTGCTGTGAGTGTAGCAGGTATATGCATATAAATAAAAATTGACAGAAAAACATACAGATGCAACAGCAAAGTAAGGACAGCATACAGAACTGAAATATGTTTTTTTTCGAACAAGGAAAGCGAGACTTGAGCAACAAGCACATTTGACATAGAAAGTATTATTATTATTATTTATTGAATTTATATACTGCCCTATACAAAATCAAAATATAAAAACACAAAATATATAACCAAAATAAAAACAACAACCCAATAACACCCCCAACCACATTTTAAAAGGGCACCAACCAATCAAATCAACCAAAGGCCTGGTTAAAAAGGAACGTTTTTGCCTGGAGCCTAAAGGTGTATAATGAAAGCGCCAGGCAAACTTCCCTGGGGAGAGCATTCCACAGATGGGGACCCACTGCAGAGAAGGCCCATTCTCATGTTGGCACCCTCTGCACCTCTCAAGGAGGAGGCACACAAAGAAGGGCCTCAAGAGGATGATCTCAGGGTCTGGGTAGGTTCATATGGAAAGAGGTGGTCCTTGAAGTATTATGGTCCTGAACCATTTAAGGCTTTATAGGTCAAAACCATCACTTTGAATTGGGCCCAGAAACTAATTGGTAGCCAGTGCAGTCGGACCAGGATCGATTTAATATGCTCAAACCATCTTGCTCCGGTGAGCAACCTAGCTGCTGAATTCTGCACTAGCTGAAGTTTCTGAACTGTCTTAAAAGGCAATCCTACATATAATGCATTGCAGTTATCTAACCTTGAGGTTACCAGAGCATAGACAACAGTAGTTAGGCTATCTCTGTCCAGATAGAGGCGTAGCTGGGCTACCAGTTGAAGCTGATGGAAGGCACTCTGGGCCATTCCAGTCTTCTCTGGAATGAAATAAACAGCAATCTTAATTCAGTCTATTGCTGTCTATAAATCAAACCTTTTGGTTGTTTTTTAATGAAATTTTAAAAAATATTTTAAAATTACTAATTTTATTAAGCCATCAAACTAATATACATCTGTATGGTAACAGATGCTAGCCTAGTGTACAATGTGCATTCTTTGCTCCACCCACTATTTTCTTCTGGCACATGACCATCAAAAGGTTGCACAGAAGGGAATGAGACCCTCCAGCTGGAAAATGTTCTCCACCCCTATCTAATGTGTACAATAAATCTAAATCAATCCATCTAAAACCATTGTCATGTAAAACAACATGAATTGCTTTTGTTTTGATCATTCTTCCCATTCACAATAATGTCATAATTCATTTGTAGAACAGACCGGAGGGCGGGAAGATCTGTGTTGTGACTATAATGGTAGGACCCTATTTGAAAACTATGATCGTTTACTGAATTATTGTCACCAAAATGTAAAAAGGTCACAGGACAAATGTATGGAAGTGCAATTAGCCTCATACAACAGAATATTGAGAGGCTGACCATGACTTCATTCAGCTGAAGCAGTGCTGTACTTTTAACATTACAATGCCATGGCTTAACGCCGTTCTCTTGCAGCAATGGGTAACTGTGCTAAAACCAGTGGAGACACAGCGTCATAAAAGACAGAAGTCTGTTCAGCATAGTCTAGTCTATATCGATCTTAGGTCGACTGATCTTGGGTTATTTAGTGGCCCTCTTTAAGTACAAAGTGGTTCTCTGCTTGAAATAACCAACCTCTGGGATCACAAGTAAATAATGTATTCGCGGATGCAGAGCTCTCATACTTGACTGCAGCATCCACCCCTTTTGAATTTTGAATCGGTGTTTGAATAAGAGCTAGCAGGAACCAATCCTTGTGAATCCACAATTCATAAAGCAGGTGGGTCATGTATGGACCTACCTGCCCCTTATTTCATGCCCTGCCTTGAGGCCCATGTCCTCCAAGCCCAGTTTCTCATCCTCTTTTGAGCTACATAGGCATTAGTGGCTTAAAATCCGGCACGGTTGTTTTTCGCTGCAGTGTTTCAAGTCACATTTTTGCATCAATGTACACACTAGGAAAAAGGGCAGGGAGTCTCCACTCAGCGCACAGTGCCTGATTTGTCTCCCGATACCTTTGGCCTGTTCCTATTCAGTGAAGCTGCCATCTGAGCATGAGCAAAAGCTGTCTGAACTGTACACACCTCAACTTAACTGTGGGTTGTATTTTCAAATCAGATGGAAGCAAGTTTGAGGGGAAAGTGCATTGAACAGAAGTATTTCTCAAGAAACTTCAAGATACAGGTGGATAGTGGCTAACATTATGAGTACAGTGGAACCTCGGTTTGCAACCGCCTTCGTTTACGACGAACTCGGAGAGCGACCACCGCGGACCTGGAAGTATTTACATCCGGGTTCCGTGCACGCGGATGCACAGATGTGATCTGCACAGCTCATGCATGTGCAGAAGTGCTCTATCGGTGCTTCGCGCATGCGCAGAAGCGTGCCTTCGGCGAGTGACGAACTCAGGGAGCGACCGGCTCCCCGGAACGGATTGTCATCGTAAACCGAGGTACCACTGTACTTTACTTTACACCCCAGCAGTGGAAGTGCACTAGGACCCAGAGTAAACACTAACATGTATACAGTACAGCCTTGTATTTATCATTCCTCTCCAACTGCCACCCACTCTTTCTGGTTCCATGGAGTTTGCTCTAAGGATAGCCATTTTTGCCCCTCTTCTGAAGCCAAGATGATCCCAGCTGAAGGAGAGAGTCAGTGGCAGGTTGACAGTGGTGGGAGGTTATTTAGCTGAGCTCAGAGAATGTGCCCCACATATACCCCAAGGTATCGCCCCACTCCAGTATCTTTCCACAATGAGGGCAATGCAATACTTTCCTTAGCTGAGGCATGCATCATTCCCAGAGTGGTTTAACAACCAATCCCTCTTTCCAGGGCACTCTGGGAATTGTAGCTCTGTGAGTGGGTGTCCTACCAGCTATCAACACCCTTGGCAAACTACAGTTCCCAGAATTCTTTGGCTGTTTAAAGTGGCATAATACTGCCTTAAATGTGCAGATGAGGAATTGCCCTGAGTCCATTAATTTTGTTACTTAGATGTTTCTGCACCACCACCCTTCAGCATGGAACCACAAGGTACAACAAACTAGAATGCACTGGTACATATTTCTAAAACGAAATTTAAACACCAATAAACAAAATAAACTCAAGCCTACACTAAAACGACAGAGGGTATGTTAAGTACGGGTGCTGACCATGCTGCTTGCCACACACTAAACAGTTACTGGTCCTGAGGCCCAACAGCTGCTCAAAGAGCTGCAACAGGTGAGGAGGATGCCAAAGACCTATTCAGCTATGGAAGGCAGTGCATGGCATACAGGGACAAGGGGAATCAATGTGAATCGCAAATGTCATGCCTAGATAAAAGTTGAGCAGAAATATGTTGTAGTACAAGCTACAGGAGGAAAAAGGATGCACCCGGATATTTTATGCCTCGCCAAGTCGGGCATGACAACTCCGGAGAAAGGGACTTGTTTTTCAACTCCATTTGACAAGGCAGGAGGGGGTTCCATAGCAAAGAAGCACCTCGAGTCAATTGTAAATTCTCTGCCTTGTTATCATTCAGAAATCTGCAGAGTCGCAGCAGGGAAGGAGCGATGTGTGTTTTACAAGAACTGTGAAAAGCGAAATTATATTAGGAGGTCTACCTAAGCAGCAGTTAAGGGGCTCTCGACACTGCTGTCCAATGGCCAAGGTCTCAGGGGCCTGGCTGGGAAAGAAACACAAATGTACTCCAGTTTGAAACTTGCAGCAGCCGCTATTAACTGCTAATGATGGTGACTCCAGGAAATCTGTCTGTGTGCTACCTCAGTAAAAACAAGGCCAAGCAATCTTTATTTTGAAAGTGATGGATCAAATTGCCACCTTGCCCCTTGCTTAGCTTCCCATCTCCATAGCCAATCTTTATTATGAAGATTGATAAAATCTGTATCATTTAACAGCAAGAATTAAGGGGGGGTTCAGCCATATAGTCTGTGAGCCTATTGCAAATTAAGGCTATTAAAATCTGGTGGGGGGAGATGGATACTTATCCCTTTGTTATATGGAATTTTGAGCACTTAAAATCAAAATTGGTGGTTTTGTACTTGATGGGGCATTTGCTTTGCCAGCTTATTTTTCTGGTTCGCACAACCAATATTTCAGAGTCATAATTAGTCTTCACAAATAAATGGGATTTGGGAAACATTTCAGTTGCCTTTTAATCTTTAAGAGCAGGCATAGGCAAACTCGGCCCTCCAGATGTTTTGGGACTACAACTCCCATCATCCCTATCTAACAGGACCAGTGGTCAGGGATGATGGGAATTGTAGTCTCAAAACATCTGGAGGGCCGAGTTTGCTTATGCCTGTTTAAGAGGAATAAAAGAAGAACAGTGACACTTTAAGTGCAACACAGAGCAAAGCTACCCTACTTAGCCAGACTCTCTTGTCTGTTGTTTGAAGAATGCAAAAGAGCCCACAGACGGAACTAAAAGTCATAGCCATCAGCATTTTAGCAAATCTGATCATAGCAATCCCATTCACCCAGCCTTATGTTCATGCATTTGCATTGCATGTAATGCATAGAATCTAAAGCATCTGTCCAAGGAGAGCCAGAACGTGGATCAGCTTGGACAATGATATATCTGCTTAAGAAGGCAAGCTTCTGCTGTCACAATAATAATAATGAAATGGAATGTTTCTGAGCACATGCAAAGTGATTTTCCTCCAAAGATTAATGAAGGGGTTACAACAATGTGTTCACTCTCATTCTAGACATTTTACCTTACAAATTAAGCTTTGCTAATGACAGGGGGGAGAGATGCCAATATAAACAACCGGGTGCTGGACCAGCTCTTGGGGCGAGGAGAACGTGAGTGATGTTAGAGGGTTGTCGCCAACAACACCTGCACACCCTGCCTTGCAGTAATTCTCAGAATTCACTGGAAGTATCTGCCATGAAAATTGCTGGAGAAAGATTGGTGATGCTGAGCCTGGTTCAATAGAGCTTTCCCCCCAGACAACTGGGTATAGGATTGCAGCAGTAATGGAAAGCTAACTGCCAATGCAATTCCCCCCACCGCAATATATATAGCACTTTTCATTTGCAAACTGCTTCCCCCCAAACAAAATTAGGGTGGAGTATTGTATATTCTAGAATAGACAAGGACAGGACAGTGTTTTGCTCAATACCTTATCACAAAGTAAAAAAAGGGACTTTATCTTTCCCGTTATCAGAGTGGCTCAGGACCAATGGAGCCAACTCCTAGTGGTTTGAGGTGCCTTCGTCCTCCCAATAAAATAATTGAGGGGGTGGGCCCCGCAAAGTTGATGGGCATTGCCATTCAAATGACGTGTGTGTGCCACGTCATGTGATCGATTATGCTAAGCGTTGCTTACCTGGCCCCATCATATTTTATTCAAGTTTGCACCCCTGTTCAGGGCAATGTACTAGGTTCCTCCATCCATTTTATCCTCACAACAACCCCATGAGGTAGGTTAGGCTGAGAAAACAACTGGCACAGTGTTAAACAAAAGGTCTCTGGCTGAAGAAGGATTTGTTCTGTATCTACCTGGTCCCCTGGATATCATAGCCCACTATCACTAGAACATATGGTTTACAGGTTAGCTCTTAAACACAAGATGCAGAGGCGCTCTCTCTCTCTCTCTCTCTCTCTCTCTCACACACACACACACACACACACACACACACACACACACAAAAACTCTCCAAGGGCATAATTTTTTTTTAAGAAAAACAATTACTCTCCTTGGCCATCCATGGTTCAAGCCAGGTCCTCAAAAGCTAAGGAATCAAAGATGTTCAGTCCTTTACATCCAGTTCCATCCTGCAGGGCTAGCTAAACCGTGGGTGATCACCCTTGCTATGCCTGCTGTAATTTTGCAACACAAAAGGGATTCTTAAGGATGACATTTCTGGCCATTTCTCTGTCTTCCCATGCTTTTAGAGGTTTAATGTTGAAGCATTATCTGAAAGTTATTTCTTCTTTCTTGTTGTTTGTTTGCTTTAATAAGCATTTAATGGAGCTCTTGGGAAAGCTAATAGAGTTGCCTTGGGGACTTGAACAACATCCCAGTATGCTCCGCATAAATTTGCTTTAGCTGCAGGTGAACAAAAAGTTATGTTAAGCAAGAAAAAGAAGGTAACAGCTGCTGCATCCCTTTTGATAGCCTGGGGACAATTGGCTACCTAGCGACTGGCAAATTCTTATCCTCTTCCAACCTACAAGGAAAAACAAAGAAAGGGAAAGTCATTCTTACCTCATAAAATCTCTCTCTCTGATTTATCAAAGAAGGAAAAACATGTTAAGAACAAAGAATTGAGGGGGGTGGCAGAAATAAATGCAAGAAAGGCCCAAATGTGATGAACACGGTTTGGTGGCATTTTCTTTTTCCCATTCCCCCATCAGGCCTCTCCCCATCCCCCTCCTTGAGGAAGATAACTTTATATTTTACTGTCTTATTAAAGAAATGTGTTTTGGAAGTCTGCCACTGTTAACAGTATCTGAAGGATTTAGGGTTGCTGAAATGCACTTGAAGATTTAATTCTGCTGACTTCAGCTCTGATCCGAAGTAAAAACTGTAACCTTAGATTAAATGTTTAGCACTAGATATTGCAATTGCTGTTCCTTGTCATAAATCCTTGTGTCTATTGCTGTTCCAGACAGCTCTCTGAGGGCTTTAGCCTCTATAGGTAACACAATGTTCCTGTCACATGAATTTCTTTACCATTCTGGATATGTGCTTTAAACCTCTTAAGTATATGATCCTTAGTATCTGCCAGACTGCCACAATAATGTAACCGTAGCCCTTAACATGTGTGTCATAAGGTTCATCAGGCCCCACTCACTAGCCATCGACCTCAGCATGTTGTCCAAGCATCATACACATCTGTGTTACATCAGGAGTACAAACATAGATGAGCACACCAAGACACAAAGTAATTTGTGAATCACTGGGAAGTCAGAGAACTGACAAACAACATTTCCCCCCTCCCCACCCCCATATTTGTTATGAGACAGAACCTTCCAAGATCAGTTGTGATCATCCTAAAGCCTCATGTCAATGAAATGGTCCATCTAAATGGAGGGTTTGTGGGTACTTAAGACAGGGGGTGCTGCATTACATCATTTTGTCAACAGTATCCTCAAGGACGCAGGTGGCGCTGTGGGTTAAACCACAGAGCCTAGGGCTTGCCGATCAGAAGGTCAGCGGCTCGAATCCCTGCGACGGGGTGAGCTCCCGTTGCTTGGTCCCAGCTCCTGCCACCCTAGCAGTTCGAAAGCACGTCAAAGTGCAAGTAGATAAATAGGTATCGCTCCAAGCGGGAAGGTAAACGGCGTTTCCGTGTGCTGCTCTGGTTTCACCAGAAGCGGCTTTGTCATGCTGGCCACATGACCTGGAAGCTGTACGCCGGCTCCCTTGGCCAATAGTGCGAGATGAGCACCGCAACCCCAAAGTCGGTCACAACTGGACCTAATGGACCTTTACCTTTATCCTCAAGGAATAGCCAGGTATAGAAAGGTAT
This sequence comes from Zootoca vivipara, assembly GCF_965207765.1. Taxonomy (NCBI): domain Eukaryota; kingdom Metazoa; phylum Chordata; class Lepidosauria; order Squamata; family Lacertidae; genus Zootoca; species Zootoca vivipara. Next base: position 44,526,954 of record NC_142591.1, on the reverse strand, counting down.
AGAAAGAGACGGATTCTGTTAACATTGAAATATTACAGTCCCTACTTCTGTACTCAGAAGTAAGTGTGCTCAGAATTCCAGCCTAAATACAAACCTTTTCTACAGTGGACTGTATTGTTTAAAAATCCTATTTCTTTTTAACACTGATTTCAGTAAGAGAGAAAATACTGTTTAGTTTCAAATGTTAAATTTTTTCATCAGCATTATTCTGGCGTAAGCATCATGAGGATTGTGACTATACACTTGTTAGAACATGTAGCTACTAACTGTATAAGATCAGGATAATAAAAATGAGGGGGGGTATATGTATGGCAGAAGTACCTGCCTTCCTAAGAAGTTACTGGGTTTTTTTAATGTCTCCATGGAATCCTTTTAGGCCTTCTGCATCCATCAACATTTTAATCTTTTTAAAGTGGTCATCTGATTTACACTTGTTGAGGTCTCTCCCCCCCCTTCATTGTGAGCACCACTCTGATTATTGCACTCATATAAAGTCATGTTTAAAATGTCCCCATAGTCCCTTGCCCGAAACCAACGCGTTGTCTCCAATGTCCTTGAATATATACAGTCCATTATAAATCACAGCATTTCTCCAGCATTTTTGGCTAGTGAATTTATACAAAAGGTATAACCAAACAGGTTTTCCATTTCCCTGGAGAGTGAACCAGATGAAAATTACTGAAGGTTGTTCACTTCCTTTTTTTAAATTGTCCATATATAGATATAGATACTCACACCATTTGGTTGCAATAAAACCTTTAAGCAGTTTACAAAAAAAAAAACATTCTCAATAAAAGAACAGATAGTTAAAAATACTTAAAAGATGATTAAAAATAAAAGGAGATTAAAAAGAGATTAAAGCACATCATCATCTACGATACTGGAATGGCTTGCCTAAACAAAAGAGTTTAAAAATATTTTAAACAGGCACTGAAAAGCCTCATTTAGGTGGTCCACTGTATGTTTGGAAAAATGGAAGCAAAACTATACAGTACCTAGCACAGTACATTACAATTGCTGTGACACACATACAGATCATTAAGTGATCCACCAAGACTCTCAGCAACAGTGGTCCAAGGGGGTAGTTTTGTAACCTCTGATCTAAGTCCTTTCTCCTGTTATTTGAGCCTTTTTGTTTTGGGACTCCTGGAACAAGATAGATCAGATTTGCTCCATCATCTACGTGGCAGCCCTTCGAATATGTGAAGATGACAATCACTTCTTAATCATCTCTTCTTCAAGCTAAGCGCACCCAATTCCTTCACCCTTTCCTCGTCAGATTCTGCCAGGCCCAACGTCATCTTTTGTCACCCTCCTCTGGACACATTCCAGTTTGTCCTGCGTGGAATGCACAGAATAAGCCCAAACATTTGAATGTTCCATAATCGGAGAGAGACTGCACATTTTGCATATGGGTTCTGTTCAAGCTCTAAACAAAAAACAGAGGAAAACTACAAAGCGCTTTATATCATATAATATAAAGCGAATTGTGGTAGGGCTGTTAGGAAATTTAGCTTAGGGTTTGGTTTGTGTAAGGCCACAGCTTATGCTGAGTAATGGGGGTGTGGTATGCAAATCCCTTGGATCTGATTGGTTGTTGGGGCCCCTCTTAAAGCTCCGTCCACCATTTTCTAGTCACATTTTTGCCTGGCTTTTGAACCCCTCCCACCCGCCCTTTCTTTCTTGCAGGTTAGCACGGCATTGCTATTGCCTTCGGGGCCGCCTGTATTCAGGGGTCAGTAGGAATTTTTCCAATTGGCTGATTGGCTTTGCCTCTTGGTTTTCGCCTACTGCGCTAGCAAATTGTCACAACTTGTTAGGTTGGCGGTTAGGCTTTTGGTTGGTTAATCGGTTGGTAGAGGGGGTGGCACACAGATGCCTACCCTCACCTCCGTTTGCTCCATATAGAAGTATTCCGTTAAAGGAATCTCAGGGCTTACACTCTTGTCCTTACCATCCCGCCATTGGCGGGAATGGTGGGCCCAATTTTAAGAGCAAGAGCCTTGAGGAACATTCTTGGTGAAGGTGAGGAGGGAATGACTGGGCGCAGCCACCTCCTCACTCCCAGGTATGTTTACTTGACTTCCATTCGGAAGTCGGAGCAGGAACTGTCCAAGCGGACAGTGGTGAGTCCTGTCCTATGGTGACAGCTGATGTGAGTCCTGCCACGAGGGGCAGATGAGGTGAGTCCTGTCCTAAGGGGACAGCTGATTGAGTCCTGTCCTAGATGGACAGATGGGGATAGTCCTTCTTTAGGAAGGATGAGGGAATAACCAAAAGCCTAAGCCAACACTCGGATTAAAATTGTGTATTTAATAAAGTTGTGGCCCTAAATTATTTGCCAAAAACCAAACCATAATTCTGTTGTCAGTTGTGAATTATTTAAGGTAATTTCTGGGAAGCCTCGACACACAATAATGTAAGAAGAGGCCAATCTCACACAGCATTCTGTTCTTGCAGTAGCCGACCAGATGTCAATTTGAAGGCATGAGTGCAACAGCACTCTCTCCACTTACGATTCCCAGAAACTGCTGTGCAGAGGCACACTGCCTCCGACTGTGGAGAAAGGACATAGACATCATGGCTGTCCTCCATGAAATCAAATAAAAAAATTCCTTCAGTAGCACCTTAAAGACCAACTAAGTTTTTTATTTTGGTATGAGCTTTCGTGTGCATGCACACTTCTTCAGATAACTCCATGAAATCAGTTATAGAGCCAACATAAAAATAAATAATTGTGAAGAGGGACTGATCAGTACGTACACCTATGTGTCCTGCATTGTATATGATGAAGGACACCTGCATTTTGCTCCTGGTATCAAAACATGAATACTGTACTAAATTTCAGTTGTGCACATTTCAATGAGTACAGCCACAATTGTGACCTTAGAAAACATCTGAAGGCAGCCCTGTTTAGGGAAGCTTTTAATGTTTAACAGACTATTGTATTTTAATATTTTGTTGGAAGCTGCCCAGAGTGGCTGGGGAAACCCAGCCAGATGGGTGGTGTATAAATATATTATTATTATTATTATTATTATTATTATTATTATTATTATTATTATTCCTAGTTCACAATGGACTGAATTCTTGGAGCCATGTGATGTTGCTGACAAATGTGCTGGTGGTTAACTCACATTCATTTCAGGGGGACTTGTGTGGGACAAGTCCCAGCAGAATGTTCTGCTACCCAGCTTATGCCATTACTGAGATAGCTGGCAAGGGACAGCCTTGGAAAAGAGGGGGAAAGTTTCCGAAGCTATACACCTACCGTGTTTCCCCCTTTTTAAGGCGTAGTCATAAAATAAGCCATAGCAGCATTTCTAAGCATTTGAGAAATATAAACCGTACCCCGAAAATAAGCCATAGTGATAGGCGCTGTGCGGAAGAGATCACTGAGCTCCCCGAGTCAGCAGCAGCAACGCCGGCCGCAGCAGTGTTTGCTGAGTCCTTTCTTGCTTTTGGGACTTGGTTACTGTGCTGGCTTGGGATGGTGTGTGTGCAATTGCTGTTGCTGCTTCGTGTTTTTCAGCTGGATTCTCTGGGTTCTAAGCACTTTCCCCCGTTTGTTTGTGAAGCAGCACTCGGCTGCAGCCCCTGCCTCTCCCGACGGCTGCATGAATGCGAGGCTGGATTTGATCGCTATCTCCTTTTCCATTTCTTTTGTCTTTGAGCACCCGGCCCCGCCCCCTCTCCCCTTCGTGGAATGAAGAACGGAGTTTTAGCAGCATTTCCTCATTATAAAAAAAAGGTCAGGAACTTTTACTTTAACCTCAAAAATGGGATATTTCCTCTCTCTAAAAACAACTCTGACCTGAACACCAATATAACGGGGGTAGATCACCTCCAGTTTATAAATCCGCAAGTAGATCGCAGTCTCCTAGAAGTTGGGCTCTATACTTTGGCTGATTGCAAGCCTTTGCATCTTTAAAAAACAAAAACCATGCGCTTCTCAGTCTTAATTTTCCTTTAATTCATCCCCCTATACCCTCCTCCAACCATTGCCTCCTTCCATTCCTTACCCCCCTCCCTCTCTCCCCACTTCCCTCACTCCTGTGCGATCTCATTTAGTCATATACTTGCTTTTTCTGTTGTGTTGTCTATTTTATATTTAATATTATTACCCTTTATGATGTTATTTTTCCCCTTGCGATAATTATTTATTTTTTATCTTTAACTAACTTTCCTTTCCATATTTTTCCATATATAACTCAACACTTTCCCATTCCTTCTTAACTCTTTGGATAGAGTGCCCCCCCATTATTGTTGTTAATTTTACAATTCCTGGATTTTTTATGGAACCGAACAGCTCGGGTGCTTCAGAATGTGCCTTCTGTTGCTACAGGGCTATGGGGCTTCACTATTTGACCCCCCCCCCCCCCAGGTTGGGATTTTTAAAGTAGTTCTGTGGGTCCCAGGGCACAGAATCACCCCCGATCCTTTCCTTTGTCTAAACAGACCTATTCCCCCCTGACTTTGGAAGGCTGTGCTTCAAGGGTGATACCAGGGGTTTTTTAAGACCTGCGCCTCTTAAGGATTGTTACAGTCCATAACTTCCATTGCTTTCTACAGGGTTGGGGGTTTAAAGCACTGCCACCCCCACCCCACCCTGCAGGCGCTCGGAACTGGCAGCGCCAACAACGCGCCCAGCAATGTGCAGAAGAGAGCACCGAGCATCCTGAGCCAGTGGGTCCCAGTTGTACCAGCACTTTTTTTTTTAAAAAAAGACACCCCCTGAAAATAAGCCACTGTGTGTTTTTTTGAGGGAAAAAAGTTATAAGACGGTGTCTTAAAAAAGGGGAAACACGGTATCTATGTGCCGGAAAAGGCTTCTCGCCCGTTAAACTCACAGTTCACATAACTGTAAATCCTCTTGGATCTTTCATGCACACACTTGATGCCTGCATTTTATTTCCTGCTTTTGTGATGCTCACTACAGGTTGTCCAGAACATCAAACTTGTGTCATGAAATGAAGTGTCTGAAGGAAAGATAAAAAGACTGTACATATATTTACACTGCCTGGCCTGCATTCTGTGGGAGAATGAAACAATCCTTGTTTATTTTCTTTTGTTCCTTCCCAATAAGGACAAAGAAGTGGCATTTTTATTCTTTCCTTCTTCTTCTGACATATACACTGTTTCCCACAAAGGACACAAAGAATACCTGCCACCTTCTTCCCTTGATGCTACCATTCATATAAAATTGATGCTGTACTTGGTACAACTGGGATGGGGCTGTGAAACATCAGTTTGCAAATTTAGGTTCTTAGTACGGGGATCAGGGAAACAAACTTGGACTGTTCAGTAATATAGGCCAATAATATCTACCCCCGCCCCCATGTCTTCCTATCCCTATCCTTGGTTTTGGAAATGGCCTGTAGGTCTATAGCAGGCATCCCCAAACTGTGGCCCTCCAGATGTTTTGGCCTACAACTCCCATGATCCCTAGCTAACAGGACCAGTGGTCAGGGAAGATGGGAATTGTAGGCCAAATCATCTGGAGGGCCGAAGGTTTGGGGTGCCTGGTCTATAGTAAGGCATAAGCTTTGCGTGCAAAAGGTCCCAACCTAGGTTCAATCCCCATCACTGTCAGGGTTGGAAAAGACCGGAGAGCAAATGCCTGTCAGTCTAGGTGAACCAATGGTCTGGCCCACTGTGAGGCAGCTTCCCACCTTCCTATGACAGCATCAAAATGTGCCCATCAGAAGGTTCATTTCACCTACTGCCCACATAATCCACAGTCAGCGGCTTGTCACTTGATGACAACATGGAAGAGGCCCTTCTCAGTGATAGCACCCACCCTCTGGAATGCCCTTCAAGGGGCAATTCAAAGGTAGAGATAGCAATGGCTTTTAAAACGCCTCTTTAAAACCTATGCTTACACAAGCTTCCCTTGGAGTCTGACTCTTAAGTTTTTTTGTACACTGCTTCAATTTTATTTATTTTGACAATCTATTTGTAATTTGACAATTTACGTACAGTACCATTTATTTACAATCATCTCTAAGCAGTGAACTAAAAACTGAATACAAAGAAAATAAAAATGGGTCAAAGCTATAAAATCAGAATTCTGTTTAAAAGCCTGTGGATTTTTCTTTTGTTTTTAATTCAATAAGCTCTGGAGGTTCAATAGGGAAGGGCCTGTCTGACCTCAACAGGAAGGGAATTTCTTAACTTTTGGGCCCACCATACTAAATGCCTGGTAGATATGAGCTGTGCACCCAAGCCATGGGGGGTCACTAGCAGTGACTCCCCCCAAGACCTCAGGGGTCAGTAGGGGTGCCAACTTGCATAAAATACAGAAAGCAAGTAAGCCTGCATAATTAATCACACACACCATTTGAATGGCAATGCCCATCAACTTTGGGGAGGCCCAGTCACCTTATGGGGGGGGAGCAAAGGGCCCTTAGAAGTTGTCTCCTTTGGTGGTCAAGCAGAGATAAGGGATCAGGCAGCCTTGTCTTGTTCTTATCTGTTTTTCTAAACAAAGGTTTATTGCTGCATTTTCACTATTTTCATATAAACAGATTAGTTGCTGTTGTCCCCCGAGACAGATGCCAATGAAGAAGTGGTTAAAGTTGCCCACCTTCATATGTCGCGCTTGCATATGTCTTTGTAACACAGAGTTGGTCTGGTGCTGGAAGCCAGCTCCCCGTAGAGCACTTCCTTGGGGATCCTGCCATCTTCCGTTCTGTGGACGTAAACAGCTTTGAGATTTTATATATTGAGTAGCATGCAAAAAAATTATAAATAAATAAATATGCATACACAAAATCAGATTGACACTATGGCTGCACACCCTAACTAAATTGTACATGTGTAGGTAATATTTCTGGAACTCTCTAGCTTTCTCCATAATCCAGCGGATAATTGCAATTTGGTCTCTGGTTGCTCTGCCCCTTCAAAATCCAGAAAAATCTAGAGAGTTCCAGAAAAACATCTACTTCTGCTTCATTGACTACGCAAAAGCCTTTGATTGTGTCGACCACAGCAAACTATGGCAAGTTCTTAAAGAAATGGGAGTGCCTGATCACCTCATCTGTCTCCTGAGAAATCTCTATGTGGGACAAGAAGCTACAGTTAGAACTGGATATGGAACAACTGATTGGTTCAAAATTGGGAAAGGAGTACGACAAGGCTGTATATTGTCTCCCTCCTTAGTTAACTTATATGCAGAATTCATCATGTGAAAGGCTGGGCTGGATGTTTCCCAAACTGGAATTAAGACTGCAGGAAGAAATATCAACAACCTCAGATATGCAGATGACACAACCTTGATGGCAGAAAGTGAGGAGGAATTAAAGAACTTTTTAATGAGGGTGAAAGAGGAGAGCGCAAAAGATGATCTGAAGCTCAACATCAAAAATACTAAGATCATGGCCACTGGTCCCATCACCTCATGGCAAATAGAAGGGGAAGAAATGGAGGAAGTGAGAGATTTTACTTTCTTGGGCTCCTTGATCACTGCAGATGGTGACAGCAGTCACGAAATTAAAAGACGCCTGCTTCTTGGGAGAAAAGCAATGACAAACCTAGACAGCATCTTAAAAAGCAGAGACATCACCTTGCCGACAAAGGTCTATATAGTTAAAGCTATGGTTTTCCCACTAGTGATGTATGGAAGTGAGAGCTGGACCATCAAGAAGGCTGATCGCCGAAGAATTGATGCTTTTGAATTATGGTGCTGGAGGAGATTCTTGAGAGTCCCATGGACTGCTAGAAGATCAAACCTATCAATTCTGAAGGAAATCAGCCCTGAGTGCTCACTGGAAGGACAGATCGTGAAGCTGAGGCTCCAATAGTTTGGCCACCTCATGAGAAGAGAAGATTCCCTGGGAAAGACCCTGATGTTGGGAAAGATTGAGGGCACAAGGAGAAGGGGACAACAGAGGACGAGATGGTTGGACAATGTTCTCAAAGCCACCAACATGAGTCTGACCAAACTGCGGTAGGCAGTGGAAGACAGGCGTGCTCTGGTCCATGGGGTCACGAAGAGTCAGACACGACTAAATGACTAAACAACAACAGGTATTATTTCTCCCACCGCTGCCACCTTTTAATTGCTGCTGCCAACTTCCAGGTGAAAAGTGGTAGAACTGGCTCCCCACCTCCTAACCAGCTCCCCAAATATTATGCAAATTGGACCTTGCAGAACTTCCCCCTCTGCTTCCATAGAAGTTTGGAAACAAAGATATTTGGGAAGAAGCCTATTTTACATATGTAAACACAAATTAACATTTGAAGGAATTTCGAGTAAAGTAGTCCTTGTTGAAAGACATACCCAGTGATCATTTACTCCTTTAAAAAAAGGTACATGTGAATACAAATTAAGCCGCATAGTCCCACCCCCATTGTAGTTTGCTAATGCCTCCTGCATCCCTCTAGGTTTCACCTGCATTTGTGCATAATGGTCTCTCTTGAGTCAGATTTATTTTATTTTTGTTGGTTGTTGATTATTGTCTTTGGCTAATGCATTGTGTAGCCTCACCCCCAATGCCCATGCAGATAGTGGACCAGATTCAATAGATCTGGTGCACAGATGTGTAAACTATCCCTCAATGGGGCAGGCTGGCTCCTGAAATTCTCTGGGGCTTTGGTCTTTTGGGAGGGCAGATGGCATCGCTGCTGCTGCTTCTGCTGCTGATCTTGGTTTTCAGCCATGTGGAGAAGATTTCATTTCCAGCTGGGAATGTGACCCCCTCCCTGGCTTCTGCCTTAAGTTTTTTTTCTTTTTTGCATATACCATTTCCCTTCTACTTGGCCTTTGCCACCACAATGTTGGGTGGGGGTGGAGGGGGATGAGAAATAATTGCTTCTAGTGCCAACCCTTAACTTGGCCAGTAACCACTTATGGCTGTGACCTAAATCAAAGGGCTGCCTTCCTTGTACCCAGTTGCCTGACACCCCTGGCGTTTATTTGGTGAGGTGGTTTTTGCCCCTGAGAGATAAAAGAGAATACAATGGGATTATAGCCACACTGCAGATCCCTTTCTCCAAAGTGGTATATTTCTGAGAAGCAGTGATGCAAAAGAGCTGGTTGTAGACACAGGAATAGTTTTTCATCTTGAGCCACATATTAGCAAGCCCCCTCATTTAGCTTCGTAGTTGATGCTTAGAATAATTTGTTCTCCTGGATATGAAGCAGTCCCTGTGATTTATTGGTCTGTTGGCAGTTTTGCTCTTGGATGGAGAGAGACAGACTCTTCCCCTTGCCGTTGCTTTTCTCTAATTGCCACCTAGGAAAATTGTCGAGGCAACAGCTTATGTCCAATAACTATGAGGCATCAATAAACCCTGAGCAGCACTGTTGTCGAGACTGAATTTCCGTGCGTGTAAGCCTAGAACCCTCGCAACATTGTGCCCTATATGCATATTTGACTTGCTCGCAAACATTTGTGCTGTCGGGAAATTAAAGTTTGCAGCTGGCCTCTTCATCTGAGTTAATCATGCGGATATGAAATTCTTAAATGTCCTCGCCGTGGTCCCTGTGGGGGTTACACTCAACACTTCTCTCTAGTGGGGTGCTGCTTTTCAGCCACCGTGTTTTGTTTTGTTTAGTTTTTGTAAATTTTATCCCCACTCCGCTTAGGAGCTCCCGCTGCTTTGAGCTTCAGTAGCAGACTGCCATGTGGCACTTTATCGCGAGCCGTCCAAAACTCCACAGTAAATATGGTCTTTTGCCATGCACTGCAACCTGTTCAAGACTGAAGAGGGTTAGCCAGGAAACCTCTGTTATCTCTTAACACCATGAGTGCTCAGGAGTGCCAGTATCCTTTATCTGTGTATTTTTGCACTATTGATCAACCTTGAACAGGAGAGAGATGCAAGTGCAGAGTGATTCAAGTGCATTTGTTTCCCTCTACGTACTATTTCCTTCTACGTTGTTGTTGGGTGTTTTTTAAAAGAGTCTTGTTTTCAAAGACATCACTTTGTTTTATTATGACTGTAATAAATCACAGCTTTCGTTTTAGGTATCTTCTCAACATCCAGCATCACTTCCTCTAGGTCAGACTAAATTTTAGTTTCCTTAAGCAATTTCCTCTTTTGGCAGAGTATCCCTGACACAAGCTGACCTTTAGTTAACTGTATCATCCTTTTCAAAGCTCAGTTTGAAGTACTCTGAGAACAATACCTCATTTGAAAGGAAGGAGGAAGAAAGATCATAGTCAACTTCATTCTCATTTCCTGCAGCTTTGTCAGCGAACTTTCTCCCTGACTGATTCCTGTTGCTTGTAGAGCAGCTAGAAAACCTTTCACCTTGTGTCGCCATTAGGAATGTATTGACATTACTTGATTTCTCTCACCCCCACAAAAAGAATTGCTTTACATTTGGTCATCTGGCATATTTGAGAGGTCTTATTCAGTCATATTCCTATAGAGATGTTGAAATATTGCACAATATTCAATATTTCTTAATGGCATTATTCCTATTGACATGATGATTATAACTTCCCCCTTTCCTTTCTCTTCTTTTGACTCAAGATAATATACATTTAGACTGTAGCCAGTCTGGATCAGGGACATATCTTCCCGGTGCTATAAAAATAATAAATGTTAAATGCAGTTATCCTCTGGTTTTAATTATTTACTTAACTTATTTACAGAACCTACTGACAAAAAAATTATATCTAGAAGGTATACAACATGCAAAATTACTGTAAGATCAATAAAACGCCAGTAAACGATCTGAATTGGTCAAGCTGCTAGGCTTAGAGATACACACAGGGCTTCGGCATAGGGGTATCTCTGGAAGATTATTCCCTGTGGAAAATAATCTCCACCCAGTCAATACTATAGTTAGAAGCAGTTGATGCATGAAACTTGGCCCTCTTTCTTGATGGATACACTCCTGCTGAAGTTTATTTTTGGGAACTGCTGCAGTCATGGAAATCACAGCAACAGTATACAGTGGTACCTTGGGTTAAGAACTTAATTCGTTCCGGAGGTCCGTTCTTAACTTGAAACTGTTCTTAACCTGAAGCACCACTTTAGCTAATGGGGCCTCCTGCTGCTGCCGCCGTGCCACCGGAGCACGATTTCTGTTCTCATCCTGAAGCAAAGTTCTTAACCCGAGGTACCGTATATGCTGGCGTATAAGGCGACTGGGCGTATAAGACGACCCCTTACTTTTCAAGTTAAAATATAGAATTTGGGATGTACTCCAGCCCTTTTTTGGCGGGGAGGGGAGGGGAGGCTGTCTTCTCCAGCACTCAAGTCTGCAGCCGGGGAAATGGTGGTTTGTTTGTTTGCTTGCTTGCTTAGTTATTGAGAGGGGGAAAGAAGCCAGCGAAAGGAGAGATAGAGAAGCAGAGACATCGATCAAAAGGAGGGAGGGGGAGAGGGAGAGGGAGGCAGAGACATCGAGCAAAAGAAACCATAGAGAGGATAGCGATAGAGGGGCAGAGACATCGGAGGCTCACACAGCCAGCGAAAGACGCTGAGCAGCAGTGAAAGAGAGAGCGGAGAGAGAGACAACGAGGCTGGCTCAGTGAGCAAAAGGGGAATAGAAGCCAGGGAGAGGGAGAGGGAGGCAGAGACATGAGCAAAAGGGGGGAAAGAAACCATAGAGAGGATAGCGATAGAGGGGCAGAGACATCGGAGGCTCACACAGCCAGCGAAAGACGCTGAGCAGCAGTGAAAGAGAGAGCGGAGAGAGCGAGAGACGGAGAGATCCCTTTGCTTTGCGCTGACAAAAAGAGAAGAGGCAGCAGCTTGACACCAATGAAATACACAAAACTGTATCTCTGCGCTGATCCAGGTCACAAAGCCATGAGGGAGCCATTCAACCCTGGCGGGGAGCAGCCCCCTCCCGAGCGCGCTTCTTTGCGTTCATATGGTCACTGCATACAGTGGGGATGCGGCCGTTTTTGAGCTCCCCCCACCGTATGCGGTGACTGCAGATTCTTGGACCCGGCGTATAAGACGGGCCCCCAACTTTTGAAAAAAATTTCCTGGGTTCAAAAGCCGTCTAATACGCCAGTATATACGGTACTATTTCTGGGTTAGCGGAGTTTGTAACCTGAAGTGTTTGTAACCTGAAGCGTTTGTAACCTGAGTTACCACTGTATCTTTGGAGTGCCGGTTCATACAAAATGCTGATTCATATGATATCTATGGTCAGGAAAGATCAGAAGGGATTGCATCAAGAATGTATGCTTGTGTGAATGAGCAAACATGAGGCAGTGGGGAACATAATATATGAAGTGAAAGAATAGAAATAATTGTTTTCTCTTTCTCAAACAATAGAAGTTGCAGTCAGTTGAGGAGCTGATACCAAGACATACAGATTTAAAAACCACACACACACACACACAGAGAGAGAGAAGTAATTCTTCCAATAATCAAGCCTTTCTCAGACTTTCTCAATTCATCCATCTCTGAAATATATAAATTAAGTAAGGCTAATGCTGGGGTTATTGGGATTGTATGAGCTGTAATCTTAGATATATCTTTAAAAGCTTCCTTCCAAAATTGTTCTGTTTGTGGACATTTCCACCACATATGTTGGTTAGTACCTATAATTTGGCATCCTCTCCAACATAATGGAGGAGTATTGGGCTTTATATAAGGCTAGCTGTACCAAGCCAAGCGTTGCTGTGGCTCATTCCTGTGACTCACCCCATCCCATCCCGTCCCGACCCATGACCCGTCCCAAACCCGTCATACCCCCACCCAGGTGAGGCCCCACCTCCATTTAGCCCAGTCTGCTGTTTCGTTCTTCCCTGCAAACCCAAGCTGAGCTGTTTTGGAGAGGGAAGTTTTTCTAGCTGCAGTACCAGTGGAGTCCCCGCTAGAGGGCGATGTTTTGCACCCTCTCATGTTCCTGATTTTCTGGTTTTTCTAAAAAAACCATGTTTTTACTTGTGATAGGTGTGACAGCTGTATAATCTAAGTTTATACAAACACTCACCTATTCGCACGTGATGTTGTGTCCAAATTTCAACGCAATCAGTCAAGCGGTTTCGGAGAAAAGTGGAATATAACAAACATGGACAGCTTACATTTTTATATATATAGACAGGTGCCTCAGTGTTAAATACCATCCATGCACATTTTTTTGTAAACGTTCCCTAGTAGTTGCTGGCGGAGACTTATATGGTCTTTTGTCCATACATCATTCCATGTTTATATCTCATGTTAATTCCCACCAGCTTTTGGGGATTTTGTTGGGGGCAAAATTGGTTCTCAATATGGGTTTTGTATAAAAGGGAAATCAATCCCTTAGTAATAAGTGATAGTATAATGACTATCTTTTCATATTGTGTTAGCTTCATTATTAATCTGTTTATTTGTAAGAAAGAATCTCAATCGATATCTTAACAGCCATGAAATCTGATCATTTTCTAGTCAATACTGTAAGAGAATGTATAATAATATTTCAAGTAATATAAATGGTGTGATTTCCATACCTTCTCATTATATAATCTGTTTATATAATTATATAATTTTGGAAAAAAGGACAATGTTGTACCACAGTTATAGGTGACTGTCCTGGAACTAAAACTTTTGCCCTATTTTTCCCATACTCTAACTTGTGTGAATGTATAGGAGTTAGTAAGCCAACTCAACGACTGACGTTTATTTTTCATTAATGCTAATAACACCATCAATTTCTATATCCTCCAGTGTTGTTACATTTCATTCTAGTTGGGGAGTTTTAGGGTCTCTCTAGACACACTTTTTATTGTGCATTCATGATTATTTGTCCTAGTTGAGGTGGGTGCATGCAATCCCACTTTCAATACTGTTTGTGCCTGCAAAAGTTTCAGAGTGTCCATACTGCTTTCTTTCCCAGCAGTGCATGTCCCATAGCTTTGTGCTGAAATCTTGAAACAAATGTTCTGAAAGTGTGTGATGTTTTTTCCTGTCTTTTGTGGAACTTCCCCTCCAGGCAACAATATGGTAACATTGCTGAAACAGGATTGCAGAACAATTAATAGAGCAGAATCATGTGTGGATGGTCCAGTATAAAACTACCACTAATGTGGTATTACTGCATTAACAACATGTTGCAGAATACACACCTACACACAAAGAAGACCAGTCAATGCTTTTCAATGTTTCTCCCACTTTCTTCCTCAGGTTGTCTTCTGAACTGGTAGGCTATGCTCTAGTAAATTTCCCTTCTTATTTTACAGCCCACTTCCAAGTCTCCATGCCTAACATTCTGATCCCCTTTCTCATTGCTATTTCTAGAGTTTGTCTCTCCAAGCCACCTATGGTTGGTTCCTCCCTGTTGCATTTCGAGATAAGTTTATCTAGTTTTGACTTCTAGCTCTGCCCGTTTGTCCTTGGCATCCAGGCAACACTTCTTAATTCTCAGGATGCTTTCTGCTGAACATCCTGTCTATATAAAATGTACTCAGGGAGCCTCTCTGTTCTCTAGCCTATTTTATCCCCTCCCCAGGCTCCCCCTCCCCTTTTTGTACTAAGCAATTACTCTTATTAATTATTCCGGCTAACAGTAATTATCAGCAGTATGCACCCCCAGTCACATTAATAACAGAGATGTCTGGGACACTGAGGAATTGTTTGGAGAGATTGACTTCACCATTTGGATTTCCTAGCCTCGCAAAGCAAGTGATTCTGTTTCATTCCCCCTCCCTCTTCATGAATACATTGACACAAGCATAGGTATGGCACTCTTAAATCAGTTATAGCATGATAAACCAAGTAATATAAATTGTAAATATATTGGTGCCATACTACTCAAGACAGTTAAAGTACTCCAGTTACAAAGAAATAAGCACTCACTGTTAGAAATTTGGGTCCAAATGACTAAATCTACTTTTCCCCACCTCAGGGGGATCTCCGATAATCACCAAATAGCAGGTGCCCACATCCAACAAAGTTCTGGCTTTGGTTCTACTTGGAGGAGCATAGGAAGCTGCCTTGCACTGAGTCAAACCATCAATTGGTCAATGCCATTATCGTCACACTAGGGATAGGGAGCAAGTGGCTCACCAGGTGTTGGACTACAACTCCACTCATGCCTAGCCCATGCTGGCTGGGGCTGATGAAAGTCTGAGTCCAACAACTAACCATACCGGTAGGTTACCCAACACCTGTGCTCAGAGAGCTGCACTACTGGTAGTTGCTGATTTTCTACCGGGCCAGGTTCATGGTGTTACTCAATATGTATTGTATACTTGACCTTCCTCTGTAATGTCTTATTTTTATAATATTTAAGATAATATTGATTTATTTGGTTCATTGGGCTGCTTGGAATGTGTACCTGACCTTCTGTAATGCTTTATTGTACAATGTCTTATTTGATATTTTAATGTAGGTTGTAAAAAAAACCTACTACTTTGAAATTTTCCCCCTGAAAAACAGAAGGCAGTATAGCAATAAGATGAATGAATGAATGAATGAATGAATGAATGAATGAAATCTGACTTAATTCTGGCTGACATTCCCCTTTGCTATAAGGAGGTCATGTTTAATCCAGATGGAACTCAAATACATTAAAATGAGATATTACCTAGTTACCTCACATCTATATACACTGTGCCAGGTGAGAAACCCAACGGTGTTGGACTCCAACTCTGCAATACCTACCGTAATCTCACTGATATAAATGGACTTTCCCTTGCTAGCTATGAATAGGATCAGGCGGCTAAGGTGCTATGAAATAACAGGTCTTGTGCATAGCTGTGTAACCCCGTGACTCAGAAGATAGTCACACCATGAGCACTGTTTGGTGGGATTACTTCCAGGAAGGTGTGCACAAGATTGCAGTCTAAATGTATTTTTAAGGCTGCACTCCTATACACACTTAACCTAGTAGCATGCCCCATTGAACACAGTGGGACTTGCTTTTGAGGAAGCATGTACAGAGCTGAGCTGCAAGTCCCATCAATTTTAATAATGCACACATTTAACTTGCTCAGCTTTGCACTTTTAGTGTGTAATTCCACCATCAGTTACATACAAATAGGTCTCATTGATTACAATGCCTTTATGCATGGCTAAGGTGTAAGATTGCAGTCTCTCTGCATTATTATGCTTTGTCGAACTTTGTTTCCTCTCTCTGCAGAGCTGCGTCTGTATTTTTTTGTTTGTTTAAATGATGTGCAAAGTAAATGAGTGTAACAGAGAACAGGATCAGAAATCCTCTTTGTAGAATGAAATTGCCTACAGTGGAGTTTCTGACCAAACAGCAAAGTTGTTTTAATAACATTCTAGTGGAAATGGAGCATTCTGGCTAAATTCCTTCAAAATCCAATAAAGCAGATGACTGGAAGCTGTAATGGAACTGATGTTGTCAAATGCCTTTGGTTTTTTTAAATGTGACCATGTTTTGGGTTACTGGGGAAAACAAGCCCTGTATGATCAGCATAGCTTTTGACAAGGGTATTGGAATCCATCTGGTTTATGGAGTCGCCTCCCTCTGCCTCCCCCCCATGTTTTTGAGGGGGTTTTTCCCCCTGTTTGCCTGAAATGATGAAATTGTAATGCTACAGTTTAGCTCCTGGCTTTTTGCAATAGCAAACTGTCAGTGAGCATTCAATGGACAGCAGCTCAGGGTGTGAGTTTGTGAAAGGGAAAGGCATTACCGCCCACATCCATGCAATCCTAGGTAGTGTGGCTGGCAGAAAGGGGATTCTGTTTTATCAAAGGAGTACCACTGTCAGTTGTTTCCAAGTCAGCAAGCAGCTCTAGATGCCACTTCCAAAAGGCACACACGATGCCTTAAAATGTGTGAATCTGCGAGGTGAGAGGATGATATTATTCAAAGGAGTTTTACAAGGCTTCTGTAAACTGACCTTGATTTACCACCAGTGTGGACTGTGGCAGGCGAGTTTTATCATTTAAAAACCATGGCATGGCAACTGACTGATCTAAAAGCAGTTTTACACAAGTTTATTTTGGGGTTTTTTAAAATAAATAAATAAATAAGCTTCTCCAACATTGGGGGAATTTGTTCTCTCAGTGTGCTTCATTAGTGCAGCTTACCACCACAAAGTCTGGCTGTATTGAGAAAGATTGCACCATTATCAAATAATTAGGAATGCCTTAGCAGGTGCATACACTTACCTTTGTAATTAAATCCTTGTTAAAACACTGAATTTCAGAGACTTTAAATGGTTCCTTGATCCCAAAGGGTGTAGCCCAGAAAGTTATTCTATAAGGCAGAGATCATTTGGGAGCAACAATATTAAGCAGCGAATCGTTTCTTCTTCTCAAGATATTTATAAAACACACGTGAAATATAAATGGCAGTGCCCACTGCTAAGTAAATTGCTAGCCTGCAATGGACCCAGAAAGAACCAGATGATGCGCAACACCATCTTGTCAATTTTAACATTTGGAATAGTCCTGTTGACTCGTAACACTTGAGGCTGCACCGAAGTCTTGATCTAAACTGATTACAACAGCATGCAAGTTGCTTTAAGGGCTTTTGAGTCACTTGTACAGACAGCAAGTATTTTCACACCTAGAAGAACCTCAAACAGCCATAAAGACCAACAGCAATTATTATACTTCCATTTATAATACATTTGTTAGAGTGAGATCCAGTTGTGGCGGCCTGGCTAATTCAACAGCTTGCCATGAGGAAGAGGGACAAGGCAGCAGGGAGGCTAGAAGTTAGTGGTACCTCGGTTCTCGAACGTAATTCGTTCCAGAAGACCGTTCAAATTCCGAAACGTTCTAAAACCGAGGTGGAAAAGAGCTGTTTGTAAATTTAACTGAGAAAATTGAAAAATACACAGAGGAAGCTGTTCAACTTCTGAGACGCGTTCAAAAACAGAAGCATTTATTTCCGGGTTTTCGGCGTTCGGGTTCCGAAATGTTCATCAACAGAGACGTTCGAGAACCGAGGTACCACTGTGCTACTGACACACCAGGAGAACCATTCTGATGCTCCTGCCACTGAGTTTGAAGCATGCCAAACTCTCCTGCACCTTGCCTGTCTCCCTCCTGGTAAGCAGAAGCAATTCATTTGCTGGGTGAGCACCATCTGCTAGGGCTATTTTGTATGATTTCACTACTTCTGCATATAGAATGTAAATAGCTTGTGCAACAACATCATCTCTCCCCCTCCTTTTCCCTGAACATTACATTGAATCTCATGTGCAAGTTCTTAAGGGGCCACAAAACTGTTTGTGTTTTTGCTGCAACAAACTCATACAACCTGTCTCTCTGGAATTTGAAATATATGTATATCCGTATTCATCTCTTGATCCAAAATTAGTGTTTCTGTTTCCCTACTAGAACTGTTTATTTTAAATATACAGTGGTACCTCTACTTACGAATTTAATGGGTTCCGAACGCACATTTGTAAGTCGGAAAAAAATGTAAGTCGAATCCCATAGGAATGCATTGGGAGAAAAAATTCGTAAGTAGAAGCAACCCTATCTAAAAATTCATGAGTAGAATAAATCCTATCTAAACTGCATCCAAGATGGCGGATGGAGCTCTGTTCGTAAGTAGAAACATTCGTAAGTAGAAACATTCGTAAGTAGAGGTACCACTGTACAACTTTTACTTTGCAAAGTGCTGTCTTTGGTTGGCTTCAAGGAGCTTAACAGAGAAAGCCCTGCTTAGTAAGCCCTGGGACTTACTCTGTGGCAAGTGTGAATGCGATTGCAGCAGTAATCCCATTGACTCCAGGGAGATAGAAATCACTTAATCATGAAGGATTTCCAATCTGACCAATTGCTGTTCTACTTTTAAATATGAACTACTTGATAAAGCAACCACTTCAGATGTTATCTTTTTTCTACATGGGAAACACTTCTGGATAGGATAGGATAGGATATCCAACTCATAAATAGATTGGCATGATTTTCCTGGCATGCATACATAGCAAAATCCATATATGGGAGGGTTACATGTCATTGTCTACATAGAATTGTGTGTCATTTTCTACATGGAAATGTGTTTTGTGCAGGAAAACTGTAGCATATGAAATGACCTTTAGCATGATGTGGCCTCTGTCAGGGACCATCCACACTGGGGTTTTCTTGCAGATGCATCCAGCAACATAATCTGGACACAATAATAGTGAAATAGTGGTGGATTTTTCTGCTTCAGTTTGTTCTGCAGTGCTTCCCCAATGTTACCACATTATTGCTATCTGGAGGGGCTATAGCGCAACAAAAGTGGAACAAAAATAAGCCCGGAACATTTGTGTTATGAAATGTTACATGATTTCAGCAGGAAGTTATGAGATATGCCCTGACTGGAAATGAAGCAGTGTGACAACCCCAGGTGCAAACCATATTGAAAGTGGGATTGCTTGTGTCTCCTACAATACGTCATTAGCACAAATCATCATGAATCGGCAATGAATCACAGAATCATAGAATCATAGAGTTGGAAGAGACCACAAGGGCCATTCAGTCGAAGCCCCTGCCAAGCAGGAAACAGCATCAAAGCATTCTTGACATATGCCTGTCAAGCCTCCGCTTAAAGACCTCCAAAGAAGGAGACTCCACCACACACCTTGGCAGCAAGTTCCACTGTCGAACAGCTCTTACTGTCAGGAAGTTCTTCCTAATGTTTAGGTAGAATCTTCTTTCTTGTAGCTTGAATCCATTGCTCCGTGTCCGCTTCTCTGGAGCAGCAGAAAACAACCTTTCACCCTCTTCTATATGACATCCTTTTATATATTTGAACATGGATATCATATCACCCCTGAATCTTCTCTTCTCCAGGCTAAACATACCCAGCTCCCTAAGCCGTTCCTCATAAGGCATTGTTTCCAGGCCTTTGACCATTTTGGTTGCCCTCCTCTGGACACGTTCCAGCTTGTCAGTATCCTTCTTGAACTGTGGTGCCCAGAACTGGACACAGTATTCCAGGAGTGGTACTGGTACTATTACTTCCCTTGATCTAGATGCTATACTCCTATTGATGCAGCCCAGAAGTGCATTGGCTTTTTTAGCTGCTGCATCACACTGTTGACTCATCTCAAATTTGTGGTCTACCAAGACTTCTAGATCCTTTTCACATGTACTGCTCGCAAGCCTGGTGTCACCCATCCTGTATTTGTGCCTTTCATTTTTTTTTGCCCAAGTGTAGTACTTTACATTTCTCCCTGTTAAAATTCATCTTGTTTGCTTTGGCCCAGTTGTCTAATCTGTTAAGGTCATTTTGAAGTGTGATCCTGTCCTCTGGGGTATTAGCCACCCCTCCCAATTTGGTGTCATCTGCAAACTTGCTCAGGATGCCCTCAAGCTCATCATCCAAGTCATTGATAAAGATGTTGAATAAGACTGGGCCCAAGACAGAACCCTGTGGCACCCCACTAGTCACTACTCTCCAGGATGAAGAGGAGCCATTGATGAGCATCCGTTGGGTTCGGTCAGTCAGCCAGTTACAAATCCATTGAATGGTAGCATTGTCTAGACCGCATTTTACCAGCATGAAAAAAGATGTCTGGAGGAGTCCTGAGAATAGTCCTATCCCCTCTGTTTACTTATATTGCATTGCTTCAAGTGTGGCTGGAATTTCACGTTTCTCTGCAATAGTTTTTTTAAAAAATGCAAAATGATAAAATGACAAGACAGGAAGCTAAGCTAAGATAGGAAACAGTATTGGTATGGCAACAGTTCTGGAGTTATTTGAATACAGTTAAGGGTTAGTTCAGGGGTCAGCAAACCTTTTCAGCACTGTCCCTCAGACCTTGTGGGGGGCCAGACTATATTTTGGAAAAAAATATGAACGAATTCCTATGCCCCACAAATAACCCAGAGATGCATTTTAAATAAAAGCACACATTCTACTCATGTAAAAACATGCTGATTCCTAGACCAGTGGTTCCCAACAGGTGGTCCGGGGACCCCCAGGGGTCCGCGAGCTATGCCAGAGGGGTCCGCAAGATGCTATTAGAATAAAAAATATATTAAATATATTTCGTATGATAACAGATTTTTTGTTTTGGCCGCTTCCTGCATGAGCAGAGTCTAGCGCAAAACTAGAATTAGATAGAGGCAGTAGTTCTGCTGTATGCCGTTAGGTGGCGCTTTACAAACACTACTGTTTTGCAAAGAGGCAGCGCACGCATTCTACTAACACTCACCTCCCCAAGATGCTTTGCGCGCGTCGGCTTCATTTGTGCGCTACGGCGAAGGTACCCTGTCTTCTCCATTCCCCTCCCTCCTCCCTGGCGCGCGCTGCCTCTTTGCAAAACAGTAGTGTTTGTAAACAAAATGTTGTTTTTCGCGGAAGCTACAGTTCGTGTAGTTAAAAATGGACCGTTGGTTAAAAAGTGGTTCATCTCATTAAGAACTGAAAATTAAAAATAACTGTATACTGATGGAGTACTTTGTTGTAACTGTAAAAAACGTATAAATATAAAATATAAAAAGATTCTTAATTTGGCTCTCACTTTTTAATTTTAGGATTAGGAATTAATGGGGGTCCTTGTCACAATAGTGGCTCGATGAGGGGTCCTCAAGAAAATTTTGTTGGGAACCCCTGTCCTAGACCGTCTGCGGGCCGGATTTAGAAGGTGATTGGGCTGCATCCAGCCCCCGGGCCTTAGTTTGGGGGCCCCTGAGTTAGTTAAAAGGCATATGGTCATAGTGCTAGAATGGTACACGTCCTTTGAACGAAACATTGAGCTGTGATAAACTGCACTGTAGACAAGCCCCCAAACTTCCTGACATCTGTTAGAAACTTGTTCTAAAGAGAAAGAATTTGTTCTCAATCAGGGATGCTCCAGATTTTCTTGGACTACAACTCCTGTCATCCTTTCACCATTTGCCATGCTGGGAGAACCTGGAATCCAACAGCATCTTCAGGACTGCATTTTCTTCATCTCCCCTCTAAATAATAGTGGAGGTAGCTCTTCCTGCATTCCTCTCCCTGCGTCATCAGAGAACTACAATTTAATGAATCAGACATTTGATCCATATACCGTAAGTTAAAAGAAGAAGAAAAGGGAAATCTGAAGAGCATATTTTAATTTTCCACCATATCAGGCTCTTGCAGAATACTTAAAATATTATGGGATACTTCTCAGTTCTTAGACTTTTAAAAGAGAGATGAGACAGTTTCTCGAATGAGATTTTTAGACAAATTGAGTTAGTCTTGGAAAATCAATTTAGACAAATCTGCAGCAGTGTGGGTAGGAGGATGCACCAATTCTCTACATAATTTGAATAAATGGGACACGAGATGGCTCCTGAGAGCAGCACTGACAGCCAAAAGAATTATGCTGATGGACTGGCAAAGGAAAATCATGCCATGAGTTGATTTATGGCCTATTGCCCTTCTGGATATAACGAAGTGGGAAAGAACTCCCTTTATTTGTACTAATAAAATGGACATCAGTTCTCTCGTACAAGAATAATTTCAGAGGTAGTGGTGTGAATAGCTGGCATCCAGGATGGCCTTTTCCACACTTGCCTCTCATTTGTGTCCTTGCGGTAATTTGTTTATGTAGATATTAGAGTATCAAATGGCAAAACCAGAAACCATCTCACTGCATTGCTTTATATGGCTTACTTCAAAATTAGCCTTCGTACTCTTCATTTGCAACCCTTCACTGCTGATCAAGGAAATGTATAATTTTATATTCCATATTTGTTGTAACATCTGGATTATGTGAATTTCTACTCTGAATATCTACAGGCACTTTTCCATGCTGAAAAGGCTTATCCAATTGGACTTACTGCTTAGGAAAACAAACATATCGATATTAGTACTCTGTGCATATTTATATTTGTGTTTCCCATCTTCATATCTGTTTTTTTTAAGTGATTAAATAAAAAGTTTGTTGGGACCCACCCTTACTCTGCCCCTTCTCACCAAAAGAGATCCACCTCTGAGATGCAGCAATTTTATTAGCATGCTTTCTCTGCCTTGGATCCTATTTCATGGAATGGTAATCTTTTAAATAAAATAAATGGTAGTATGTGTAAAGCTTAGGGGAGGCTGGAACACAGTGACTGAAATTCCCCTCACAAATTCCCAGAAGCCATGTTCTTGTGAAGCAACACTCATCTGGGAGATTTGCTTGCCTTCAGGCAGAGTGATGGATTCAGGAACGGCTCCTTGCCAAATTACCGTACTCCAAACCCAACATTCAGAACAGATTTACACAAACACGCACCCACACACCCATGGCAGCCATTTTTTTTCAGGCAAGGTTGAATTCTTTGCCAGAAGCTGCCAATTTTGCATGCTGAATGTTTGGAGACAGACAAGGGTCGAGATTTTGAGACATGAGGCAGTATATAGCTAGAACAAATACAGTAGGCCCTTTTGTCTGAATTCCTGTCATCAAAATGTTAGAATCTTGGAATCTATTTGCTGCTAAAAAGAGATTCCAGGAGTCTGGAGATCACCTTGATATAAATTGCAGACATAGGATGCCTTCTTTGAAGAGGTAGCAATGACAATATGGAGGTGTCTTCCCTTTTGTGCAACAACAACTACAACAACAACAACAACAACAACAATTTATTATTTATACCCTGCCCATCTGGCTTGGTTTCCCCAGCCACTCTGGGTGGCTTCCAACTGATTATTAAAATACAATAATCTATTAAACATTAAAAGCTTCCCTAAACAGGGCTGCCTTCAGATGTCTTCTAAAAGTTTGGTAGTTGTTTTTCTCTTTGACATCTGGTGGGAGGGCGTTCCACAGGGCAGGTGCCACTACCTAGAAGGCTGTCTGCCTGGTTCCCTGTAACTTGGCTTCTCACAGCGATGGAACCGCCAGAAGGCCCTCGGCGCTGAACCTCAGTGTCCAGGCAGAACGATGGAGGTGGAGACGCTCCTTCAGGTATACTGGACCAAGGCCGTTTAGGGCTTTAAAGGTCAGCACCAACACTTTGAATTGTGCTTGGAAACTACTGGGAGCCAATGTAGGTCTTTCAAGACCAGTGTTATGTGGTCTCAGTGGCTGCTCCCAGTCACCAGTCTAGCTGCCACATTCTGGATTAGTTGTAGTTTCTGGGCCACCTTCAAAGGTGCGCATTGCAGTAGTCCAAGCGAGAGATAACTAGAGCATGCACCACTCTGGCGAGACAGTCCGTGGGCAGTTAGGAATTGTTACTTTGTTGTTTTTCATTCCTGACTCTGCTCTCTGCTGTGTGCTGTGTGCAGTTTAATATCTTCTGTAGACAAGATGGCTAAGTGAGAGGCTGTAACACTCACAAAGCCAGATCTGTAAATATGCAGTAGTTAATAGAAATAAATGAGGAATGTTTTGAAACCTCTACAAATGCTTCTGCTGTTCACTGCTGATTTGGTGCTCATAAAGCCCAGTTATGAGTCCATGATTCCCGGGTGTATGCTGAAGGTGTTCCAGACGTCCTGCCCAGGCATAGGGGCCTAAGAAGACCTGGACAGATCCTGGCATTTACCCACATATGGTAGCAGGCGGATGGTTGCTGGTAGCAGACTGGTGGTTGCAGATGGCTATTGATGGTTGGATAATTGGATGTTTCTGATCCATTTCCATCTGATGCTGCACATCGGAGTTGAGCTGTGAGCTGAAGCTGTTTTTCAAGCTGCTGTTTGATTTACAGAAAGGTATGTTGCTGGCTGCCAGGAAGACAGCAGAGACGCTTTTCCAGTTTGCCTGTTAATTGTGCTGAGTGGGGAGAGAAGTTGCTGAAAGAGTCAAGAGTATTTGGGGTGCATGAAGGGAAGTGTCTTGCTGTTAACTAAACACAGGCATGGCTTCTGCACATTCTGGCCAGATGTCTCTATCTTTTCCTCTCCTTACACCAGAGACCTATCCTACGTGGCAGGTCAAAATGAAAGCACTTTTACAAAGGGAAAAGCTTTACCATACTATAGAAGATGACCCCCCCAATGAGGATGATGATGGATGGCCAGCGTGGCACGAGGCAGACATGAGAGCCAGGGGGACAATTATTCTGAGTGTCCAGGACCAGTTGTTGGTCAATTTGGAGAACCAGCAGACTGCACGGGCTGTTTGGAATAAACTTCGAGATATGCATCTAAGACAAAATGCAGGCTCCAGTGTGCTTTTCTTTAAAAAGCTGTGTAGGCTGGAATTACAGAAAGATGGTGATTTGCCCAGCCATCTAGCCCAATTAAAACGTCTCAGACAAGATCTTGTCCAGCGAGACTTAAATATTTCAGAAGCTGTTTTTGCAATGCTTATCATAAACAGTTTGGATGAATCTTATGATGCTGTAGCTGCTCAATTGTCGTCTTTGCCCAATGACCGTCTAACAGAAGATTATGTGTCTAGCGTGCTCTTGAATGAGTGGGATCGCAGACAGACTGCTAGAGAAAGCAGGGACAAGGCTGTTGGAAATGCCTACAAGCCTTCAACAGGGGAAAGTGAAAGTGTTGCAAAAGCTCTTAAAATGCGCCGCTGTTTTTCTTGCGGAGAGGTCGGCCATTTTAAAAATCAGTGTAAAAACTCTTCAAAGAAGAAGGGCAACTTCAAAGGCAAAGGGGGAGGAGGCCGAAAACCCCAAGGGCCAGCTGCATCAAAGGCTTTGATTTCACGCAGTTCTAATCAACTCACACGTTCTGTTTTTGTTGTCGACTCAGGAGCCACAAGGCACGTGGCCAATGATAAAAATCTCTTTCTTCATCTTGAGAAACAGGGAGGAGCAATTCATCAAGCGGATGGAACGACTATTAAAAGTTTGGCTCAGGGAACGGTTTCTTTGCAGAGCCTTAATGCAACAGTTAAAAATGTTATGTATGCTCCTCATTTGCAGGATAATCTCTTGAGTGTTTCTCAGCTAGACGCTCAAGGATTTAAAGTGGTGTTTGCAAACTCTCGGTGTGAAATTCTTCGAGATAACAAACTCATTCTTTATGCTAAGTGTGTTGATGGTTTATATGTATTGCCTTTTGTTACAGGTACAGCTGCTGGAGCAACTAAAGAAACTGAAAAGGCATGCTGTAATATATCAGTAGATAAGAATGAGAAATTGCATAACCATTGTATTCATGATTATCATCGTTTGTTTGGTCATTTGCATTTCCAGGCAGTAGGTAAAATGCAAAATATGGTTGAGGGCATGAAAGTTCAAAAGTGTCCTTATCATATGAAATGTGTCTCATGTGCAGAGAACAAAATTAAGCAAGCTCCCAAAGGTACAAAATCTGGGAGGGAGGTTAAGAAACCTTATGAGATTGTGCATGCAGACTTGGTTGGACCTCTAGCGCTCTCTAGAGGAAACTCATGTTATTTTTTGGTTCTGATAGATGCCTATTCTAGATATGTTTGGGTCTATATGTTACAAAAGAAGTCTGAAGCCTTCTCTAAGTTTCAAAAATTTTGTGCATGGCTCAGGAATGTTCACGATGAGCATGTACGTTGTCTTTTCACTGACAGGGGTGGAGAATTTTGTTCAGAACAGTTTGAAAACTTTACTGCAGAACAGGGCATAGAGCACATGACTGCCACGCCCAGATCTCCATGGCAGAATGGTTTATGTGAAAGAGTAAACCAGACCTTGCAACAAGGAATTAAAACTCTGTTGCATGATTCAGGCCTACCCAACCCCTTTTGGGCTGAAGCTCTATCGTGTTTCACCTATATTTACAACCGCAGGTATCAATCAGCCATTGATTGCACCCCATACGAAATGCTGTTCAAAAGGAAACCGTTTGTAAAACATTTAAAAATTTTCGGTTCTGAAGTTTGGGTGCACACTCTGCAAGGTGACAAACTGAGCAAATCTGGTCAACATGGCATTTTTCTAGGTTATGAAAAAGGTTCCTATCGTGTGCTGATGACAGACACAAACACAATTAGGCTGACCAGAAGCATGGATTGTAATCCAAAATGGGACAAAGTTGGCATTTTTCAATGTCATCCCATTTCAGATGATGAGGTGGTTAAACCAATTAACAAAGAGGCAAAACCTGTAATTGATGCTGATGGTAGCACAGATTCTGACACTGATACAGATGATCAGAATGAAAAGACCTCTTTTAAGAAATCAGATGGGTCTGACACTGATCTAGAGGTAGAATCTTTGCCAGATACAGGTCACCATTCTCCCAAGGAGGAGGAACCAGACCCAGAGGATCCCAGAGTATTGCGTAGATCTGAGAGAACTACCAAGGGACAAGCACCTAAACGATTTTCTAAAGAATTTGCTAAAGCTGCTATTTCAGATATGGCTGCCACTAGCAATCCAAACTCAGTTTTTGAACCAACTAACTACAAAGAGGTTCAAAATTTACCTGAAAAAGATGCTGAACCTTGGCTTAACGCCATGAAAGCTGAATTGAATTCCCTAAAGCAAAATGACACGTGGGAATTGGTTCCAGCAGAACCAGGCATGAAACTTGTAGACAGCAGGTGGATTTACAAAACCAAGACTGATCAGACTGGTAAAGTGGTCAGATATAAAGCCAGATTAGTTGCACGTGGTTTTTCTCAAGTTCCTGATCAGGACTATCATGAGACATATTCACCGACAGTCAAATTTGAGACAGTTAGGCTGTTGATGAAAATTGCTGCAGAAGAGGGCATGACCATATCTCATCACGACGTAAATACTGCGTTTTTGTACGGAATTCTCAATGAGAGTATTTACATGTCACCGCCAGACGGAGTGCAGATAAAAAAGGGAATGGTGTGTAAATTAAAAAAATCCCTGTATGGTCTAAAACAAAGTGCTCGATGCTGGCACACTAAGCTGACAGAAGTGCTGTTTTCCTTAGGTTTCCAGCAAGGAAAGGCTGATTCTTGTGTTTTTGTTAAAGAATCTAACCAGCACAAATTGTACTGCATTTGTTTTGTGGATGATATTTTGTTTTTCTGGAAGGATGCAAATATTTACAAAACCACTCTTGCAAAACTGCAAAAGCATTTTGATATGAAAGACCTAGGGGAAGTCAGCAATTATCTCTCACTGGAAGTAGAGAGAAATAAGCAAGGTGATGTTTTGCTGCATCAATCACGTAAGATCAATGATGTGATTGAAAAATTAAATCTGACAGATGCCAATTCTGTAGACACCCCCATGGTCACAGGGTACCAACATGATACTAATGCTAATGTTTTTCCTGACACTACATTGTTCAGAAGTGTTTTGGGTAAACTTAGTTTTATAGCAAGGTGCACAAGACCAGACATTGCTGTTAGCGTAAATTTGCTCAGCAGATATGTAAATCAACCTACAGTGCAAGACTGGAAGGCACTGAAACGCATAGTTAGGTATTTAAAAGGCACTATGCATTACAGGTTGAAGCTTACTAGCCAAAAATCTGGAGGTCTTGAGATCTATGCCGATGCCAGTTTTGGTAGTGATACAACTGATGGCAAGAGCACCTCAGGTGTGTGTTATTTGTACAATCAGTGCCTATTTGATTGGTCTTGTAAGAAACAGGCAACAATAAGCATGAGTTCATGTGAAGCAGAACTCAACGCTTTAAATTTTTCCCTCATGAATGTAGAGTGGTTGTTGCAACTATGTGAGGATATGAGAGTAAAAATTTGTTGTCCAGTTCAAGTTTATCAGGACAACAAAGCCTGCATAGAACTAATCCATTCAGAAGGGTGCAAGCAAAGAACAAAACATTTGCTAATCAAATTGCACCGTGCCAGAGAATGCATTCAGAAAGGAGTTGTAAAAGTCTCATATATGCCAGGGAAAGAAATACCTGCTGATGCTTTGACTAAAGCTGTTAGTAAGGAACAACTTGGTATATATGTAAAGAAATTGCTTTTGTGCTAGATTTTCATAATGGTCAGAATGAAAAGGGGGAGGTTGTGAGCATTTTCACCCCTCCCATTCTGAAAATCTGGTGATATCTGCTGTTGGGAGGGAACAGTTAGGAATTGTTACTTTGTTGTTTTTCATTCCTGACTCTGCTCTCTGCTGTGTGCTGTGTGCAGTTTAATATCTTCTGTAGACAAGATGGCTAAGTGAGAGGCTGTAACACTCACAAAGCCAGATCTGTAAATATGCAGTAGTTAATAGAAATAAATGAGGAATGTTTTGAAACCTCTACAAATGCTTCTGCTGTTCACTGCTGATTTGGTGCTCATAAAGCCCAGTTATGAGTCCATGATTCCCGGGTGTATGCTGAAGGTGTTCCAGACGTCCTGCCCAGGCATAGGGGCCTAAGAAGACCTGGACAGATCCTGGCATTTACCCACAAGGGTCTCAGCCTGCGTTCCAGATGGAGCTGATAGACAGCTGCACTGGACACAGAATTGACCTGCACCTCCATGGACAGCAACATCTGGAGATGTGGAACCCCAAGCTATCACTGCTGCTGTTCTATTTTAGATCAGTTATAATCCTTCCTGCTGAGTCTGTATTGAGGGCTAAGAGCTGTCAAAGTGGGAACAGGGAAGCAGACAACTTGACTGCAGAAGTTACTTGGCTATCTGAAGCTGGCATGCTTTGTTCCATTCAAATGGATCATTTTCAGACCATGAACAAACACCTCCAATATGGAAACAATTATGGAAGAAATGCAGGCGACACATTCCTAGTATTATTTTGTGACAGTTTCAAAGAAGCAGTTGTTAGCCACTTTGGAAATGATAGCTAGCAAGCAAAGAGAGGGGCCAGTTTATGCATTATTCTATGCATCACTGTTTCCTATGGAATGCAAACAAGAACCCAAAATGGAAAGGACAGAACTGCAAACAAAGAATTTCAAATTAATATTTACCCTGATGAACAGTGTGAATCATTTTGAATAATACAATGATAATTAAATATATTGCTCTCTAAACTCACCTATGAACTAACAGTGGTTGCAGGGGTTTCTGTTAGATTCAAGTATTTCATTGGACCTTGTTGTCACTTGATGGATGTTCAGTGATTTATCTCAAATTCTATCAAGTGCTACTTAACAATGCACAGAAAAAAATATTCAAGAATTTAGAGCAGGAAGGAGAAAAGAAAGTCGTAAGCATGCGATAGGTAATAGGCATTTTGGAATGCAACATTATTTGAGGCATCATAGTTAAGATTCCTCAACAATTTACTTATTGGGTCTGTTGGTCATAACAATAATGAATAAAAATATTTGTGCCATGGATTTTTTTTGGGGGGGTGCTTTGGGGTCATGGTAATTTTGTCATTTTTACTGCTGCTTTCCTATCAGTTTTTGTTTGTTCATGTGCTTGTATCAAATTGTCAAACAAAACAATACAAAATGAAATGAAACCGTAAGATCACCTTCCATCTTAAAATAGCAGCAGTAGATCCAATATGAGTCACATGATTCAAATTGATTGTTTTGTTGTTGTATATATTTCAACAACCCCAAAGTTGAGTCAGTAGCAAGAGATGTTGTAAAGGTGTGGTGATCTGGCATGGAACGACCCCATTGAAGAAGATAACAGTGGTTACCTGGATCTTATTGCTGGTTGTGAAGGGGCACTGGGTACCAACAAGGGCAGTGTTGTGCAAACACACTGGCAGAGCCAATCTGCTGTTCCTGCTGCTGCATTTGCAGCACTCCAACCTCACTGCTGCCTCATCCCTCACCCTCTCCATCCTGGTATCTAACAATGACTCGGATGTAGAAAGGTCAGGTGTGCAGCACTGCACCCCCACATTTTCTACTGTCTTTCTGGCATCAACTTTAATGGTGTCTATTTGCAGGATGCACTCTTTGCCTAGTGTTGAAAGATTAGAGCCTCTTGCAGCATTCAATATTGTTTAAGAGTGTATTGGTGATTTTAATTCTGGCATTTTTATCTGTTCCTATCTGTAATTTATGCTTACATTTTTATATGTTTTCTAACCTGCCCCTAGGATTGAGTTCAGTCAGTATACTGAGTCCGACTACTGATCTCCCTCATATTGTCTTCTTTTGACTGGCAGTGGCTCTCCAGTGTGAGATCCTTTTAACTGCAGGTGCCAGTGATTGAACCTAGGGTCTTCGGCATGCAAATAATGTGCTGTAGCGCTGAGATACAGCACTTCTCCCTTAAGTATTCATTGACATAATGTGAAATACAATTATTCTTTCCTATGCTTATGTACTAAACATTTGGGGGTGTGGGGAGAAATGGCAATGATGAGGTTGACGTTTTCCAGCCTTATGTTTATTGTGAAGCAAAAATGGAAGAATGATAAAATGAGGGGATTTGATGAGAAAAGATTCTTACGCTTTTCTTTCAGCGCAAGCTTTGTTGTGCATTTGGCTGACAGAATCTTAAAACTGCAAAGCAAAGTATCAGAATTGGGTGGTGCATAGGCAGCATGTTAAAACTGCTCCACATATTAAAAAAACAAACAGACATGGTGAAGAGAGCAGGAGTCAAAAGTTGGCAGCAGTTTACATAGAATGTGAATTTTAAAAAAATTTGTTTGGGAAACAGATCCAAGGATTCAAATATGACAATAGAAATTGGTCCAATTTGTGCCGATTTGAGTTCTGCCCAAATCCATGCTCACAGCCCTCTGAACAACCCCCTATGAGGATTGTTACCATAAAGGAGTTAATAATGGTATAGAGGCAAAAGATAACATATGGTCATGACAGTTAGTGCTAAGTTACTAGCATTACAGATAAGGTCCCATTTGTTTCAAAACCTAGATAAAATCTCAACCTTTGTTGAGATTTGAAAGCTAGAAGAGGCATGGTCAAGAAATATTGGGACTATTGACAGTTTCTTTACCCAGCAGACCCCTGTCAAAAACTGCTTTTGAAATGCCTACCAGTTTGGGGAGGAAAGGGTTTAACATGTGGCATTAGGAGCTACTGTGTTGACATGTAGATCCAAAGCTTCCTTGGGTATGGGGAACTAGCAATCTGTTTCGTTGGTTCCAAGTCATAATTTGAGAGCAAAAGTAGAGAGACCATAAAAACTTTTAATGGCCTGAATTTTTTACTCCATTGGTTTTTCAGCACCTTAAGCTGGTTCAATATATAACAAATATGGATGCTATTAATTGAGGGTCATTAGTTCAAATGAAACACAGGCTAAATGTGACCAATAGAGACTTTTTTTAGCGCTACAATTAAAAAGCACGAAGAGGGAGAGCATGATTACAACAGCTTTACCATTATTCTTTTAGGTGCAGCATAGCACAACACACATGCATGCACAACCAGAGCAACTTTTCCGCCTGCCAAAGTCAAACTGATAAAGAGTTCCATGGTCATCGAGTTGCCAGATGTCTGGCTGTGCAACTCTCTGGCACTAAACCCAATATAGAGACATATCTGTGGATGGGATCTATTAACGTTATAGTTACCATCTGACAACTGTTTAGTGTCCATAGCCCAGTTCCTAGCAGGCAGGTGTTCGCATCACCAAAAAAACAACACTATCGCAACTGGTACTGCTAATTGATGAGGCTGTTGGCAGTCACAGCAGAGAGGACAGGGATTGTATTATCACAGAGAAAAAACTGTTTCATCCCAGGAAACAGTCCCTCCGTCTAAGAACATCCCAAAGCCCATTGGAAACAGACTGTGGTTCTCAATGCGAGACCTGTAGACTGCTTGGAGACTAAAAAGGAACCCCAGGAATGAAGTGGTCTTTTTCCATGCTTCACCAGTCAAGTGCAGTAAAACAGCCTAGGAATTCGGAAAGATGTGTTGTCAAGGAAGAGGAGGAGGAGGAGGAGGAGGAGGAGGAGGAGGAGGAGGAGGAGTAGTTTGGATTTGATATCCCGCTTTATCACTACCCGAAGGAGTCTTAAAGCAGCTAACATTCTCCTTTCCCTTCCTCCCCCACAACAAACACTCTGTGAGGTGAGTGGGGCTGAGAGACTTCAGAGAAGTGTGACTAGCCCAAGGTCATCCAGCAGCTGCATGTGGAGGAGCAAAGACGCGAACCCAGTTCACCAGATTACGAGTCTACCGCTCTTAACCACTATACCACACTGGCTCTCAGGAGTAGGGAGCAGATCTTCTGGGTGAGGTGCAACTTAGTTTCACTCCAACTATACTTACTGAAATGAACAAACATGACTAAGTTAGGTGCATTACTTCTGATGGGTCTACTCTTAGTCAGGGTTTCCTAGAGCCTTGTAAACATGTGCTTAGACATGGATTCACTTAATTTGAATGAACTAAACAAGGATTCATGGGCTGGTAGTAAGTAAAAGTGACCCAGTTCCATAGGCTACAGTCACTGCCTTGTCTAAGAACATTTGAAATATTGTTCTCATTCCAGCACATGCATGTATGTCAGGGTTTTTACTTACTATTTAAATATAAGTACTCCCAAATACACCAAAAGCTAAATCTCAGGAGGAGATGGAAAGGGGCAAACCAAAGATAGGTGATATGAATATATTTCTATGTGTATCTGTAGAATATCCAGATGGAGATGAATTTGGTGCATCATCCCAAATTGTTTCAGGCTTGTTAACTCAACAATCAACAAATATATTGGTATCTATTGAAGCATTCCACTTGCAATATGAGTACTGTGTTCTAATCTGAATAAAATATGCTTGATGATCTGGTAGTGTTGGCATTCATCTGTCTCAAGACAAGAGTCAATGAAGTCAAACCACATGGTGACCTCCCTGGTGCGCAAGCCTGGGCAGTGTGGATGGAGGTCCTGGGCTGCCAGACAACAAGAGCCCCCTCTCAGCCTTGCTGATGTGGTCCAAACGAAAGCAGAGCAATACATCTGGCACCAGCTTGGCTGCAGTTGTTGCAAGAAGGAGGTGTACTAGATGCATCCAACTGATTTAGGGATTTGTGTAGGGTTTACTCCTTAGCCTCTTCTCCTGAAGGTGGTGAGTATGGATTTTTCCTCATGATTTACTCCCAAACCCTTTCTCTCATGAATGAGTATAGTCACAAGGCAGCAGAGGTTTAGGGTCTGAGTTTTCTTTCTCCTATATTGGCAACCTTCCCAGGTTGACAAGCCCCATCTGCCCCTCATTTCCCTCTACAGCACATGCAGAAAACATCTTGTTGACCATTGGACCCACTACTGTTTTCATCCACTCAATCCTCCAGAGCCTGTCTTTCACATCATGCAAGGAAAATCCCTAACTCACCGGGGTTTGTGACCCATAAGCTACCCTCACCTGGTTTATCTGGTCGGTCAAAGCCATTGCCCAGGGTGTGGTTGCTGTTGCATGGTGACAGCTTCTAGGAGCTACAGGTGAGAGTTGAGTGCAGGGTGGGGACCCCAAGTGGAAAAACTACCCCAGAAGGCACATGAGGTGTCCCCCCTGAGGTACTACCCTCCCCATACAGTCCTGATATGATGTAGTAAGCTAGATAAAGTGCCTGTGTTTTACTCTGTCAGCCCTCATCTTTAGCACCCAACAGTCTAACACATTGCAGGGCTTCTTGTAAGAATGGACCAGCCATTTAATTGTGTCAAACCTCTTGTATTGATACCTAGGCACCACTGTGAATAGCTAAAACATCAAGGAAAAAGTAGAGCATATTCAGGAAGTTCAGTGTCGGCCATTGCAATTCATTCTGGTCTGTGGATGGTTTATTATATTTCAACTGACTTTATTGATTGTGAATAGCTTTAGCAGGCACAGCATAAATATACCCAATAATGCAAATCCTGCATGATAAGAAATGTAATTTGCTAAGAGATACTGAATATTTTGCAAACTGTCAGTTTGTTAGATTGTGTAGTTCAGCACTGAGATTTCCCTAGTCCTGGTTCTGCATGCTTTGGGGTTAGAAATAGCATGAGAAAATCTGCTCTTGTTCTCACTCCCATCCCCATTTCTGAACAAGCGGGAGTCAAAGGTATTTCTTCAAACAAAAAGGCTTGAACAGCAGAACAGAGGATGCTAGTTGTCTGTTATCTTTGTTTGAAAGATATCATTAACATTAATTTTGACAAGTAGCCTCTCCTTGGGGAATCTGAGCTTGATTCAGCAACCCTTTACTTAGGCAAGTAATCCTTATTTATAGGAAAACTCCTTGATTGTTAGGATTTGCCTAATCCTGAGATAAAAACATATACTTGAAGGTGGATGATTTGTATGAGATTAAGACAAACAAAAGAAGGGGGAAAGACTGAACTAATGTGAGTTGTGGAAGACTACAGTTAGATTAATCCTTACATTAAAGGTGCTGTAGAAGGGCCTAGGAAAACCAAAAGCCCTGCTGAGGCTCATTAATATATTTATTAGAGAATGTGTGTCTTGTTGCATCCTTTTATCAAGAAACAAAGGCCATGCTTTCAAGCGTTCCTTATTCCAAGTGAAATGCCACCTTGTATTCATGACTACTGTCCATCATTGGCCTCGTTGACATCATCAACTTTATTTCATTCGGCACATTTCTATCCTGCCATTCTTCCACCATGGAGATCAAGGCAGTGAACAGAAAGCTTTCAGGTGCTCTCCCATCCTGGCAGTGATCAGACCCAGACCTTCTTTGCTTCACAAAGGAGGCTACATCATCTGCCTTCAGATGGTGCCCTAATTCCTTGTCAACATCTGGAAAACTGATGGGGCTTTGCAAAGTTCACATTGTGGTGCTCAGCTTTATAAATTCCATAATCTTTCCCCTTTTGCTCAGTTTTTTTTTGTTTGTTGGCATCCGTCTTGTCTTGAGAAACAATGGAGTGTGTCTCTGGGGATGAAGTCAAACTGCTGCATTGGCAGCACTAAAGTGGTCGCTCTTGGCCTCATTGATGTGGTCCAAAGGAAAGCAGAGCAATATGTTTGGCATCAGCTTGGCTGCAGGAGTTGCTGGAAGAAAATGTACAAGGCACCATCCAACTGTCTTAGGGACTGCATTCCAGATTTGTGTAGGGTTTTCTTCCTAGCCTTTTCCTCTCCAAAATATATCCCACAGGGCAGCAGAGGTTTAGGATCAGAGTTACTCCTAGATGGACTACCTTCCCAAGTTGACAAGACCCATCGGCCCCTCATTTCCCTCTACAGCACGTGCAGAAATCACTTTCTTGACCGATGGTAGTGTCTGTTCAATCTGCTGGAGCCTGTCTTTGCATACAGGGGAAGTACCTAACTCACTGAGGGTTTAAGATCCATCATCTACCCTCACCTGGTTTAGCTGGCCAGTCAAAACCGTTTCCCAGGGTGTGGCCGCTGTTGCATGTTGACAGCTTCTAAGAGCCATAGCTGACAGCTGAGTGCAGGGTAGGGACCCAGAAGAAGTATGACATGTCCCCCACCCATAGCTGCCAAGTCTCCTGTTTTTCGCGGGAAACCCCCGTATTTTAAACTGTTTCCCGCTGGCAGCCCGGATTGGGAAAAATCCCCCGGATTTCCTACCTACCAGGGAGGCTCCATTTTGGGTCCTGGCGCCGCCCGATTTCCGGTGCCCATACATGGGTAGCGCGGCACCACAAATCACCTCTATGCATGTCCGGACATACGTAGAAGCGACTTTCGGTGCCGCGCCACTGCTGATCCCGCATTTTTCAGTGGGAGACTTGGCAGCTATGCCCCCACCAGAGGTCAGGGGTCATGGGCGTACCCTGCACGGGGCAAGTGAGGGCAGCTGCCCTTACCTAGAAGCAGGGCCGACGGGGTTGGTGGGCAGAGGTGGAGGCGGAGCACAGCCCGGCGGAGCGCGGGTTCGGCGTTCCCGCCCGCCGTGCTGCGCCCTCCAGCTTCCCGAGAGGTGGCCGAGCTCCGTGCTACAGCCTGCCCTCGGCCTCCCTCCACCGCATGGTTTCCCCGCGGCCGCCAGGTGCGCCACTGACGCTGCCACGCTCCTTGGGAGCTCGGCAGGAGGTGGGAGGGAGCGCGGCTGCTTCCGCCCCGGGCTTGCTGGTGGGGCCGTCGGCGCTGCGGCGTCTCTGTAGTTGCCAGAGGCCGCGCTCCTGGGCGCCTGCCCTGGGCCTCCCTCCTCTGCATGCTTCACCTGCGGCTGCCAGGTGCGCCGCCAGTGCTCCTGCACTCCTTGGGAGCTCGGCAGGAGCTGGGAGGGAGCGCGGCTGCTTCCGCCCCGGGCTTGCTGGCGGGGCCGTCGGCGCTGCAGCGCTGTCTGTTATTGCCAGCGGCCGTGCTCCTGGGCGCCTGCCCTCCACCGCGTGGTTCACCCGCGGCTGCCAGGTGTGATGTCGCCGCGCCCGCCAGGAGTGCTGCTGCCGCCGCGATCTTTAGCGATCGCTGGCACCCACGGAAGAGGAGGCCCCAAGCCTGACGCCCCGGCGGAGGGAGAAGAGAGAGTTGCCTCAGCGCTCACTTCCAGGCCGCCTCTGTCGGCGGAGAAGGCCGCCCGCCGCCCCCAGAAAGGCTTCCTCTTGAGGAGGAAGGCGCCGGGCAGGGAGGAGGAGGAGGAGGAGGAGGCCGGGCTGGGATCTAGAAGGAGAGCCAGGCGCTGCGAGGATACGTTATTTTTATTATTTTCATTTTTATTCTTACGTCATCATCACCATCACCATCATTCTCCGTAGCCCTGCCCACGTTCCCACTTTGTGGCCCCTCCCGTGCCTTGCCCCCCCCTAGTTTTGATCCTGGGTACGCCCCTGTCAGGGGTGCAAACTTGAATAAAATATTGGGGGGGGGTCCCAGGTAAGCCCTGCCCTGCATAATGGATCACAGCACACTGACACCATTTGAATTGCAATACTCATTAACTTGGGGAAGGGCTGGGGCCCTCAAAGAAGAAAAATGAGGAATTACAATGTTTGGGTGTCCAGGAGGGCAGACCTGACTTCCATTTACCGTAATGACTCCAGGGCGAAGAAATAAATCTTGCCACATCCTTTTATAGTAGCTTAGTCATGACAAAAAAGTAGCCATTGAAGGAATAATATGACAGTGAGTATAACCTGTAAACAAAAGCAACTGTCATATTATTCCTTCAATGGCTACTTTTCCCCCCAATGAATTTTATTAAAGTTTGAAAGAAATGGCTACTCTTGACAGCTTTGAGCCAGAATATTATTATTTTAAAAAAGAAAAAAGAAAGAAATTGCTACTCTGGTTTTCAGAGAACAATAAACAGATTAATCTTGCGCACTCCGTGATGCAAAAAGGCAACGAAAAATGTCTTTGTTTAACATATGATTTTCCTCCCACCAGTGCACTGGTGAGCAAACAGTACCCATCTATGAACTAAGCTACTGCTACGTTTTCCGCCGCTCTTTTTTACTTACTCTCGCCCTTTTATAAATGATAGATGGCACATCTTGTAGGGCAGCAACTCTGTTCTGCAGCAGGCAAGATAACGGGGGAAAGTGAAAGAATACTTAATGGTATATTCCCATGAGTGAGAGATGACAGCGTATCTCTCAGGTGGCTAAGCAAAGTGGAGGCACAAGTAGGTCAAGGAAGCACCAAAAGTGCTATTCTCTTTTCCATCTTCCCTAAGGGATCCCCTTCCATCCATTTCGATATATATTTATTTAACATAACTCTAGAAATAATGATGCATGGCTGTACCTCAGTGCTGTATTGTCTTTAGTAGTATCAAATGATTGTTATTGTAGTTTATTCTGTGAATTGGGCATGGTGAAACAACTATTTTAACTAATGCTACTTATGCTATAACAAATTTATAATCGCATAACATGCTATCGGTTATGCTCAGCTGATGCTTCTGAGTCTCACTTCCAACAGATAGCTAATTGTGTTCAATTCAAATTGTTCACTACATTATATTTGATCACAGATTATCTTGGGAAAACTACAGAAGCCAGGTTTTATGTCATTGATATTTCCATGCCCGGTGTTCCTGCTTCATCACAACACATGCTGAGAACTAATCAAAAGTTAACAATTAGTTGTTACCAAGCTTAAAACCATGGAGCTACCTGGGATGAATAGAGACATTGGATTCTTATCTCATTATGCATGATCAAGCTTTCTTTAGCACCTCAGCCCTTGTTTTTCCCCCCAGGACTAATTGCAGCCATCAGCAGCCGTTAACAGCCATCCACAGGTTTACCACTCCCATCAGCCCATCACCCATCCCCACCCACCCACCCCCACCACCCTCTGTATATATATATATATAAGGGCCTGACACTTCCGTTTCCAGTGTATCTGAAGAAGTGTGCATGCACACGAAAGCTCATACCAAAATAAAAACTTAGTTGGTCTTTAAGGTGCTACTGAAGGAATTTTTTTATTTTGCTTCGACTCAGACCAACACGGCTACCTACCTGTAACTGATACTATTATTATTATTCATTTCATTTCTATGTAGGTTTTACAACCTACATTAAAAATCAAATGAAGCAATCCAGAATAAAACATTACAGAAGAAAGTCAAATATAAAGTATACATTCAAAGCATCATACTTAACAAGAAACTAAAATATTATCTTAAAGAGTTAAAAATATATCATGCACATTTAAAACAACATAATTAGCAAAAGAGTAAAATATTACCTAAAGCATAGAACATACAGTATTTGCTGCTGTTGCTGGCCAGTCCTTTCAATGATAGTTCATGGCAGGTGGCAGGTGTGGAAGCTTAGGCTCAGTGACCTAGGTCTACACTCAGAGGCAGACAAGGTGGTCTCTGGCCTCTTCAGCAGCCTCAGCTTTTGTAGCTGATATGTCACAGGAATTCCAAAGAGTAGGTGCTGCCACACTAAGGACCCAATTCTGACATCATGCAGAATGGACCTCCTGATAAGATTGAATCTGCAGGATGCCCTCTCTACAGTGTAGTGATTGCTTGACTTTATAAAGGGATGGGGTGATCTTTTAAGCTCTGCTGCTCAGCCTAAGACCTTCAAATGTTAATCATGATTCGCTGGAATTGAACACATTTCCTTTAAATTGTGGGGGAAAGACTCTTCATTCAGATAATTGATGGTAAATAAGAAGTCCTGCTAGCCATACTGCATCTGGTGGAAACGCAACTCCAAAGAGAGAGCCTTTGCCGTGGTGACCTCCCTTTGGATGTGCAGCAGGCAGATACTGTCCTGGTGTCTTGTTGATGTTTACTTATCTGTTTACTCAGGCATTCTTAGTACCAGCATTTTAATGAACCTCTGGATATCTTTTGTCTACTTCAATTTATTGTGGCTGTAAGGTTTTATTGTATTGTTCCTATTTGTGTAGACTGCCTTGAAATTGTTCTAGTGAAATGATTCCGGTTCCATCAATCTTCTGCCTGATCAGAACTGTCAAACTCAACCTTCTTATGTCCAACTGTTTTTCTGATCCATCCATAGGAAGGACCAAGACAGGAAGGCAGCAAAGGCCAGCACCATGGAAAGCTCCAAGTAAGCAACTACTTCTAACAAACGCTGGATGGGCATGAAGTCTCATGAGGCTTTCCATTCAGTCCATTCCTCTTTAACTCTACCTTCCCTGCCTGAAGATTGTGAATCCTTAAAGGGCGAACTGCTTGGCCTAAAGCAGGCATGGGCAAACTCAGCCCTCCAGCTGTTTTGGGACTACAATTCCCATCATCCTTAAGCTAACAGGACCAGTGATCAGGGATGATGGGAATTGTAGTCTCAAAACATCTGGAGGGCAAAGTTTGCCTGTGCAGGCTGGCCTAATGGCATATACAGTCGTACCTTGGTTTTCAAACAGCTTAGTTTTGGCTCCCCAACGCCCCAAACCCGGAAGTGAGTATTCTGGTTTGCGAACTATTTTTAAAAGCCAAATATCCAACGGGGCTTCTGTGGCTCCTGATTGGCTGCAGAAGCTTCCTGCAGCCAATCAGAAGCCGTGCTTTGGTTTTCAAACATTTTGGAAGTCAAACGGACTTCCGCAATGGATTCCGTTCGACTTCCAAGGTATGGCTGTATTTCTTTCCTTTCTGTGACCTCACCCCTAGTGTACTACCTGTGCAGTTGGACAGGTGCAGTAGAGCAGGAAGTACATGACGTCTTGGGCAAAACAGGTTCAGGGGAAGTTCATGGGGTTCCAGGAATTCATGGGATTCCTGGCTTGGGTTATGTTCAGCATCTGAAAGCCAGTCTTTAGCTGGTGATATAACAGTCATGGACTTTGATGGCTCATCCAATTCAGTTCAAGGCTGGGCCATGTTGGCTACTCTGCAGCTGCCACATAACCAGGGCATTGCCCTCCATGCCTCTTCCATTCCATCTTGGTACCGAGAGATTATGAAAGAACTGCAGATTGCATATTTTAAGTTCAGTGGTTTGTTTGTTTTTTAAAAAAACTGTATTATGTTACTCAGGACACACACACACACACACTTTTCTTCACAGCCCTGATCAACCGCAGAAGGATCAGTAGCTCAGTAAAAGACTTAGACCAATTTGGCTTAATTTCAATTTAATATTTCCAGAAATATGCTGCGGATGAAATCCTATAAAATATTTTTATCACATCGTTGTTAAGGCACTTTGCCATAAGTTTATTGCAGCCATTTGGCTTTCTTTCTTCGGCTTTATCTTCCCCTTCTTCACATGCAACACCATCCTGTGCATAAGAACAGAACAAGAGCCAAAGGGCCATGTAGTCCCCCATCCTATTCTCACAGTGGCCAGCCAGACAACCCAGAGAAGGCCTCAAGCAAGACCTCAGCACAACAGCACTCTCCCACTTTGTGGTGCCCAAATGACCTTCAGAGTTATACTGCCTCAAATATTGGAGTTGGTGCATAGCTACTGAAAGCCTTCTCCACCAGGAATTTGTCTAGTCTCTGTTTTAAAACTATCCACACTAGTGACCACCACTAGATCTTGTGGTGTCAAATTCCATAATTCGGTTACGCACCGAGTGAAGAAATATGTCTCTCTCTCCACATACTGCATAATTCCGCCAACACCCACCATTTCCCTAAACTAAAAAATTCCAAATGTTGTAACCTCTCCTCACAGGTGAACTGCTCCACGCAAGCCCCTTGATCATTTTGGTTGCCTTTTTCTGGACACGCCTGCTTGGAAGTACCGGTAAGTCCCCATGTGTATAATATTGCAGCTTTAATGCAAAATGAGGATGCCCATTCTCCTATTAAGTATTTGGGGATGGGGGGGGGTTACAGATTTAAAAATTTGTCTGCCATGCCACAGTTTGAACAACTGCCTCTGTTTTCTGAGAGGAGGGTGATTTTTACTATTTCTTTACAATTCTTATATGACATGCAGACCTCAAAGCAGTTCCCAGAAAGAAAGAAAGAAAGAAAGAAAGAAAGAAAGAAAGAAAGAAAGAAAGAAACGGCTAGCGAATGCTCTGCCTAGGTTGGCAAAGAAACATGGGCGTACCCAGGATCAAAACTAGGGGGGGGCAAGGGGAGGGGCCAAGGAACGGAAGGGGAGGGGCCACAAAGTGGGCGGGAACGGCGAACTCGCGCTCCGCCGGGCTGTGCCCCTCCCTAGAAGCAGGGCTGGTGGGCGGAGGCGGAGCCCAGCCCAGCGGAGCGCGAGTTCAGCGTTCCCGCCCGCCGCGCCGCGCTCTCTGGTTCCCCGCCGCGCTTGGCCTTGCCAGAGGGCGCAACGGGGAGCTGGAGGGAGGGCGCAGCGCGGCGGGCGGGAACGGCGAACTCGCGCTCCGCCGGGCTGTGCCCCTCCCTAGCAGCAGGGCTGGTAGGTGGAGGCAGAGCCCAGCCCAGCGGAGCGCGAGTTCAGCGTTCCCGCCCGCCGCGCCGCGCTCTCTGGTTCCCCGCCGCGCTTGGCCTTGCCAGAGGGCGCGACGGGGAGCTGGAGGGAGGGCGCAGCGCGGCGGGCGGGAACGGCGAACTCGCGCTCCGCCGGGCTGTGCCCCTCCCTAGCAGCAGGGCTGGTGGGCGGAGGCGGAGCCCAGCCCAGCGGAGCGCGAGTTCGGCGTTCCCGCCCACCGCGCCGCGCTCCCTGGTTCCCCGCTGCGCTTGGCCTTGCCTGAGGGCGCGCCGGGGAGCTGGAGGGAGGGTGCGGCGCGGTGCAGCGGGAATGGCGAACTCGCGCTCCGCCGGGCTGTGCTCCGCCTCTGCCCACCAGCCCTGCTTCTAGAGTAGGGCAGCTGCCCTAACTTGCCGCATGGTGGGTACGCCCTTGCAAAGAAACAAAAATTCAACAACTGTGATGTAGTGCTCTGGGGTTGCAGGGAGTCAAAGACCCATGACTGTTTCTGCTACCCACTCAGCATGTAAGGGGAGCTTTTTAGCTGTCAACTCCAAAGCTAAGCTTTTAGGGACAAGGACAATACAAGACGCTTCAAGAAAAGGGTGTGCAAGTTCTGTTACATATCAACAGAAAACACAACTTAAGCCAGCCCATGCATGTGCAGATAAAATGGTAGGTCTAGTGGGAAGGCATGGAGATCTACATTAATTGTTGCAATGTATCCTCAATTATTATTATTGTAGAATTATAAGTGATTATTATTATTTCTTACCCACCTTTCACTGTTAGGTCCCAGGGCATGTTACAAGATTAAAAAACAATATTAAAAACAGTTTAAGGCAACTTACAACTTACAAAAAATAAGGTGAGCCTTAAAAAAACAAACACCTGAAATGTCAAAAGCCAAAAAGGTGTGTCTTCAGCATTCACCAAAAGTTGTACAGTGAAGGTGCAAGACACACCTCTTTGAGGAGGGAGTTCCATTATATGGTATATTCAAAGAAGAGGCATGGCTATGAGGAAGCATGGCTGTGTCATGAAGGAACCTTCTGAATTTGCCACTACACTACAGCTCAGTAATGAGAACGCTATTTATTGCCCACACCTCATCTAGGTCATGCCACAGCCACACCTTTACCAGCACATATTTGAAGCAAACCCCAACATACTGCTGCTCTTCCTTTCAAAGAGGTTTTCACAGGATTCCTGTGCAAGTGGGTTTCATATTTTTTTCTGAAGGAAAGGAATATATAAAAGTATATTTTGATCGCTGACATTAATCATTTCATAAATGTATGCCAGTCTAGGCAATGGGGTTTTATACAAAATATGAAAAGGTATCATGCACTCGGGGCAACTGTATAAGCAGAACCACTGGTTGCATTATTAAAAGAAGTTGTTCCTCTAATTTTTTTTCCTGGGGCTGACAAAACCAAAAGACCCCTCTCAAATGTCAAAATGCCAGTGTTGTTGAATTTCATGTAGGAGCCCAAATTCCCAGTGCTTCTACAGGTAAAACAAACTTTAAGAAGGATTCCAGCACTTTTGTAATGATGGAATACAACCTTAGGCAATATACATTCATAATCTCTCAGGACGAATGGCCTTTAAAAATGCAACAAATTACTCCATTCATGATTTGGGAAAAGGAGTTTTTCTGTCAGTCTTATAAAATGCATGTAAGATGCAGTGTAAAAATTGCACGTTAGCAGACTGCTTTCATTAGCAATTAATTCTTCATGCCAGCTCTATACAACATCAATTATATTATTAGAACAGTAAGTATTTTAGACCAAGAGTCTAGGTCCTTCTCTTTCCCCCTTTGCTTGAGCTGTTTGCTCAGCCAGAAAAACATCTCAAAGGTGCGGTGAAAGGTAACTATTGATTTCCCCAGTGAAGGGAAATCCTCACATTGCAAAATACCAGCAAGCCTAATGCCATGGGTGTTGCCACACAGC
This sequence comes from Zootoca vivipara, assembly GCF_965207765.1. Lineage (NCBI taxonomy): Eukaryota > Metazoa > Chordata > Lepidosauria > Squamata > Lacertidae > Zootoca > Zootoca vivipara. The sequence continues at coordinate 44,482,661 of NC_142591.1, read as the reverse complement.
AAACTAAAAACGCTTTTTGCTTTGCTGACGTTTCTGGTGGGAATATAAAGTCTATCCTGGCTTTCAGTTAGCATCCTGATGTGTTGCTGCTTAAAAAATAATAATTTAAAAAGCTCTCTTCTGCTTTCTGTTCTATATTAACAACATGCACACGTGTGTGTTTACAGAACACATGCATTGCATTTAATTGCAGTGTCAGGACTAAAGTGACTATGCTTCCAAAGTGTGGCAATATCATGGGTTGGATCTGAACAACCCAAACCCCCAAGTACACCAGAAGGGCTTTCTGAAGCTGCCACCATATCCACAGCCCAGCCACTCATGGTGGCTGCCGTGGAAGGTGTGGTAAAGTGCAGGATAGTCAGGTTCAATTCCTGTGCCAGCTCTAGGATGATGTGAAGATCTTATCTGGATCTGGCCAGATACTGGTCAATGACAGCAGTGAGAGCACTTCAGGATCAGGTGGATTCTGGCTCAACCCCTCCTTCCACACCCTCAGAGCACCCTATTGGGAGGGGGATTCCACCAGCAGTCCTCCTGTTGACCCACACTTTCAGTGGGAGGCCAGCTCAACAGGCAGAAGGGAGCAGAGAGGCTAACCGAAATCAATGGGATCACTAGTCATGACATGTCAGTCATTTCAATAGGTTTGCTATTAGCATGACGAAGGCCACATTCACACCCTCCATTAAAAGATCTGATACCTTCTTAAACTGTCATGACTTCCCTCCAAAGAATTATGGGAACTGTCATGGGCCAAGTTGTAAAGGTGTTGGGAGTTGTTAAGAGAACCCTATTCCCCTTACAGAGCTACAATTCTCAAAGTTTCCTATGATGAGGGATTGATTGTTAAACCACTCTGAAAATTACAACTCTCTGAGGGAAATAGGGGTGTCCTAGCAACTGTCTGCACCCTTAACCAAGTACGACTCCCAGAATTCTTGGGGGGGGAGGAGTCATGACTGTTCAAAAAGGTATCATAGCCCTTTAAATGTATAGTGTGAGTGTGGCCAAAGTCTGAGCCCAACCCCCTCATGCCCAACTTATAAGGAAATAGGGAAGGGATATTGTGCTTGCAGCTGAAATGCCTCATAGCCAGTCATTTGATGGGGAAACACCAAGAATGTTGTCAGAACATCCCAATATACTTACCTGATGGCTTTGTCACCAGCCTCCCTCCCCCACTTCTATCCCTGAAATGGGAAACTGAAGATAGGGACCACCACCGCAAGAATGAGTGACGGCGCCACTATTTTCCTATGTTACTGTCATCACCAAGCAAGTCTTTGAGCCAAACTGCATGATATTTTGCATTCTTTAAGTATCCACCAGGGGAGAGCAGGATTAGGACCACAGCATGTTCGGAGGAAGGGTCAATCCTTGTCTCCCACCCATCATCCACTATCACCCACAAGCTTCTATGACACCCTGGAGGAAAACCTTCATTGGCACCAACAGATACCAATAGCAACTTCAGATGTTGATATCTGGAGGATATGCAAGAAGAAATATTTTTCCCATGTACCATGGTTTTGATCCTCCCCCCCCCCCGACCTCCTCCCCGTTGCTGTTTGCACAGTAAAATTAACACGTTCATACATTTAACATGTGTACTTTAGCGTTCATTAGCAGTCTCTGGACTATGATGAATAACATTTCTATCCCAACATGTTGAGTCCCAAAACTGGGACCCGTGATTTCCTGTTCATGCCCCACACAAGATCACAGAGCTCCAAACACATACTTTTTGGGTGCTCTGCTCTCACAACACCCCAAAATGCACATCTGGGGGCATCACACAAGATTGTAGCTCCAATAAAAGTGCTTTTGGGGGGGTGAAATCTTGGTGCAAAAATCATGTGATATTGCAGTGCCCCCAATGGCCGCTGTGCTCTCATGGGGGGGAATTGGGTGTCCCATTTTTCTCCAGGACACTTGTAGGGTATGCATTTGCATGCAAGGAATCTCACGGCAGCATTCATAAACCTCCCTGTTTACCCTCACAACAACCTGGGGGGGGGTGAGCTTAGATGAGAGACAATGACTGGCCCAAGACGATCCAGCAAGCTTTATGTCCATGTCAGGATTTGAACCTGGGTCTCCCAGCCCTAGTCCAGCATTCTAAAACCACAACACCACACTGGCTTGCTCATTTACTGAGACAATCCTTCTGATTGATCCATTTAATGGTGTGTCATTAAGAAGGGCACCCTACACATGCTCATGTTCCAGGACTGATCCTTAGAATTCAAAACAAACATAAGGTAAAGCTGTGGCTCAGGTGTAACTCCGAAGAGCCTCTATCTATCTGTTGCATAGACTAAACTGCTGGGTTGTTTTTTTTCAGCATCTGCAGTACAATCAGATCTATGTTCTTTTTATTCCACTGTATCTGAAAGACCTGGGGGTGATCTGGCAGGAGTAGTTTCACATAATTAGTGTTAACATTGTCACAGAGGCATCAGTCCTCTATGCGGAACAATTCATCATCGCAAGTCCCACAACCATTACGAATCTGGTGAGTTCCTGTTAGTCTTTCCATCTCCACATCTCTGTGCAGGTATGTCATGGGCAATGTATAAGAATTAATAGAATACTGCACCACCCACACTCCCCAAAAACACCACCCACCTATTCCACAATAGCTAAAGTCAGAGAAACAGCAGGACAATTATGGACAATGATGTTCCAAACAGAATGACTGCTGTGGGCCAAATTTCACAATGCTAAATTAATTTTATTTAATGCATTTTTTTATAAAAAACCCCAACTATAACCTGCTTTTCCTTGATCTGATTGATGCTGAATTTGCTCCCCTAAGTGTGCAGTCATATGACTGCTTCAATTTATGCACCTTCATTTTTCACTGTGTTTTTTTTTAATTAATTTTTATTAGTTTTCGCATACCACATATTCCATTATCAGACATTTGGGCTCATTACATTCATTATCTTTACAAATTCTCTAGAATTCTCAAATAAAAATACAACTTAGTATAATAACAACAACTCTTAAAGTTCAAACCTAAAGTTAACTAAAAGTTACTAAAATTTCCGATGATCGACTTCCACACTACTTTCTTCTGCTGTTTTTATATTCATATGTTTGGTTGCACGGTCTAACATTCCTTATAGTTTCAGTCTATTTTCAACATTCTTCATATCGTTTTTAAACCTTCATCCTCTTTCTTTTTGTACTCATATTTTCTTGTTTTCTTGTTTTTCATGTACGGCTGAAAACATTGCTGGCCGACTGTTGAAAAACTGTATGGTGGAATGTTAAAATCTAACACATTTGCTAGAGGAAAAAAAAGGGGGATCTGGGCATCCCATGACTCGCTTCAACAGATGCAGATACTGACTGGAGAAAATATAATTCCTTTTTCTGCCATCACATACCAGGGTTATGCGAACTGACCCTAAGCCATGTGCACTTTACCTTTCATCTGAAGAGTCCTCCTTCCTTCCCCCTTGTTTACTAAGCAAAGTTTTGAGGAAAATATGGGCATAAGGGGAGAAGCAGGAGGCTAGAGATAAATCTGAGGTAGCTGTCTCATATGAACAAGCCTTAAGCTCCCCCTTTCCTGTTAGAGGCAGAATGACTATAGTCTGCAGGTTAAGCAGGCTGGTAAGGAAGCTTTGAATCACTCCTGGCTATGTGGATCTTCTTATTTTTCCAATTATATTCTGTCTACTTATTCCCACAGCTTTGCCAATTCTAGCGAGTTCTTTTGCTTATGTGGTCCTTTGTGTTTTCCTCTTCTGTCCTGTTGTGCATTGTGCATGTGAAATTGTGTAATATGAAAGTAGCATTTTTAAGCAAACACAATTAAAAGAATGCAATCACAAACAATTACGTAACAAAAATCACTCCAACATGTACTTTAATGTTTGATCCCAGGGTATGATGTGAAGACACAGGAACCCTCACAATCTTCCTGAAGCTAACCAGGTCTGATCTGGGTACCAGTGTAGTAGCGTGGGTTGCTGGTGCCTGGGACAGGGCAAGTGTTGTGCCCCCCTGGTGGACTGGGCAGCTGGGGATAAACACAGAGGGTGAACAAAGCTTGCCTCAATCAGGCTCCTCGCCTACTGCCGCCATCCACCTGCCCATTAGACCAGGCATCCCCAAACTGCGGCCCTCCGGTTGTTTTGGCCTACAACTCCAATGATCCCTAGCTAACAGGGCCAGTGGTCAGGGGTGATGGGAATTGTAGTTCAAAACATCTGGAGGGCCGAAGTTTGGGGATGCCAGCACTAGACCAACCCACCTGCCACCGTTCCTCAGCTGCCAGGGCTCTATGCCTGTTGTGGGGGCACCTGATTGCACCCCCTCAAAAATGTGTGCCTGGGGCCATGACCCCCCTACCCCCCTCCGACACTATGCCTCTGCTGGGTATCATGTGTACGCCACCTTGGAATCCATGAAAGAAGACAGGAAAGATAAGAAAAATATAAGAAATTGTGTATGCATTTTTTTAAAAAAAAATCATTTGCATTAAGCACCTTAAACAATTAAAACACACACACAATCCATTTTTCCTTCTTCCCAATATGCTAGCACCAGCTCCAATCTGGTGCATGTAGCAAAATACAGTGGTACCTTGGGTTACAGACTCCACCAACCCAGAAATAGTACCTCGGGTTAAGAACTTTGCTTCAGGGTGAAAACAGAAATAGTGTTATCTCAGGTTAAGAACATTTTCAGGTTAAGAACAGACCCGCAGAATGAATTAAGTTCTTAACCCGAGGTACCACTGTACTGCATCCCATAAACTTGATGGAGATGTCCTTACTTGTAGGGGATAAGTCAGCTCACCACCTTTCAATTAGATAAGCTACATCAGATGTCTGAAACACAATGTTGCATCAATGAATGATGACAGACACCTAAATATGATTGTCAGAATTAATTAGCAAGTGGTTGCAAGTGCTTTCCCATTTTTATTGGGTTTCTTTTATTCCTCACAACAACCCAATGAGGTAGGTTGGGCGAGTTCTCTAAAGCTACACAGCGAGTTTGGGGGCAGGCAGTGATCTGAATCTGGCACACACACACCCCTACATGCAAACCAAACCATTTTTAACAACGCTGTACTTCATCCCACTGTCTTCTTGATCTAGCAAAATCGCCTGCTGAGGCATAACCAAAGGAAGCAGCAGAAATACAGCTGGCAGCTCCTTGTAGATGTGTTGTTTGGGAGACACGGCCACCAATGGCCGTGTCTTTGCAGCCTGAGAGAGCTGTTTGTAACCAAGCAAAAGTTAAAAGTGCTTTCAGCTTGCATTCATTGAGCGCACGGCAAAATGGGAAAAATAAGCCCAAATGTGCCTCACTGTGTGTTACCTACCCTCTTCTACCTGGAACAATTCACTAAGACACTCAGCTGATTACCTCCACCGCTGTATAATGAGTCTCCATCCATGGCACATGTGGACATTCAAGTTTTAATAAATCTTCAGAGGCTAGTCCAGGCCAGAGTCCGTAAAGCAGAGAATTAAGGTTCTTTACCTGGCATTCCGATTAGTTTTTCTCAGATGCTCATTTATTGATGTGAGGTTTGGACTTTAATGCCATAACTTTAAAGCACAGCTTAGCTTGCTTGTGTAGAGCTAGTCATCTCCTGAGGTTTCTTTCGGGAGTGCTGGAAACCAATTTGCCTTACTTGCACAAGTGCTTCAACTCAAACTGGCAAAGTAATGGGTTCACATCACAGAATCATTTTTAGAGCTGGTATATGAGAATAAAATATTAAGTGCCCTAGGCTTACTTTTTGTATATGCATTTGTGGGGTTTTTTTTCCCTCCCCCTCTTCTCTCTTTCCTTATGAGCATCCGTAATATGGAGAAAACAGAGAATTTTATCTTTGACTACCAAAGGCATGCAAATTCAGGGAACTTCAAACCCTTCCCCTACAGTGCACCTCTGGACTGAGCAAGGCAAAGTCATACAGGAGGAGGCACACAGGGGAAGAGACCTTGAATTTTCCTTTCAAAGCTTCCTCTTGCGATCCCTCACTGCTGGCATTTGGGACATTCCACTCATCACAAACACACCGGGCTGAATAGAAGCTGTAACTTCTCCAAGTAACAAAGATGAGCAAACACATTCAGAAAAATGCCAGTGCTGCATTAAAATGTAAAAGTTAAACAGTGCAATCCTATTATTACTTGGAAGTATGCCCCATTGAGAGTTTGGTGGGACTCACTCCCGGGTAAGTGAGCATAGGATTGCAACTAAGGGTGCTTCTAAGTGGGTGTTTCATAGTGTAATGGATCACGCAGGGACACTGGCAACAGCTCAGCCTTTAATTTTGTGGGTTTCCCTCAGAAAGCATTAATGGGGTAGGAAAGTGGGTTGGCATTTTGATGCAGACAACATTGTGTGAATGCTGTGAAAGCTTCCCATGATAAATACCCACCTGGAAGCACCCCTAAAAGGTCTATTTCCCTAAAGGGTTTTAAACCAAAGTTTAAAACGCCCAACCTTTGACAGTAATCATTAGTCCATGAATATTTATCACCAGACTAAAGACCTGAACCTAAATTGTCAAGATAAGACTCTCATATATGGCAACTGGCTTTTTTTTCCGGAAGAAGGTTATGTCTTTATTCACAATAATAAATTATCGCTAAGGGGAAAACATAGCAAAAATGGTTTGGTTTTGTTTGTTTGTTTTTTAAAAAACCAGACTATATAGGAAACATTGTCTAGTAGGCAGGCATGTATATTCCATATTGTACATCTGTAAAGCCAAATCAACCCTGGCAATCAATGGGGTGACAGATGTGTGAAAAATTATTCATGACAATTAAGAGCAAAGTGCAGTGGATCTTTTGTGTCTTGTGGGTTTTGGAAGTTGTCTTTATAAAACTTCAGTGTGGCTAGAAGAGCTTGTAAACTCTTTGATCTTGCATTGTGTGGTTTGTAGAACATACAATCCCTAAGAAAAATCTGGCATCTTTGACATCTATTCAAACTATTGGCATGGGGCTAACCACAAGGTCCTCGCAAGGGTTTCTAGTTCAGTAGAGAAGTGAAAGATACAAGCGTCTTCCAGGATGGCTTGGCAGCATATGGTATTTTGCCCCTGCCCTTTGGGGAGAGGGGGGAGTGTTATCTTGCAAATATTCAGTTCTTTACTGTCAGGAAAACCCTCTTTCTTTTTTCCCCTATTTAAGCTCAACATGGCTTCTCTGGATATCTACATGTACATAAAGCTCTGAATGCAAAACACAAACAATTTCAAATTTTGAAATCCAGCATGAAATAAGCGACGCTGCGAAATGCAGAGCCAAAAAGAGACAGCTGCTAACGTTGGCAGATACAGAATACAGTAAAACTGGGTGTGATCTGGCCGCTAAGAACAAAGGGCAGAGCAGGGTATTTCAGAAGACCTAAGGCACTATCCATCTTAGGTCGAAAGCTTAGACTGAAGTTTATTGTATCATTATTTGGATTAATAATCCCCAGGAAAGTGATAACTAAGTTTGACATTATACAATATGAACAGAGTTCATTTGTGTCAGGGTGGAAAAGCCAAATGCTCGCACAAGTAAATTGAAAAGCTAACCTGTCTTTAAATCATACCATTGTGTTCAGTTATTGCCTATATCTCCCAGCACAGCATGATCTTATATATTGTATGCAGCAATTAGGCTGAATAGTGTAAGCGCAGGATACATTGGCAGCCGAACTGGGTTTTGCAGCTTTTATCATAGCAACGCTCCCACAACAATGCCCCCTTTTATGGATCGACTCCTGATGTCCTTACTTAAGAAACAGATGCTCCCTGTAATGTATGTGTCCAGTGTAGTAAAGGGGAGCAAAGCTGTGACAAAGTCCTTTGCATTTGTTAACATTAGCACAGGACAGAGTAAAGGAATCTGGAGACAATGGGGCCTTTGTGATAAGTCAACTCCTCATCTCATGCTAGGAAGGCTAGGAAGTGACATTTATGAATAAAGAGCTTCAGTCTTGCTTAGAAGACAGGTCCTGTACTAAGTCAGGCCTGGGCTATTTATCTGCTGCTTAAAGCTATCGTCTCTAAGCAGTGGACAAAAAGATTACAAATGATACAATAGAGATAAATGACTAAAATTGACAATAAAATCAGGAAATTTACTTAAAATAAAAAGGTCTTCACCAAGTGCTGGAAGCAGTCAGTCTGACCTCAGCAGAGGAGTTCCACTGAACTGGGCCCATGAAAACGAACACACAGATCCTAGTGGATACAAACCATGTGTATGAGCCATGTGGTACCACGAACAGTGACTCTTTTGAAGACCTCAGTGATTGGACAGGGATAGAACAACTAAGGTATTAAGGTATCCTGGAGCCATGTTGTTAAGGGTCTTGTAAATTAATACATGGACTTGGTCTTTGGTCTGGTAGCATATGGCAACCAAAGGAAGCATCAGAGTTATGCGCTGTCCCTGCCAGCAGACAAGACCCAGCATTTTGCACTAGCTGGAGCTTCCCCATCAGACCCAGGGGTAGCCCTACAGAGAGTGCATTCCCATTTCCAAAGGGAAGGGATGTCTGCTGGCTGAGTGAAAAGCAGTACCTCATGCTCTGCCTTTCAACCATCCCAGGCTGTTCCATTTTCTTCCAACACTCCTCAGATGAAAACAGGAACATTCCATTCTAGATCAGTATCACTGCTTGAGCATTTCATCCTGGTCAAGTACAAAAGTTATTAGAAGGAACACACAAAACGGCAATATTTCAAGCACAGAAATCTTTGCATTTATGCATTGGCATGTAGGGAAGCTCGAGAACTTTGAACAATCATTTTTAGACCTTACTTTGTGATTCTTCTGTGATCTTCTAGCAGTAATGGAGGTGGAGAGAAACTGGCTAAATTCCTTTCCCTTCTATTTACTCAGTGTTCACCTTCCAGAATTCTTTCAGTAGGCTTTAAGAGGATGAAATGTGTCTTTTGGTTGTTATTTATTTTATTTATCACATTTATATCCCAACTTTCCTCCAATGAGCTCATGGTATCATTCATGGTTCTGGCCCCTCACAACAATCCTGTCTGTGGAGATGGGAGACAGTGGCTGGCCCATGGCCACCCACTGAGCTTCATGGCTGAGTGGGGACTTGACTTGAACCCTGGTGTCCCAGGTCCTACTCTAACTATCGGTACCTGTCACCAATATATCTGTCCATCTCTCTCTCTCTCTCTCTCTCTCTCTCTCTCTCTCTCTCTCTCTCTCATTTTTATCATTTTGCTACCTATGCATTGTTGACATTCTAATGGGGTTTTAATGCTATAACACTGTCCTTATGCCATATTGATATTTTAATGGCTTTTGCTGCAGGTTTACAGGCCTTGAAACTTCTCAGGTTATGCAGCAGGATGTTCATTCAAATTAATAAACAAAAATTCAGAAGATCATTGGACAGATTCTCTTTCAGCCCCAGCTCTCCATTTTGTCTCCTGGCTTTGAAGGGAAGAGGATTCGGAGGGGAAGGACTGATACATCCCTCTGTGTAGTCACAGACACTACAAAAATCCTAGAGAGGGCCAGCATTCCTTCATTGCACATGACTAGGAGTCGAATGTGCATAAATCTTTCTGACATGACAATTTTGCACACAGGAGTGGTTTCCAGGGGTGCCTCCCCAGAGCGAGAAAAATCCTAACATGGGAAGCGGCTTCAGGCAACCCTCAGCATTTCTGCCAACCAGAGCTATCTGATTCTGACCCCCTGATAATATGGTGACATATTATGTCACTGTTGTTCCCAACAAAGCGAAGCAGTTCAGTCACTGGAATTTCTAAAAGCTTTCCATAAACTGTAAACAAGGTAGAACAGACAGGATTGTAATGAGCATTTTCTCTGCAGAAGTGATGCTCATGTGGTGAAAAGCCCCTCTGTTCGTTTTGATATATTCTCACCCCATGACATGCACCCCTTTTTTCTCATAGCATAATTGCCACGAATCCACAATGGTGCCACAGCATGCCCACGCCAATGTGCATGCACACCGTGTCAGCTGCACTCAAGTTTGAATGTTGTCATTAAGCCATGGGAGAGGCAACAACATGGCATTTGCTGCCTCCTCCCCGAACCTGATTGAATGAGGTTAGCAAGAGCTTCAGAATGCAACTGCTTGGTGTGATTTATAAAGTTGCACAGTGTGTCTGTCACAAGTTTAGTAATTTATAAAACTTCTTATGAAATGTATGACTAGACAAGTCAAGGTAATAATTAATTCCTTTGAGAAAATGCTCATATTTCTCTCCTTTTTTGAAAAAAAAAACCCGTGCTCAGAAAAGAAAAGAAAGAAATCATGAAAAGCTAGGAGATCATAGTGTAAGCTAACTGCCAATTAAACCTTCACGGGGTGGCAGAAGTAAAACGAAGGCAGCAAGACAACAGCTGGCGGGGACGGGGGGGGGGTAAGGCGGTGAGATTGGACATCTGAGGTAACCCACAAAATGCAATGTTTCATTTATCCAGAGTTCTCTTATCCATCCACCTTGGTTCACTGTGGCATAATAGTGAACATCCACCAGGCATTTATCGTTCAGATATATACTCTAGTCAAGCATTCTAATACTCCATGCAATCAGAATCACATGTGGGAGAGCAGAGTGGCCACATGAGTGTGATCCCCTCTCTCTATTTATTTGTTGTTTTGCACAGTTTATATAATGCTCAAGCAATAACAACAATAGTATCTGAGCAGTTTACGTAAAATGGTATAAAAATCCATAAAAATAACATTAAAAATAAACCTATAAAGAGAGTAGACATTATTAAAACAGATATAAAATCAACAGTTTTTTAAAAAAAGCAGATGTGCATAAAATTACATGTCTGGGTAGGCTTGCCTAAGTAAAACCCTTTTCAGCGGGTGTTGAAAACAAAACAATACAATGAATAGGCCTGCCTAATATCAAGAGGCAGGGAGTTCCAGAGGATAGGTGATGTCACACTAAAAGATTGGAGCTAAAATACTTCTATTCATCTAGAAAACAATGTGGTATAAACACTGACAAGTGGGAAACACTGGCTTGGGAGCGCTCCAGTTGGAGAACAGCCTTTGCCAAAGGTGTCATGGGCTTTGAAGACACTTGAACTCAGGATGCAAGGGAGAAACGTGCTAGGAGGAAGGCACGCTTGGCAAATCCACACCCTGATCAACTCCCACCCGGAAACCAATGTCCCCACTGTGGAAGGACATGTGGATCCAGAATTGGCCTCCACAGTCACTTACGGACTCATTGTTAAAACCGTGTTTATGGAAGACAATCTTACTCGGCTATGAGTGATCGCCAAAGAAGAAGACCACGTTGTTAGAACCCTGGAAGACTGTGGTTCTAAATTACACAAGGAGCTGGCACAGGTAGACAAAGCTGTCTATTTCAGAAGTTAACTCTCCAACTTGTGCAAGGAGATGATGAGGAAAGGATAGAGCTAATACACTCATTCTTACTCTGCTTACAACATTGTCATGAACTGGCAGGGTGACAGGGAGGAGGAAGAGGACCCCGTCAAGAGGTGTCTTCTTCTTTGGCCATCACTTGTAGCCGAGTAAGATTGTCTTCCATGAACACGGTCTTAACAATGAGTCTGTAAGTGACTGTGGAGGCCAATTCTGGATCCATACGTCCTTCCACAGTGGGGACATACCGTAGGTTTCTGGGTGGGAGTTGATCGTGGTGAGGGTTTGCCAAGCGTGCCTTCCTCTCAGCACGTTTCTCCCTTTTGTACTGAGTTTTAGTGTCTTCAAAGCCCATGGCACTTTTGGTAAAGGCTGTTCTCCAATTGGAGCACTCGCAAGCCAGTGTTTCCCAGTTGCCGTTGTTTATACTAAATTTTTTAAAGATTTGTCTTGAGAGAGTCTTTAAACTTCTTTTGTTGACCACCAGCATTACGCTTTCCATTTTTAAGTTCGGAATAGAGTAGTTGCTTTGGAAGACGATAGTCAGGCATTCAAACAACATGTCCAGACCAACAAAGTTGATGCTGAAGAATCATTGCTTCCCGGGCAAGCAGGGGAATGAGAAAGGAAGTACTTTCTCATTCCCCTGCTTGTGACGGAGGATGGCAAGGGGATGGGTGTCAATGCACAGGATTCAGAGCAGCAGAACCTATCGCCAGAGCCAGAGGGGCCCCTATTTCCATGAACATGGGATGCTCTGAGAAGTAGGGAGCAGTGGGAGGGGCGCTCTAGGAGATTAAGGCAAGCAAGGGCCCACAGCCCAGCTCCCTAGCTGGCCAGGTGGGGCTCGCTAGCTCTGGGAGGAAGTGTGGGATTCCTCAACTGGAGGAGGCTTGGAACAGGTGAGGGTTATGTGCCTCATCAAGCCCAGATGCTGCAATTAACAGGCAGATTATAAAAGGCCCACAGAGCTGAGGTGCTGTGTCTTCTCCACTGCCCATGTTGAGGGACCTTGACTTGGATGTGCTTGGACTTACTTCCTTCAGGTTTGACTCGAGTGTATCCTGACTGCTGGACTTCAGACATGGCAGCTTGGATTGACCCAGAAATGCATTTCCTGGTCGTTGTTTGTGTGGACTGACCCTCGGACTTCGAACCTTGAACTTGGCATACTGACTTGCTGCCAGGTAGGCCAGGGGTTCAGGACAAACGTCAATTGGACTATTAATATTATTGAATAGCAGTAAACAGTCAGAAATAGCAGGAAAGGGTATCTACAAATTTCTTCGCCGCCTTTCAGCTCTACAGAGGCAAATTACAACAATAAAATATCAATACAATTAAGAAGAGCATTTAGAGTTAGAGGGTGGATGAAAACAGATGAAGCCAAAGATCAGACACATTGAAAACCTAGTGGGACAAAAAAGCCTTAACCTCCCATTGGGAAGCAGTTTCACAACTGGGGTACTGGGCCAAAAAAGGCACTATAGGATGGGTCGTAGGCCAGACCCAGGACCCATGTTTTAGCCCCAACCTGCAGCACCTTTCAAATTTTGATGCCTATATGCCCAAGGTTGTTATTTTTCTGACTCCTCATCCTAAAGATTACCATTTCTCTCTCTCTCCATGCTAGAAAACAACAAATTCAAGCAATGTGCATGATATTAACCTCAGAAGTGTCATTCGTTATTATTCAACACTCCCCAAACATCTGCATTCAACATTCCCCAAAGATTCACTCCCCAAAGGTCTGTTTCCCCCCTGCACCCCCACCCATCCACCCTCTATCTAAATATACTTAGCAACACAGCCTCTGATAGCCTCCATGGGAAGAGAATTCCTTAAGTGCCAGACCACACAGGTTTCTGCTTAAGCTGTTTTAATGGCCAGAACAAATGGAATCTCGAGCTGGACTCGCTGCACAGGAAGCCGTATGTGGGGAGAAGTTTGGCCTAAGGTATGCACATCTCATGCTGTTTAGGACCCTAGAGGTCAAAATCAGCCCCTTGAAGTGATCCCTGAAGGACCTTAAAGAGGGAATCGTGTGTTTTTTTCTTCCAAACAATGAGAACAGTGATGTCTGCGCAGAAAGATCATGCAAAACTTCCTCACCTCCAAGCCTGCAGCTTGGAACAGCAAATTGGAATGCATACTTCTGCATTACTCTACCTCCTCAAAAGGAGGACAAAAGAGGGCACAGGTATGCATAAAATTTACATATGCCTATAAGTTACATGTGTGCACACACAGAAAAATAGACACTGTGTGGATGTTATTATTATTATATTTATTATTAATTATTAAAGTTATTTACTGCCCTTGATCGTAAGATCTCAGGGCAGTTCATAGAATAAAATTCAATATAAAAACGCAAGTAAATAATTAAAACAAAACAGCAAAACAATATATGCACTCTAATTTAAACAGAAACACAATACATCACACCATAATGGGGAAGACTGACCAGATGACTAGGTGCTAGAACTGTTAGGAAACTCCAAGGCTCCTACTTTTCCTTCCTATGATTATCTTTAAATCAGACTTAGATCAGACTGCCCTTCAAATTGAGCACTGTCCTCTGTAAAATAAGGCACACGGCCACCTTACATCATCGCATGCCACTTTGCATCTCTCTTCCCTCATTATCGCTGTGCCGGCTTTTGCACGTTCGTGTGTACTGCAAACACATAAAGTACCGCACAGGAGCAAAGGCTAGATGGTGAACCAATAAAATTGAAATAAACACACCTGAAATGCAACCCAGGAACTCTAATGCCAGCAAACCTGCTTTAGTCACACTGTAAAAATGCTAAGGGGTTTGACAAAAAACCTACAGTACTCCCCAGCAAATGTGACTTGTCTCACTAGAGGGAAGGTCACACTCTGAACTCTCCACTCAGGCATATTTATAGTCATCAAGAAGTTAGGTTAAAACACAGATGTAGCAAGGTCTGCAACATTTTATTGCCTGCAGCATGTCAATGAAGCGAAAGCCATGCCTCAGATAGCAGAGAGATGTCATATCTTCAAAAGTGTCTTATTTGACATATCTTTAAATTCACCACAAGTAATGGCAGAGGACACACACACACACAGAGAGAGAGAGAGAGAGAGAGAGACACTCGCAATCTCATTCCCTTCTAAGCAAGCCTTATACGGATGTGTACCAATTTACAGTGAGGTGATTTTTTTAAAGTAGCAAAAATATTTTAATTAAATATACATATAAATTTGGGCTTTATTCCTACTATACTTCGGCTATTTTAGCAAGGAAAAGCATTATTCCATATTTGAACTGTTAGTGATAGGAAAAAGCAATCTTCATATCCGCATGGGGAATCCCATAATTAAACTATTGACTCACACTCTCACAGAAGCTACAGCAATTTTGTCTAACATTGTCAAATGTGGGATATTGCACTTAATTTGTGCCAAAGCTAGACATATAGGTGAGCATACCAAGCTGTGTTGTTATTTCTGAAGTGATTCTTGTCTTTACTACTGTATTTCTTGAGTGTTATTCATGGAAACCAGCACAATATACTGTATATATTTTATTTGTGATACATATTGCTTTGCTTTTAACTTCTTTTTCAACCATTATTAAGGAAATTGTATTGCTTTTATGTAAACTTCCTAGCGATTTTGATTTGGGTTAGATTTTGGCAACACCCAACAGAAAGTCCCACGATGGAGCATTTCAGGGTCATTGCTGAGGTGGCCTGGGATCTGTTGGCTCCTGAGCCAGCCTCGTTGCCATCACATGGTGGCATGTAGGTAGGCCTTTTCACTGTGCCAGTTTGAGACTGGTGTAGCAATCTCCATGTCTCCTACCTTCTGGCCCAAGTAGCATGTGCAGCAGGGGTGCAGATGCAAAAGTGGCCTGGTCACTCTGTTAAGCCCTGCCAGGCAGACTGGGCTTAGGATGGTACCTTAAATGGTAGATTTGTCTGGTGGAGATTGGAGATTTCCTTCCCCACTGTTATCCAATGGTTGAGAGTCTATCTCTGTTAATCAGGGACCGCTCCCTCCGCAACAAGTGTGCAATCTTCCTTTTCCTTTTGTGATGAATTCATATCCACTGGGGCAAGCTTGACTTTGGGTCCCTTTCTTCTTTTGGTTTGGCTTAAGTAGACGATGGTCATTTAAAAAAATACACAATTACGCACATGTACCCCAGCCTGCAATTCAGAGAGAATGAAGCCCTGAAATGCATGAAGTTTTGTGCGTACCAAGGCAGTGCAGAACAAAAATGACATGGAAAGAAGAATGGTGGTGGCTGGAGAAACATACAATGAATGACCACATTCTCAAGCTCAGGATAGAAACCCAACTGACACCTGGTCTCTAGGAAGATGGGAATCTGCTTATACTGAGTCACATCATTGCATGGGAAGTCCATCCATTCCATTGTCTACACTGATGGCCAGTGGCTCTCCAGGGTTTCAGACAGGAGTCCTATCTGGAAAAGCCAGGGGATGAACACAATGGAGCTTTTGCTAAGAAGTCTTTGTGAAGTACTTTCTTAATCCCTCCCAATCCCTGTCCACAGCTGAGCAGAAACCAGAAAGAAAAGCCCAGCGCATTTTAGTTCCTTGGGCTTTTCCTCCTTCCTCAGTCACTTAACGCATAAATAACCCCTTGTCAGTCATCCTAGGTCCTCTCTGCTACATATTTACAATGGAGGAAGTGCCATATTCCCAGAACACCAATAGCTGGCATAAAGGGTTGTCAAGTGTTACACGCATCCACAGCTCACTGGGTTTCTCAAGCATCCAGCTGAGTTGCAGGGAGGCTGAAGAGAGATTCTCTTGCAATGAGTACTTCAGATGCCAGAGGCCAATGCCTCTTCCGTCAGCAGTTCGCTTAGATCCTCCCAGCTCACAGACACCGCCATGCAGTAGGAATGAGAGGGAGATGGTGGGACAAATGGTAAAGGGAGGAACAGGATCAGCCAGAATCTTCACTACAGACAATTAACATGCTAGAATAAAGTACTCTGCTACAGTATGGGGTGGGAGTGATGACGTTTTAAGGGCTTCTTGTATTCCCAGAGTAATAAACTGAGCATGCACAAAGGATATCCATAACAAAAGTTGCAAACTCTTTGGGGATTTTTTTTACAGCCTCGGTGCTGTTTCCGCTTTTGAGAGTTGGAGTATGTAGTGCATGAGTTGCAATAGAATCAAACATTAGCCCTTATCGTGAAAGGGAACTTTCACAAGTCAGAGACTGTACATCTATAAGTGCCAATGCTGGGACAGTCCCAGAGGCATGTGGCCCTCTACTTTTGGAAATACCATTCTGCACCAGCAGGACCTTCGGTCTGAGCACTTCTCATGACATGCATGTTCAGGGGAAAAGGACACATGTTTTGGATTTAGAAGGTCCTGGGCTCCATCCCTGACATCTTTAGTGAAAATATTCAAGCAACAGATAGTGAGAAAGACCTTAGGGTAGACAATGCTGGACCAGATAGACAAGAATTCTCACCTGGTAGAAGGCAACTCCCCGTATAACTCTAATTTTGCCCCAATGTTGAATTATTTATTCCTCTACAACAGAAAAAGTCATTGGGAGTGGAATTATTTGCACATCTACACAGAAGTAAGCCCCACTGAATTTCAGTTGGTTAGAGTGCAGTGCTGATAATGCCAAGGTTGCAGGTTAAATCCCCGTATGGGATAGATGCATATTCCTGCGTTGCAGGGCATTGGACTAGATGTTCCTCGGAGTCCCTTCCAAGTCTACAATTCTATGATTCTACTCCCAGCCACGTAAGTGTACATAGGATTGCAGCCTCAGGCACTTTGCATGATGTGCAATGTGCAAGTGATTCAGTAAGTTTATCATCAAAGCCAATTATTAAAACCAAATTCTGGCAGAACATGTGACCATAGATTCCATTTCTCACACGTGGTACATGAAAACCATCCCTATGCCCAGATTTCTTCTTGGATCGAATCATTCCATTGTCATGAAAGTCTCAAACTCAATATTGTTCCAGCAGCTCAGTGTCCATAGTACTTGCCTAAATAAAAGAGACACAAATATTTATTCATCCTGATTGTGGTGTTTCATTTACTATAAGGCCAGCAAGGATATAATTATAAAGGATTGGAAGCTTCTTTCTGAACATTTGACTTTTTAGCTGTTCCCAGAGTTTTCTATTCCAACTGCAGTCCTTCTCCATGATTTTAAAAGGAGGGTTGATCTTTAAGAAATGTATGCATGTGATATTAGTTTTCCGTTTTAAAATAATCACATTATTGCAGACATTTTAATAGCTGTAGAGGTTGCTATGTATTAACATGATTCATGGTCCTTGACAGCAGTGTCTCCGAGAATCCCACAGGAATGCAAAATACAAAACTCCACACACGTTCAGATTTTACTGCCTGCAGCTAAAAAAGGAGGAGAAAAAAACCCTTAAAACTGTTGAAACCCGTCAACTTTAAAAGCATTAATAGATGGTCCTGGGGGATTAAATCTAAATCTTAATGTGTAAAAATCAAGTTAATAACCACAGAGATTAATATGGTTGCATTTGATTATTGTGATAATGCAAACAATTAGTACTGCTAAAGTGAGATATATTAGCCTCCTACTTGCCCCACACATCTGCAAAGTACTGGAAATAAATGGAAAAACACACACACTGTACTCTAAGAGATTTTTTAAATATTTTTTTTGTACTTTTGTCTTACTCGCTCTGCAGCTGAATAATTTTTTTAAATTATAATTTTCCGTGCCAGTTGTTCAATTTCCCCTTTTACTTTTAAAGAATCTTATATAAAGGGCATGTGGTTAAAAAAGAGCACGGAACCACTTCATATGTAACAATTTTAGCTGATATTCAAAGCGAAAGAAATACAGTAGAACCTCGGTTTATGAACACCTCAGTTTATGAATTTTCGGTTTATGAACGCCGCGGACCCATCTGGAACGGATTAATTCATTTTCCATTACTTTCAATGGGAAAGTTCGCTTCAGTTTATGAACGCTTCAGTTTATGAACAGACTTCCGGAACCAATTACACCCATGCTTCAGTTTATGAACGCTTCAGTTTAAGTACTCCGCGGACCCATCTGGAACGGATTAATCCACTTTCCATTACTTTCAATGGGAAAGTTCGCTTCAGTTTATGAACGCTTCAGTTTAAGTACTCCGCGGACTGTCTGGAACAGATTAATCCACTTTCCATTACTTTCAATGGGAAAGTTCGCTTCAGTTTATGAACGCTTCAGTTTATGAACAGACTTCCGGAACCAATTGTGTTCATAAACCGAGGTACCACTGTATGTGATTTGGACCTGAGTAATCCTAGTGAGCTCCCACATATCTGGAAATTGAAGGAAGGGCTTCAGTGGTAGAGGGAGTGACTTAGAGGCATCTTTTATTTAAAAAAATTAGGCCCACCCATCTGAGCAGGAGTGGCAATGAAAGTTTTAGAGGAAATTTGGAGCAGATAGGACCTTATTCTTGACAAAAATGAGGTAGGGGAGGTGGTGCTGATACTCCAACAACAAGTGTGTTGTCTGCTTTAGCTACGGTAGTATTGTCCCTGGTTCACAGAAGCAGTTGAGCAGGGATGCTTTTCACCAGACATGTTTAACTGGTCGACCGCAATCGATAGGTAGATCCCTGGGTGCTCCCAGTAGATGGTGGTCGATCGCGGGACCCTTATCGATCATGGGATAAAAATAATGGGGTAATGAATGTTTCTGACCCCCTCTCTCTTTTCCTCTGTTGCGTAAAGTGTTCGTGCATTTGGTGTTTGTTGATGTCGATTGTTGAAACAATGATTGTCTTTAGTGGTCCATGTGAGCTCCCCTCTCTGATTTGTTTGAACATATTGTTTTCTGCATATTATAAAATTGTACATATCATTGCCTTCTCTATCATATGTTCTACTAATGAATTGTGGGTGTTTATTCAAAACCTGCCAAGGAGTCCAAATCCTTTTGTTGTCTTTTTAAGTAATTTGTAAAAAGTTCCCATTCTTCTTTGAAGTCACGGTTGTCCTTCTCACATAGTTTATATGTCATCTTTGCCAGCTCCGCATAGCTCATCAAAATATTTGCATTTTCTTATCAGAATCTGAAGTTTCACAGGTTTAATATCTAAACTTGAGCTTGAACTCTTGGTGCATAGAAAAGTAGGGTATAATTATTAATACAAATAAATGAATGAATGAATATTCTTGGGTTAAGAATCATGATGGGCAGGTTTTTTGGACACAATCCAGTAAAATATAAGCATTATTGCATTTCATTGGTTTCCGTTTTGGAGAAGGGCTTGTAGTTCAATGGCAGAGCACTTGCTTCTCATACAGAAGGTGTCAGAATGTAGGGCTGGGAAATATTCCTTCCTGAAAACCCTGAAAGACAATACTAAGCTAGATGGACAAATGGTCTGATTCACTAAAATGTGGTTTCCCATGTTCCTATGTGTTTCTCCCTTTAAAATCAGTGTGGCAAGTGAAATCCTATGTATGTCTACTTAGTAATTTATACTGAGTGCAAAGGGATTTACTTCCAGAAGAGTATGTATAGGACTGCAGCCTACTGGTTTGTGCCCACAGGTCTTGATAAGGTCAATGGTAACCTCAAGATGTGACTCCTCTGCATTCTCTCTACAAAAAACGCTTTAAGTGATGGAGACTGTTTCATTGTCTTGCAAAGTTGAGAACCTTGGGGGTTAAAACCAATGATGGTAATTAAGGTGATTTAAAAGAAAAAGACCAGCAGAGGAAGAAAATGAATCAAAAGATTTTTTCCATCATTCCCTTGAATGACTGGGCATTCAATATAAAGGAATAATAGGCGTTGACAGAAAAGAAACACAGGCAGCTATATAAATTGTCAAAACCTCACCATTACAGAGGATGCATAGGTTTTTGTGATGTAAACTTTTGTGTCCTTCAGTATTTAGTTACTGTTTATATTCATTTACTGTTGTACATGCACCCAAAGGTCACCAGGAGCATTTTTAGGAATGCCGATTACAATAGCAGTAATAAGCTTAAGAAAATACATGGAAATATTTTACCAATTGTCCCAAGTTTATGGTGCTTTTTCATAACCAGAGACATAAAAAGTGAGTGAAAATTATTTGGCAAATGAAAGGTGTGTGGGGAGGGGGAGAATATGAATATCAAGGGTACCATTGCAGAGCTTTGCTTTCCCCCAGCAAGATATAAACCTTGCAAATCCTGGAAAGAACTTTATAAATGTGCCAGCTTATCTATGCCACAAAAATTCATAATAGCTGTTGGACTTAGTTGGTGGTGTGGTGTTGCTCACAGACCTAATTTAGATAGCAGAACATATTTACTTTTTTTACTTACTTACTTATTTATTTATTAACAACATTTGTATCCTGGCCAAAAACTCTCTTCTTAGCGAAAGAAAAAGCAGGCGTATCAAAAGTTTGGTCTAGGAAACTTCTGCAAGTCAGAGTAACACAGCTTGGTGGATCTCCTCAAAGGGAAAAAAGGAAAGGAAAAGACGGAAAGAAGTTCTCAGCCAGATGTATTCAGGAATTCAGACTGAATTTGGATAGCCACAATCCTTTTGGCTAATTTTTAATGTAAGTCAGAGTTGGCTTTGCCACAGTGGTCATCTTCCTATGTCATCTCTATATGTCCACTGAATATATGGAAGTGATTGGGATTCTGCCTATTGGCTCTGCAGCCAAACTCTGCACAATACAGGTTATCATGTGAAAGGGGCTTCTGCATGCATACAGCTGCAGATGGGCAAGATCACCACACAATCCAGATAATCCAGGGTTCCCAGTCATTTAGAAAGTATATGCCTGTACAGCCTGTTTGCCATTCCCTGGTTCTGGCCGAAGGACAGAACTCCAGTGAAACAAGCTGTGAACCAAGAAGCCTCTTTATGCTAACAGGCCAAAGCAGGCAATCTGTCTCGAGAGACAATGGGGTGCGCCTCGGGAGATGAAGTCAGGCCACTGTGTTAACAGCACCAAAGGGACCTCTCTGGGGCCCTACCCTGGGCTGCCCAGACAACAAGATTCCTCCCTCAGCCTGCAAGAGTGGCTGGAAGGAGATGTACAAGGCACCATCCAACCGTCTTAGAGACTCCACTCTGGATTTGTTTAGGGCAGGCTGCCACAAACTTCGGCCCTCCAGATGTTTTGGACTACAATTCCCATCATCCCTGATAGCTAGGGATCATGGGAGTTGTAGGGTAAAACATCTGGAGGGCCGCAGTTTGGGGATGCCTGGTTTAGGGTTTGCTCCTTAGCCTTTTCTTCTCCTGAAGATATCCCACAAGGCAGTGGAGGTTTAGGATCAGAGTTTTCTTTCTCCTAGATGGGCTACATCAGGCAGGGCCGAGTTTGGGGATGCTTGGGCTACATTTGGAGGGCCGAGTTTGGGGATGCTTGGGCTACATTCACAGATTGACAAGTGCTATCTGTGCTATTGACAGTTGGACCCACTGTTGGTCTCCTCCGCTCAATCCACTGGTAGTGCCTAACTCACCGAGGGTCTACCCTCACCTGGTTTAGCTGCCTAGTCAAGGCCGCTGACAGCTTCTAGAAGCCACAGGTAAGAGTTGAGTGCAGGGTGCGACCAAAGGTAGACAAACTACCCCAGAAGGAGCACAACGTGTCCCCCAGCAGTGATACTACCCCTTCCCTAAAACCCCATACAAGATGATACTCCTTAATTCCCATTAAATCTTGTATATTGACAGTTGCGTGGAATAACAGTTCATAGACTGCACAAAACATACAGGCAAGTCTAGGGGTATTAACACTTATGAAAGTCAGCGAGAGCATCACATGATACTGCGTCATATTTTCTGCATTCCAACTTGCCCTCTTCTTGTTGAGAGCTGTGTATGTGTGTGTGAATATATATATGGTACCTCAGGCTACGAACTTAATTCGTTCCGGAGGTCCGTTCTTAATCCGAATACCGTTCTTAACCTGAGGCGTGCTTTCACTAATGGGGCCTCCCACTGCCGCTGCGCTACCAGCGCACGGTTTCCAGTCTCATCCTGGGGCAAAGTTCACAACCCGAGGTACTACTTCCAGGTTAGCAGAGTTTGTAACCCAAAGTGTTTGTAACCCGAAGCGTTTGTAACCCAAGGTACCACTGTATACAGGTATGTCACCTATTCAAAATAAACAAGGATTGCTGTAATTTACAGCATTTTTACTTCATGTGAAAATTAGATCTTCATATCATAATTAGCCCTGCTTTAAATAACACAATGGAATAGCTTAAGTAGAAGAAAATGTTTATGATGCATCTGAGAAGCCAGCCATGTCTTCTACATCATATCCTATAAAATTTTGCGTTTTGTTTTAGTAAGAGCTTTCCTCTTTGTGATGGAGGAACAAAAGCTTTGTGCTTTCATTCAAGCAAGTTTGGAAACACTGCAGCCGTCACGGCCATGGGGTGTCTGTTCACTAGTTTTAAGCAGTTATAGGAAATGCGCATTTTGCAATATGGGGATAGCTGTCAGTAGCTCCAGCTCTGTGACATTGAAAAGCCTCTTGACAGTAATTATCAGCAGATTTTGATTTATTTAGCCTAATTGTGAGTTTTGTGTGTTTTAATTTTCTGCTTCAGAAATGCAAGTTGGCTCAAAAATAAGTGAGGCATAAAATTCCTTTATGTGCTGTCCAAAAATGAGAAAATGGTCACTTGCGTACACAATTTGAGTTCTATCGCTGGCTAGTCCAATAAGCTGGAGATTCTCTTTTGTTGGTTAGCCACCCGGTATGTGAACACAGGTAAAAACGCAATTATGTCTGAGAAACATATGTTCAGAAGAAATCCAGTCTTCATCAAATTTTGTGAACAGTAATTTCTACTTTTCTTCTCTCTTGGCTACTTCAGTTTGTCTCTGGGGCTTGTGCACTTTTCCGTTGACTTTTAAAGAAAGTGTTTTAGTGTGTACTTGGGTTGAATGTGCAGAACTAGAAATATAATTGAACCCAGGAATTGTTAGGCTGTGTGTGCCTTACCATTTGCTCTGACTCCACTGCGCTCCCACTCCATTGAATCCATGTACACATTATGTTACCCATGAAATACGGCTGTTTTGTGAGTTTTCCTTCAAGCCGGCTTTAGACCAAAAGCAAACTTAAGCCACATTCACTGTGCAGTTAAGCTGAGGTGTGTATAATTGAGACAGCCATTGTGCATAGGTGGATGATAGCACTTGCACAGGTGAGAAGGCTAGGTACACATTACCAGCTTAAAATGCAGCAAATGTTCCCCCTCCACCACTGCATTTCAGGTCATACTTGCATGCTGTTGTACACACCAGAGAGAAGTTGAGGGGCCTTCACTCAAACTGTATGACGTTTCGTTTCCCTGCTTTTGCAACCTCCCACCCCACCCAGTGGCAGAGTTTCATGCTCTGGCACCGGGGGGCGGAGAGCAAGCGGGAGCGGAGCTGGCGCGTGTCCTGGGGACCAGCGCGGGCAGGGGAGCAACTGCGATGGCACCCCACTGGGATTGCACTGCCGGGGTTAGGGCGCTCCCCACACACTCCTCTTCCTCCGCCAGTGACCTCACCCACATTATGCCTCTGAATACCAGCTTCTGGGAATCTCAGGTGGGTGGAGAGCTGTTGTGCTCATGTCCAGCTTATAGGCTTCTCACAAATCTACTGAGTTTGCTTCGCAATGTACATAAGAAAATCAAACCCTGGTTCAACCACAAGACCAAATCTACACTTCCAACAACCAGATACTCTCATCTTCAAAATGCTCCTGCCTCGTGTGTAGTCAGTCGCAGTCTATTGTAAACCAGAAATATATCTATGGCTTCACTGAATCTATGATCCCTTGAGCAAAACTACGCGGGTGTGTGTGTGTGTGCGTGTGTCTTGGTCCGTTTCTTCAGAGCTCATAACTTAGATTGGAAGACCTTTGATTTAAACATGATTAGTTGGGCTGCAGTGCGGACATAACTGTGATTAAGCCCCATTGAATTCAGTAGGATTTCAGTCTAAACGTTAGGATTGCGTTGTAAGTTGCTCAGTCAGTCGCACTGGTCTATTAATGTTACATTGTGGGTATCTTTAAACCCATGTTCTTGGAAGGAAGGGGCAGTGTACATGAAATAGCCGCAACACAAGAGGCCAGTTAAAATTGCACATTCCGGTAGAGTTGCCTCCAGGCAGCAGGAGTAGGGCATCCCCCCCCCCCGCCTATCATAAAGGCCCCCTAGATAAGGTTTGTGCTGGGTTGCCCTATCTTCCCCTTGAATGGTTTGTCACATGGAGGGCAGCTACCAGGAGGAGTTTGTTCCATGAGCAGTGGCTCTTAAGTCTAGGTTATTTCAGTGCAAACACTCTGCTTGGGATCTCAGCCTCGTCGATTGTAGAGAACACCTTGTCAAAGCATATCTGTGTGGCACCCACCCACAAAAAAAAAGGATAAACCCAAAATATTTATTTATTTGTGTTAAAGGAATTAGGATTGTGCCAGATGCACATTTATTGTCCTTTGGAGGAAGGCAGATGTTAAAATAAAGGCTATTTTAATTGTATTGCAGTCATCAGAATACAGCCATGATGAATGGCAGTTTTGGAGGGGTAACTAAATAAACATGCTTCTTTAAAGAGGGATTGGAAAATCAAGCCTGCCTGAAGGCGAATCTGTGAACACAATTATGCCTGCCATATTGTTGCCAGGTCAGTGGGAGGTGTTAGATGCACCCATCTTTCTTGGAGCAGGAGGATTTCCTGCTGGTTTTTTCAGTAGTGACCTAGAAGGAGGTTAATGATTCCAAAGAATGACTTTTCCCTTAGGGAAAATTTAATCTTCTGACCTTTTTTTCCTCTATCTGTCCATTCCTTTCAAGTCACAATACCTCCCCCCTTCATTTAGCTTACATCAAGCTGTTTTATATTCTTCAAAAACATGGATCAAGTGATTGCTTTTGCTTTCATTTAACCCTTGAACTGGATGCATTTCTAAACTTACTCCTTGCCCATACAGAATCACTCATGAGCCTGGCTTTCAGATCTCTTACTTGGTTTAATAATGTGAATGTCAACCTTCACAATCTCTCTTGACAACTGATGATTTTTACCAAAATGCAAGCATTTCATGTAGTTTTATAGATATTTGGTGGGGGTGGGGGAAAACCAGGGAGCGTCAGGATTTTTAAAAACTATATATATATTTATTTTTTCGCTAATTCTTTTGCAAAGATTGCTAAATACAATAATATTCAAAACTATTAACGTGCATTTTTTAATTGTACATTTGAGATCCTGAAAAATTACCCAATTGAACCCATTGCTGTTTGAACTTTGTAGACATAAGCAGATCAAATTTTTTGTCAGAACAGAGTAAAACAAAATAGCAGGCACTTATTTTCCCCAGGAGTTAGATCCTTTGTTGCAAAGAATTCTTGGGGGTAAGTGGAAACAGAAATTGTCTCGTGATCCAAACTGTCAACTTCCTTTGGCATTTCAGCATATCTTCTGCTCCTTGCAGCTGCAGCTCACGGTACCCTGCATAAGCACATAAACTATAGGAACTTGAATGCTTCTCCATGTTCATAGTAATTAAGGCTGGCCTGCAAAAGTTGGACACACTAATGAAATGCCATAGTGGAAACCTAGATAAGTAGAAACGGAACTCAGCCATGCTGGAGGCAAAGCCATGCCCTATCGTGTTTTGTCTCTTTACTTCAGATTGTGTCTAATGCCTATGGAGACACTGTGGGGCCAGTTTTCAACTAACCTACCTCACAGGGTTGTTGGAGGATAATATGGTGAGGGAGAGAGCCATGTATTCCAGCTTGAGCTTCCTAGAGGAGAGGTGTGATATAAAGGCAATAGATGTACAAATGACTGGCATAAATGCCACATGACTGCAATACTCTGCCACCAGGGGAACTTCTCTTCAGCCTCAGTTTGTAACCAGCTCATGCCTCTGAAGTACAATAATATATTGCGCCTATTTTATTTTATTTGTTCTCTATACTGTATGCTGGCTAGTTGTTGCAGATGTTTAAAGCAGGCACCCCAAACTGTGGCCCTCCAGATGTTTTGGCCTACAACTCCCATGATCCCTAGCTAACAGGACCAGTGGTCGGGGAAGATGGGAATTGTTGTCCAAAACATCTGGCGGGCCAAAGTTTGGGGGTGCCTGGTTTAAAGCATGGATGGTGAATTTCTGGTCCTCCACATCACCCTTGAATATTCACTGTGTTGGCTGGGTCTGATCAGTGCTGTCAACTTTCCCTTTTTTGCAGGAAATTCCCTTATTCAGCACCCTTTATTTCATATCTGGGAGTTGACAGCCCCATAGGATTCCTTATCTTCAAATCCGGGGGTTGACAGCTATGGGTCTGGTGGAAGTTGGTGTCCAGAAACACCTGGAAGTTTCCTCATCCCTGCCATAAAGTTTTCTGAAAGCTCAGGCAGAGCTGGCTAGTGATGACTCCCAGTCCCCTGAAACTCTCAAAGAACAGCTGAAGGGTAATTGCTTGTGATGCTCTCAGAACAAGAAATCCTCAGAGTTTTTATTTTGTTCTCTCAGAGGAGATCAGTTTGCATTTTCACCGAGGGAATGCAGGCACAGGTTAAGGGTTTCAACTGCTTCAAATGGATGTTCTGTTCCATTTGTCTTTTTCCGACTTGGAAGCTTATATTCACTTGCATTTTACCCCTGGGATTGTATATCTCCCCCCCCCCCCAGCTGCAGAACCCATCTTGGATCATAGGAGAAAATGAGGATTTCAACAAATACTTGTTGCTTCAGAATAAAGCCTTGGTTCATTGTGTCTCAATGGCTACCTCACCCCAATGGGCACTACTGTATTATTACTTTTTGTAGCATTTTTATCCTGCTTGTCAACTAAAAAAGTTGACGGCCAGGAATATCCCCTGGGTTGATTATAAGTAAGTAGGCAGGTGGGTGGGATGTGACTGAGGTTGGTGGGACAGCACCCCATTCACTTTAATGGATCAGCCTCCACTGCATTCTCTGGGTAGCCATATGGAGCCCTAGGCTAAAAAGCCCAAGCTAAAAGACCCTGGAATTTTGGCCTTGAGCCCAAGCCTGGCTGTACCACTAGCCCCCAGAGCAGTTTCCTTGCCACCCCCACAAGACAGAGAGATATAAATATCTGAAAATAGCCTTAGGTTGCATCTGCATCAAAAATGTAAAGCACATGACTTCCGCCAAAGAATCCTTGGAGCAGTAGTTTGGTGCTAATAATTGTAGCTCTGGGGTAAATGTGCTTTAAATGTATGCTGAGCATGAGAACTCTGGTTCGAACCCCCTTCTTATAAGGTCTGACCAGGTTAACATTTGCAATATTTGGGACTGTCACTTTGGAGGATCGTGACCCTTACCGCTGTATCTGTGACATCATCCATTAACTTATTTCTATCCTGCCTTTCTATAAAAATAATCAACAAAATGAAAACAAGGCAAAAAGTTAATTGCAATAATTTTGAAAACAGCATAACCAACAGTCATCAAAGCCCACTGGGATAAATATTGCAGATATTGCCTGCCTCTTTAGAGAAGCTGCTTCTCATTTGGGTCATTACAACCCCAAAAGCCCTTTTTCTCTAGTGCCCACCTTCCATATTTCCAGTGCAGACTCCTTTGGAAGGAGGCAATTTTTGATATACCGGTATTTTGGTTCCTGGTTACTTAGGGCTGTAAAGCTACAAGCCATCATCTTGAATTGAGCTCAGAAACAATTTGACAACCAGTGAAGCCAGTAAATGGTCAGCGTAATGTGATCCAATCTGCCAGCACTAGTCTGAAGCCCGGCACACGCAATCGGAATCAATGGAAGTCTGCGGACCATTCTCAAGCAGGCACACAAACAGCATTCCTGAAGATGACTAGGGCGTGAATAACTGAAGCCAGGTCGCCTTCCATGACCAAGAGGTCCCTTGCTAATTTCAATGGTTCCTGGATTTTGAGGCAAGATTTATATACAGTACCTTGGTGATCATGACAAACTGAGGTCTAACAGTTGTTTCCCCATTCTTATTCATCCTTTTTGTCTGCTTTAGGATAACATCTTTATCTTGTCCAGCCTGCAGGACTGATCCTTTCCCTGCTACTTTAACTTTCATATATTTTTGCTGGATGCAGCTGTCACCTCTTTGCCAATGGCTCAAGTAATAAGGGTATGGTTTTGGGTTTTGTTTTGTTTTTTGCAGTTCCTGCAGCTGGAGTTTGGCATGCTTGGGGAATATTATTTCTGTTGAATTCCAGTGTGAATTAACCTGATAGGATCCTTCTAGAGTAATGTGTGGATTGGAACATCATGTATCCTTCAGATTTTGCCCGTCTGCAAAATCTTCAACATAGTTCTCAGCTAGAGAAAGTGTTTAAAAATGTGTCTTTTACAATAAAATGTTATAAATGCTTACATCAAGATAAGATACATATTTCAATGCATATCTTGTGCATTTTAAACAAAAATCATGCAAAATGGGATGAAATGAAATAAAACAAACTTATGAGTGAACATATGCGAAATTAACATGGACTCAAAATAGACTGATCTGTCCATTCCTAGTCAGTTTCCCCCCCCCCCCCAAGAATATAAAACCCACATTTCAGTTCCCTTGTTCTTTCCTAGTCTGGAAATAATTTCACAAATGAAATTGTCTCCAGTATTCCAATCACCTAACCGACTTTCTGCAACAATGCAACTTATTTTAATGAGCAACGATCCGTCTACAATGCAACGCTTTTGCCAAATAAATGATGCCTAAGCTGTTGAATAAATATAACTAGGTAAGAACTCTTTCCACAGTATACAAAACACTGCTCCAAAGCACCACAAACCATGGCTAACTTAACTCAATGACAACCCCCCCAACACAAACAAATCCCACTGAATTATCTTAAAATTAATGGGATCTGTTTGTCATTGAGGCAGACATGATGCCACAAGCACATCTGGGCGATTCCTCCAACATCAGTCCTTGACACACTGTAAAATCATAGCAGGATTACATACTGTGTGGGCAGCCACTTGGGAGTCTCTTGCCACATTTTATTGGCCAGGATGGCAGAAGGATGTGCACTCAACAGAGTAAAAAAGTGTTTCCTACTAGAGGGGCTTCTATAGCAGAAATCATGTTTCCTCTGTAGCAGGTAACAGCTGATATACTGTATACTGGGATTTTTGCCATGCAGCAAACACCAACACTGGTATATTACAGTGATTGCAGACTACTTTACTAATTGGACAGAAGCTTTTGCTGTGCCTAACCAAAAAGCATTTATTCTGGCTTGCTGTTAGTGAAATAAATTGTTTGCCACTTTGGATCACCTCATACCGTACATACTGATCAAGTTGATACTTTTGAATGACTACAGTTCAGCAAGCCCTATGAGCTGCTGTAAATAAATAAAATATGGACTACATACCGTGTTATCTCCAGTCAGATGGTCTTGCTGAACAATGCTGGGAGCACAGTGAGTCAACCTTTAGGAGAAGGGCTGGCTCTATGTTCCTTACCCTTTGCTTTTTAAAGAAACCCCCTCATACTATTTCTGCTTTCTGTATGGTCATGGCAGATCTAAGTCCTATCGAGATCACATGGACCTACTTCCAAGCATATTTTCTGAGTTGTCTAGAGTTGTATCCAACTATGTTTTACTCGGAGTAGATCCATTGAAAATAACAGGCCAAATCAGCAAGGACCATTTATTTCAATGGGTCTACTCTGTGTTGGAATAGCAATGGATACACACCTTAATTTCTTTCTTCCCCAAAATTCTTTGATACCAAAATATCAGCAGTTTTTATTTTCCCAGTATCATCATTAACATCTTTTAAAAAGATTGGGTACAACCTTGGCCAATCTCCCATTTTGCTGGTAGAGTTGCTGTTTTTAATGATAAATTACATATTTTTGTTAGCAGTTCAGTTACATTGGTTGTTGGTTCCTTTCAAACTCTACAATGAATACCACCTTGTCCTACTGGATTGACTTCAATTTAAGTTCTTTAGCTTCTTATTTTATAGATATATAGATATATTTTTATGTTTTTGCAAGTGTCTGGCTTTCCATGCCTAGACAGAAAAAAACTTGAGCATATAGATTCTTCTGTGAAGAGTATCATTAAAATTGTTTAAAGCTCTCTAAATTCACTAACTCGGAAAAACCAGGCTAAAGAATGCAAAACTCCAAATCTTTGTGTCCTGTTTTTAAATGTTTACAACAATTTCATTTTTTAAAAAAATGATAAAAGTGGCTGTGAAATATATATTTTTCAGATGGTTTGAAGTGGTATTAATTTGACATTCATGGGTGCTTTCTATTAAATGGTGCTAATGCCATTTCTCATATGACCAACAAAGAGTTGAACAGAGACCTCACATAAGCAGCATTTTTATGTTTGAAATTATGTGCTATGTGCATGGTGAGAAAAACAACCACCTTCACACATTTTCATGGATTCAAAAAAGATAGGGAAGAGAGAATTCCAAAGACAATCTCCAGAGTGAGAGTAGTTGGAGGAGGAACAAACAAATAAAAGCATGAAAATGAAGCAGGACAGCCTATTTCCCCAGTCTATAAATACATATATATTCACCAGCTCCAGCTTCTTCAAGCACTGTCTTGATTTACTGTGCTTTTTGCCTTATTTAGACTGCCTGCTTCCCTGTAAAGTTTCAGACAACGCAATAAAACAGTTTAAATCATGAAACTTGGGCATTTTAACAAATTCTTGTTCAAATCAAATGTAACTATTAGTTTGAAACAGCCTCAGGAGCTACCCCAGCAAGCCTTGACCTTTCAACCTACAACCAGACCAGCCAAGTTTATAGTGTCTTGAGGTCAGGTCTCCTATTTCACATGACTTCAGGGGTTTTAAAACCACACTGTGTTGTAGAAAATCTCAGCGAATTTTGTGATAAGTAAACTTTGCACTCCTGCCGTCCATAGAGACATAGCAACATGATTCTAATGAATTGTGGTGGCACAATATACGCACGCAAAATTCATAAAAGATAGGAGAGGAGATTAAAAGGAGAAAAATAACCTGAGATGTGCTAACCTGTACTGAGAGCAGTGGGTTACTTACTTCTCCCCCCAAGTGGTTTGGACATCAGGACTGCGACGTTCTCACAATGATTTGAAACCTCTCAAAGGGATTTATGCTGTGCAGCTGACATTTTAAATTGAAGATTTACTTGGGCTAGTATTGAATATTTCTTAGTTCTTTTGATGTCATATATCATGAACGGTTGTTGTTGTTGTTTACCTCTATTTAATCTGTATGAAACCATAATTTGTAGTGCCAAAAATATACATATCTGAATACTTTAAAACATTGCTAAGGAGGATGTCAACTAGGTTTGAGGTGCATTCATAGGGCTTTTTCTTTAGCTAGTCACCTAGTTTTATCAGATAATAGAGCTAGGAAAGAAAAGAAGTGAATGAAATATGACAGAATGTATAAATCATGCATCAATAACACATGATAGTTATTATTTCAGGAGCTTTTACTTCTTATATATTTGTAGGATTG